>NW_026622908.1:3849244-4449494 GCF_023065955.2 Ursus arctos
TTTTGATGCTGGAAACTTTTTAAAGCTGGAAGAAAGGAGGAGTAAAAGTAATTTCTTATGCACCTTGCGTGCTGCACCTAAACTCATTATCGTGTCTGCGCCGGGAAGCACCGACAGGCTCGTCAGTAGAGCACGTGGTACTTACTAGGGCGCATCTGTGCCGTGGAATAGTGTGCGGCCACTCAAGTGGGGGCTGCCTGCGTTTTTAAATGGCTGTTCTTCTTAAAACTGGTATTCCATATCAGTACTCTATAAGTTCTAGGATGTAGCTATGTACGTATATATTCTATTTTAAAGCAAGTTTTCGAAAAATGACTTTTTGTGCAAAAAGGGGATGTGTATGCTTGCGTGTGTGTCTCCAAAAGGGCATTTGAGAAACAGTTAACACGGTCACCAGTAGGGAGGTCAGCAAGTTCGGGAGTAGAAATAAAATATAGACTCTTTTTCCAGTTTGATTTTTATTTTATTTTATTTTATTTTATTTTATTTTATTTATTTATTTTTTTTTTATTTATTTTTTTACTTACCACATGGGTGTTTTTAGTTTAAGAAAGAAACAAACACTTGTTGGCACAAGCTGTGTGCCGTGATTACGAGAGCATAAATCTCACCGCCGAAGAGTACCCGAGCCACTGCTCAGAGCCGTGTGTTCTTCACTGGTGGAAGAACAAAGCAGTGGTTCTTAAAAGCCCACTCTTTTTTTTTTTAAAGGTTTATTTATTTGAGAGAGTGGGGGCAGGGGGACGGGGTGCAAAGGGAGAGGAGAGAGAGAATCCTTTTTTTTTTTCTTTTTAAGATTTTATTTATTTATTTGACAGCCAGCCAGCGAGAGAGAGAACACGAGGGGGAGTGGGAGAGGAAGAAGCAGGCTCCCAGCGGAGCAGGGAGCCCAGCGCAGGGCTCGATCCCAGGACTCTGGGATCACGCCCTGGGCCAAAGGCAGACACTTAACGACTGAGCCACCCAGGAGCCCTGAGGAGAGAGAATCTTAAGCAGACTCAATGCTGAGCACGGAGTCCAACTCGGGGCTCTGTCCCACGACCCTGAGATCACCACCTGAGCCGAAACCAAGAGTCAGATGCTTAACTGGCTCGGCCACCCAGGCGCCCCTTAAAGGTCCACTTTCTTTCTTTTTTTTTTTTTTTTAAAGAATTTATTTATTTATTCGACAGAGATAGAGACAGCCAGCGAGAGAGGGAACACAAGCAGGGGGAGTGGGAGAGGAAGAAGCAAGCTCATAGCAGAAGAGCCTGATGTGGGGCTCGATCCCATAACGCCGGGATCACGCCCTGAGCCGAAGGCAGACGCTTAACCGCTGTGCCACCCAGGCGCCCCTTAAAGGTCCACTTTCAGTGCACGCCAGGTGGCAGCCGCAGAAAAGCGGGTGTAATCCCGGGTCAGAGGTCCTGTGTGCCGAGGACACGTGGTAACTTTCTCCTCTGGCAGCTGGAGCTCGGTAGACCCTGGGGGGCGCGGGTGCAGATCGCGGTCAGGCTCAGACATCATCATTTCTTGCCACCCTGCTCTTCACGGAGCCGACATCAAACCTTCGACTGTGAGAAAAATGTACTCCTGGGTATTTTTATTTATTTACAATTTGTGCCCCCATATAATTCCGAAAAGCAAAATACGAGGGAGTGTCACTACCTTTATGGGCAATAGAAAAGTGGACAAGGACAAGTAAAAGCAGATTGTAACCCAGTAAAAGGATCCGTACACTGGTTGTTAGTAGCTATTAGAAATGCCCGGGATAGGTAATTACTGTAG
The DNA here is from genome assembly GCF_023065955.2 of Ursus arctos. NCBI lineage: Eukaryota > Metazoa > Chordata > Mammalia > Carnivora > Ursidae > Ursus > Ursus arctos. The sequence continues at coordinate 3,851,012 of NW_026622908.1, forward strand.
TTGAGCTCTGAATTTAGCTTTGAATTTCTTGGCATGTAAGGAAAAAAGGGGAATATAAAGCCTATGGTTCTTTTTATTCAAAGCCAGAAAACAGGAAGTTTTGCCTCAGGAAAGGGACATTTTCTTGATACTCAATTCAAGAAGGGAATTCAAATCCTTATTAAAAATATATGTAGGATGACTCAGGTCTTCCTAGTGCCCCGTGAGCGTCAAGGTTTTAAGATCAGCTGGTCAGAATGTGCCAGACTCACAAACTGTGGTCTCGATCGTGTGGCAGGTACCCCTGTCCTTCTCCAGTCCCCACGGCAGTGCAGACCCCGGCCCTTATCTGGAAGGCCCGTCAACCTCTGCCCTGTCTCTGCCTGTGCTCTCGCTCTTCCAGAGTCATCTTCGCACTGTGTTCATGGTGCCTCTTAGGAAACGCAGACCCAGCCATGACCTGTCACTGGGCCCCTCCTGTGCACTTATGACTCCTCCGTGCCTTGGTTTTAGGATCTAAGACCAAACCCTCCTGCCTCTTCTGCCACCCTCTCTCCCCTGCTGCCTTGATCCCAGCCTTTCCTTGGCCTTGTTTCTGGTTATGTGCACTTTGTACGTTCCCAGGGCACGTCTGCCTGCCTCAGTCAGCGCTCCTTCCTTTAGATCTGAGCTGCCTCGTCCTTGGAAGCTTCCCCAACCCTGAGGTTGGTTCTCATGCCCTCTATGCCTCTTGCGGCGGGAGTGTTCATCCCTACGGTGATGTCTTTCCTACTCAGGCGTGAGCCTGTGGCAGTAGGGACTGGCCCAGGTCTTGCTCACTCTGACCCCCGGCTCCATACCCAGTGCCTGGTGTGCCAGAGCCCGTCAGTAGGTATTGGAGGGGAGGGAGCCATCAGTAGTCCAGCCACTCCCGTGGCCTCTAGCCTCCATCTGCAGTGGACACTATTCCACATTGAGACATCTATCCCTGAAACACAACTCTGATCACATCACCTCCTTGTGCCAGAACTTTCCAAGGGTCCCCATTTCCACAACCTGGGTCCTGGCTGCATTTCCAAACTCACTTTTCCCACCGGCCTCAGCCCTTGCGCTGTCGCTGGAAGGAGGCACCCGAGGCCCCTTCTGCCCAGTGTCCCCTCAACCCATCTCTGCACCTTGTAACCATCCCGTAAGTAATACCCCTGGCTAGAAGTCATGCCTTCCGTTGTCTGGACTTCGACGTGGTACTATTCCTATCTCCGTTACAGTTATTTATGTACATAGCTCCCGTTTGTAGTCCTACGTAGTGTCCAGCATGAACCTCACGCAGTAGGTAATCATCAGACACCTTAAATGAGTGGGAAATATGAATTATTTAGCCTCTTTATAAGCCAGTCTTTACTAGGAACCATTTCCCTCTGATGCTGTAATTTGTAGTAAATTTTCTGTTTTTACATCTGTAACAAATGGCCAGTCAGCTATAGATCTCCTGTTCTTTTAAATGTATCTACAGATCAGGGCACCTGGGTGGCTCAGCCAGTTGAGCAACTGACTCTTAATTTCCGCTCAGAATATGATCTCAGGGTCCTGGGATCGAGCCCCGCGTCAGGCTCTCTGCTCTGTGCCCATCGCAGAGTCTGCTTGAGATGCTCTCCCTCTCCCTCTCCCTCTGCCCCTCCCTCTGCTCTCTCTCTTTCTCAAATAAATAAATATTTAAATAAGTCTACAGATTAGTGACTATGAACCCCATTCACATACTGCTTTCTGCACAGATTTCAGAGGCCTCAGGGATCTTTTAGGACAAGGGTGCAGTATTGTTCTACGCTGAACACGAGAAAGCAAATTGCAGTGGACGCGTGTCGCATTGCCGTTGTCCAAGGGCGTGCTCTTCAAAAAGTGACCAGTGGGCCGAGGACCATGTTTCTGGATAAGCATCACCTCACCGCCTCCTCGAGCCACACCTGCCCTCCACTCGGCCCCAGCAGTCGGAGGTCCTAGCCTGCCGCTCACTGGTCACTGCTTGTTACCATGACTCTGGCGATGAGAGCGTAACCCCCACCTCCGTTTCCTTCCCAACAGGCCGACCTAAACTGCAGTATTCAGGACGATGCCGGGGCTTTTTACGGTGTGACCAGTCAGTATGAGAGTTCTGAAAATATGACAGTCACCTGTTCCACCAAAGTGTGCTCCTTTGGGAAGCAAGTAGTAGAAAAAGTAGAGGTAAGTGGGCATCTGTCCACCGGAATCTTCATGCAAGGGCCGACTGCCGCCTTCCTTCCGGCTTTCATTGGAGTGGAGAGTTTTACTTTTTTTGGCGTCTCCTCCTCCCCCTCCCCCTTTCTCTCACCTCTTTCCCCTGTTACTTCTAAAAAGACAAAATGATCTGAAAGCAAGTGGAAGAAGGCAGGGAGGAAGCCCCATGCCAGCTCTCCTGGCCGCGGTCGCCTTGCCTTGTGCGGCCAGCAGCGTTCAGTCCGACCCGAGGGCTCATGGGGTGCCCTGGTGTGGAAGCGGGTGCAGACGGGCCCTGCCACCCATCAGATGGTGCCCTTCCCACCCCCAGGTCCAAGGGCACTTCCAGGCATTGTAGATCACAGCTGTGGTGAAATTCAGCTGAGCGGCACCTGTCTTCTAAAACCCGGACACCTCCACTGGTGGTGGTGCTTTTGCCATTTCCCCTCCTTTAATTCTTTTAAACAGATGGCAGCACATGCTGGGGTCAAATACCTATTTGTAGTTTTTATATTTCATGGCCTCCCTCCCTGTCAATAAAACGTGTGTTCTTTTTACCAGCATGGGTTGCTTTGTGTGAATAATGTTTGCAGTTGACATTCCACGTAAAGTTGAATTTTCCGGTGTCTCCTGCCCGTCACCTAGTCGATCCGTGTCCAATGAGCAGCTCTGGTTCACGGTGGTCCTGGAGCTCGCAGGTCCTGGAGCCCAGCCTGAGTGCAGCAGACTTCGTGCCAGGGCAGGGGAGAGAAGAGGCACTGGGGAGGAGAGCGGGGGCGAGCGTGTGGGTTTTAATACCTGGGGCTGAACAGTGAGGCTCTGGGATGCGGCAGGCCCTCGTAGCTTCCTGAGCACAGGACGGGCCTCCCGAGACTGGTGTTGAGGACGTGATCCTAGCCAGAGAGGACAGAAGAGTTGACTAGATGGTCGATGGGAGCTTAAGTATCCCGAGCTTCACTAAAACGGTAATAGGGGGAATCCAGTAAGACGTTTTGGATGGAACTTAATAACTCACTGGGTATTAAAAACCCATGAGGAAGGAGAGTCAGAGGTTACATGTTTTGTGTTTGCAAGGACAGTGCTGCCACCAGCAGAGATAAGAAAGTAAGGTGCTCAAGAGCACGTAGCCAGGGGATGGTTCTAGATGCAAGATGAGAATTTGGAAGACAGGTAAAGACTGAGAACACCGATCGGGGATCCTAAGCATTAAGGATCATTAAAGCTCTGGGAATGGAGAACTAGGTGCAGAGAGGGAATAGCAGCAGCACAGGAATAAGGATTTAAATTTGGGGAGCAGTAGCTAGCCCTGGGGTGAGTGGACCAGAGACACCAGCCAGAGGAGCAGAGAACAGAAGTGGATGAGAGAGGAGGGGAGCTGGCTCAACGTGTGTCTGGGAAGCGCAAGGAGAGGGTAGGTGAGAAGGTGGCCATGTAATGAGACAGGCCGGGGAGGCCTACAGCCCAGATGACCTCCCAAATCCTCGGACAAGGAGGGAGCACAGTCGCCTGTCGGTGGTTGGGAACGTGGAATGTTCCTGGTAGGCATGACTGCTGAGTAGTCAGGTTGTCAGGGCGCACCTGAGCTGACCCTCCTGCCTGGGTAAGAATGAACTGGACAAGTTACGCAGTTTCCCAGATTCCAAACTTTTTTTCATTGTATCCTCCAGTAACACACCCAAAGCTTTCTGTAAGTTCAGGGAGCAGGAAAAGGTTGCCTTTGATGGATGAAGTCCCAGGAATTTTCATGGGGAAGTTAGTGTGAGTGGTAGGTGGAGTTTTATAATTAAACTTTTAATTCCCTTAGAATGTACTTCTGCATTTGGTGTGAGATGGGAGTCTGCTTCTGTTTTCTTCCAGATACATAGGTGTTTGTGTCAAACTGTTTATTAAGTGATTCATCCTTTTCCCACTGAGTAGATCTGCGATCTGTCCCCCTAAAGTTACTGCATATCCTGGGAGCCATTCCTGGAGTCTCTCTGACGCCCCCCCCCCCCATTTATCTCTACATGTCCCAATACCGTGTTGATTTGATTACAGTGGCTTTATAGCACATTCTTATATCTGCTGACGCAAGTCAGTCTGGCTGTTGTTTTCCATATATTTTCCAGGCTAGTAAACAGCATTTATTCTCCCACAAAATGAGATCAGTTAAAAAAGCAGAAGTAAAGAAAACCAAAATCCTCTCTTGATCAATCTAATTGTAATTGTACTTGGTTTAGACATTATTTTGGGATAAATGGACACATTACCAATACTAAATGTTTCCATTTGAGAACCTATTTGCATTTCCATCTCATTTATCTTGATAAGATTTTATAGTTTTCACATACAGGTTTATCCCTTCCTTGTTAAATATATTTCTAAATACTATATAATTTGTTAATGCAATTTCCCATTTCTAGATTTTAATTACTAGAAGAGAGGAAAGCTCTTGGTTTTTGCTTATATATGTTTTATCTGGCCATCTTGCCATGTTCCTTCCCTTATTTATCTCCAGTGGGTTTTTTCCCCTAGACTCTTGGATTTTTCTGTGTATATGGTCATAGCAGCAGCAAAAAGAGAAGGCTTTATTTTATCTCTTCTTTTCCAACGTTTTTGCCACCTTTTCTGTTTTGGTTATTTTCTCACCTTCTTTCTATTTGCTAAAACCTCCAACACTGTCATAAAAAGAAGTAGTTAACTGCTGCCCATAGAGTTGGTTTTGGGGTTTTGCCATTTGCGGGTATATTCACTGTTGGATTTTATAAATGGTCTTTATTTTATATTTAAGTGCTTTCTTTCTATTCCTGTTGTACCTAGGGTTTTTATTAGCAACAGCTGCAATATTTTATCGAATGCCTTTTCGGCATCTCTTCGTATGATTTTTGTCCGGTTTCTGGGCATCACGCGTTCATACCTGTCGTGTGTGGGGCCACCACAGCATTCCTGGAGAAAGGCCTGCTTTGGACACACTGATGTATTCTCTTTGCTGGGCTGCCTAAGATTTTTGCATATCCTAGGTGTTACTAGTCTGTTCCTTTTTCTAATCTCTTTACGTCCATCAATTTCATTAAAAGATTTGGGACACCTGCCTTTTCCTGTGGTCTGACAGTGTTTGCGTAACAATGAGAATAATTATTCCTTAAGAGTTACATAAAACCCAGTGATGAAACCATTTGGTCTCTGTACCTTTTTCAGTGGTGAGTCTCTGAGCAATGGTTTAGTCATTTCCCTCCTAACCGACGGACCAGGGTTTTCTCCTTTGTGGTTCAGTATTAGTAATTCATACTTTGCTGGGAAATCATCCTCTCTAGGCTTTCTTTGCCTTAGAGTTATGTGAAGTAACCTTTTACAGATCTTCCCATCTCTACTGTAATTGCGGTTTTGTCTCTTTTCGGTCTTAAGCTTGTGAAGGCTTGATTTTGTTTTGACTTTTTAAAGAACCAGTTTTTTAATTTATTCTGCCCACAGTTTTTATTTCTATTAACCTCGATTTGAGCTTTTATCTTTATTAATTTCCTATTCCTGGTTTCCTTTGGTTTCTTTGTGGCTTGGGTCTGTTTTGTGGGTTTTCTTCTTTTATTTAAATTTCAGACGTGGTCTAGTTCTATAATTTTTTTACCTTTAATAATGAACTCATGAAGTTGCTTCGTTAAGTTTCCTCCAAGTATAGCTCCATCGGGCCCCTAAGTTTTGACGTCAAGTATTTTCCTTTTCATGACTCTTGAGATAGTTTGTAGTTTCCTTTTTAACTCCTCTTTGATCCAAGGCTGTCTAGGGCTGTGTTTCTTATTTCTGGGTGCTTCAGTGGGATCTTCAATACCAGTATTTTCTTTCTTTCCCTTGTTTATTAAAGACCCAAGTAACTCACAGTCAGGAGCTCGTGATCAGGGTGAAATAGCTTTCCCCCAGGTAGAGAGATTCGCTGCGTTGGTCGTTGGCCTGTGAGGTCTTTGTAACAGTACAGGAGGATTTTCTGTGGGCTCTTTTAAGAGCTGTAATTGGCTGGGCCTTGCACTCCCGGATTTCCAGGCAGAAAATCACTAAATAGGTGATTATATTTCTTTCTGACCTTTGCTTTCTTTTCTTTCTGACCTGGACAGCCCTTCTTTAAATAAGCTCTCCTGTTTCCCCTTTTGTTTTTTTAAGTTTCCAGAAAAATAATGGATTTCTGAGTCTGGCATTAAGTTTGGAGATAGGATTTTTTGTTAATTAAATCAGCCGTGTAGATAGTACAGCATCTAGCAGAGGGTTCCTGTTGGAAAAGGAAAAATGCTTTTGCAGACAGTCATAGCTTTTTCATGTATTCCGAAGTCAGAAATGTAAACGTGCTCAACTCCTTTTTCCCCTCACAGACGGAGTACGCAAGGTTTGAGAATGGCCGCTTTGTGTACCGAATAAACCGCTCCCCGATGTGTGAATATATGATAAACTTCATCCACAAGCTCAAACACTTACCAGAGAAATATATGATGAACAGTGTTCTGGAAAACTTCACAATTTTATTGGTAACGTTTTTGCCCCTTTCTTCTTGTGGCAAATGCAGTCTGAAGCTGGAGGGGAAGGGGACAGGGCGGGGGCTGGGGACGGGTGCTGAGCAGGCTGGCGGTCGGCCACCATTTGAGTCCACAGCGCCTGGGCCAGGCTTGGGCTCTGTTTGGGCTCGGGTCTGTAGAAGAGACAGGGTCTCATCTGGCGGGGCTGAGCTTTTCTAAGCTCAGGAAAACTGGAATTCAAGGGGATAAATTCAGCTGCACGTTAGAAAGGCATGGAGAGCTTTTTAAATACTTAACTTTTAAAAGCCTGATACCAAGGCTGCATCGTAGACCCACGAAATCAGGAGCTCTGAGGCTAGAAGCCAGGCATGTATATTTATAGTTCCCTAGGTCATTCCAGTGTCAGCCATGCCTGAAACCCAGCAGCATAGTGTGCACATTGCAAATGAGACAAAAGCTGAGTCAATGGGTTCGTACTTCACATCCACCCTGACTCATTTCACGAAGATCTGCAAGGCCTTATAAGAAGTAACGCACATTAGGATAGCAAAATACAAACCCTTAAGCACCATGAGAAATATAAATTAAAATAGAATGTCATGACCAGGAAATAGTCCCCAGGGGCTGAAAAGTATGGTCCAAACTTGGACAGCTAAAGGGAAAGTAAAAGCAGTGGTTGGTGCTCAGGGTCCACGATGGGAGAAGTTTCCTGGGGAATGGGGGAGGGTCCCCTCATATTTAACTTTAAAACAGATTTCTCATGGGGGCTTCCTGTGGGGACTTGGGAGGGTTATAAGAACAGTGATGTCCTCAAAACTCTGAGCTAGAATACTTAGAGCAGAAGTTCTCTACCCAGAGGTTTGGGGCCCATTGAGACCAGGGTTCTCCATCAGTGGCATGCTACTTTAAAAAAAAAAAAGAAGAGGAAGAAGAAGGCTATCCTCCAACCTCCCCACCGCCGCCCCCCGCAACCCTGATTTATTAGTGTTTGCCTGTTTCCGTGATACAGACACACCCTCCCTGGTCAGTGTCAAGGTACCAGTGGGTTGTCCAGCTCATGAAATGCCTTCCTATTTAACTTCCAAGAGCCAGTGGGAGCCAGTTTCTTCATAACAGTATAAAAACTGAATAAATAGAACTTATAAAAATTAAAATCCTCCTGCATATCAGATTCACCCAGGAAACTTTTAAAAATTCTGAGGCCTGGGCCCCCGCTGAGAGAAATAAAATCAGAATCCTTCGGGGTGGGGTCCTGCCAGCATCACGGTTTTTCTTTTATTTTTATAGCTCCCCAGGGAGTTGAGACCGACTGCTACAGGGAGGGCTAAGTGAGCTGCAGGGCATTTCAAGAGTTCAGACACGTGATGGGCATTCAGTTGGCAGACAGATCATTTTGCATGCTGTTTTCATTTACTCCTGAGAGAGAATCTCACTGGATTCTCTGGTGTGTCCGTGAGAAACTAGCCATCTGGGGGAAGCTTTGGAAAACCTGTTCTTTAATAACTATTACTGATAAGCATCTTGGTCTGTAATGGTCGTTAGTGAAAACCGAGCAGTTCACGGTTTGGGGTGCTGGTGGGTACCAGACACGGCGCCACTTTCTGTTGCGAGTTACGAGCAGGTGAGTTTCGCACTCAGATGGGCAGAAGTTGGGTGTATCATACCTTGGTGTGGACAGTTAACAGCCTTAGGAATTAACCCAAATTCTGAGTGAATGGCTGGCCCACCTCTCTTGGAAGGACTCCTAGCTGTCCTCACAAACCAGTTCTGAGTCTGTCTCAGCATTTTAAGGAATATGCCCTCAGTCCCTAACCCTACGTCACTCACACAGCATAGCCGAGGAACATGAGGCCTGGAAGAAATTTAAGGCATCTTTTTAGCCACAAAACCCGTGAAACCAAATCCATATTTCTCCTTGAGAACATGTGACTTCAAGCAGCCTAGATGTCCAGAGAGCATAAAATTAATTCCAAAATGTATCACGAAGCAACTAGAGAAATTCCTTGGCTGTGAAGAATTAGTAGCTCTCAATAAATATCTACTAGAAATAATATTTTAGCTCTTAGAAAAGCTGAAATTAAACCAGCACTCCTGGATTATGAGAATGAAATCATCTCATTGATAAAGCTCTTCCTCAGGGTAGGACGTAGGAGCGTGGCCAGGACGGCACTAGCTGGACGTGGTTGTAGGCGTGTAGGACGTAGGAGCGTGGCCAGGACGGCACTAGCTGGACGTGGTTGTAGGCGTGTAGGACGTAGGAGCGTGGCCAGGGTGGCACTTGCTGGACGTGGTTGTAGGCGTGTAGGACGTAGGAGCGTGGCCAGGACGGCACTTGCTGGACGTGGTTGTAGGCGTGTAGGACGTAGGAGCGTGGCCAGGACGGCAGTTGCTGGACGTGGTTGTAGGCGTGTCACTAGGTATTGCATTACAAAGCCCGTGTCAACACGATCAATTCCAGACCTTACTGGCTGGTGAGCTAAACTCTGATTTCATCAGGATGATACAGAAATTGAGGTGAACCTGTAAATGCCAGGCCTTAGTGACAATATCCAGACAGGCCGAGGAAGATAGTCACTGAATTATAGGCCAAGTATTCCTGTCGTCTTTGGACGTTGTGTTCAGACAGACGTACAGGTTGCTGGAAACATTTTTTTCTTTTCTCCTTTTGAATCTTAACCATGAAGTCTAGGACAGCTCGGGGCCCCTGGCTGGCTCAGTCGGTAGAGGAGGTGCCTCTTAATCTCAGGGTCATGAGTTTGAGCACCATGTTGGGCCTGGAGCCTAAAAAGGAAAAAGACAAATAGGACATATTCTTTCCTAGAAAGTTTGCAAGAAGGTAAGGTAGGTCATAGAGGTTCCAGGGACAGTGCTAAATCTTCTGTAAATGTGATATTATGGAATTCTCACTGCAGAACTATGAGGTCATATTTATTCCCATTTTATGGATAAGGAAAGTTAGGCCTACCTGAGGTCACAGAGCTAGTGACAGATGTAAATGAAGACGTAACAGGACAGGAGAGACACTTCGCAGGATATTTCATGGTCATGGAATCAGAAGACTGGGGCTTTAAGACCCAGCTCTACTTTATGACCTGGGTTTGGGTAAGTCATTTAAAGTCTCTGAACTCAGTTTCCTCCTCCATTTACAAACAAAAAGCTCGGGTCTGCACACTCCACCTCAAAGGTTATTGGGAATATTTGCGTTCATTCAGCTAAACCATGGAGAGATTGTGCTTGCTGCCAGAGTGCAATGCAGGTAAAACACAGCGCCTGTCCCGTAGTACATCTTGGCCTGCTCGGGGGACAGAGACAGGTGAAGAAGTGGTTACAGTGTCAGAATGTACCGTCTGTACACTGCGTGGCTGCAGGTACTTGGAAACGGACGCCTGGACGTTCAGAGCAGTTGAGCTGCCTGGCAGGTACCTGTACTCAGATTGGGGCGGGGAATCCTCAGGCATGTTTAAAGCTGATGTTTAAGTTGCCTTGACAGATAAACATTTTGCAGATCTACCAAGAAAAGGGCCATTCCATGGGTGTGTATTTTAAGTGTCAGGTGCTGGGACGTGAACTAGACGGGGGTGGGGGCAGCCATCCTGGGGGCGCCTGACGTAGGCAGGCGTTCCTCAAGCAATCACAAGGTGGATGTGAACCAGGCGGTGGCTGGTGGCTGGCAGAGGGGGTACATAGTGCCAAGAGAGTGGTGCCAGGAGTACTTGACCTCGTGAGGGAGGTCGGAGAAGGCTTCCCTAGGTAAGGAACAGTGGAGGCCATCCTGCTAGCTGACTGGGCAGAGAGGGTAGAGAAGAGCACCACAGGTGGGCAGGCAGGTGGGAGGACTGGAAATAGGGTCGTGTGGCTGGCATGGAGTGAGAGGAGAGCAGGGAGCTGGCCGGGTAGGAACAGCCAGATGGGGCTGGCGCTCCTGGGCCTTGCAGGCTCGAAAACAGGTTTTCCTTTCACCCTGAAGTTTGGAAGTTGAATACAGGCCATCAGGGTTTTTAGCAGGAGGGCGTTGTTGTCAGAGTTACTGCTCACAGGGTTGTCGCGCCGGCTGTGTACCGATGGGAGTGGGAGGAGCCGGGACAGCTCAGGGTGGGGGAGTCCCGGTGCTTCGCTGGTACCCTGGACTGTGGCGGTGGAGAAGGGGCTGGATTCAGGGACTGTTCCGGAGGCAAAAGCAGCAGGACATGGCATTTCTTTGCATATGGGGAGAGAGGGAGAGAGATTTCCAGGGCGGAAGGCCTGCATGCTTGCAGTCTTGATCTGTGAGGCTTCGAAGGGACGGGAAGTAAGACGGGGCAGGAAGGAGGTGGGTACCAGTACGGAATCAAATCTTTATTACCCAGGAAAAAAAATGCAGATAATCTATTACTGTATCAGTTCATTGTCTGGAGCAGCGTGGCTTGATGGTTAGGAAAAACGTCTTCGAAGTCCGATCTGGGTGTCTTCGTTGACGGTTCTCCCACGTTCCGTCCGCTCCCCGGCCTCCCTCCCCGTCAGAGTGGAGCGGGCGTGGCGGCCGCTCGTGGAGTTGCTGCAGTTTTCCGCGGGACCGGCCCCTGCCGAGTCGGAGTGTGCTAAGCAGTTACACTATGTTGGCTGTGACGTCGCTGGCCGTTCGTTCAGCACGTTTTTATTAAACAACGGCTGTGCGCCAGGCTAATGACTAGGAGGCATGGTTCCCGTTCTGCGGGAACTTACAGCCCACTGAAGATGCTGGCGTTGAAAAAAGTCACACAAATCTAGGTACTTACAGGCGTGCTGTGTGCCCTGATGGGAAAATTGTAAGCGTGTGAGATTTTATCCGTCAGTCAGGGACCACACCCTCGGATGCCTTGAGGGTAAGGGAAACGGAACGGGTGAAGCAGCCGACAGAGTGGGGAGAGGGGGGACCCCCCCCCCCCCCCGGGCACTGGCCTAGGCCCTCAGATTCAGAGTTTGAAGACACTGGGCTGTCTTCAAACAAAACGCACACACATAACAGCATCACTGAAACCGTTGGGAAGTTGGGCTAGATTTGCTTTTAGAAAGTTCCTTCTGAGAACGGCTCTGGGAAGCAGGCAAGGTCGGGGCCGCAGTGACCTGGGTTAGATCTGGTCACTCAAGATAAGAACGCAGGCTAAGGCCATGGGCAGGAGGAGCAGAGAGCTGGAGTCCAGGGACTTGAACCAACAGGGGAAGCAGATCAATGTGTCAAGAGTACATTTCAAAAGGTAAAGCCTGTGTAAATGGAAAGAGGGATCAGTTGACATGATTCCATCACGTGCCTTACTCAGAGTCTGTTACGGAGTCCGGAGTCCCAGCACTGCTGGTTAACGGTGCGGAGCTAAGTATTCGTGGGGCTCACGTCTATTGTGGGCTGTTGTGAAACAAATCGAGTAGAAGTTTAGGAATAAGATAGGAAGCAATTCCTAGGAGAAACGACTGTCGCGTGGGACAGAATTCTAGAAAATGGTCTTTGTTGTAAAGAAATTGACCCTCCCAAAAACCTGCAGTAATTCTTGGGGGCTCGGATTATGGCTCAGACCCTGTCCGTAAGGTGTTTCTTACACATGGTAACTAAGTTCAGATAGGATTCAAGTCAGCCCCATAATTATCCTGAGTTGTGCTTGGAGGGAGCAGTGGGAGGCTGGGACGTCTGCAGTGGTCTGCCTGTTGGACTTGAGACTGTCCGTCCCCAAGCAAATCCTAGTGGCCATAGCACGGATAGAGTGTGTTTTCATCCACGTGGTGTCTCTCTCTGTGTGTGTTTGTGTGTATATATAGGTCTATAGTTCTCTTTCTTTTTTTTTTTTTAACAGGTGGTAACAAACAGGGATACACAAGAAACTCTCCTCTGCATGGCCTGTGTATTTGAAGTTTCAAATAGTGAACATGGAGCACAACATCATATTTACAGGCTTGTAAAGGACTGAAGATGGTTATTTATATATATAGATATCTGTATATACACACACACACACGTATGTGCGCACACACACACTCTCTCCATTATTGAATGACTGTCTGTAAACCTCACCACACAGGGGGTGCCCTGGCCCTGAGGTCACCCTGACTTTTTCTAAATCCTGTTTGAGTGAAGTCATTTTTTCCTCATGTGTTCATACTATCATTATAGCTGTGAAGTTCTGGTACAGTTGTAAAAAGAGAAATCTGAGTGGTTTCTGTGTGTTCTTCACATCCGCAGCCCACAATTTTCTCGGGAAAGGTGAACCTTAAAGAACCCGGGTCTCTGTCTGCAGAGACCTGTTTCTAATTGTGGTAGAAAAAAAAAAATCTGAGACAGAGCATTTGCCATGGGGCATTTACAGCCTTTATACAAATGTATTTAGTTCTGTTTTTTTCTTTTTTCAACATAAAATTTCTTGTTTTAAGATACAAGTAAAATTAATCTTTAAATATAAATGTAAATTAGTACACAAAGCTAAGAATCTTTAGACTTATCTTTGTAACTAATTAGGGTGGAAGTTATGAAAGAATGTAATTCACTAAATTATTTTTTAAATGAAACTTCTCTTTCTTTTCGAAACCAAATGTTAAAATATAGCCTTAAATGCTTGGTAGAAATATTCTAATGAGACAAATTTGTACTTTTTTTTTTTCCTCAAGGTTAAAACTAATCTCTTAATCCATTAAACTCTTGAACAGGTATTACAAAGGAAGAAAACTTCACCCCTTATCCTTAACATATATAGTATATTTAAAAAATATAAAATTGTATTGTACTAATGTGATGATTATTTAATGAAAAAAAAAAGATGGCTCTTTTTGCAATAAGTAGATAAATACTGAAAATCTAAACGTACAATGTTTATAGTCTTGTGTGTGCAGTTATATTTTCTATGGACAACCAAATTTTTTATTAAGATGAGTAAATGTTTGAACCACTGAAATTTAATAACAGAAATTTAAAATTGGCATGAATACTGCACTGTGAGCTGCAAAGTAGAGAAAATCCTGTGGCTGGGAGAAATTTCATCAACCAAACAAGTAAAAGGCTCATCAGTTTTAGTATCTCTGCTCCCCGGAAAATTGCAAGCATCCTCACCAGCCTGTGGATAAATTCTTTCTGGTGAACCAGTCTGCGTGGTAACCTGCCGTAACTGTGTGTGCATGTGTGTGTGTGTACCCAGCCACACACATACACATAAGTTACTGAACACATATTTATTGAACATCTGTCTCTTCAGTGTCATCTGTTTGCCAGGTGCTGATATGTGTCTGTATCTCAGTCTGTGTCCCTAGATCTAGATACATTCTAAGGACATCTGTTTCCTCCACATCTCTCAGTAAGTCACAGTACTTGTTTGACGGAGGTTTGAGAGGCCCAGCGTGCTCTCGGACTTTTTTTCAAGCAGACTCATTTGGGAGGTTCTCTTCCCAGGAGAAATTGAACTTTCCAACCCAAATATTCCAAAGCATTGCCCAGGCAGAGTGGGTTTGAAGTGGCCGCGTGTCTTGGGTTATTTCCATAAGTGATTCCTTGGGAAGGAAACATGGTTACACTCCCCAGCCTCCCAGAGGAAAGTGACATTTTTATAATTGTCAGGAATAGGTGAGCACAATAGAACGTGAAGTAGGTTTTTAAGTTGTGAAACCTATCGTGGCCAGAAAATAAATCCCTTGTTCTTTCACATCCAAGTCCCTTACCCGCTTCCCTGCCCCACCACCTCTCTGACCCTGCCTGGATAGTGATCAGAGTGTCTGGTCGTCAGGAGCACAAGGCTGTGGCTGGCTTGTGGCAAACAGGCAGCCACGGGACCAAGCCTGACCTCTCCCGGACTCACGCCACTGGTTCCTTGGAAGACCAGAGAAGAAAGTGCAAAACTTCTCCCATTTGGAACGGACACCCCTCATAGAAACCAGTAGGCTGATGTCTGTCTTCCCTCCAAAAAAGAAACTAACATACATTCTCTGATTCTTAGGGGGCCTTTGAAGGATTGCCCTCGTGGTCTGCCCTTCCGTCTGGCCCTCTGCCCAGGCACTGAAGCTTCTTCCGTGGTCATCATACTTAATGACTTCTCTTGGGCACCCCTCCTAGGGATGTTTCTTTCACTCTTGTCTCCCGCATCTTTCCTCAAGGGAAACCCCACTCTCCCCGGGCCAGGACCCTATGAAGGGGACTAAAGGACCTTGTAGGGCCAGAGCCAGCCCAGAACTTAAGCGACAGAAGTATCTGATGCACTTTCCCATGCAGGAATGAGGCTCTTCTGTCTGCCAGGGGGACTCTTGGGATTTACTTTTCAAAGCACAAATAGACCCAGGAAGCGCAGCTTGCGGGGGTCCTGCGGGCCGCAGAGAAGGGCACACCCAGTCTGCTGAGCCCACAGAGGCCGGCTGTGCCCTCCTCCCCCAGATGCCTTCAGAGCTGAGTGTGGGGCATTTACAAGAACAACCTGGAGGATTGCTTTTTGCTCTTAAAAACATTTCTAAGAGCCTTAAAAATTTACTTCTCATCTTGTCCTTCTACAGCTTTCTCCAGGGCAGTATTTTCCCTGTCTTAACCACTGATCCTGTTACCCGAACCCTTGCCCTCTGTCTGTCTCTGCCAAGTTAGGCGTGGGGGCGGGGGCGGTGCGGGAGCACCTGATCCAGGGCTGTCTGTGGGCTTTCATCCTTCGTCGCAGTCTTCTCCCTCCAGCGGTCAAGCTTCCCAGACCATAAGAAGCCTTTCCAGGCCTCTGTCCTTACAGCCTTCTTTTGGGTACCGGACCTCCTCGTGACCCAGCATGAGCAGCCTCGAGTCAGGGCCTCTCGTCTTCTTTCTGGAGAGCGTGGAGGCCCGTCTTCCACAGCCTGCACAGGGGAGAGCTGAAGGACCGACTCTGGTCCGTTGGCATTTGTTTCCATCTTAGCAAGAGACCTAAAGTTACTCTCAGGACTTCTGCAAACAGGTTCTGGAATCCCAGAAGGTCCATGCTAAGTCGGGGTTTCTCAGCCTTGACACCGCTGACAGTTGGGAGCAGTTCTTTGTTCTGTGGGACAACCCTGCACAGCGTCCCTGGCCTCCACCGCACGCTCCCTGCTGTCAGCACAGCCCAGACTATCTCCAGACATCGCCAAACATCCCACGGAGTGCAGTAGCACTCCTAGTTGAGAACCACTGCCCTAGGTCTTACAGGTCACAAATGCCATATTTGAGATTTTCTTTATCCTTCCTTCCATTTCACTCTGAGAAAGCTGCTGTCCTGGGAGCCTCGTTTCAGGTCATGAAGAGGCAGGTAGGAATGTTACTCAAATGACTTTCCGTTCACAGCAGAGTCTGTCTTGCTACAGAGGATTCCTCCCTTCATCCCTGGGGATGTTGGGAACAGCTGGTCACCACCATCCCCATAATCAGCTCGCACCTATGTGAGGGCCTCTGTGATTGGACCTTCATTCCTTAGTTTACCAGCTGTAAAAGAAGTCCCAGCTGTGTTCATTATTCTCATAAGCGTATGGGTCTCACGACCAGCGCTTTCATCATTTCGGTAAACTTCCTCCGGTCTTCTGCCTTCTGCCCTACACTCAGTGCTGTCTGCCTTCTGCCCTACACTCAGTGCTGTTTTTGGAATTTATGGAAGCCTTTGGAACACTGCATCTTAACGGATGGAGGAGAGAGGGACCTGTTCTGGAAGAGGGCTGATAGAGTTTTCTTTATTGAGCTGAAAGAGAGCACAACCTGCTCCCCTTCATTTAGCAGATGAGAACATTGAGGCCCAGAGGGGAGGTGTGACTTACCCACAGTCACCCAGCTGGTTAGTGACAGAATCAGGGTGAGGCTCTGGGACCTGGCCACTTACTCCTTGGGCTCTCCTGGTGGAGGTTGTTCCTCTTCGGTGCTCATGCCTAAATGTTCCCTACGAAGCTGTACACAGACTCAGTGCGGGAGAGAGGGGGGCACTAAGAACCTCCGTCGCCAGAGCACAGCATCGCCCCGATGCTGATGCCGCTTGTCCCACGGAGCCTCTGGTCTGATTGGAGCTGCGTGAGGCAGCCACGAGCAGATACGAACGCTGATGAGCCTTTTCGCTTACCTGAGGACAGTTCACCTGCCACAGACTCTGAGGCCAAGTTTTATCTGCTAAGCAACCCAGCCACCATGTCCCACACTCAGACCAGCCAAAAAGCAGCCCCTGTTCCCAGCACTTGGCGTTAAAAGTCCCCGGATGACTTCAACCCAAGTCGTCTTTAGGTCTCAATACTGTAGTGGCTTTAGCAGTCTGTGTTTGTACAACCATAAATTATTTAAATCGTCTGAGATGACAGTTTTATGAACCAGGTACATACGATTTGCGTAAGTTTTTATATGCTCTGTCTGGTACACTACACCCGTCCTCACGGAGGGTAGAACCGATTCTGTGTGTTGGCGTTCCCACCTGTGACATCGAGAGCATATGTCTGCATCGCTTCTTTCTTTCTGTTGACGTTTCTGTGGCAAAGCCCTGCACATGTCATTTCTGCAAAGCCTTAAATCTTCTGAGATGTTGCGTGTAGGGTGTGCAGTGCAAAAGGCTGCCTCGGAACTGTGAGCCCTTTTGTAAGCTGGAAGCATTTCTCTTACTACTGTTACTTTTTTAGGGAGTTTTCAATTCAGAGCTGCCAAAGCGTTCCAGTAAGCAGTGCCTTAGTAATGCCTAGTCAGACCCAGCCCTCCGCGTCCATCCACCAATTGGCCCCGGATGAAACCGCACAGGCAAAAGTTCTCCGTTCTCTTGTGTAAGCCCATTTTCCCCCTCCTGTTCTATAGGACACTGACCGCTTGGTCTAAAATCGGACACTGAGCACGAGTCGGTTCTCTGACCGCACTCTCAAATGTATACACCAAAACGGAAGGTTTTCCAACTTCATAGTTTAGTGTGAAAAGCAAATTGTACTTTTAAAGTTGCCTTTTAAATTCACGACCAAATACTTAGCTATTTATAAATCTTCTGCGCTCTAGCATGGAAGTGCCTTTGGTTTGAGATTCCAGCTTAGAAAAGTGCTGCCATATAACGATAATTTGTAGAGAGACCAAAAATATTCTGAGATCACCGTAATGCCTTTGGTTCACCAGGATGAGTAACCAGCCTCAGGCCTCTGTCCACAAGGGCGCGCCTCGGACCCTGCCTGCCGTGCCGTCGCCACCGCCCAGCAGCAGGAGGGACCCCAGGAACTGGTGTGTGTGTGTGTGTGTGCGTGTGTGTCCGCGACCCCGGCGCCCTCTCTGCCCGTCACCTGGCCCCGCGGCCGCGCGAGGGGCCTGCCACGCAAACGACAGACTTTCGGCCGGTGGACAGATCTGTCCTTCGCCTCGTGTTCGTGTTCAGTCTCCGTGGAGGCTTTCTTTTCCATTCAGACGACAGCACGCACTTCTCTGGTCTACGCAGTGATACCACTCTGGAAGTTGGAAGCCTCGGACTGAGATGCGAGTGCAGAACAAAAATGAGTTAGGGTCATTACAATGGAAGTGTTCTTCTTACGGCGAAAATGTTGACTCTGAGTGTTGTGTACGAATGTGCTATGAGAAACTTCCAAAGAGCACCGTTCACAATTCGGCGTTTTCAAAGAATGTTCCAGCCCTCAAAAGGGCAACCCTTTAGAGTCTGTGTGTTGGCTCTTCTCAAAACCTTGTTTAGATTGGGAAAACTGATAGAGGTAAGGAAGAGGCGTGGAAAGGACCAGAAGGCAAAAACACCAGCCAAACAAAAGCCAGGAGGAAAAAAAAAAAAAAAGTTCCCTTGCCGATACAGACTTCAAAGTGACATCAGACATCTCCGAAAGTTAGCCTCTGAACTCTTAACTCGTATGTTCTTTCGTCTCTCCCTGGTGTCTTTAAGATTACCCTGTCTGGGCTGTGAAATTTCAGGAGTGATTTCTACCCACACCAAGTTGTATTTATAGAAATTTCTACAAGAAACAAGTGATGAAAAGGAAAATGGGCTACCACGGGCGAGAGTGAGCCGCCTGAGTTCAGCCCCCCCGTCACTACTGTCCCACACCTGGAGAGAAATGAATCGGATGCTGGTTTTCCTGCTTCGCTTTCAGCTGTTGCTGTGCTTTGTTTGGCAATCGTTTTCTCTCATAAACTCATTGCTTCTGTTGTGAAGAATGAAGGTTTTGTGTTTAAAATTTACCGCATTTGCAAGGGTAGTTTCGCTGAAGTCATGCACCATTAACTAAGAGGAAATATTGGTATTTATTGTCCTGCTTCCGAAGGCTGTAGCTTGTTTTGTTCTCTGACTTTGCAGTGAGTCAGTCCTCTGCCGCACTACATCGTTTTAGTTCATTTGAAATGGCATTTATGTTCCCTCGTGTCCCTTATTAAATGGAGTCAGATTCCAGGAGATCCCATCTCTCTCAGGTAGACTCTCTTGTCTGCCTTCCATGGTGAGATGGTTCTCCCCTCCCCTGTCTCTGAGAGAGGCTCACGGAATCTAGGCGTAAGTCAATTGGAAACGGTCTCTTATTTTATTATTGTTATTATTATTTTGGATCAGTCGTTTTCTGTGATTAGTTTGACTGTGTAAATTAGATATTAACTGCACTTCTTTAAAAAAAAAATACGTCTCCCTGTTACCTCCTTGAAAGATTCACTTCTGTAGGCCTGTGTCAGTAGGCTCTTGCCTGCAGATAAGGAAAAAGAAAAAAAAAAAAAAAAACAAAAACAAAAACAGTACGTGCCTGAAAAACAACAAAAAAATTTTGTAACGTTTAAAAAAGAAACCCGAATAGCCTTTAATTCTTTAATATGCTTAAATTGTATGTAAATTGGTTTTGCCACATGTGTTTGTTCACGTTCTAAATGACTTAATGGGATTCTCGCCGTCGGTGTCTGTGTGTCCCGTGTATACTATGGGCTCGTGGCGTAAGCGCTTCACCTGGTCAGCGGTCGCTCTGATGTTGTACTGCAGCTGGGAGGGGCTCCAGAACCTGCCCCCGGGGATAAGGTTCCTCTCAGTAGATTGGAGAGATGGGGGTGGGGGGCAAAGTCTCACACATGTTTTCGTGACCTATTTGCAGAAACTTTCAAAAGGCATTTGGTTAAACCTCTTGGCAGTACAGTATTCTTGTATTTGTTAATGTCTGTGTTTAGGTACTGGTACCTTTTTGTTTAAAAATGTTCTAAGTGTTGGCTTTAAAGTGAATTTATCTTTAGTATGATAGTTATATGAAAATTATAGGGTTTGTGTGCAGAGAATTTTTTTATAAAGTGCTTTGTAAAAAAAAAATGTATTCTAGCTTTCGCGGTACATATGTGTGATAACTTTAATATCCATGACAGTTAAGTGCAATTATTTCATCACTCTAAAAATGCTATTTTTGTGTCAGTTCCTGCAGGTGTTTTCATGTCTTTGCAAAGTGACACATTTTGATGCCTTCTTGATAAAGTGGTAGACATTTTGTAGCTTTCTAGAAACTTTGTATTCATACGGTATCAATGAAAAATAAAGAAAATGAAAGTGTGGGTTACCTTTTTTATCTGCAGAAGTGTATGTTGTTGAAAATGACGTGTGATTAGGAGTTGTGGGTGAACTGTGGGGCTCATGATTCAGGTGTGTGCCGCACCGCCCTGCATAAGAAAGCCTTTGATTCACTAAGTGTTTACTGTGTGCCGGGCACTTGCCAAGGGTGTTGGTACAATGTGGATACATTGTTTCTTTTAATTCTTACAATAGTTCCAAAGACAGTGGCATTATTACCCCCACCTGAGGCTCAGAAAAGATGGATCATCCCAGGTCATGACTGGTGAGTGGTGGAGCCTTAAATAGGTCACGCTGATGCCCAGGCTGGACTCTTCCCCACTCCCCTCCCCTCCTCACCTCCCTCCCCCTCCTTACGCACCGCACCCCCACCCCCAGCATTATGACTCACTGAGAATCCCTGGATGTAAGTAGCTCAAGGCCAGGGGAGAAATTTTTAAACAATGGTGACCTTGGACTTCTTAGAAGAAGACCAAGTGCACCCTGGGATCCTTCAGTCTGTGACCTAGACCTCAGAAGGTCTTGCTTCTCCCGTTTCTTTGAAATCTGAGGTGAAGCATGCCTCACATCCCAAGAGTCACTCACTGGCAGGAGTGGGAACAGAGAAGAAATAACATCCCATCTCCTTTGAAAAGAGCCATTTTCAGCAAACCACAAGAGGAATGCTGTTCCCCGAGCTGCTCAGAGTAGAGGGAAAGGGACTTTGGAACACCTTGTTGAGGCCCTAATGTATGCCAGGCACTGTTAGAGTCACTGTTTTCTCTAAACTACATTCTCTTGAATAAAGGAGTCATTTCCTATTTTCCAATAAAGAAATTGAGGCACAGAGAAGTTAAGCCCTTGTTAAATCAGGAAAGCCAGTGATAAGACTTGCAAGGTGGAAACACCTCCTGCCTTGCAGGTCTAGCTCCCCCACTGGCTGTGCGGCCCTTCTTGCCCTACCCTCCTCCTCTAAAACAAGGGGCATTAATACATTAAAAACATCTTCTGTTCGTGCCTGTGGTTCCAGTCAACTTAAGTTCAAAGATGGAGACACACTAGGTAAACATCACTGAGTAAAGGGATTTAAAGAGCAAAGGGGAGGATAAATAAAGGCCTCTAGTAAGTTGAGGGATCAAGCAGCTCTGCTGTGAACCCCTGATCATTCCTTTCTGCCTCCCTGTTGCAGCAGACTAATACACACAGCTACTACTTAGGAAAGCCGAATCAGCTACTGTGGTTAAGTCAGTGAGCAACTGATAAAATTCCAATTTAAAAAACCCAAAACAATGTTGTGAAGCCTTAGGGGTTTTTAAACTGCCTTTAAAGACACCTTTGTTCTGTTTAATATCCTGTATGTCATATATCTAGGTTGTTTTAACTAGCAAATTGGCTGCCAGAAACCTGACTGCACTTTTTTTGGGGGGGGGGGGGGCTTAAACATCTCCTATTTGCTTTGGCTCCCAAGAAGCTCCGACTTATAAGTTGTGTTCTGTGCTGATAAGGAACCAACTAGAATGTAAAGGCATAGAAAGGTTGAAAACAAAGGATGAAAAATATAAAACAAAAGAAAGCTGATGTAGCTATATTCTTTTCACACTAGTATAGCTCGAGGAAAAAATTATTACTAGAGTTCATGGGGATTATTTCAACATGATACACGTTTTAATTACCCAGGAAAAATAAAGACTCTAAACTTGTATGCACCTAGTAACAGGTTCAAATTTATAAAGCAAAATTTGAAATTTCACAGTAGAAAGTTTTTGAACAACTAAACTCATCGGGTTATTTATAGATAAAGCAGACCACACACACACACACACACAAACAGGTCAGACATAGGGGATTTGAACAGCATAACTTAATGTGCTGTTTTAGTTCACAAAATACAAAGTAATGAACATAACAATTGGGAGCCTATATATTATTTCCAAGCACACATTGAATTTTTATGAAAATTGACTGCATTCGAGGCCAGGGGTTTTGAAATTAAAGTCTATGGGCCAAATCTGGCCTGCTCTTTGTTTTTGCAAGTAAAGGTTTATTAAAACACCCTACTAGCCCCTACTGTTTCCTTGCTGTCATGGCTGCTTTCATGTTACAGTGGCATAGTTGATTATGATCAGTTGTAACAGACCCTATAGCTCACAGAGCATAACATAATTGCTGTCTGGCTCTTTACAGTAAAAATGTTTTGCCAACTCCCATTCTAAGCCAAAAAAGCAAGGTCCTAAAAATATGTCTTTGTTTCCCATTCCCCAGTGTATAGGTATTCTGGTACATGGCTATCTATTCCTTTGATGCCCTTGATACGGCTTCATAGCATTCTTCCCCAAGTACCCCAGCCTTCCCTTGATCAATGGGTTATGGGTCTAAGAACAGGCTAAGATCTGGAAAGGATGAGTGATGGTGATTTTTCATTGCAGCAGCTGACATCTCACCTAATCTTGCTATTTTATGACTAATACAGCCAAGCAACACCTTCGATGGCTGCCCACCTGTCTTGTCCCTATCTTGCCATGGTCCACTAGCCATCTTCACAGATCCCTGTGGGGCCAGGCTCCTTGGTTTGCATCCCTTGCTACCTGTGATGTAACTACTGCTTTGCCTCTGACAGCTAATTGCTGCCACTTGGTCTCTGCTGTTCCAGAATCCATTCACACAAGGGTTGTCTCCTGCCATCATCCTTGGCCTGTAGGCTGCCACTGAGTTTCTTGGTAATGCTTATGCCCTATTCTCTAGTGCATTTGCTATTTTAGTGAAGGGACTATTTTCTTGGCCTTCTGGGGCACATAGACAGGTGGTAGGTGTTCTGGTCTTAAATTATAACCACCACCCTGCACCTCCCCCCCGCTCCAAGTGTTACCTCTGAACTTTCTGAGCTCTGCCTCAGGACCAAGGCAGTTCCTGCACCTCTGCATTTCCTCTACACCATTGTTTCCTCCAAGCTTCAAAGAACCGTCCAGCTGACCCAGAATCGTCTCTAGATGTTCTTGCAATGATATTACATTCTGAATTGTAGAAGAGTGTGATCTATACCAATAAACCCCTTAATCTAGCCCAGTCTCATGTCCTTAAGATTCATTTCCAGGCATGTTCTGCCAGTTCCTGCAGGGAAGAAGAGTACAGACTAGTCAAATCCTGCACTCTTGGTGATGAGCCATTTCCTCCTGAATTACAGACCAAATTTCCCCCACTGGACATGCTGAGGCTTTACCCTCGTAATTGTTGAGGTGGGGCAGATCTTGGGGAGGCAAGTACTTTATCTTTTGAGGCATCCATTTCAGTTGAGGCCTTAACATGGTCTCCATGCAGGGTACGCTGCTATCCCAGCAAGAGTGAGTGGACTTAGTAGCCCCGAGGGTTCAGAGGAATTGGATTCAAAGCTCTCAGTATTTCCACCCTGCCGTCCATGCCCCACATTTCAGGGTGCCGCTACTTACTTGGAGGGCCTGACTGTAACATAGACTTGTGCAGGCTGTGAATTCAGCCTCATTTGTAATTTCTGGCGTGGTTTTCGGCACAGTCTGTCATCCAGCTGCATGAGCTAAGAATTTTTTCAAATGCTGCCAGGAAGATCTTTTATACCATGCCCTGAGTTGAGCTTGACATTTTCTTCTTTCTGTGCACTGATTGCACTTAGCAATAACCAACCTATTCCACAATTATAAATTAATACCACCCTCGCATGCTAGAGCTTGCATAAGTTAGCACATCCCCTTCCTGTAGGTCCAGTGCCAATTCATCAAAGGTGGCAGTCTTAGTTATTATCGTGCTACAACATTCCAGGGGACCAACTGTCTTAATTTAGGTTGTCCCAGAAGTAGACCTTGAAAAAAAGACTTGAGTGCAGTTTATTTGGGAGCCTTAATAGACATTAAGATTAAATCTTAAAGATTTCACTTTATAAGATACAATGTTAAATTCTATGCAGATGAAAGATTGTACTTGCCTTTGTGCTTAATAAAACTGTCTTAACATAAAACAAAAATGAGAAAGCCAGGAAGAAAAAAAGCCCAAAAATCCAGAGTCATCTTTCAGTAATTGATGGAACAAGCAGACAAATATCAGGAAATACATAGGAAAATCGAAGTCTTGATTACACGGGTGGGCATGTGCACTCTCTATCACAACACTGTCATTCATAATTTTTCAATCACATATAGAACAGCATGAAAGCCATGCTCTTGGCAAATCAAGCGAGTGTCAATATATTTCAAAGGATTGCTGCAATACACAATATTCTCTGGCCACAGGCAATTAAGTTAGAAATCAATATAAAAAGGATCTTTAGAAAAGCCCCATATATTTGGGAATTATTAAACATTTCTAATTAACACATGAGAAAATTACGTCATGGAAATTAAGAAATATCTGAAACTGTATGTTAAAGAAATACCACCTACTAAAATATGTAGAATGCAGTTAAAACAGTATGTAGGAGGCACTAGACCAACATGCTTAGAAACATGCATATTAGAAAAGAAGAAAGATGGGGTCCCTGGGTGGCTCAGTCAGTTAAGCATCTGCCTTCGGCTCAGGTCATCATCCCAGGGTCCTGGGATCCAGCTCCATGTCAGGCTCTCCACTCAGCAGGGAGCCTGCTTCTCCCTCTCCCTCTGCCTGCCGCTCCCCTGCTTGTGCGTTCTCTCTCTCTCTCTCTGCCAAATAAATAAAATATTTAAAAGAAAGAAAAAAAGACTAAAAACTAATGAGCTAGGCATTCAATTCATGAAGTTAAAAGGAAAAAAATGGAAGGAACTAATAAACATAAGGGCAAACGAATGAAATAGAAAACAAACATGTTTGAGATAACAAAGTCAAAAGTTGGTTCTTCAAAAATACTAATAAAATCTACAAACCCTTAGCATGATAAATAAGGAAAGAAGAGGGAGAAAGAACCAAATGGAAAACAGTAACGACAATGAAAATCACTACAGATCTCACCGATATTAATAAAAGTGCAATGAAATAGATAAAAATATTTCATAAATTGTATGCCAATGAATGTGTAAGGATAGATAAAAGTGATGAGTTCTTAGAAAATTAGAACTTATGAAAATTGCCTCACAAAGAAGTAGAAATCCTGAAGAGAGTAGTCTTACAACCATTAAAGAAAATGAAACACTAGTTCCCAACAGAAAAACCCAGACCTAAATAACTTACTAGGGGGCATTATCAAACTTCAAAGAAACAAAATCCTAATATCTTACACAAAATACTCCAGTGCAGAGAACAAATGTTATCTGGTCTTAGCTTAGGTCTTCTAGAAAGCAGAGCCTGAGGCAAGGATTAAGATACTAAAACTTTATTTGGGAAATGCAAACTCAGCAGAGTAGATGAGAGGAAGTAAAGCAAGGGAAATCTTACAAAGTGCAATGTGATGCATCAATGTATTACTGCCACTTCACAATGATTGAAACAGACATATTAGGTCATCCAACATGTGAGACTATTGTTGTGTGGACTTTACTGGAAAGGTTTCTGGGAAGAACAATATCTTGAAGTAGTCAATGGGAGAGAGAAAAGGGAGTGTTTGGCTATCAGGCTTTCATCTCCCAGTTCTCCCTGGTCATCACTCCATGGGAATACAACTGCATGTTCCTCTGGGTGGCATCATCCACCTCTTAGGAGCTGTTCAGGAATTCAGATCCCATATCTTGTAATGTGGTGGTGTTTCATTAAAGTCTAAAAGTGGAGGGGAAACCTGGCATGTGTGGGATGCCAGTCAAGGCAGGGAAAGGAGGCAGTCAAGGGTATCTGAGAAAGTGTATAAAGCTTGATTCTAAATATACTCCGCAATTTATTTTATAAGGCTAGAATACCAACAAGGACAATACGAAAAAGGAAAATGTTAGGTTAATCTCGCTTGGGAGCATAAATTGGACAAAATATTATCAATTTGAGTATAACAATGTGCATAAAGCATAATGCATGATGACAAAATGGGGTTCAGCCCAGGAATGCAGGGTTGGTTTACATTAGAAAATAACCCATGTGATTCACGTCAACAGATGAAGGAAGAAAAATCACAGATCATCTCAATGGATGAAGATAGACATGTCCGATAGAGTTCAATGTCCATTCATAATTTTTTTAAAAACTTCTTAGCAAATTAGGACTAGAAAAAACCTTTCTGAACTGATGAAAGGTATCTATAAAGTCATGAGCTAACAGCAGTAGCATTTCTTTTGATGTTGGGAATGAGGCAAAGATGCCTGTATCTGCCACTTTTACTCAACATACTGCAGTTGTAGACAGCACAGTAACGCAAGAATAAGAAACACGTAAGAAAGGGAATCTACTCTTGTCCTTATTCTTCGAAGATAAACTTGTCCATGCAGAAAATCCAAAAGAATATATAGATATATTACGAGAATTTGGAAGTAAGTTTAACATGTTGCTGGGTACAAAACAACATACCAAAAATAAATCGCATTTTTGTAGAATAGTAAGAAATAGAAAATTTTAAATATACCATTTGCTTTAAAAATAGGAAGTACTGAAGTATAAACCTGGCAGAAGCCGTAAGAGCTCTTTATAGAGAAAATGATACAAATGCTATTGGAAAGCGTTAAGGAAGACCTAGATAAATGCAGAGATCCAAATGTGCACGAACTGGAAGAATCAATTGCACAAAGCTGTCGGTTCCAACAAATAAATCTATAGATTGAATAAAGTCCAAGTAAAAATTCAATTCTCTCCACTCCCCCACTTAGGCGCGTGGCAATGCAAGGGACCAAAAATCATTAGAAAACTTTTGAAGCTAAGAACAGTTTAGAAGATTGTGCCAGTAATCAATTAATTTTCTCTTACCTCCAAATCCACCTTCTTGGCCCTCTTTGCCAGAGTACTTCTTCCCTGCCATTCTGGCGCAGTGCTTTGTTTTGCCAATAGAGGGCGCTGGAGTTATACTGCAAGGCAACGGCGGCCGTTTTCTCTCTGGACTCAGTCCTCCATTAGTATTATTCAGCACAGAAGCCCGGCAACCCTGGAGAAGCATCTCTAGCTTGGGCCCTCAGGCCACCCTTTCCCCCACCGTGGGCGCTTCTGTGGGGCTCCAAGCAGCCATGTCTACCGTGGCTCTGACTGTGCCCTCAGGCAACTGTCTCCGCGAGGTAGGCAGTTTCTACAGACCAGCTCCACACCCTGTAGCAACGGTGGACCGTGTCTACACATCAGCTCTCGCCCATACCCCCGCTCAAGGTACCTTGCAACAAGCAGGCTGTATAGACCTCAGCCTTTGGTTGGGAAGGCATGCGGTTCTCCAAAGGTCTAGTTCTTTTTTGTTTCCTCTTCTTCATCGTGGCCGTAGTAGCTGCCAGCTACATCTGGACTCTTCGAGTCTTCCTTTACCCCTTTTAGGGGGTAAGCACTTTCTACTAGTTAACAGTTCTTCGTATTACATTTTTCCCTGTTAAAGTAACTGCTGTGATTTCTGTGTTCCTGATGATTCTGTGACCGATATAGGAGACTAACCCTATCAAGACATTGGCATTTATTATAAAGCCCTAAATAAAACTGTGTGCTAATAATGCAGGATTGGATAAATTCACTAATGGAACAGAATAGGGAGATCAAGCTTTGATACATGACAGAAATGGCACTGCAGGTCAGTGGAGTAAGACAAGACTATTCAATAAATGCTGGTAGAAAAATTGCTTAACCATCGGGAAAAGTGAAAATGCATCTTGACTTCACAGCATGCCCTGAAATCAACTGAAGGTAAGTTAAAGATGTACATAAGGCAAACTGTAAAGTTGTTAGAAGTAAACACAGAATATTTTCAAAACTTTTAATTAGGCAAGAAGTTCTTAAAAGAGATAAAAAAAAAAAAAGGCCCAACGGGGAAAAATTGATAGACTAATTGTAATTCATAAATTGTTAATTATTAAGATAGTGAAAATAACTGCCATAAACTAAAAGATATTTGTAATATGTATGACAACAAGGGATAATATCATACAAATAATATACAAAGGACATCATGAATCAATACGTAAAATAACCCAGTCAAAAATGGAGAAAGACTTGGTCACTTCCCCCCAAGAGAAATCTGCATGGCTAATAAGCATATGGAAAGATACTCAACTCCTTTAGTAATAAGAGAAATGCAAGTTAAAATAAGATTTGCCCAGCAGATTTAAAATTTTCAAATCTGATAATACCAAGTATGGGCAAAAATATGGAGCAATGGAGATTTCAGACATGCTGGTAGAAGTATAAACTGGTACAACCATTTTATTTTTACTTTTTTAAAAGATATTATTTATTTGACAGAGAGAGAGAGAGCACAAGCAGGGGGAGCAGCAGAGGGAAAAGGAGAAGCAGGCTCTCCGCTGAGCAAGGAACCCAATATGGGGCTCGATCCCAGGCCCCTGGGATCATGACCTGAGCCAAAGGCAGACAGACACTTAACCGACTGAGCCACCCAGGCACCCCTGGTACAACCATTTTAGAAAACAACCCAGCATTACTTAAGAAAGGTTAGCATGTATCATCTACAACCCAACAAAACTGATACCTCAGTTCATAACAAATACTTTTAAAAGTGTTGCAGGGACTGTACCAGAATATTATAGCCCCATGGGTCCAATCAGAAAAAAGAAGAAGGTGGAGAAGAAGAAAGAAGGGGAGGAGGAGGAGGAAGAGGAAATATGCAAATACCCAGCAACAGTAGAATTAAAAACGAATTATGGTTCATTTATATAATGGACCGTGATATGAATACAAAGAACACTTGAAAATATGGACCAATATCTTACAGCCATGAAAAAGAGTCCACTGGCTGTAATTTTTTTTTGTTTACTTTTTCTCCAATTTTACTGAGACACAATCTACAATACAGTAAAATCCACTCATTTTAAGTGTAGAATTAGGACTATATATAGTTGTATAACCATCATTACAAGCAAGATATAAATCATATCCTCTCTCCCAGAAAGTGTCCCATATCCCTCTGCGATCAGTACCGTCCCCTGACTCAGCCTCAGGCCAACATAGATCTGCTTTCTCTCCCTGCAACGTTGCCTTTTCTAAATCTCACAGGATCAGCCAGCGTGTAGTTCTCCGCGTTTGGTTCCTTTCACGTAACGGCTTTTCACTCGAGAGTCTACCCCATTTATCTGGCTCTTCCTGTGTGGGTAATTTGGATTGTATATATTATTAATGTCACTTGTGGAGGCTCTGTCTTGATTTCCCCCCCTAAGAGGTGTTATTTCATTTCATCTCCGTAGGTGTTTCCCTTGATTGGACTCTGACTAAAGGCTGTTTCTTGGGTGGCGGCCCCGTCCCTCTTTTGCCTTTAACTGAGCTGCTCTGTATTCTCCGGAAGCCTGGTCCCGCCGCGGACCAGAGCTAGAACCAGATAGAACCGGGGGATCCCCTCTCCCGCTCTTTCCCTTCCGGGACCCCCTCTCGTCCCTTTGGCAGCTATACAGCCACTTCTATTTTCACAGGCCAGAAGGATGGCTCCTCTTCCACCAGCACCACCCCCAGCCTGCAGGTGCGGCCTCCACCTGGCCCGGCTAGAACCCGAAGACATGGGGAGCTCGCTTCCTCTAACTTTTCTCTCTCTCCAGGGAGTTCCCACCAAAACCTACCTGCTTCCCGTCCCTTTCCAGTGCTTTCAGGGCTCCCGTTTTGTGTGACGTCCATCCAGTAAAATCTGGGGCGGTCATTACTGCAGACAGAAGTCTGACTGATGTTCCAGGGGCAGATGTGAAGAGGCTTATTTTGTTGTGCGCAGGTTTTGAGCTCTTGTGTGGGTTTCCTAATCCTGCTGAGAAATCGAGATGCCATCCCGTGGCTTGGTAAGGAAAGTCTGGCCTGGTTTCTATCGGTTACATTCTGGATTTGGGGTCTCCTAGGTGTGGCGCTGGTTGGGGGTAGAGGTTAATGGGTACAGTATGCTTTAATATTTCATTTTTAAGAACTATTTATTGGAAAGCAATAACAGCTAATAAACACAAAGACCTTGACTTCGATCTGCTCATTAATAGGAAGGAAAGGAAGGAGAGGAAAAGTATGCAAGAGGAAAGGACGGAAACAGGGAAGCCGGGAAGGAAAAAGCAGGAGAAGCATGGAGGGAGGAGAATGTAGGGCTGCAGGGGCGGAGAAGGAGGAGGAGAGAGAAGGGGATGGTGTGGGCAAAGGACATTCCGGGACAGGAAGCAAGACTAAGAGCCTAGAATTATGAATAAGCTGACAGAACAAGGAAAAGGGGTTAGGTGGCCTGTGAGAGACCTTTCATGGCGTGGGGCAGAATTTACCTCTTATCCAACAGACAATGGGCAATGATTTGAGTTTGTAACTGTCAGGGAAGCGTTCTGTTCAGGACCCATCTGTGCTCTAGAATGGCAGGGGAAATGCAGGGGAACGGATCCCCATCGGTTACCTTCTCCAGGCTCCTGTGCCACGTGCCTCTCAGCCGAGTGTGGCCAATGGAAGGTCCTAGAAGAAGGGGAAGAAGGGAGAAGCCAGGCCATCGTTACCCCCTCTTTCCGTTTCACGTCTTTCTTCCATGACTCCAGCTCCTATCTGAGGGACCCGGTGGTCTGCCACCTCCTGCCACCCCAACGCCAGCCTACCCCTTCTCCCCTCCAGCCGAAAAGCGGGAGTGACTTCCTCTTCCTGTTGATCTTGTGCTTTAACTTCTCAGCACCTCTACCACGTGTGAAAGCAATTCACGGCCTCAAATTCCCTTGGTTGTAAATACTCCAAGTGGTTTCTATTTTCCTAGTCAGGCCCTAATACAGGAGGCGCACTTTCCCTCCGCTGCTCTGATCTCCGTAGAGAGGGATTTTTCTCTCATTACTCTTGGCATCTTGCTCCCGTCCTTACTTGTGCCCATGGAGGTACAGTGAATTCCCTGGTGAGTGGGTGACAACAGTCGCTCCACGTTCTCGTTTGGGTGGGTCTCTGCTGGTGGAGTTTGAGGGTGGATTTCAGCCCACGTTTTAGTTCTAGGTAAGCTCTGTCCTCCAGTATAGCCTGTTCCGTAGTCATGTTGATATTTGACTCTCCGTCTGTCCACCTCCTAAATCTGCATTGGTTCCCAAGGCCAGGGCAAGGCGTGCTATTTTTTCCTGGCTTCCTCACGCTCCAGCGGCGCACAGAGGCGAGATCTGTGTGGCTGCATGAGAGCCAAGGGAACCTCACCCCCACCAGCCTGGCTTGCGAGGGGAGGCCCTCTCCCCACCTCTTCTCCCCAGACGTGTTCCAAATTTCCGTTCCTCAGAGAACTATTGAGACTCTGCCATAGATCCCGAAGTTCCATGTCAGGAGCAGGGAGTAATGAGGGAAGGCCACCTTCTGGGGCATGGGACACGCACAGTTGTACAGGGCACCACCCTCAAATTAAGTGCCTCAAATTTGGTGCTACGCTCTACTGTCGCCGTCTTGAAATCCTTAATTCGCTTTCTAACAAGGTGCCCTGTATTTTTCACTGGACCCCTCAGATTATCTAGCTGGTCCTGGTGCTACCCTCGTCTTTGGGGTGCACCTTTCAGAAGAGTTGGGCTGGGGGCCAAAGTCCTTGGGATTTTAAGGCTGGCCAAGATGCGGAACGCTCGCAGGGCGTTTTCCAGGTGGACAGCAGAGGGCAGTAAAGTGCCACTTTCAGACCTTCTCGCCCTAGAGGCCTTAGATTGAAGTCCACGTTTCGAAGGTTCGAAGGTTTGGGGCGGGTTGGCAGGCGACAGGGGTGGGGGATGCTGTTGGTTGGTTATGTGTTCGTTGTTTGTTTTGTTTTGTTTCTCATTGAAAACCAGAAACTATGCTCCTAGCCGCGCCCCGCGGCAAGTGGTGTGTGGCCTGTGAGTCCGAGCCGCTCCTTCTACTGCGGAGTACAAGCCCCCCACCGCTCCTCCGGCTAACTGCCAGACCTCTGCGGGGTCAGGCCGGGGCTCTTCCCCGGCGTTGCCTCGAATCCTCAGAGTGTGCCAGCAAGGGCCCTGTTTTCATCTGCATGTTACTGATGGGAAAGGGCATTCGAACATGTTACTCTGATATCACTTGCCCACGGTGACACAGCTAGGAAGTGAGAAAATGTGGATTTGAGCCCCCATCCGCCCGGTTTCAAAAAGGCACACTCTTTTCACAACTTCTTTCTGCTTCTACAAAAGAAAAAGAAAAAAAAAAGGAAAGTACCTTTCCCTTGGCCTTTGCTTGGTCAGGTGGAAAGAAGTTCCCTCGGGCTGTGCCCCAGCTCGCCCTCTACTCTCCGGGAGGCCATCGAACAGGAAAACTCACATCCGGCCCGAGGGCCGTGACCTGGCCTGCATCTCCCAGCAGGCCAAGAAAGCACTTTGTAAGCCTCTCCTCCTCCCCCTTCTTTTTCACAGTAATCCACCCGCTCTCCCTGCCGCCTCCTGGGGCCTGTGGTTCTAATGGGGAGCGCGGCCTTCACTCAGGCCTAAGGAAGACCGTGCCCGGTGAGCGCTCTTCCACAGGCCAGCAGCCCCATAGAACTGGGTGGCAGTGCGCTGCGACTAGACGACCCTGCGGCCTCCCAGGGCCCGAAAGCACACAGGTGTCAAAGTAAGAGAGAGAGCTGACGGTTCTCACAGTCAATGGAATGCGAGGCGGGGATTGTCAGCTCAAATGCACACCAGCATCAGGCGACAACCACAGCTGAGGAACGCGTACCCCACGGAGGCACCGACGGACGTTCTAAGGCCGAGCAAACCCAGAAACCCCACACCGCGCTCCTTGGCCCACCTGAGGGCGGAGGTTCGGTTCGCCTGCATGTAACTTAGCTCTGCCTCAGTAGCGAGCCGCGCAAGGCTGAATGGTTACGGTGGGGACGGCATAGACGAGGCTCTCCCCGCCCTGGCTGGGCGGAGGGCTCTGGACTCGCCCACTCTGGATTCCGACCCTGCTTTTGCTGCTGAGCAGCTGGGTGTTTGCGCAAGTCCTCGCATTTCTCTGAGCCTCACTGTCTGTGTGTGAGGGAGGGGTGGTGACATTACCGTTACGGTGCCGTAAGAGGCAACGAGGGCCATGGGTGCCCAGGGTTGACCCACACAAGCGAGAGCTCGCTTGTGATTCCCGCCCTCCATGCCCATAGCAAATATGCTGCTCCGCCGAGGAAGCCACTTCCTGCATCCTGCTTTCTGTAAGGCCTCTCAGATATTTCCAGAAGAAAGGTAGGCATTTTAAATTTAAAAACAATAACAAAATAAGAAAAACGCCTCTTTTTGTGCCCATTGCCCTCTCGGTGGCCCTTCGAGTGAGGAGGGGGCAGCTTTGGCCCTGAGTCCCCCGCAGGAAGAGAAGGCCCACTCCTTGCCCCAGGGTGAAGTGGCACACGGATGTTCTGGAGTTCCACAGAGGGAACAGCAGAGAAGCCAGACCTGTTGCAAGCCCAAAAGCCACCTGCGTGAATGTGGGAAGGGGAGCCTTCCATGTTCCCACAGCACGAGGGTGTCCCAGGGTGGGACCCCCACACATCACGCCCTCCAAGGACAAAGCTGGACCCTCCCCTGTTGAGCTGAGCTGTGGCCAAGAGGCCTTTCAGCAAAGGACTGACCGACTTCATGCGGGACAGTAGGCATGTATGGCTGATGAAAGTTCTGGGCTGGCAAGATACCAGGAAGATCCCTCCTGCTCGGGCGCCCCTTCAGCTTCAACCAAACTGCTCTTTCCAACACAACCTTTGCACCTCTTTTTTCCTCTTCATTTAACGAAAGGAAGAAAATTGAGGAGGTCACACTTCTGGACATCCCAAACTCCAGGCCGTACTTGTGGGAGAACCCAGCACGTCTCAGACCGCTCTGACGGGTAGCTGGCCGGGATACCCCATGCCCACTGACTGATGCTTCTCGGGATGGTAAGTAAAACCTGGAGCCAGATTTCAAAGGCACTGTGTATGTGTTTTCACAATTAAACAAACAAACAAAAAAAATCATCTACGTTTTGTGGATCCGGGCATAGCTATTTTGAAGCAGGGAGGAAAGCCAGATTTGTTGAAGTCGTTACCACATTGAAACTTTAGAAGCTGCCTCCAGTCCTTCTCAGGATGACGCTCGGTATGAAAATTGACAGGTAAATACAAATGTAATTAAAATATTATCACAAAAATGTAGCTCAGTGTGTCGGCTGCATCCAAGGCAGGAACACTGACAGGGGATGTGTGCAGAGCAAGCCAGGTTGTGGGGACCATAGGGAACTGGGGCACAGGTGTCCAGATTGGGAGGTGAGATATGTAAAGTACTGGGCTGGGTCTTGAATGCATTTGCTCTCAAGCTATCATCTGTGAGCCTCTGTCGGTGGGTGGCCTGGGCAGATTTGGGGGGGGTTGCTGATGAGGTCAAATCCGTGATGGGACATTAAGGGAGACTGAATTTCCCCTGAGGAGAGCCTACTAATCTCACCACTAGTAAAGCAGAATTTGAGAACTTGACCCTTGACTCTTCTCTTCCTGCTCTTTCTCAGTAGGCTTCTTTCCCCTCCCCTCTCCCTTGCCTGCAACCCTCTTGGAAGCTCCAAATGGGGTTTGAGCGGCACTCCTGCACCGGGCTGCCTCCTCAGCTCTCTGCCTCCAGACTCAGGAGACGCTTGCCTTGGTCATTGCATCCCCTCACCTCTAATTTAGTTCTTGTTTCTTCCATTAGTCAATATTTTCTGGGTTCCTGTACCATGAGGACTCTTCAACTTGAATCTGTCCACGGAAGAGCCAAATCTGAGACTCCTTGGTGACTGACCCACACAGGTGAAGTCCCTTTCTTGCCCTCGTGTGGAGTCTTGTCCTGACCGTGCTTGTTGTCTTATTACTGACCCCATTTGGGGATTCACAGGTTACCTCTTAATACCGCTCTGGGGGCCTGCATAGTTTCTTAAACTACAGCATTTACTAGGCACCTGCTATGTGGCCGAGACCCTGCACCTCTCTGGAGGGTCTGGCTGTCCCCCACGGTGGAGAATGTCTCCTAGTAGAGGACTTCAGTGTCGTGTCCTCATACTATAGAACTTCAGGAGATCTTTATTAAAAGAAAACAATCATTAAAATAGAGGTGGGGGGCTGCAGTCTCCTGGCTCTGGGCTGCTTTGGAGACGGCGGGCACAGTGAGAAGGTGTAGACGAGGCCCTCCCCAGTTTGCTGGGAGGTCACGGTGGGTCATCCCTGCACTGGGGGAGCCTCTCCTCCATGGACTTTCTCCAAGAAGCCTTCCACCCCACACCTGGGCTGCAGCACCTCCGTGCTCTGTCCTTCGTGATCGCATCCAATGCGGAGGGAGCCTCCAGAGAGTAATTTACAAGGCGACTCCCCTGCCATGGGCTCTGGCAAGTCCTGGCGGGTGTCTGCCCGCTTGGGTGGGGGACCAGCCCTCACCGTGCAGCCGCTGCCGCACACCTGCGGGCCCCAAAACTGTCCGCAGCCCGCCCTCTCCTGCAATCTCACGCTGCATCTCACGTTCCAGCTCAGATGCAGGGGAGGGAGATCAGACATAAAATTCCGGGGGCTGAAAATTCCTCCCACAAGGACATTCCCGCCCCCCTCCCTTTCCAATGAAGCAGAAATTTTAACTCTTCGGGGCAAACTTTCAAAGCTGAGTAACTTCCTATTACACACTTAATCCTGTTATTGTTAACAGCATTTGAATGAGTAACTTGCTCCCACTGCTTTGAAAATGTATCTTTTAATAGGGGAGCAGGGGCGATTGGAGATGAAAAGTACTTGTGCGGGGTGATGCCAGAGGCTGTTCTGAGCTGGCATTCCAAGGCTGCAGAAAGAACTTTCTTTAGTAGGATGCAGAAGGAGGGTGCCTTACTGGGCAGAGAGAACAAAGAGCATACCCGTGCGGTAGGGTGATCTGGGAATCACCCGCTTGCCCACTTTGTGTGTTGTTCAGGGACCTGTCTCGTGATCATCAGTTGTTGGTGAGTGTCTGTTAGAGAAACAGACCGAGGCTTTCAGGATAGAAAGGGAATGTCGACTGAAAATAAAGGTCCCGAAAGCACCCTCCGGATTCCCCCTCCCCTGGTCGCTCTTGCAGAGGGTCACCTTCCCGCAGTAACACCCAACAACCCCCACCCACTCCCCTAGGGCTGAATGTGACTGTAGAAACCCTAGAACGGGGGCGTCTGGGTGGCAGGGTTGGCTAAAGTGTCTGACTTTGGCTTGGGTCGTGATCTCAGGGTGCTGGGATCCAGCCCCATGTCCTGCTCCGTGCTTAGCAGGGAGTCTGCTTGTCCCTCTGCCTCTGCTTCTATCCCTCCCCCAGCTAGTGCACTCTCTCTCTCTCTCTCTCCCTTTCTCTCAAATAAACAAATCGAATATTTAAAATTAAAAAAAAAAAGAAACCCTGGAAGAGAAGAGCATCTTGGTGGTGCCAGAGGCCCTCCAGGATGGACACTTCCAAGCCCCTTGCAGTCCCAGATGGGACTGCAAAGCCATCAGTCAAAGAAAGGTACTCACTGCAGCCACAGAACAAAGCCAGAGACCGGGGGGGATGATGGCATATCTGGGACCCCACCAGGCTCTGAGCTGAGCTCAGAGCAGGCGGGTAACAAGGTGTAGCTTAGTGGGTTCTCCAAACTGGTTGCGTGAAAGAATCACATGAAGGGGTTTTTAAAAAATCCTGACGCCCAGGCCACCCATGCCCAGTACTCGGTGATTCAGACTCTCTGGAGGTAGGACCCCAAGCATCAATCATTTTTCAAGCTTTCCGGGTAATTCTTAGGGGCAGCCAAATTTGAGAACTAGGGATGTCAAGTGGTTGAGATGATTACGAGACTCTGGGGCCCAGTGGGAAGAGAAGGTTTATCAGCTTCTGGTTGGAAAAGGAAGCGTTCAAGCAGAAAAGACTCAGAATCCTTCCTTTCATGTGGACATTGTAATGTCCTGTGGGGGTAGAAATATTTCTACTTCTTCCTTTGGAAGGGGGACTCTACAGCTTAACTAGCTTAACTTTTGGGGAGGAGGTAAACTTGCCTTTGCAGTGTCTATAAAATGTTTTTAAAAATTTGGGGGGGGAACAATTTCACACATTGCATAGGAATTTCAAGAATAATATCTAAGCCCTTGTATACTTTTTTAAAAAGATTTATTTTTTGGAGAGAGAGAAAGAGAGAGGCGGGGGGGGGGGCAGAGGGAGAGGAAGAGAGAGTCTTAGGCAGACTCCCCGCTGGGAGTAGAGCCCGATGCAGAGCTCAGTCTCCCAACCCTGAGGTCACGCCCTGAGCCAAAACCAAGAGTCAGACACTTAACCGACTGTGCCACCCAGGCGCCCCAGCCCCTGTATACTTTTATCTAGAAGCACTAATTGTGACTGTTTTGTCATATTTGTTCATATACATACACATATGCACATACATAATACACGCCCCACATATACACATGCACACATATACGTATAATCCATGCGTGTGTCCATACACACACATACATGTGCACTGTATATATTTCTGAGCCATTTGAGGATGAGTTGCATACATTATGGCCCTTCTCTATGCATCGTGCCCCTTTAGATTTAATTCCGCAGTGCATAGTTCCCAAGAACTCGGATATTATTATCTTATATAAACACAGTATAATGACAGAATTCAGGAAACGTGACATCACTGCAGTTCTATTATCTAATCTATATCCATATTCCAACACTGCCAATTGTTTTAATAATGGCTTTTCTAGATTTTTTCCCCATTCAGGGTCCAATCTAGAATCGCACGTTGCATTTGCTTATAGCTTTGACTTTCTCGCAGGGGAGAGAGATTTACGTTAAACATTTCTTACTGTATAATATAACAAATAACATGGGGAAGAGGTCATCTGATCTTACACAGATTATTTTTCATTCCCCAAATTCATAAGCCAAAGTTTTATTAAAAATTTCCTCAAAAGTGGGGCACCTGAGTGGGACAGTCAGTTAAGCGAGCAACTCCTGGTTTCGGCTCAGGTCGTGATCTCAGGGTTGTGGGATCGAGCCCCCCAGTGGGCTCCACGTTCAGTGTGGAGTCTGCCTGGGATTCTCTCTCTCTCTCTCCCTTTCCCTCTGCCCCTCCCCCTGATCTCTCTCTTTCTCTCTAGAATAAATAAATCTTTTAAAAATTTTCCTCAAAAGTTAAAAATGAAAAACTTTCTCATGATCTTTCAAACCCTGAGATCTCAAAGAACTCACAACATCTTACCACATTCAACCTTTTTTTCCTCCTAGTATGAATACAACATTGTTGTTTAAGGGAAATCTCCCACAATATTGGTGTGACACAGGAACGTTATCTGTGGTGATATCTTCTCAAGAGGGTGGTCAAGAAATGCTTGTTCCATGAATGAATGAATGAATGAATGAGTGAGTGAATGATCCCTTGCCCAGGTAACTATAATAGACTCCTGGCTGTTTTCCTGCGTATGTCCTCCCCACTCCTGCCCACCCCCCCCCACTTTTTTTCATAACTCAGCAACCAAAATGATCCACTTAAAAACATAAGTCAGAGAGTGTTCCTGTTCACACTCTTAACACCCTCTATGGCTTCCCAGTTCATTGAGAAGAGTCACCATCTTCAAAATTACCTACAAGTCCCTGTGTGATCTATCCTCTAGGACCCCCCACGCCCATCTGCTCTCCCTCTCTGATGGAGTATCTTAGTACCCCTCTCTGCAGCCACACTGGCATCCGTGTGGGTTTTTGAAAGTCTGAGGCACACTCCTGCCTCAGGGCCTTTGTACTTGCTTGTAATTCTATTCTTCCTTCATCAATCCACCTACATTGTCCTTCATTCTTTTCAGGGTTTATTCAATTATTAACCCTCTCATCCCTGCCCCTGCCCCTGCTCTGCTCCCCAGGAGGTTCCTCCTTGTGCATTTATCTTCCTCCTCCTGATGGGCTTGGGAGGCCACACAGCCTTCTTAGCCCGTTTAAATTTTATGGAAAGTTGGGGTCCCAAATTTTGAACCCTTTCTTTAACTTCTGTTAACAAACCAGCCAATGCTTTTGGAACCCATCTCTTCATTGAAATTTGTCAAATGCAGCCAAGGGCAACGTAAACTTAACATTCTGTCATCCAGACTTTTTCCTTAGGCCAGGAGTTGGCAAACAGGCCAAATCCAGCACACTTCCTGTTTTTGTAAATAAAGTTTTATTGGCACCCAGCCGTGCTCATTCGTTTACATATTCTCTCCGGCTGGCTTCATGCTACAGTGGTAGAGCTGTGCAGTTCTAAAAGAAACCATAAGGCTCATAAAGCTGAACATATTCGTCACCTGGGTCTTTGCCAAATTTTGTTGACCCCTGCCCATCCCTGCCTCACACTTCTAAATTGAGTTGACTCTGCTTTTCAAGTCTGCAGGCCCAGCTTCCCTCAGTTTCTGCCACTGCGTATCATGGATTGCCATCTGTCCGGACTGGCTGCGAAGCCAATGCCACACCACTTAGATTTCTGTCATGGCAGCCGGGAAGCTGTGACCTCCAAAATCTCTCAGCGCGTTAAGCGAGAGGTGGAGGAAGAATACTGTTCTCAACTGTCTGGCCTTCCCTTGGCCAGAGAGTTATGAAATCCCGCTGTACGTATAAGGGGGGGTGGTTGGGGAATCGTTAGAGGACTGCTTGAATGTTTGATGAATTCCAGTCAGTCTTTGTAACTTTGATCCTTTACCTCCAATCAAGATGGGCTCTAGGCTCCCCCCCACTAACAAACTCTTGGAGAATCCCATTCTACGGGATTCCACTGCCTATTCCAGAGGGCCTGGAAGTCTTTTTTTCATATCTATCAAGAGCAAGGAGTTCCTCTTATCTTGAGAGCTCTGGGTGCGTAGGAAGAAGTAGTTTGAGGGAAAGGAGTGTGAGCCAAGGAAGCGGGGAAGGAGGGAGAGGCGGGTGGGGATATTTGAAGTCTCAAAGAGGGGCAGCCCCAATGACCGAAGGGTTTCAGAAGCCTGTGAGCTGTGGTGCTTTGCAGAGCACAGGCGCCATTTAAATCCAAGCTATCATTAGGACTACAAAGCTATTTACTTATTTCAATGTGATTATTTAGAATAGTGAATCAAGCATTTTATGACTTAAAGTAACTTCAAAAATAAATTTTGTTCCCCCCCCCCAAGTAATTGAAGAAGAGTTTAGAGTTCATTTCTGCTTAGTAGGTCAAGGTAGAAAATTGCATTTTCTATTAAAAAAAAATGTTGAGAGAGCTTTGGGGGAAGGCTGGGTCCTCGGTGTGAGAGACAGGAATCTGGGCTCTGTGCCCAGCTCTTTTTTCTGACCCTGTTCATGACCCTAAAAAATCAAGTCGCATAACCTTCTTGAATCCTCAGTTTCTCCCTCTGAAACAACCACCGCTTGCCTCTCTGAGCAAGTTGGATAATTAATAATGACGCAGTGTTAGCAAAGTTACTTTGGGGCCTTTGGATGAAAGACAAACTATAAACCAGGCTGGAGATTTACTGTCTTATTAAAGGCATAGCAGCATATAGTACTCCACTAATAAAGGTTGACAAAAGGCAACATTCTCCATTCATCCTGGCAAGGACAGGCTATTCATCTATCGCAAGTACGGTGACAGAGGCTGTTTCCAAGGTTATTAAATGTTATATTAATATTGCCTAGAAACATATTCTGGATCTCCATCTGTATTACCACCCGGTAAGGAAGAGTACCAGCCATCTAGATTTATAATTACACGATGACTAATAATGAACAGAACGGGTATGTAGCATAGCTTTGTCCCTTGACTTGGTCATGAAGAGAATAACAAGAATTGCCACCCAACACATTTAAACCAGAATTCTGGTAAAACAACAAAAAGCTATAAGAAAAATACAGAGCACTGTGGGAGGATCGCCTTTGCCGCGCATCCCCTAAAATTAGGCAGGGAGGCCTCTGTTGGTTCACGTGGGCATAGGGAGACTGCCGAGCTGCTAGTACTTCCTAACGTCCAGGCTTCTCATCAGTCCACCCCGAACACAGTCACGTCCACTTCTTCGGGCATCGTGGGCGAGTGATCTGGTTAGGTGGGAAGAGTGAAGGCAAGTGAATCCGAAGACTGTTAGTTCTTCCCCTAGAAGAGGAAGCGATCCTGAGCCAACCATTTTCTGGGCCTCAGGTGCCTGATCTGTAAAATGAAGGCACTGAACTGATAAGAGTCACCTTCACGAAGCATCTCCTAGGGACCAGGCCCACTTCTGTGCGTGGCGTCGGCCTTCTTTTATTCAACGCTCTGATGTCGGTGCTGTTACCTTCCTTTACCAGATGGAACTGTGGCTCAAAGAAGTGCCGAAGCATTTTATGCCCAGGCACTAATTTGATAAACAGTGAGGAGTGTCGACTGTATATCGGTTGCCGAGAACCAAGGCCAGGCATTTAGTCCTCACCCTTGAGGGGCGCAGAACGTGGAAGAGCCTCTTGCTGGAGCCGGTCTTAGTCTGTTCATGCTGCCATTACAAAGTGCCACAGACTGGGCGGCCTCAACGACAGAAACTTCGTCACAGCTCTGGAGGCTGCGAGTCTGCACGAACCGGTTCTGGTGAGAGTCCTCTCCTGCGTTGCCGACTTCTGACTTCTCTCACTGTGTCTTCCCATCCGGAGAGCAGAGAGAGGAAGCAAGCTCTCAAATGACTCATAAGAATGTGAATGCCATGCATGGGGGCTCTACCCTCAAGACCTCATGTAATGCCAGTCAATTCCCATCGGCCCCACCTCCTGGTCCCATCACAGTGGGGGCAGGGGTTCTACGTGTGAATCTGGGAGGGACACAGAGTCATTACTAGAAGGTGGAAGACTAGAGCTTTGACCTTTGGTCTAAGATCTTAGCCTTTTCAGTTGTGCTGCATCGGTATGAAACAGGCTGGTATTTTTTCCATCTTAACAAACAAATAAACCAAACGAACAAGCAACCGGCTCGTCTTGACCCCGTTGCCCCACTAGCCACTGCCCCATCTTTTTGCTTCTCCTTCCAGCACTTCTGTAACGAGACGTCTGTACTTGTCACGTCTAATGCCACTCCTCCTATTCTCTCTCACTCACCCCGCCCAGGCGCTGGGCCCCACCCAAGTCTCTGCATGGTCACAAGCATCTCCACATGATAGTGACTTCATTCCATATCTGTCTTCCCCACGAGACCGTGTGTTCCTCCACGGGCTAAACCCTGGCGCCTGGGTGGCTCGGTGGTGAAGTGTCTGCCTTCAGCTCAGGTCACGATCGTGGGGTCCTGGGATCGAGTCCCACGTGGGCTCCCTGCTCAGTAGGGAGCCTGCCTCTCCCTCTGCCTGCCACTCTCTGACAAATAAATAAATAAAATATTAACAAAAATAAACCCAATAGGCAGTTCTCACTCCTCATCTTACTTGACTCAGTAGCAGCATTTGGCACGCTTGATGCCTCCTCCCTCCTTTCCATGCTTTCCCGTCCTGACTTCCGGCACTCCTGTTGTTTGTTTGTTTCATGGATTGTCTTTTGTTCCTCAGTCTCCTCGGTTGCTCTTTATCAGTCTTCCTTGCTAGTGTGTTCTCTTCTCCCTGGAGTTTTAGCGTGGCCATATTCCAGGGCTCAGACCTTGAGCCTCTTCTCTTTTCTGTCCGCACTCCCCTGGCGATAACGCCCACGGTCAAGGTTTTTTATACCATCTTGATGCAGATGACTCCCAAATTTGTATTTTTGGTCCAAACCGCTCTCAGATTCCAAACTTGAGAAACCAGCTGTCTCTCGACACCTCTACTTGCATATCCGATGGACACCCAAAATCCGCACACGCAAACTCGCCACCTGATTTTTTTCACTGAAACCTGTTCTACATGTGGCTTTGTCCATCTTAGGTGATTCTAACTTTATCCTTCCTGTTTCCTAAGCCCAAAACCTTGAATCCTTCTTCACTCCACTCTTGCTTGCATACGCCACGTCTAAACAATTAGGAAACTACATTTGGCTTTACCTTCAAAATGTATTTAGAAACTGACCAGTCCTCCCCATTCCCACTGCTCCTACCCTGGTCCAAACGCTCATTAACTCTTACTTGGGCATCTACACTGTGCCGGCCTTTGTGCCAGGTGCCAGGAATATAGATAAATCGGACCCAGTCCCTGCCGCAGAGAGCACGCAATCTAGTGGGGAAGGCGGATATCGAGCTAGGTGACCACAATGCATTGCAGTAAGTGCCATAGCAGAGGCAT
The DNA here is from genome assembly GCF_023065955.2 of Ursus arctos. Classification (NCBI taxonomy): domain Eukaryota; kingdom Metazoa; phylum Chordata; class Mammalia; order Carnivora; family Ursidae; genus Ursus; species Ursus arctos. The sequence goes on from NW_026622908.1 coordinate 3,894,199, forward strand.
GGAAGTTTAGAGAAGGGGATGCATTCTCCCTATTCCCTTCTAGCTCACATGTTAGAGCTGCTCACTCCAGCCTGAGATCTTTAAACAGACTCACAGCATTCTAGGCAACCTAAGACCAATTAAAACAAGCCTCAGTTTCCATCATGGCTTCTAGACCCATTTGCTTATAATATGTCAATATCTATTTTTCTACCTCGTTCTTTTGTCTTCTATTCCCTGTGTCATACTCACCCATGAGCTTAGAGAGAGAGCTCAGAAGTTCCCAGCATTGACATTCAGTGTGTATTTCCCAGGATGTAGCCTACACTGACCTCCTTTCTCCCAGTAACTTTGGCTAATCGCTCACTAGACCAGCTCTGGCCCCAGGGCCTTGGCCCCAGTGGTCTGGCTGGGGCTGAGCGCACAGAACACGGCAGTGCTATATACCCTGACAATAGCTCAAATTCCCATTGAATTGGTGCTTAATTGAGAACAACTGGCCTTGGCGCCCTTAGTAGGAGACATGCCTATTTATCCATCCTTTCCATTTGCTTTTCACTGTTTCCCCTTAATCCAGACCCACTAGTTTCTCTCCTTTCTCTGTTCCTCCCTAGCCAGTCTTGTACATGACCTCCCCTTGCATAGTCCTCAAACACTGCCTTGGCTACATCTTCTCCAGCTAAAAGCCTTCAAAGGCTCTTTATTACCTACCCAATATGGTCCAAATCTGTTAGCAATCAAGGCCCTCCATACTTGGCCTCAAACTTCTGCTGTCTTATGTCCCAGCTGTCCTTCTGCACAACCATGCCCTGTCTACTCAGGGAGACCACAACATGCACATGATTTCCACCTCCAGGCCTCTTCTTTGCTCTCCCCTTTGTCAGGAATGTGCTTCTCCACTTCTCCACTGAGACAGTATCTTCAAGGCCTCCACCAAGGCTCTGCCCCTGCCGGCCCGCTAGGGCCCCTCTGAAGGCATAGCCCCTGGCCCATATTACCAGCAATTACTCACATCCTTACTTCCTTGGAACATCTCTTGCAATGTGGTTTTAGTGTTTTATTTTTCTAGTTTTATATTGTATTTAGCCTTTTTTCTGGGCCTGCTTTCTCTCTTGTGAACCCTCAGCCTGACATAGTGGGAGAGCATGGACTTTGCAGTCAGACAGACATGAGTTTAATGCTAGTTCTCCTATTGACTAGATATGCGACTCTGAGTAAGGCACTGGATCTGCCTCTGTTTCCTCATCTGTAAAATGGGGATAATAACTATCTCCTAAGATTGTCATGAGAATCAAATAAGACAACACACACAAAACTGCCTGGGAGTGCGTGGCTCAGTATCTTCTCCCTCTCCGTGTCCCATAGGGAGCCTTCTACATAGCACATTTTTAAAATCTATTGATTTAGTTTTGACACAGTATGTCTGTTGTGAATCATGAATGATTAAAGCACCATCATAGGGTAGATATAGACACCCATTTCTGCAATACAGTTTTGCAAAAGGAAAAAGGAAGGAAATGCTCAGGGTCCAGAAATGGAGTGAAAGCTGAAAAAAGGAGTTTCCAGTGGCATCTGATACTTTGGCAATCCTTGGGGTAGAGTTGTTGAGTTTGGGTTCCACTGCCCATTCGGGGACAGAGACAAGGCCCTAGATGAGGACCCTGCAAGAGCCAATACCTTTTAAGGGCACATTCTGGGAAATTCAGCCCATCTGTCATGGGCTCTGGGTAAGAAAACAAAATTGCCTTCTGAGAAATTATAACCAGAAGCCAATTGTAACTAAAGGGTTATATCCACCCGGGTTAGAGGTTCAAATTTATACTACCTGAGTGGCAGAGAGTCCCCAGTAATTCAACATGAGAAACATCCTGAGCTGGTAACAAGGCTGCCAGAAGCAAATGCAGAAACCACTCTGAAGACGCACGTACAACCCAGGCTACACAGAAATCCCACAAACACAACTGAACGTCAGCCGACAATCAAAATGATGGAACACACCGGGAAACAATCACACAGGAAATGGCAGAGACAACAAACCACAAAGCAACAACAAAAGCAGCAACATTAGACCCCCGAGTTGGCGATGATACGTACTGCAGTGGTTAGACCAGAGCCTGTCCTCAAGGAGCGTCTGATCAGCCCGGGAAAGAACCTTGTGTAAGGCAACGCAGACAAATCCCAAGTTCAGAATGGCGAGGGTTCCGCAAGGTAATCTGAATATGAAATTCAGCTGTCCGAATGTCATTTTCTTAGAAAGCAACATTTTACCCAGTAGGTCACAAAAGCTTTTAGAATTGGCAAGTTAAACCTCTTGAGGACACGGAGGCACACTTTCCAGCACTAATTTGTGTTCAATCACCGTGGGCTAAATGAATTCATAAGGAAACGAATGAAGAAAGTTGATCTGACCCAAGTTCCAGGACTGCAGAGCCTGGGGCCAAGGGATGGAGAAGACGGAGAAGGAGAAACAAATTATCCTTTCTTTCCAAGGCACGAGACCAGCTGTCGGAAGCACTCGTGAATAAGTAGGTACGGTTCCCATCGGGCACTCTTCCACCAGCCTGCCCTGACTTCTGGAGCTTTCCCCTCTGGTCCTAAGCCCAGGCCAGCATGGACTCATCAAGGCTATCCTACTCTCAAATGGCCCCTTGCTTTTAACGCCCATGTCTTCAGTGCTGGGGATTGTGGTGCCCTGTCCTTGGGAAGCACACTGGCTAGCATCCGGGTCAGGACGGCTGTGGCTCTCAGGAGTGTTTGTTTCCGGGTGAGTCTCTACTTGCGATGACAAAGGCAGGTGAATACATTCCAGCTACGTGGGCAGGAGGGAGCTGAGGCAGAAAACCTCTGTCCAGGCCCACTGTCCCAAGCCCACCTTTGGGGTCACCTTCATTCATTCGCCCATGCAGTCAACAGATATTTACTGAACACCTGCTTCGGGTCAAGGCTCTGGAGACGTGGCGATGAACGGGACCGAACATAGCTCTGCTCCCAAGGAGTTCTCATTTTAGGAGAGGAGGCAGACGGTAATGGAGACAAATGCAGAGATAAGGTAAATGTCAAGTGATAAACTCTATGGAAAACACCAGGAGGGAGAGGCGAGGGGGCCCATCCTGCCTTCCTCCTGTGTTTTACACCTGCCCTGCCACCTCTGCTGAACCCAAAAGGGTGGTTCTTTTTTTTTTTTTTTTTTCTTTTTAAGCTTTCAGTTTCTTTGGAGCTGCCTGTTCTGGCAGCTGAGTCTGTCTTACAGGCCCAGGGGGAGGGGAGTGAGTGTACGGAGGTGTCAATGTTTTTAGAAACGTCTTCCCTGTGATGATAGCTGCTATCGTTCCATCTGACTCCGTCGTGGCTCACGCTCACATGCCGGAGCAAGGTTCTTGCTCCGCGTGAGCTGTAGGGTTCCGCTATCAATGCGCTCTGCCTCGCTGCGAATTTCAACACAGAAAGGGCAGTTTTCCCACAGGTCACCTTTCGAAACAAAGGCAGTGCTGGAGTGGTGATCAAGGCAAAGGTTAACAGGCACAAATGAGAAGCGAGCTTGCATTCATTTCTGCCGGCAGCCTGGAATCCTTCCTGGAGACTGTTGACAAAGGAACTTGAGAAGGCAAAAGAGCACTGGGAATCCCAAGAGGCCGCTCTGAAGTGCGGGGACAGCATTCTGCTGGTGGCGGCCAGAGGCTCACTCCCCAGACACGAGCCTCCTGCCCACCCCCTGCTTCGGAGGGTTGCTCCCCCCGAGAAGCCACCGTGTCGTGTCTGTGTTCCTGTAGCTTTCCAGAAACTCCTGCTCCTCTCCAGGTGCCTGGCGGCCCTTAGGGTGCGGAAGTTTCAGGTGAACCCGGAGCACATGTGGCAGCCTGAGCCCCTTCCCGCTTATCCTGGTCTCTGCAGTCCACTGACCTTGACAGCATGCAAGAAGTCTTTCATACTTGAAGACCCATAGTGAGGAGAGCTTAAACATCCCCCCTGTGCAGAAAAGGAAAAAAAAAAAAAGGATTCTATTTTTTTTAAAAAAAGATTTTCTTTATAGATGCTTTATTTTGAGAATAAATCAATGTCCGTGGTGCCAGGACTACTCTCTGTCTCTGTCTCTCTCCCACACACGTCTTCTGTATAGCCCCCCAGTTTTTTTGCCGATTCCATTCCGTATCGTTAGCTCCTCTCCACCCCCACATCCCCGCCCAGCTCCAGGCTGCCCCCATCTCCCACCAGGACAAGCGCCATAAGCCTCCTAACAAGTATCTATCCCTCTGCTCTCCTGTCATTTTGCGGTGGGGGAGAGGGAGGGAAACGTGGACGCAACGTCAGATTTCAAATGACTTCTGGTTTTTCTCATGTGTAGTAGCATCACGAGCAGGACTTGGGGGATGTGATAAATGTTAACAATCGAGAGTAGCCAATATTCAAAGACTAAGGAAAATGCATAAGCCATTAGGTCCGATTTGATAAAAATCCTTGGCATGCATGGTTGTTCACCTACACTGATAAATGAATGCTGTCAGAAATCATTCCAATTCGCACTTACATGAACCCATCCAGAAAACCACATATTGATTATATAGATACATACTGCAATGACGGAAACTCCAAATCATTTGTATTTCATTTTATACTGTCTGTTAGAAATGGAGAAGAGCAGCTCGAGAACTTTGGGCACATTCATCAAACATGGATCGTGTTTACCAGACGTAGGGCAACTGTGCAAGAATAAATACATAGTTATCATGCTATTAAGGAGTCAAACATGGATTTTTCAAAAAAGACAGGATCATTTGGTAACTTTAGATTCATAAACCATATTAATTTGACTTCATTTGGTTCTTGACGGCATTGTTGCGGGAATCAGTAGACTCTTCTCCTTTGTTGCTGTGCGTTCCGAAGTACCACGGCTGCTTTATCCCTGCATCAGTTGAAGGCCATTGGGGTTGTTTCCAGTTTTTGGTGATTATGAAAAAAACCATTATAAACCTTTATGTGCAGGTTTTTGTGTGAGCATAACTTTTCATTTACCTATGAGTGCAGTTGCTGTAGGAGACTTCCAGTTTCTCCACATCATTGCCAGCACTAGCGTTTTCAGACTTTAAAACATTTTTTAAAAAACCTCGGTCATCTAATAGGTGTGTATTGGTATCTACTTGTGATTTTAATTTGCATTTCCCTAATCACTAGTGCTGCTTATTTTTTTCATATGCTTATTTGCTTACCATCCCCATATATTCTTCGGTGAAATAACTTCAAATCTTTTGCTCTTTTAAAAATTGGATAATTTATTTTCCTTACATCATTAAAAAAAAAATCTATCCTTCTCACCGCCTTGGTCCATTAATGCTATTGGCCAGCAGCTCCTTATTACCTATAGCATAGAGCCCAGGAATCTTATGATAACATAAACAACACCCTCATAATCTAGCCCCCGACAGCCTGCCCGCCCATTTCTTTCTGCTTGTAAAAATATTCTTTTCATGGTGGAACCATACCATTCACAAGTTCTCAAGTGCTGCATTGTGCTAATTTTTTGCACATGCTGTGTCGGATGCCCTTCTTTCCAGATGTTTCCTACTCATCCTTCAAGGCCCAGATTAGAAACTTTGGAATTTTGAGAAAGCTAGGAGGTTTCTGAGTTAGTGTTGCTACTATAATCTTATATTAATCATCTATTTCTGCGTAACAAATTGCCTAAAAACTTAGTGGCTTAAAACAACAGACATTTATTAGCTCACAGTTTCTATGGGGCAGAAATTTGGGAGTGGTTTGGCTGGGTGGTTCTGGCTTACAGTAGCTCATAAGGTTGCGTGACTCTGCAGATACAGTCATCTGAAGGTTTGACTGGGGCCGGAGGATCAACTTCCAAGCTCACCCATGTGGCTTAGCACAAGGCCTACTTCCTTGCTCAGTGTTGGATGGAAGTCTCAGTTCCTCATCAGCTGGGCCTTTTCTCACAACATGGTGGCTACCTTCCCCAAAGTGAGTGATTCAAGAGAAAGAGGCAGAAACCGCAATGTGTTTTATGACCTAGACTTGGCGGTGCCATACCGTTACTACTATCATATTATCTTTTTACATTTTTTATGTAATCTCTATGCCCAACATACCCCGACATACTATACTCACAACCCCAAGATCAGGAGTCGTGTGCTCCACCTACCAAGCCAGCCAGAAGCCTCTACTTTTATCATATTCTATTGGTCACACAAGCAGAAGGGGAAAACACAGAGTATGAGTACCAGGAGGCCCGGATCATTGGGGAACATTCTTGCACTCTGGGTACCACAATAAGTAATTAAGAGCATAGACTTAAAAAGAGCCAGGTTCAAATCCTGCTTCTGCCGTGTGCTAGCTGTGTTGTCACAATTCAGTTACTTAACCTTTCTGAGCCCTGATTTCCATACCTCTAAAATACACATGAAGGTATTAACCTTATGAGGTTGAGGTTGGACCTAACAAAGATGGTTTACAGAAACCAGCTGGTTTATAGTAAACATTTAATAAATGTCAGCTATTATTAAGGCAATCTCAGTTCACAGCCTCCTCAAGCCAATAGCCCCAAGGTGCCCCCACATAGCCCTCCCATGCTCTTGCCTGGCTCCTCCCCCTGGGTACTCTCAGAAACAAGTGTGTTCAGACTCTCACTTTCAGGGGCTCTCAGTCCATCCCCTTCCTTCACTGTTTCACCTTGAACAGGCTCAGGCTTCTCTATTAATATTAAGCTGTAATTCCATTCCCCCACATTCCAAGGATGTGAGTGAGATAATGTGTGCATCCTTAGATTGAAACTCCAAGTTCGGCATGTTTGTTAACTCCATCCCACGTGTGGCCAGCTGCTCCAGACCTCTTCTCTCTCACTTTAGAATTGTTTCCATGCCACTTTTGTTCATGTATCAGCCTTGGGTGATTGCTCACTGCCAGGCGCAGGCTGGGTGCACAGGATGCTAGGATGGAAAAGGCAGGGAGAGCCTCCCCTTAGAACCTCAGTGTCATTTCCTATCATTATTATCCTATTCTTTTGGATATGTATGTTTCCTCTTCCTTACTTAAACTGCAGTTTTATTATTAACAACCAATGATCGAGCGCTATCTTCATGCCAAACGCTACGTTCATGCCGTCTCTCTGACAATTTGTTACCACCAGAAGAAGAACTGAGCACACTAATTGAGATCCTAAACCCTTCCATTTCCTACCTAGGACTTCAAAGCTGTAAGAGATTTCTTCCAGATTTCTTTTGCTTGAATTATTCTTTCTATGTGTTGGTTACACACACCTCCTCTCCCATCACTCCATGTCCACTATCTGCCTTTCTTTGTCCTGCTCTGGGCCCTCGATGCCTAAATCCTCTGGAATGCATCACTGCAGCCCTTTGCTTTCTGGTTCCCTTTGGGTTTAGACAACGGGAGGCATTGGCTAGAGATCAAGGGGCAGTAGAAGATGAGGACGGAGTATTTTTTTTTTTCCTGATTCCTCTCTGCTTGGATGTTATGCGTTTGCCAATAGCTGGGTCCCTCCACAGCCACAGCTCCTGCTTGAGTGGGTGGAACTTGCCTCCTCCCTGTCTCTAGCTCTCACCTGGCCAAGAAATACTGTTTCTTCCCCTTGCCCTTTCAGGCCCAGTGGTGGTGATGCCTTCCAGCTGTTACAAATTATAGCCAATACTAAGTTGTAAGTCTCAACTCCATGAACTTGCAAAATACATTATTCACTGTCGCGGTTTTCCCCACAGCATTACTTCTGATCCAGGAATACATCTCACAGCAAAAGAAGTGAGGCAACAGGCCTGTACCCATGGGGTCTACTGTTCTTACCACATAAGGAGCAGCAGGCCAGCTAGATGGTGGAACAGCCTCCTGAAAACCCTTCTCTGGCAACAAATGGGAGACATCATGAAAGTTTAGGGTTCTATTTTACAGGGTGTGGTATACTCGGAATCAGCTACCAATATATCTTTCTGTTTTCCCCACAAATAAAATACACAGGTCCAAGTACCAAGGGGTGGAAGCACTGACTCACAGAACTTTGTTCTGCAGTTTTGGAGGTCTGAGCACCCAGGGAAGAATGCTTCCACCAGGAGACACAACAGGTTCCACTGAAGTCAACCATCATGGGCTCATCGGGTCACTAAACTGAAAGGCAAAGAAGGGAGTTACTCTTCCTGCTTGGGTGGTAGGTTCTAGTAACCAAGGAGAAGTTGGATGGCTGCTCCACAGGGCCATAGAGAACTATGTCTGAAACCCACGGGATTCTTGGGGCACCTCTTAGTACTTCCATGTCGAAAAGTAATACTTAGTGGAAAAACAGGCAGAACCACTGAAGATTCAGCCCCTTTAGAAATGAAAGTTGAGGTCACCCTACCACGTAAAGAATCCACACCAGCTGATATCCTGCCTGGGGGCACAGGAAGGAAACATGGAATGAGTAGCAGAGGAAGGAAGTTATAAATATCAATTCTGCCCAGTTATCAGCTACAGAAACAAGGACCGTCACAACTATGCATCGTTTCTTTCTTACATGCTACGTACAGACCTATACATACACACCTTTATTTCTTCTGTCTCTCTTCCTTCCCTTATACTTATACTTATAATGTATATAAGGGGGCATCTGGGGGCTCAGTTCTTTGAACATTTGACTCTTGGTTTAGGCTCAGGTCATGATCATGGGGTCTCAAGATCGAGCCCCACATCAGGCTCTGTGCTGGGCGTGGACTCTGCTTGGGATTCTCTCCCTCTCCCTCAGCCCCTCTCCCTGCTTGCACAACTCTCTCTCTCAACCCCTCTAAAATAAAATAAATAGATAAAATCCTTATAATGTATATAAGTATTGGTGGCAGTGGTGAACTTTAAAGTTTAGTCTTTGGCTGCAGAACGTTGGGGTGGGACTGATACTCACATCACCCAGAGACAGATACTGTGACTGTCATCCAGAGGAGGGCACCTTTCTTTTGGGATTTTGTGTCTTTTCTCTCTGGGAGAAAAAGTGTGTCTTTGTACAAAGGATAGTTGCATTTTGTTAGGCAGATATATAAAACTATATTGTCGTTTACATTTCAGGGGAATAACAGCTCTTAGAACGATAGGTAAAAAAAAGTCCTGAAAGTATTTTTTAGTACATGAAGTACAATACAGTAGTTATTAATAAGTGAAAGTACTTTGTAAATTGCCACATGCTAAATGAATATCCATTATTACTATTATCATTATTACACTTTTTTAAACCAGAGAAGTGCTCATTCAGTCCCACTTTTTCTCCTTCAGTTTAATTCAATTCTCTGTCCAGAACCAAATAAATTTTAGAATGTGTTTAATACCCTTGGTATAGAACTTTGTTGATGTCTTTTAAAAGCTCAAATAACCTTTGTCTACTTTTCTGCTCTCTTCCGTTATTACACTTTCCTCTTCCCTCACCCTTTTGCCCCCAAAGCCAGAAATTCAAATGACCCCCGAGACCTCACATTGGCAGGGGCCTCAGAAATGTAGTTAGAATCAGAGAGTCACGAGTGTAGCAGCAACTTTAAGACTGAAGTTGACAGGTGACAGAGAGATGAAGGCACTGCCCAGGATTACAGGGTGGGGGAGTTGCAGAGTCAAGAGTGAATGACAGGACTTCAACTCCTAACCTTTGCTCTTCCCACTGCCCCAGGTCCCCCAGTGTGGTTTCTCCTGCCCCACGGTGTCAGACCACTCAGATACTGAGAGTTCGTCCTTATTCAGAGCTGACCTACTACAGCTCCATGGATACACTTCCCAGGCCCTCTAGGGACACTCTCATGGATGGAAGTCACCCTGGCAATCTGCCAGGCCTGAGACTAGGGGCGGGTGTGAAATCAAGGAGGCACATGGTATGGATCAATAATCTCCAAATGTCTCTCTTGCGTTCCTTCAAAATGTCATAATTCAGCCATGGGATCCTGAAAATTTACCTATGTTGACTTATGCATAGAGTCAGATTTTTAATGTTCATGGCACCTTAGAGTCACTTAGAGATCTTTCTGAAAATACTGATACCTAGGCCCCACTTCAGACAATTGAACCGAATGTCTGGGAGAGGGGTCCATAGATTGGTAGGTCTGAAAACTCCCAGGTGATTCTGGGTACAGCCAGAGCTGGGATCAGAGCTCTGGGATCTAGAGATCATACTAAACTCTCTGCAAATATCTGCTCCTTAATTTGTCTGAAGTCTGTCTTCAAACCCACTGGTATGCATTCTTGGGGTGGCCCCCTTCTCTCGTGTTCAGATAAACCCATAGTCTGCTCCAGTGGAAAAGTTCTAACTGCTCAGCCTCCCAGGTCACCCTCAGTGCTGTCCCTCAGACAATGCCCCTTGTCCTCTGGTGAAGCCCATCACTCCTACACTGGCTTTCTTCAGCTCCAAATACCCCCACCTCTTGCTGAACCCTAAATCTGCCTCCTTGTGTTTTACAAACAAAGATTCCTCCTTAGATGACTGAAAATCATAGATATTCCTCAGATAAGGAAATGAGACAAATATGGCTCAGCTCTTCTAAATCCATAATTGGTACTATTTCCACTACTTCTTCTTTCCTTCCTTTTCCCATGGAATAACTTCTGTCAGCAGAAGTTTTCAGCCTCTTTTGAGTATCTTGAATAATCCCATGTGAGGACCACCATCTTTGCAACCATCTGGCACGTCACTTCCGGTGGTGTTGTCTACCATGCAGCTAAGGTACATGCACAAGGAGCATGTCTTCAAAGCAGCAGCTAGAATGTGGCTTCTCTTTCTGCTAGTTCGATACCCTCTCACCTTTCTTGGTATCCCTATCTCCTCAGAAAAAGAAGTTGACCTTTTGTCACGGCTGTTTATGTGCCACACTGTATGCTCTGACAGAAAGACCCTGTGAATCAGCCTGCTCAATGGTATGTGAACTGGTTCCTTCTAAATGAGTCACTCCAGAGGGTGACATTTACAGAGTTCAGTGTGTCAGTGTTGGTCTGTGAGAGGAGGCTGGTGTACTGCCCCAGTATGCCCCATACAAAAGTGCACTGGTCAGTCCAGTGTCTGAAATGCTCATCTGTCCAGACTCATGATATGCCTCCAGTTAACAATGATTAGCTCCCTGACTTCTGGTTTTCTCAGATCCAGACTTCAAATGCAAACTTATCTTTATGTAAAATCATTTTCCCTATGATTTTCCCTAATTAATTTCCCTATAATACATTATAGTTTACAAACTTTATAGCTTGACTCCCTGGTGCACCTGTTCTTCTGGGGAAACTTCTAGAACTGGCTGTGACATAGGCATGCAGAGACATGAAATACATGGTGTGTGGGCTGTCACTTGCCCCTTCAACAAGCTTGACAGATGTCTCTATTGTCTCTCCCTCTAGACATGGATAAGGCCTCAGCCTTCTCAACACTAGATCCAGTGGTCACTATTATTTGGAGCTGGTAAAAAAAAGGGGGGGGGGCAAAGCCTACAGCCTAATAGAGCAGTGGAAGGGAATGTCTTTGGAACTGCACACACCTAGGTTTGAATCTTAACCCTTCAACTCACGCCTTAGTTTCTTCGTTTCAAACTGAGACACTACCACCTACTTCCCATTGGGCCGTTGTGAGAATATCTATAAGGCATCAAGGACCTCTCTTAGAACAATAAATGCGGCTCTTCTCTCTTTTCTCCCCATTGCAAGACATTTCTCTGAAGAGTTAATGAACATTTTCTCAAGTAATTTTAGGGTTAGAGATAAACAACACAGTCCCGAGGAAAAATAAGATCAATGTTTAGGTGAGAGGAATGGATATATATAGATAAAAATGATACAATTTTCAGAGTTTACAGAGGGAGAGCCTGCACATTCTGGAAATTCTAGCTGTAGAGGAGGCCCAAAAGGTAAGAAGACTGGGCAGTGAGGTTGTGTTTTTGAAATCTAAGAAATGCTAGTAGGGATGTTGAGCAAGAAGTGAAAGTACATGACAAGTTTAGAAGAAAATGGCAAAGCAGCATAAGTTGCTGGTAAACTAGCTATAAATTGAATACAATTCTTCAATGAGGTTCCCACACCTTGCTCCAACTATTTGATCTTTTCTTCTTTCTAATGAGTCATCAGGACTCATAAGACACAGGGTGGCCATAAAGCAATGAGACCGATTGCCAGAAATCCAAGGGGAGGAAAATCAGTTTCAGCACTTTGGAGCACATCCAGTTAGTGCTTAGTAATAAGGAAAACTAACATTGTATTCACCGCTGCCAAACTCATCTCAAACATGATCTCAATGACTAGAAGAGCAGAAAGGAAGAGGCCTGGGACTGGGATGGCCATGCCTCTTAACTAACCAGGTAGCATCAGTGGGACTTTGTTTTCCCCTCTGCGAAATGAAGGGGCCAGCTCACATGGATGGATGGCGTATCAGGATGGTTTTGGTTCTAAGAGAAAAGCTGGTTCACACTGGCTTAAATTATAAAAGGAACTTCCTGGGCTCATGTCACTGAAAAGCCCAAAAAGGATCTGAAGAGCTTTGGGACTAGCTCGAACACCTTAACGGGGAACTAATTTCTCCCCTCACCATTTCTTGGCTCTGCTTCCTGGGTGTTACTTCATCTGAGGCAGACCGTGGCCAACTCTTTGGTGGCAAAGGGCTTCCAGCTGTTCCCCAGGATACAAGCCCTCACTAAGGAACAGCGCAAAGGGAAGATCTTTGTGCCAATGAGCTTTATTTGCGGAAGTCCTGAGATGTACTCTAACCACACCTTCTGAGGTCACATGCCCCTCCCTGAACCAATCACTGCCACAGGGGGATGGAATGTGCTGATTGGCCAGGCCTGCGTCATGTGGTACTAGCTCCCTTCCCATGGCTGAGGGTGGATCCAGCCTCCCGACCACTGCATGGGTTCCCACGTGGAACGGGAAAGGTGGGAGAGCAGGAAGGAGAGAAAGAAAGGTGCACAGGCAAGCAACACACTTTCATGGTCAGTGAATTTCAAAAATTTGGGGGGTGAACAGAACCCCAACATACAGCATAAACACAAATGGAGCTTCACGCGGGGACATGGGAGTGGGGATTTAGAGCCCTGCCTTCTGTAACTTCTAAGAGACCTGCTTAGAAACCGAGCGCTCCAGGAACAGGGATAAAAGTAATGCCTTTGGGTCCGTCCAGCTCTTTCTTTGCCACTGCTCAATAAACAAATATGTACTAGGATAACACGTCAGCCATCTCCAGGCACTTCTGCACGCCTTGTGCTATTTTTTCTGTGCACAGCCTTTTGAACGAGGTAGAACATTAATTTTTATTAAGAATATGCTTTACAGTTACAGGCTTCTCAACGTGAAGATAGATCAGTACCCAGCTATCATTTTTCAAGCTTACCAGAGCTTGCAACCATCTACCCCAGTTTCTGATAAAGACCAGACCAATGAAGCCACGGATCACCACAAATAGCTAAGAAATCTGACTGTACATGGAGCCAGGGGGAAAGGGTATGAAAGCAATAGGAAGACAAAGGTTTCCTTCTAATGAACAGTGATGAGAAATTTAGTTTCCTGAAAGATCCAGGGAATTAACAAAATATTGTATTTACTCTGAAAGTCATGTGGAAAGCATTTTACATTTTGAAAAAGTGGAAGTTTCTCTTAATAAGAGCTTTGACATAAAAATCTGAAATACTTAGGAAAATTATTATTTTAAGTTCTGGTAACATGTACATAACCTAAAATTTACTTTCTTAGCTATTTTTTTAAAAAGATTTTATGTATTTTTAGAGAGAGAGAGATTGAGAGCCGGGGAGGGGTAGAGGCAGAATGAGAGAGAGAATCTCAAGCAGACTCCATGCTGAGCCTGGAGCCTGACGGGCTCGATCTCACCATCCTGAGATTGTGACCTGAGCTGAAATCAAGAGTCAGACGCTCAACAGTCTGAGCCAGCCAGGTGCCCCTCCTATCTTAACTATTTTTAAGTGTACAGGCCAGTGGCATTACATGCATTCACATTGTGGTGCAAACCTCACCACTGTTCATCTCCAGAACTCTTTTCATCTTGCAAAATGAAACTTCATACCCACCCCCCCCCACAAGCTCTTGGTAAACACCCGTCTACTTTCTAGGAATCTGACTACTCTAGGTGCCTTGTATAAGCGGAATTATACAGTATTTCTTTTTTGTGACTGGCTTATTTCACTTAGTAGTCACAAAATTCATCCATGTTGTAGCATGTCAGCATTTCCTTAAGTTTATGTATATCCTACGTTTTGTTTCTCCACTATCTGTCGATGGACACGTGGGTTGCTTCCACATTTTGGCTATTGTAAATAATGCTGCTATGAACATGGACACATAGATCTTTTCAAGACCTGTCTTCAGTTCTTTGGGATATACACATACTGAGAAATGAAACTTCAGAATCATATGGATCAAATACTTTTAATGACTCAGTGTTGTGAAATTCTGTAATGTATTCTCGAAGGTAGCAAATACTGAGAATTCAGTGATTTCATTTTATAGTTTAACAATAGATATCAAAGAGAAAGCAACGAGACAATCTTTCAGACGATCAAGTGGCTTCTTTCCTGTTCACAGAGATTTAAGCTATTAAGGATTCAATTGTGGTCGAGGTTTGCATCTGTGTAGGTCTTGCAATCACACAATCAAGTGTAAGGGATCCATAGTTTAATCCAGGTTTAACTCAGAGCACAGATCCAAGAAAACAACGCTGTGCTTCAGGAGTGAGACAAAGAGGAGCTTCTCAGGCCAGCGGGGAGAGACTGCCGGGTTACTCAGATGTAACCTATTTTTGCTTATCTATCCCACAGCCTTCCTTTTCAATCCGGATGGGCCGCAGTGACAATGGAAACATGTCTCGATTTCTTCCTTAGTGAGGAAAAGAACATCTCCTTGTGAAGATAGTTGCATTGTCTGAAAGTTATTTGTATCAAAGATTCCATTTAATCAAATTTTAACTTCTTCTAAACATAATTTCTTAAAGGGAGTTGGCAAGTTCTCTGCGATTGATGCCAGCTCCTCAAACAATCATGCTTTCAGACCAAGAACTGTGGTATTGAAACTTCTCCCAACGCAATCGACTTCACTGAAAAAAGAAAGCTAGCATTTTGCTCACATGAAATGGCAGTAACTCAAGCCCAGGCCTCATATTGGGTCCTGGGCGGTGAGCAGCTGACACGTAATAATTTGGTGTTGGGATGGTTGGAGAGAAAGAGTGTGGATGTCTCTACAATGAAGAAAGGCCACACTTTGGGTCAGGGCGATTCTACCATGAAAAGGCTGGGGAGTGTTTCAGATGTGGCAACGAAGACACTGTCTCGTTCACACACTCATTAATAGTATCACCTTTCATTAATTGGGTAACAACAGATAATGAAAATTAATCAAACAAAACCCCTATTGACATAGTCCTCAAAGGTGATGTCATAGACCATTGAGTGAACCATGCTTTTTTTGCTCAAGAGACCTCTCTCTGACAGCAAGTCATATATTCCCAGGACGATTTGTGAATCAGGAACTAGGCTGGTTTTGTTGGAATAAAAACTAAGAATGCTAAATATCTTCCAGAATGTCTTTCAGATGACTGAAGTCACTGCCACCTGAGACTCTTACCTAAACATGTCTGTGTTATCACCTTGTAACCTAGGCTTCCAACTGAAGAGCCAACGCTTCCACCAAAGATACAAGATTGTGGAGACAGTGAATGAGCGGCTCCTCCCCCACTCTGTCCTGTTTCTTCCTTTCTCCCTCTTCCCAGGGGCATCTCTTTCTCACCTGTCATATGTTGCCAACATCCTATTGTGTATATATGTCCTTGATATATCATTACGATCTATGGAGCCAAGATGGTTAAAGAGCATTCTTGCTAAGCTCATTCTTGTCTCTGTGTTCTTCCTCCTAGGGCAGTCGAGGTCAACGTTTAGTGTGTACGAGAATCCCTAGGGGGGATAGCTTTATTTATTTTTTTTTAAAGATTTTATTTATTTATTTATCAGAGAGATAGAGACCACAAGCAGGGGGAGCGGCAGGCAGAGGGAGAAGCAGGCTCCCCTTAGCCCAAGGCAGACGCTAGGCTAATCCACTGAGCCACCCAGGTGTCCCTGGAGGGAGGAGGGGTGGATAGCTTTAAATGCAAATTCCTGGGCCTACCTCTGGAGGCACCAATTCAGTAAGGGTAGAGAGAAGCCCAGGAATCTGCATTTTAATAAACACCACGGGCAATTGTGAGCAGGTTGTGGTTGACCTCACTTTAAGAAGCCCTGTCCCTGAGGATGGCGCCCAGCATCTCTGCCCCAGCTCAGTGTGGTGAGGACTGAGTTCCGTTGGTGGAGTGTGGCAGTTCCCAGATTCCCTCCAGTGCATCTGAGAGCAGCCACACCATTTCCGTAAACACAATCTGCCAGATTCTTCTCTGTGGTTAATCATTAAGAGGAACTGATTCAGGCAGTGAGGTCCAGTCACACTTCTGCACGGCTCAGTGTAATTAAGGGCGGAAGTTCTTGTTTGGGGTGTTCCACCACTGCCACAAACCGTGACTGACAGATGGGACAGGTAGAAATTCCAGACAAAATACCAGCTCCGACAGAGCTTTCTGAGCTGGGAAACTGGCCAATCCCTGCCCCTTGGTCTCAGTTCCTCATGGGTGAGGGAGCTATGTCTTACCTCTCCTAGGTGTGAGGAAGATAAATGATTAAAACACCAGAGTTGAATGACATGCCACCCCTGAGATCCAACATGAGGACATTTAGCAAAGGGCTCTGCCATCCCTGTGAGAAACTTCTTAAAAGTTCTACCGTGTTGCCTTCTTAGAAGCTTGACTAGAAGAGAAAAAAAAGATCCAGCGTGAAGCACATTCTTTAAACCAGGTACTCTACTGGACTCCTCCTCAGCTGTCAGTACTCTTAAATAACTTTTTTTAAAAAAGATTTTATTTCTTTATTTGAGAGAGAGAGAGCGCGCACGTGGCAATGAGCAGGGGGAGGGGCAGAAGGAGAGGGAGAGAGAATCTCAAGCAGGCTGCCTGCTGAGCAGGGAGCCCAACGACACAGGACTCCATCCCAGGACCCTGGGATCATGACCTGAGCTGAAGGCAGACGCTTAACCGACTGAGCCACCCGGGTGTCCCCAGCAGAACAGGTAATCTTCACGACCCTTTGAGATAAAGGAGTGGGTTATATAACTTCCTTCAGATTACAGGGAACAGAGAAGCCACCTTTTCCAGGGCTGTATCCACAGCAAGGAGATAATGGCAGGTGAAGAAAAGATCTAAAGGAGAACCAGAACTCACTGATCCAACCTGAGCCCTTTCCCTTTTTAAAATCACACGCTGTGATTGCATAATTAGGTAATATGTGACTGAATTATTCTTGTAAAATCATTACGGATGAAGCGAAATTCCCCTCTGATCCTCTTCCTCTGCAAGTATCTCATTCCACTGCTTTCAGTTTGGTGAACACCCTTTGCTACCTGGCTGTGTGCACGCACATACAGACACCTGTCCCCTTGGAAAACACACAATGTGGCTGTACGTACGTGTATATGTGCTTTGTATATATGGTCTTTAAATAGGAATGGGATCCAGCATACATCACTCTGAAACTTTCCTTTTGCACAGAACAATGCATCCTAGAGATCTGTTATTGCCGGTGCATAGAAATCGACTTTCCTGCCTCTAGCTGTTGCCAGGCCTTCCAAACTATGGGTGTCCCCCAGTCCATTCAGCCAAGGCCGTATTGGTGGACACTTGAATTGCATCCATGGTTTTGCCAAAACGAAAATGGCGTCGTGCCCACCTCCGTGCATGCCTCCTGAAGCATATGTGTGTCTCTCTAAGGTAGATATTATAACGTGAATCATTGGGATATGCAGCATGCCTAGTTTTATTTTTTAAAGATATGACCAAATTATCTCAAAAATAGATGTATTGATTTATGCCAGTGGCGTAAGAGAGGATGTATCTCCTTGTCTTTGGCAACAGTGTGATTATTGATTTAAAAAATTTTGCTGGTCTGCCCACAGAGAAAGGGCATCTTGTTTTACTTAAGTTTGCATTTTCCTGATTTCTGGTCTGGTTGGCCATGATTTCATGTTTGTTTGGCCACTTATTCTCTTATTTATGATATCCTCATGTATTTTTTCAGTCAGAAGTTTCGGATTTTGACGTGGTTACACTCATGGGTCCCTTCTTTTATGAATTTTGGTTTTTTAATGTCCATTGTAGGAATGCCTCCCCTAGGGTATAAATATCTTTTTGTATGTTTCTCCTATTCTGAAGCCTGTGTATTTTCCTGGCTCGCAGCACTGCCTGAACCGACGCGGCTTCCATTAGGGCTAGTAGACGAGCCAGGACGCTGAGCTGCTGTCCAGGAAGCAACAGTGTGTGCTTTCAAAGGGGTCCCGCTGCAGGGCAGGACTCAAGAACGGGCTTCTAAGGCTGCCTAAGGGGACCGGCTTCTGCGGCGGCAAGAAGCTCTCCTGGGGGACATCATAAAGCAAAAAGAAACATGCCAGCTACAATCAAGAAAACGTATGCAATGGCTTTCTCTGGAGATGGCCATAACCCAAGACAGATACTCACTCGTTTAGGACTTAGGGTGACTGCACCTGGAGAGGCTCACACATTCTGCTCCAAGTTTCAGGGTCTTCCCACAGACAGCATGGTCTAATGGAAATACAATGCGGGCTACATCGGTATTTTTAAATTTCTGGTAGCTACATTAAAGAAGCAGTAAAAAGAAACAGGGAAACTAATTTCAAGGATTTAACCTAGTATTTCCGAAACTGTCATTTTAACATGGAGTCAATATAGCGTATTATTAATGAGGTATTAAAAATATTTTTGTACTGAGTATTTGGCATCTGGTGTGTATTTTACCCTCACAGCACATCTCAATTCAGATAACCACATTTCAAGGGCTCAATGGCCACTTATGTCCGGCGGCTACCGTGCTGGAAAGTGCACCCTGAGGATTAAGAGCAAGAGTGTCCATGATGTGCTGGGAGGCATCTTCTCTGTGTGTACGAAGGTGTTCAGGTGACCACAGTCAGCATGTTAAGTCCACTCTTCAACCCTCCCCTGCAGCCCAGTCTTCTTCCTACCAAAAGTGTGTCATAACTTCAATTATTCCCACCTACTGATGCGGATTAATCATCCTAGAGCACAGTTTTACTTGGATTATTTCCTGGAGAGGATGTTGTTGACTTTTAGGAGGAGGTAATCATTCAGCTGAAACTTGGAGGGTGGGTAGGAATTAGCCAGGGGGTCAGAGAGGACAGTATGAACAAGGGGCTTGCTGGAATGGACAGGCTGGGGGTAAAGCAGACATCAGATCCCAAGGCTTTGCTGAGGTTAACGGGGGTCATCTAACATTTGTCAGTAGTGGGTACAGGAGACAGGTAAGACCAGAGACAAGGAAACTAGTAAAGAAAGTGCAGGTTTCAGATAAGAATTATGGAAGGTCTGATCTAAGGCAATTATTCATTCATTCATCCATTCCACAAACATTGCCCAAGTGCCCACTGTGTGCAGAAAACAAAGCAGAGAAAACCCATGCCCTCAGAGAACTTCGGTATCTTGTAGGAAAAGAGGTAAACGGTGAGCGATGGAGGCTGTTCCTCAGTTTCACATCTCACGTGGTGAATGGGGGGCCATTCGTTTTCTGAGACAGAGGTTCAGGGGGCAGAGCAGGCTCGGGAAGAAAGGGTCGGGTTCAGCTTCTCTTTTTTGACAAATGTTTGGGGTGTTTGGGGGACACCCAAGTGGAGCTGTGTGGCAAGCAGCCACACAGACATATTTGGAGATGAGATCTGGAAGGCGTTGACTTGCTGGAATGTAGGATTCATTCATTTGTTCATCCATGTATGTATTTGACAGCTACTGAGTAAACCAAAATGCGCCATGCAGTGTGCTGAATGCAGAGGATTCAAAAGTGAGCAAAACAGACACGGTCCCTACCTTTGTAGAGCTTCAAGTCCAGTAGGGGTCGCGGCTGATAACAAAGCTCTAAGCATCAAGTGTGAGGGGGCAAGAAGGAAGGGATGGCTATCCAAACACGTGAGGGAGAAACTGGGGCAGTGGGTTGGGCCAGACTATCAGAGAACTTCAACACCAGGCTAGGGAGATGGAAATCCGCCTCCGTCTGTTTCCAAGCCCCGCCTCCCTGACAGGGCTCAATTTTGTCCAGTCCTCTCACTGCCCCTTCACTCAGGGCAGGCCACCCTCTTCCTCCTTGAAGGGAGGTGACAGGTTCTCTAAAGGGCCCCCTTGCCTCTCATCTCCCCCGCCCCCACCATCAGCTCCAATGCAAACAGAGTGACTTTTCAGAACGGGAAGATGATGTTACATTCTGTGGTAGGCAGAAGTCTGAGAGGGCCCTATGATCTCCAACCCTCTGGTGTTACTCTGGTGATTACGTTATGTTACAGGGCACCAGGAATTCTGCAGATACAGTTAAGGCTACTAATCAGTTCACCTTAAAACAGGGAAATTATCCAGGTGAATCCACCTAATGAAGTGAGCCCTTTCAAAGCAGGGAGTTTGTCCAGCGAGTAAAGGGCAAGTTACAGATACTCAAAGCCAGGGAGCTTTTCCAGGGATTCGACACACAGTTGCTGGCTTGAAGATGAAAGGGGTCGTGTGGAAAGGACCCAAGAAAGGCTTCCAGGAGTGGAGTGAGCTCCAGCTGACAGCCAACAAGGAGACAGGGTGCAAGGAACTGGATTCTACCAACAACCTGAGTGAGCTTGCGGGTGGGTTCCCTCCCAGAGCCTCCACGTGAGAACGCAACCCAGCCAACAGCCTGCCTGCAGCCTTGGGAGACCCTGTGCAGAGAAGCCAACTGTGCCATACCAGACTTCTGACTTCCAGAACTACAAACTCCTAAGTGCGTGTTATTTCAAGCCACTAAATTTATGGCGATTTGTTCCACAGCACTAGAAAACTAATACACCCCTGGTTTCTAACCCTCCAATAAAACTTCCTTCGTGGACTTGCCAGCATTTAATCCTTATAAGAGTCCTGTTAGGTGGGTATTTTGTTAGCACCATTTCACAGGTGAACTACACACCAGATGCTCACAGAGGCAAAATTCTTTTCCTACGGTTTCCAAGCTAGTAAGTGACAGGGTGGAGATTTTCACTCAGTCTGAATTCAGAATCCATACTTGATGGCTTCTCATTGCCCTTAGAGTAGGTTCAAATACCCACATGAGGTATTAAAGACCCTTCCTGATCCCACTCCTGCTCATTTATCCAACCTCATTCTTCCACTCTCGTCTCACTTCAGCTCCTTGTAGCTCACGTAACTGCCATGCTCTCAAGTTCTGGACTTTCCACATATGGCTCCTTCTGCCTGGGACGCTGCCTGCCTCTTCCCTCTGTTTTTCCTTTGACTGACCCAAATGGTGCTTTTGGCCTTGTGTAAGATGCCACCTCCCCCAGGAAGTCTTCCTTGGCTTTCCCAGGCTGGGCAGATACTACTGAAGCATTCCCCTAGCACCTCATACCTCCCTTATCAGAGCACAGGAGACCCTGGTTTGGACACGTTTACTCAGCTGGGATCTTCACTAGACTGTGAGCTCCTTGATGGTCAAGACTGTGATATGTTCATCGCGGAGTCCCTAGCACAGCATCTGAAGCCACTGGTACTCAGTAAGTATTTACTGAGTGAATGAGTGAATGAATAAAAGCACTTTATTTAGGAGGCAATGGCAGCCACCCAAGGTCTTGAAGTAAGGGAGTGACCTTATCAGACCTGTGCTTACAAGGACAGGCTGAGGGCAAGGCTTGCACACAAAAGACGATCCTCACCAACACGTGAGGATGAAAAAAAGCTCATTGACACCGTGGTCTTGGATCTGGAGCTGTGAAACTTGTTTCTTTTCTCTTCTTGACCACATCGGGGTGTAGATATGCCAGAAACTGTCACGGTCCTGACTAGTATTCTCCTACGGAGGTGGAAAGTGGAAAAGAGCTTGTGACTGGGGTTTAGGCCCCGAAATCCCGCTAGAATTAGGCGCCTCCGGCCACGAAGGCTGTGCGAAGCCGTGGCTAGATGGGGAGCCACAGACATGGACCATGAGGGCAACCCCGGAGCGGCCTCTGAAGATCCCACTCACGCCTAGACCTCTCCATCTCTACACCTGCTCACGGAGCCCACGATCCATCTACTTCTCCTTGAACACGTAAATACTGCTTCCTGATGAGGAGGGGGCGAGGCCTTCCGCGTGCAAGGCGGCGCTCACAGCTGCGCGCTGGACGTCACGCGATGCGGTCCGAGAGTCTCTGTCAGAGACGCCGCGCATCTTGGTTTCCTCGTCTGCGCAAAAGGCCCTCCCCAGACGGCGTGGCCTTGAAGGATGGGGCGCCGGGAAAGGTGAGAAAGTCTAGGTGCGTTCAGCTAGCTCTACACGCAAGGGGTGAAGCCCTGGGCCGAGGGAGATGCAGCGCTGGTCCCCGCCTGGGCACAGGCTCCAGCCCTTGAACAGAAGGGTCTCCGGGTCCGCCGTCGTGCCGACGCGAAATAGAGCGGCGCGTGCGCGGAAGGGGCCGAGATTGCCGCCGCGGGCAGGGGAGAGAAGGGCTGGACTGGGCGCTCGCTTCGCGGCGAGGCTGCGAGGGGCGGGTCCGCGCGCTGCGCCTCCCGCGCTCTGGCCGGAGTTCTGGGCGCTGGGGGCGGGCAGGGGAGGAGCCACGTGGGGAGGAGCAAAACCTGGAGGCTGGGGAACCTCGGGCAGAGCCAGAGCGGCGAGAGCCGGATCCCGGGCGCGCAGACCAGGGAGAGCGCGCCGTCCGGGCCCAGCACCGCCTCAGCGCTCCAGCCCGCGGCGGCGCTCGCCTTCCGGGCGCAACTGGCGACAAGGGCCGGAGCTGACGGGGCGAGACTCCCAGGCTCCTAAACCGTCGCAAAGCTGCTGGGCTGCCCGCCGCCCCGCCGGGGCCCAGACCGACCCGCCACCTGCGTCCCGGGTGCGCCATGGATTCGGAGAAGAAGATATCGGTGTGGATCTGCCAGGAGGAGAAGCTGGTGTCTGGTCTCTCTCGACGCACCACCTGCTCGGACGTGGTGCGGGTGCTGTTGGAGGACGGCTGCCGGCAGCGACGGAGGCAGCGGCGGAGCCGGCGGCGGGGGGCGGCCGGCGAGTCGCCAGGCCGGGAGGAGCTGCGGGAACTCCTGGACGAGGACGACGAGGACGACGACGAGGCGCTGCCGCAGGGCATGCTGTGCGGGCCCCCGCAGTGCTATTGCATCGTGGAGAAGTGGCGGGGCTTTGAGCGCATCCTGCCCAACAAGACGCGCATCTTGCGCCTCTGGGCCGCCTGGGGCGACGAGCAAGAGAATGTGCGCTTCGTGCTGGTGCGCAGCGAGGCGTCACTACCCAACGCGGGCCCCCGCAGCGCCGAGGCGCGCGTCGTGCTCAGTCGCGAGCGCCCCTGCTCGGCCCGGGGGGTCCCGGCGCGGCCCAGCCTGGCTATGACCCAGGAGAAGCAGCGGCGGGTGGTGCGCAAGGCCTTCCGCAAGCTGGCCAAGCTCAACCGGCGGCGCCAGCAGCAGCCGTCGTCGCCCTGTTCGTCCACTTCGTCGTCCACCGCCTCCTCCTGTTCGTCCTCGCCGCGGGCCAGCGAGAGTGCTTCCGTGGAGCGCATGGAGACGCTGGTGCATTTGGTGCTCTCACAGGACCACACCATCCGTCAGCAGGTGCAGCGGCTCCGGGAGCTGGATCGCGAGATCGATCGCTATGAGGCCAAGGTGCACCTGGACCGCATGCGGCGACACGGGGTCAACTACGTGCAGGACACTTACTTGGTGGGCGCAGGCATCGAGGTCGACGGGCCCAGCCCTGGAGAGGAGCCGGAGGCGGCTGTGGCTCCCCTGGACGGCGACGCTCAGGCGGCAGCGCTGGAGGAGCTGGCCCGGCGGTGCGACGACCTGCTGAGCCTGCAGGATCAGCGAGCCCAGCAGGAGGAGTTGCTCGAGCGGCTCTCAGCCGAGATTCAGGAGGAGCTGAACCAGAGGTGGATGCGGAGGCGCCAGGAGGAGCTCGCCGCGCGGGAGGAGCCCCTGGAGCCTGACGGTGGCCTCGACGGCGAGCTGCTCCTGGAGCAGGAGAGGGTCAGGACGCAGCTCAGCGCCAGCCTCTACGTCGGGCTCCGGCTCAACACGGACCTGGAGGCCGTCAAGTCGGATTTGGATTACAGCCAGCAGCAGTGGGCCAGCAAGGAGCGCGAGCTGCAGGGCCTTCTCCAGACTTTGCATACGTTGGAGCTGACGGTAGCGCCCGACGGGACTCTCGGCTCTGGCGGACCCTCCCGGGAAGCCCGGCCTCAGGGCTGCGCCGAGGTGTGGGTGGATCAGGCCCGCGGACTGGCCAAGAGCTGTGCTGGCAACGACGAGGACTCCGATACCGGGCTGAGCTCTATGCACAGCCAGGACTCGGACTCGGTGCCTGTGTGCGAATCTCTTGTGTAAGGGGAGCAGGGTGGGAGAGGGGGAGGACCCTTCTCCCTTCCTCTCGGAAAGCACTGGCATGGCCGGCTCAGGGACTTGAAAGCAGGCTGGGGGTGGGCCGGGGAGCCCTGCCAGGTAGCAGCGCTCCCACCGGGCCAGGGGGAGGGCTGGAGACGCCTGTCCTGCGAGGGCGCTCCTCTGGTTCCCGAGTGAGTACAGAGGGGTGCGGGACAGGGAGGCCAGGTCTCCATTCCAGGTTCTTTCAGGGGAAGGAAGGAGGGAGGTGGTGAGAACCTCCTGTACTGGAAAACAAAAGCCCCAGGGAAACTGACGTGGTCCGAACCCATTTTCAAAAAAAAAAAAAGAAAAAAGAAAAAGGTATCATGAAGATTTCAGCAATCTTTTGTATGGGAAGGACTGAAGGCAGCTAGAACTTTAGTTTGTGGCATAAAGTGCTTTTAAAAGAAACTCTTGGATGAAAAGGAAATTCCTTGAATGTTAATTGTGACTGTGAACGTGTTAAAACTAGCCAAAGAGGAGCACTGGTGTTGGTCTCAGCCTTACTTACATCTCTGATAAAACCCACAGGCACCCAAATCCTGGCTCTTTACATTTCTGCAGGTTGGGGAATTGCCCATCTGCTAAACTGCGTCTTTTATTTTCTTACAAAGGCTGAGCTGTATGGAAGTCTAACCCTGCATTTCCTCCTTGCAAATACCGTATGTGTTAAAATAGAATCCTTTCCCTAAAATAACCTTTTATTATTACAAAAGCCAAACATCACGCTTTTGAGATAGAGAAGCCTGGCAGACATAATCCCCGGTTACCCTTTAATGGAGGCCCTTTGGGATTTGCTCCGGCAAAGGGACCTGTGCTGTCCTTTCTTTTCATTCGTGTTGTCGCTTCATCCACGGAATCACAGTTCCTCCAGGAAAAATAAAAGGGAAGTTAGCAGAATTCAAGCGAAGTGCAACTGGAGTTGCTATGTAATGAGCTCTCTGGTTGAAACTGAGACTTGAAAGCAAAGATCTTTGTTAGTGTTCAGCTTTTGAACTAAGCTATATGATTAAAACCAACCATGACCTCAAGGTATTTTACCCCCACCCGAGTCTAACTTCAGTAGCTTTGGTCAGAGATTAATTAGTTGCTTGTCCAAGCCTAATCGAGAGTGCAAATATCAAGGTTCACTCGATAAGGGCCCCCAAAAGAAAACATAAAATAAAACAACCTAATAGTACACCTTGGCTGAGCAATTTGATTAACCCAGGGCACGGAGCCATAGATAAATGCATAGAAAAGTAAGCTGAAAGACCGCTCGAATTACTCTTGTCTGGCTCATGCCTTTGCACACGCCCCAGATACAAGTGCAACACCTCTCCCTTAATAGCTGGTGACGGGGCCCTGGTGGGGACCCAGTGTAATTGTTCCAGTTACTTCAATGAGAAGTTATCAGTTGTAGCTAGCTGTTGCCCCGTGGAAGGAGCCTGTTGGCCGCATTCCCTCCGGAGCTCAGTACTTCTGAGGAATGTGGGATCTAATCTGTCCTGAGGCGGTAGTAACAATGGGGCGTGTGTGGTGCCAGCCTGCTGCAGAAGCCTGCGATCGGGCTAACCGTAGAGGGGCTGGCTCCAGTCTCAACACCACATGTGAAGATAACTTAAAAGGTCTGGCTTTATCGAGAAGTTTCTTTCCTTGCAGAGTTTCTCTGTCTGCTTGTTGCCCGCGGGGACCTGCCCACCTGACCTCCTCAAACCATTTGAGCTGTCTCCTTTTTGGAGAGACCCCCCCCCCGCCCCGTGCTATTACAACACACGTGGATATTTCAGATTTTCGAGTAAAATGGGAATGAACCGGCCATTTTCTTAATTGATGCTTTCAAAAGACATTAGCTGGCGTAATGATGGTTTTTTAGTTTCGTCGGATGCAGAAAACATCTATGCATTTGGGCTCGAGCATGATTAAAATGCGGAGGGGACCGAAGGAAGCCGCTGTCCGAGACGATCATTTGGTCTGGTAAACACAAAGCCTAATGATAGCTTCCCTTTTGAGGCAGAGGTAAAATCCTCATTAGACTGTGACAAACGCTACTTGTCTGAATGGTTTATGCTGGCAGTGGGCTGACCTGGTGGTTTTAAAATTATTGTGCTTTTTTTTTTTTTTTTTTTTTTTTGGTCCCCCAGAGTGGTAGGGGTGGTGGTTCTTAGATGTTTATTAACTCAGAACACAGAAGTTGGCAGAACAGAACCGCCTGGCAGAAAGGGGCTGTTTTCCTTTTCACTATTATTATTTTAAACTTTGACAGGCTGCTGACATCAGCAAATAATGCCTGAAGCCTGTAAAGCAAATTAAGCCACATCACAGGGAGAAGGCCTGTGGGATTCTCTGGTGCCCTCTTTCCAGAACCTTCCTGTCCTGTCCACCTGAAGATGTTTCTCCAGTCTTCAGGCAGCGTGGAGGCTCTGTTTATAACAGAGCAGCCCAGTCTGCCCATTTCTCCTTTCATCCAAATCAATTATGTCCCCAAAAGGCACTCTCTGTGTAGGTAGGAGAAAGGAGAAGGGGGGAAAGGGGTGCCAAAATAGAAAGGAGACAATAGCTCTTTTTACTAAGAGCTCTCGCAAGCCTCAGAGAGGTGCAGTGTGGATATAAAAAGGACCAACACGGCACCTGTGCCTAGAAAGTGCCTAATAAATGCTAGATGTTGAAAAAACGTCATTTCACTTAAAAAATAATCATCGTGGCACTAAGAATGAGAATGAATACATTGAGGTGAAAGCCTCAGCACTGAGGATGTCAGAGCCCCTGGGAGAAGTGACCCCTCTCCTGGTGTCCAAGCAGAACAGAATCTTGGGGAGGAACCGGAAGCTGGCAGAGGACAGGCCAGGCCCCATCCTTGTTGGGAACTGATAGAATGTATCGTGGCTCTGATGTTAGGTATCCCCTTCCGAGCCATCTCCCAACCAGAAAGATTTCATCTGGTAGCTCTGTGTGTTTGCTTATAAAGTGTGATGATGATGATTTGCTAATTAGGCAAGTTACGTACTGTGGTCCTTAGGATGAACCTCACAATAGCATAGTAAAAAGAAAGAAAAGTCACTCAAAATCCTGTCACCAAAAGCTTACCACTGCCAAAATTTGGCATATTTTCCTTCCTGACCTTTTGAATTGTGAAGATTCCATATTCTGCTTCTTTTTTTAAGAAAATAATTTCAGTGAGATCGTAGAGATGCTTTTATGCTCAGGTTTTGACCTTGTGAAGTTTCCATCCACCTGTTGGATGCACCATCATGCCTATAACTGTTCTCATATAAGTAAGTTGCTCCTGATATATATATATATTTTTTTTTGCTATTATAACATAACACTGTGATAGGCTTCTCTGGGCACGTGTCCATGTTCTCCAGTAAAATGGAAAGAGACTTTCCAGGTCATAGAGTACAAACATTTAAGGACTTGATACTTAATCGCCAAATTGCTTTTCCAGAGATTTGTTCTAATAACAACCTGCTACGGGTGATGGGGCCTATTTCCCCACACCTTGGCTTTCATTAGATATTACATTTTGTTAAGAAAATATTTGAACCAGAATTAATTAATAAGTACTTTGCGGTTCCAGGAATGCAGGGCTGACAAACACTGGCTTACACTATCCTTACAACAGAAACGTGGGTCGTCTGACCAGAAATGTTAAGCAGGTGTGGTGCTTTCTCTCCTTCCTGCTTTCCTTGTCTTCCCTGAGTACCTGCTTCGTCATAGTGATCTTGTCTCCGATCAGAGTGGGCCAACAATCTGTCTGCGCAGGAGGGGCAAAGGGTAGAAGCAAGAGTAGGATAGAATTAACACGTAAGAGAAACAGATTTATAAAAAGCAAATATTCATTATCTTTTTTCATCTTGAGTCCATGAGAAAAGGTTATTCCTAGAAGGTGATGTTATAACATGTATTTGATTTTGTGCTTCTCCTTACCCATTCCTATTAAAAATTAAACCAAAATGAAATAAGTACATAAGCCCGCTATTAACAGCCTCTAATGAACGGTTTTGATTTTTCTGGAAATTTCTTTCTACCTATGAAATAACACCTGAGCGCATCTTTAAATTCTTGGAAAGGGAAAATTTGGCCATGAAAATCTGTAAAATTTCCCGTGTGGAAAATGTTTGTGAGATGGATTGTCCTACACAGAAAGAAAGGAGGGTGTGGAGAAACTATTTTTTTGCTGAGTACTTTCCAAATGCCAGATCCTTGTGCTGAGTATTGTCACATGAATTTCCTCTGCATTCATCTTGTGAGATAGAACTCTCTAACCTCCGATTTTTAAAAAATATTTATTTATTTATTTATTTGAGAGAGAGAGAGAACACGAGCAGTGGGGAGGGGCAGAAGGAGAGGGAGAAGCAGGCTCCTCACTGAGCAGGGAGCCTGATAATGGGGCTCGATCCCAGGACCCTGGGACCATGACCTGAACCAAAGGGAGACGCTTAACGGACTGAGCCACCCAGGTGTCCCTAACCTCCAATTTTTACAGATAAAGACACTAAAGCCATCTAGCTGGTAAGCAGCAGGAGTAGGACTTTAACCCTAGCCTGAGTCGAAAACCTGTTCCCATTTTGCTCTGTCCACAGGCATCTCATACCCATGAAGGGTTCAGCGTGTTGGGAGAAGAGATTCCTCACACGTCCTACAGTGTTGGCACTGGAAGGGCCTCAGAAATGATCAGGTCTTGTCCCAGGATTTCCACCAGGAAGGTGGAACGACTTTCTCAAAATCTTGGAGCCGGTGAACATCTGCTAGGTGGGGATTTAGGAAAAGATAAAGGAGGAGAAATTCCCGTGTAAATATCTGGGCATCTGTCTGTCAGAGGTGAAGTCCTTGCCAGGGGAAAAGAATTTCTCCCCTCAAATTAACACCCTGTGTATCAGCATGGAAGTTTTGACTGAATGCCCTAAGGGCACAGGTGGGTAGTCAACAGCAGGGACTCCTAGGCCATCAGGGCAGACAGCTGTGTGACAGTCACAGTCACATCTGGAAGGTGGTACCAATCACGGCTGTGCTGAACCTGCCTGCCCCGGGGGGGGGGGCATTTTTAACCATACCTCATTTCCTGTTGAGCCTCTGGGCACATGAGGAATAGGGTGGGGGGTGTCAAGGGAAGGAATGTTGGGCTTTCTGAGGACTTGTGTGCCTGTGGAGTTAGGAATGCACTCTTGATTTGGGACATCTGTGGCCACACTCACTCCCCTGAACACATGTGGCCCAAGCCTGGATTGTTTTGAAGGATCACTGGCCCAGCCTCTCTGCCCCTCTCCTCCATTCCCTTAACAGTTTTTTCTGTCTCAGACACCTCCAGGATTCCCCATAGCTTTCAGGATAAAATCCATATTTCTTAGCAGAATTTATGAGATTGTCGGTTATCTAGCTCAAGACCGCTCTCCAAGGCTCACCGTCCCCAGCCTTCAAACCGCAGAAGCAATGGATCCTGTCTTCATTCAGGTCACACCGCCACCCTCTGGTTGTGCAAGGGCCTTGTACTTCTCCTTTGACTTCATGTTTCCTTTCATTCCCCAGTCCCACCCCCATTTCTCTTTTTCCTCCCACCATCAGCTATCATTCTAGTGTATTTAATCCATGACCTTCCAAGCCGCCTTACATAGTCGGGGCTGTCGTGTTGCACACCTCCAGGGGGCACCATTCATGTTGTGGTCTGCATTCGTGCTCCAGAGGGTACCATTCACATGGGAAACTGTGAACAGTAACCCTGAAGTTGAGCAACGTGCCTGCATGACATGTTTGCTCATGTGTGCATATGTATCTTTGAAAAGTAGAATGAGGAGCGCCTGGGTGGCTCAGTCGGTTAAGCGTCTGCCTTCAGCTCAGGTCACGATCCCAGGGTCCTGGGATCGAGCCCCTCCTCAGGCTCCCTGCCCAGTGAGGAGTCTGCTTCTCCCTCTGCGCCACCCTGCCCGTCCTGCCCCTGCTCCGCTCATGCACACACACTCTCTCAAATAAATAAAATCTTTTAAACAAAAGTAGAATGAAATGATTATGCACTTATATCTAATATAAATGACTTTTATTAGACTCTAAACCTCACTGTATTTCTTTTCTCTTTCCATGACATGATGTCTGTGGGAGCATGCCACATTGTAATACGTAAATCAGATTCATTATTTTCTGACCTGCGTGCTATTCCATCACTGATGTCTACATTTCTCGGACGAAGGAAACCTGGGTTGTTACCAATTCCTTGCTTTCTCACAGTGTTACAATGAACACAGGCAGAAATCAGTGGCGCTATGTGAGACTTTGAGGTTTAAAACCCAGAATTTTGAGTGCTGAACCGCTGATCTGCTCTCCCATACAGCTGCACCAGGTCAGGCTCTGACTGGCTGGGAAGAGTCCCCATTTTCCCCATAGCCTCTCCAGCACTTGATTTTATCCAGCTTTCTACTTTTTACAAATTTGCTTTAATTTGCATTTCTTTGAATTCTAGTGAAATTGACCTTCATTTCCTTTGGGCTCCCCTCTGTTTATTGCCTGTTGTTACCAACCATCTTTCCTTACGTTCTCCCTTTTCTGGCAGATTTGCAGGAATTCCTCCATGTCCTGAACATTAGTATCTGGTTAACTATAGAGCAAGTATAAATATTTTATTCTAATCTGACTCCATCTTAACTGTGTCTGTGGTGGGTATTGTTGAAAAATGTTTAATTATAATATAGCTAAATGTAGCACTCCCACATGTCCCCCTATGGTTTGTGGTTTAAGGTTCTTATTTAAGAAATAAAGTCACAGGGGCGCCTGGGTAGCGCAGTCGTTAAGCGTCTGCCTTCGGCTCAGGGCGTGATCCCGGCGTTCTGGGATTGAGTCCCACATCGGGCTCCTCCGCTGGGAGCCTGCTTCTTCCTCTCCCATTCCCCTGCTGTGTTCCCTCTCTCGCTGGCTGTCTCTCTGTCACATAAATAAATAAAATCTTAAAAAAAAAAAGAAATAAAGTCACAAAAATAGGCTTCTATATTTTCTTCTGTTAGCCTCTTTCTTTCTTTCTTTCTTTCTTTCTTTCTTTCTTTCTTTCTTTCTTTCTTTCTCTCTCTCTCTCTCTCTCTCTCTTTCTTTCTTTCTTTCTTTCTTTCTTTCTTTCTTTCTTTCTTTCTTTCTTCTTTCTTTTTCTTGCTTTTTCCTTCCCTCCCTTCTTCCCTCCCCTTCTCTCATTTCTTCATCATTGATTAACTGGAGTACTTCTATATAAAGATTCTTCCCTTTATCAAATGTCACTCTGAAGGACAGTTTAAATCTTGATAATCCTGAAACATAGGATAAAAGCAACGTTCTTACCTATTATTTTTATTTACTAGTGTTCAAAATAATGTGGTTGATCCCTAGCATTCTCCAAGGTGACTACTGGATTTTTTCTTCTTTGTTCATCTTCTGGAGGATCATTATGAAATTTCAAATTTAAAATATGTAATGTGTTTCAAACCATTGTAATTATTGTCCCATCTTTGGCCAGGGGGAGCGTCTTCAGGTTGGGTCCTGGATTCTTTTCCTGGATATTTTTCATAGTCTTTGAGAGCTTCCTCTGCTCTTCAGTGTGTCAAGATGTTCGAAGCTCATACTGTACCTTACTGTCTCAGGCCTGAAATCAGCCATCACTACACAGAGCCTTGATTTTTTTCAATGGCAAGTGATATTTAGAAACCACAGTCCGGATACTAGGGATACTCACATTGCCACTGGGTTGGTGATTGCTTTTAGGCTTTTCTAGCAGAAATAAAAGAATAAATACATTGGGTTTTTTTTCTTTTAATTTTTTATTATGGTGAAATATAGACTACATAATATTTACCATTTAACACTTGTTAAGTATACAATTCATTGACATGAAGTCCATTCACAATGTTGTACAGCCCTTACTGCAGTCTGCTTCCAGAACTTTTTTGATCATCTCAAACAGAAACTGTATCCATTAAAGAATAACTCCCTATTTTCTCCCACCTCTCCCCCGCCAGCTCCTGGAAACTTCTGTTATCTCCTTTGGAGAAATGTCTGTTCAAGTCCTTTGCCCGCTTGGTTGTTCTTATTCTTGTTGAGTTGTAAGAGTTTTTTGTATATTCTGAATATTAATCCCTTATCAGATACATGATTTGCAAATATTTTCTCCTGTTCCATTGGTTGCCCTTGTTCATAGTGTTTGTGATATACAAAAGTTTTTAAAATTTTCCTGAAGCCCAGCCTATCTATTTTTTTCTGTTGTTGCCTGTGCTTTTGGTGTTGTATCTGTGAAGTCCTTACAAATCCAAGGTCATGAAGCTTTTCTTCTGTGTTTTCTTCTAAGAGTTTTATAGTTTGAGCTCTTATATTTAAGTCCTTGACAATTTTTTGCCAGTATTCTTATTGTCTTTATCGATGAGTGACTTTTTGGAGGTCATTGGTCCTTACCCTGCAGTTCCCACTATGTCACTTCTCAGGGTTTCCCCCCACTTCTTCCTTCTTTCATTGGATGGATAGAATTTCCTTGGGCCGGTTTGAGAGTTGTAGATTTAATTTTGCTCTTCTGTTTCTCCAAACTTACTAGGAGCTATACTTACGATACTTTTCCTGAGCAAGACAAGAACCTTCACACACTACTCTCACTTCTCTGGTCTCTCTCCCTTTTCATTTTGGTGTCATCTTCAATTTCAGTTATAGAAAATCTCATTTAGCTCATAATAACCCTTCTCAGTATATTTTGTTGGGATTATATTAAATACACATATATTTTCTTGAGGAGAATTGACATCTTTATGATGTTGAGTCATTCTACCCAAGAATAAGCTAATAATAAAGTACAGCAAATCACCCGCAAGTTCGTGTGGCTTAAAATAATAATTTATTCTCTCATTCATCTGTGAGTCAGATGGGGCTTAGTTGATCCAGGTTAGACTCAACCAAACTTGTCTCTAATCTATGGTTTGGGCTTCATGTCATTCTCCTTGGGCTGGAGGCACAGAACTTTCCCAAGTGTCCCTTGGAGTTGTTACAGAGGCATTAGCCTAGACTTTTTCTTTTACATATACTTCTGTGGGCCTTGACTCTCTTAGTCTGGGTTAGCACATAACTATTAAGTGCCTACTACGTACCAGGCCTAGGATTCAGGCCTTCAAAAGCAGGAATCAGTAAAGCAGGTAGTGTTAAATCACTAAAAATACTCTCTATGACAATAATATTGGGATTTTAAATTGATGAAGCCCTTTTTTTTTTAAGATTTTATTTATTTATTTGACAGAGAGAGACAGCCAGCGAGAGAGGGAACACTAGCAAGGGGAGTGGGAGAGGAAGAAGCAGGCTCTTAGTGGAGGAGCCTGATGTGGGGTTCGAACCCAGAACGCTGGGATCACGCCCTGAGCTGAAGTCAGATGCTTAACCACTGTGCTACCCAGGCACCCCTGATGAAGCCCTTTGGATTCATACTTGTCAGGCAGCAATTCCACTTTTAGATACCTACAGAATATTTACACATGTGGGCAAGGATGTAAGTTCATGTTATTAATTACAGCAATATTTGTAATACTGAAAAATTAGAAACTATTCTAAGAAACTGGTTATATGAACTATATTACAATCATATTATAGTATACAGTTACTAAAATAATGTGGATCTGCATCACTGTCATGGAAAGATACGTAATGTATTGTTACACAAAGAAGCAAATCGGTGGAAGTAGTATAAGCTCCTTACTTATTTTTACAACTCTAAAAATTACACATTTTAGCTTTGTCCACTGAAAAGATCTGGAATCCATTACTGCCAAGTAGCAATGAGTACCCACTAGCACCTATAACGCGGTATCTAAATACCATTTTCTATTAAAAAGATAAAGGCTCCTTGAAGTGATCACTGATTCTAAATCCACAGCAAGAAATAGATAAGATGGGGTTGCCACCTCTTGTGTACTAGAAAGCAAGGAACTGTAAAGACTTAGCTGTTTTATCTAAATTCACGGGCAACCTGGAGGGGCTCCCATAGCTAAAGATGAGAAAATATGAGTTTCAATGAGAGTAACAACTGCAATGGATTGAAGAACATCAAAAATATAAAAATCTAGGGGCTCACCATGATACTGCAAAAAAAAAAAAAAGGAAATTAACTCATTAACCACCTTTGGAAATTGCTATGATGACAAGTTGTCATTCTGGAAATCGGTAATAAAGAGAACATTTATTCTTGTTTGTACACACCATGTTTCTATGTCATCAAATTGGTCAAGGAAGGGAACTTGTTCTTTACAAGAGAATTTTAACTAACAAATGCAGAGGGAATGATTACCTGTATGTAACCAAGTCCTAATGGGTTAATGCATCTAGATAGTGGTCATTGATAGTACTAAAATGAGCAGGTGTCAGGTTAATGGGAAGCTGTATTGGATGATCAGCTGATAACAGTGACATCTATGGAACATTCAGTTACACTGAGCCTCCCAGTATGATAAAATAGGAAGCGCTCAGCCCCACCTATCAAATATTCCAGCCCAAATAATGGCATCTGAATCTAATCAAGAGTTTCATTCTATTGAGGAGACTACAGGAAACAGGGAGAATAGAATGTGGAATGATGTTCTGAGTGTGTAATCAGCCAAATCCAGATTGTGGGAAATTCTACAGGACAAAAGCCCACATATAAATAGCCTAAAAGAGGGAGTGGAGATATAATTATTGTAACTATTATGAATTAAAGGGAACTAAGACATATCAACCAGTTAAGGGCTTTATTTGGATGTTAATTCAAGGAAACCAATGGTTAAAAAAAATATAAAGACAATCAAGGAAAATAGAAAATAGACAATTATTAAGAGATTATTGTTTTGAGATATGATAATGGCAAAATGGTTATGTTTTTAAAAGATTTTACCTGTTAGAAATACATGACAAAATACTATGGTGAAATAATACAATGTCTGAGAATTGCTAGGATATTCCAGGAAAACAACAACAACAACAACAACAAACTTGGATGTGGAGGAGAGGTAAATAAGACAAAATTGACAAATTGTGGATATTTGTGGTGATAGATATGTGGCTTTCATTATGCTGCTCTCTGTATTTATGTATTGGTTTGAAGACGTCCATAATAAAAAGTAAAAAAAGGGGCACGAGGGTGGCTCAGTCAGTTGAGCATCTGACTCTTGGTTTAGCCTTGGGTCTCGATCTCATGGTGATGAGATCGAGCCCCAAGTTGGGCTCTGCACTCAGTGAGGAGCCTGCCTGAGATTCCCTCTCCCTCTCCCTCCACTCTTTCCCCCACTTATGCTCTCATTCTCTCTCAAAATAAATAAACTATTTTTAAAAAAAAATTCTTAAAAATTGTAAAAGAGAAAACGAAAAGGAAAAATTGGGTTATAGAACAATATGTGTGGTATGGTTTATGTGTTTTTCTTTTAAATAAACCAAACAGAACAAAAGACTGTGTTATACTATTATCTGTGGTTCTTTTTGGGAAATGGGATCAAGCAGTGATGTGGGAAACTATTTTTTTTAAAATATAAACTTACGGATCATTTGAATTTGAGTTAATAACTTAGGTTACTCTATAAAAAGAATGAAGGGCACCTGGGTGGGTGGGTCGGCTAAGCGTGGATTCTTGGTTTCAGCTCAGGTCATGACCTCAGGGTCCTGAGGTTGAGCCCATGGCAGGCTCTGCACTCAGTGGGGAGTCTCTCCCTCATTCTCACTCTGCTTCTCCCACTGCTCACACTTTCTCTCTCTCTAACAATAAATGAGTTTTAAAAATCCTTAAAAAAAGAATGAATAAGCTGCCAAAATTAAGGTATGAGCAAAGCACTGTGGGGGGGTTGTTTACTGTGTCCTGGTTGAACATGGCTGTTGAAAACAGGACCTGAAAGGGTGAGAGCAAAGGGTGCACTTGAATACCTGGCGTAGGCTCAGTGTGAGCCCCAGCCAACGAGCATGCCGTGCCATGGGGGATTAACAAGCTCATCCATGCTCTCTGCAGAAGATGTTCTTCTCATCTCATCATGTGGCAGCAAAGCAGGCTTTCCAGTAGAGTGACCCCATGATAAGTTGCCTAAAGGAAAGTATTGAATCTGCTCATTCTGGGTTAAAATACAAATTCTTATAGTTTGAATTAATCTTTTAATGCCTGAATAGAAATACGTAGTTATGACAGTGTTGTCAGTTAGGTCTCCATTTTCCAACCATGTCTTCCATGTCAGTGAGTTTCTTGAGTCGGTCCAAATCCAGGGGGAAATGGTAGCAGGTACCGTAAAAGGCTGGCATTAGCATCAGTGGGTCCAAATTGTGGGCTCCTGGGGGGCTGTGGGGTTTTTACAGGGGGTCCACAAATCCATGCCCTACATAGTAGGCACAGTCTGTGGGCACTTTCACATGAGTGTACTGCTAGTTTGGGAATTTTTGTAAATGGCGTTGTAATGTGTGCAATCAGAGTCTAAAAATCCTTACGGAACTTTGAGGAGTTTTAGGATTTTTTTGCATCAACTGCTGTTACATGCTGTTACCTCTAAACGTTTTAATATTAGAAGGGGTCCTTACGTGGAAGAAGAATAGGGACCACTGGTCTGGAGTTATGAATTATTCTTAAGCGGATCTTCAGGGTTGGAAGTTTGGGTGTTCTTTCCATTTACTACTTTTCAAAACGTTAACATTTCAGGCCTATTTCTACCATGCCTTCCACTGAGACGTCTGAAGCTGCTGGGGCTCCCTTCTCCTTGCTCCCAGGGTACCTTATTACACAACTCTTATGGTTCTTACAACACTGACCATGTTGGGTATTTTATTTGTGTCTCCTCCACAGTCATGGGGGGAAAGGAGGAGTTGGGAGAGGTGAGGACAGAAATTCATTTATTCAACAAACTTATGAGCGTCCACTAGCTCAGAAGCTAGACGCAGAGAAATGAACAGGATACATCCCAGGCCGTCACAGAGCTCACCGAGTAAGGAGTGTGTTGGTGAAGGCCGGACGAGCAAGCAGACATCACAATAGTGTGTGGGAAGGTGCTGTGGCTTCCGTGGGAGAAGAAGGCATCTTACCCAGATTGTGGTGAGCCACAGATACTGGGAGCAGATGATGCCTAAGCTGTGATTTGAAGGGCTGGTTGGAGGTGGCCAAGCTGAAGTGGGGGAGGAAAGGACCAGTAAGTGCAATGTGCAGAGGAAGAGCAAATAAGCTCAGAATCAAGAGGTAGAAAGTGGGGAGATTGGTGGCAGCTGGGCTGTGTGTGCCTTGTGTGCCGTGATGAAGACTTTAGACTTAATCTTGAGGCACATGGGAAGACATTAGAAGTTTAAAGGCAGAAACCTGCCCAAGCAGATTTGCCTACCCGAATCAAGACTTGGGCTAGAGTGTGGATGGTGGCTTGGTGTGTGCAAAACCAGAAGTGGGCGGAGGTATCAGAGGGCTAATTCCTCATGCAGGTAAGATCCAGGTGGACGCCCGAGTGAAGGCTGTCATCACTGGGATGGAGAGATAACCGACCCACGGGACACTGAGAAGGTGGAATGTTCTGGCTTGGTGCTTGGTTAGATGCACAAAGGGAGGACTCAGGGGGGCTCAGATGATGACCAGGTTTCTGGCCTGGGAAATGGGTGGCTATTCTCTAAGATGGGGACCATGGGTGGATGGGGAGGCCTGGTGAAACATGGTGTAGGATATTAACGCTATGTGGGTGATGTTTTATCTATCTCAGCCTTTCTAAGAGATGTCAGCATCGCCAAGGAAGTGACTGTCTCAAGCCACAGAAGAGCATATAAATCTTCCTGCCTTTGGTGAGTGGAACTGAATTTTGTATATACATATCAAGACTGAAATCTCTGCCTGAAATTGTAGATGATCACACATTCGCTGGAACAGCAACAACGAAGACAAACTTTTGTGCTTTGAAAAAATGAATACATTTCATTTTCTGAGGGCAAAAATGTGTCATTTAGAAACAGAGCTGCTAAGTAGCGTAATCAATTTGGCTAACACCAGCTTTATGAAAGGACCTAAAAAGAATGCGATCACTGAACAAAGCTCTATAATTTGGTGGAAAGTTTAAGACTTGGGTCCATAGGTTCAAAAGCAGGCTTTTCCAGGACTAACTCTGTGACTCACTAATTCTATGGTTTTGGTCAAATTATTTAACCAGAGAGGTTAGGAACAGTAATAAGTACTTCACAGGGTTGTTGTTCAAGTGATCTGTGAATTTTAAAGACTTACTTACTTACTGTGGGCGGGGGAAGGGCAGAGGGAGAGAGTCTCAAGCTGACTCCTCGCTGAGCACGGAGCCTGACGTGGGGCTCCATCTCCCAACCCTGAGATCAGGACCTGAGCTGAAATCGAGAATCGGTCACTCAACCAACTGAGCCACCCAGGCGCCCTAGTGATCTGTGAATTTTAATATTATAAACATATTATTTTGAGCTGGACAGTGTGAAGTGCCTTGTCCCATTTATTTGTTCCTTTTTAATTCACACATTCATGTACTCACTTCATTCATACAGTCAGAAACACCTACACTAAGTACATAGTATGGCAGACCCAGAGGATAAGAAATTTTTAAAGATGTGGTCCCTCATAGTCCAGCGAAGATGAGAAATTAAAAACAAACGCAGGGAACACAGCAATCAGGCAGGTCAACAATTTGGAAGAGAAGTGAGGAGAGACTGAACTAAGGAAGGGGGAAACGGAGAGATCTGACACACTTAGAAGCTAGAATCACTAGGGGAAGGGAGAGGAAAATAAAATAAAACAAAATCAGAAAGGAAGACAAACCATAGAGACTTAACTATAGGGAATAAACTGAGGGTTGCTGGAGGGGAGGTGTGTGGGGGGATGGGGTAGCTGGGTGATGAGCATTAAGGAGAGCACGTGATGTAATGAGCACTGGGTGTCATACGCAACTGATGAATAACTGAGCTCTACCTCTAAAACTAATGATACACTACGTGTTAATTAATTGAATTTAAATAAAATAAAATTTGGGGGGAAAAAAAGCTAGATTCACTCACATATGGTGATTAATCATTGGTGGAGGATGAGGGAGTAAGAGTAACCTAAAATGACTCCCAGGTTTCCAGCTTGGGCGAATGGAAGGATAAGGGTGTGTGATTTCCTTGGATGGTGTGAAGTGGGTCTTGATAAGAGGTGGGAATGGGAGGTGGTGAACCCAGTTTGCCCTCAGTTGAGTTGAAGTGCCTGTGGGGGTCATCTGATGGGAGGAGAGGAAGCCATAGACAGGGATCAGATGCTTAAGGAAGAGTGCAGAGTGGGAATATTAGGGGACTGAGGACAGAGCTCTGGACAAGACCAATACTGAAATAGTAGACAGAGGAAAAGAAAGTCACGAGACTAAGAAATAACGCAGAAGTGAGAAAAGAAAAAGTAACATCGTGGAGACTATGTTTGGGAGGAGTGAGTTTCAAGACAAGGGTACCCACCTAGACCCATGTGATTCGGCATTTTATAAATATAACCTTGGAGAGAGGAGCAACAGTGGATTGGTGGGAGATGAAGCCACATGTCATGGCTTGAGGAGTGAGTGGGAAATGGAAAGTGGGAACAGCTAGGGATGAGAATTCGTTTGAGAAGTCTGATATGATGAGGGTAGAGGTGTGACTGTAGTCTAAGGAAGGAAGAATGGAAGGTGAGGAGGAGAGTGCCCCAAGATGTGATTGGAGAAGTAGGCAGGGGCTGAAACATGT
Organism: Ursus arctos; assembly: GCF_023065955.2. NCBI lineage: Eukaryota > Metazoa > Chordata > Mammalia > Carnivora > Ursidae > Ursus > Ursus arctos. The sequence continues at coordinate 3,934,259 of NW_026622908.1, forward strand.
GGAATTTATTAAGGCCACAGGTAGGAGTTTGGATTTTTATTTGCAATGCCTTGGCAATCACTGGAGAACATTAAGCAGAATGGTGTGATTAGATTCCTCTAGCTGCTCAAAGGATGACAAAGGAAGGGAAAAACTGGGCTTTGAGTTTCTCGAGGTGGAGAAGGTCCATGACGTGGCTCTGGCAGTAGATGGCTAAGATGGCCCAAGGCCAAGGTCATCAACGCTGGGAGGCCAGAGGTGTTGGGAGATATGTCTGCATGGATGTTGATATATCCATAACAGGGTCAGCAGTTGGGATAGTGAGAGGAGAGGTCTTGGGGTGAAGGGACAGAGAACGGTAAATTAATGGAAGCAATACTGCGATTACAGGGAAGGCTTGCATGGGAGCAGTGATTGGGGAGGAGAGGGGTCAGTGACCCTCTGACTGATTATGTCCCTTCTCTGCTCAGAATTCTTCAAAAGTTTCCTGTTACCCACTGGAGAAAGTGCAAACCTCTTAGCACTGCCCTGCACAAGGCATCTTAACAGCCTCATCTCCTACCTCCACCCTCCCCCGGGACTCATTGAACTGCTTGAGTTTTGCTGTTCACACCCTTCTCCCTTTGCGTACACTGTGCCTTTCATCCCACACATCTGTCCCTTCTTCCCACCCTTGCAAGAACCTCTGTTTACCCTTTCCGACTTAATCAAATGTCATACTTCTGCACACCTTTTCTCAAATGCCCCAGTAATTCAGGGAGCTGATATTTGTTGAAGATCTGCCATGTGCCAGGATCTGAGCAAGGCATATTCATTTGGTCTGCCCTCTGTGCTGCCCCATCCAAGCTTTCCAGGTCTGGCAGCAGAGTAGAGATCGGCTCAGTGTTAGAGCTTCCAGACTTGGCTCAGTAATCACTGAACCTGAGAACCAGACTCCATTGGAATTTCATCAACAGGAAGGGCTGGGCAGGTTTCTTTTTATTCCCTTACCTTAAACCCAACCTCAGCAGATTCTATAGCTATAAACAACAAAGGGTACTTAATATGTGCAATGCATTGGGGTGTGAAGCACTGTTCCTGATTCATTAGGAAGTTATGGTCAGGTTTTATTGCAATACGTGCTTCCTATTTTGATTTCTGGGTACCTGTCTGCAGCTAGACACGAGGTGATTTTTCACCAGGAGTCATCTGCATTGCTGTAGGCAGAATGGAAATAAACTGAGAGACTCTGTTTGGGGGGCATTTCTCTTGTGGCAGAGATTACGTGTTGGGTGACATGAGCACTCCATCGGAGGCCAATATTTAGTCAACAAATATTTCTTGAGATGAGCACTGTGCCTGGTTCTGAGCTGGACACTGCAGAACAAAAATATGCTTGGACCCAGCCGGAGCATCAGAGCTGCTGCTCCTGTCCCTGCAGCAGTGTCCTTCGCCATGACCTCCTCCTGGCCTGGGCACTCTTGCTCATTTTTTGGCTGCCAGCCTAAGCCTCCTTTGTTCTGGAAAGCCCTTGACCGGCCCCAGTAGATATGGTGAGTTGTCACTCGAAAACCATTTTTCCTTCTTCCTTATGAATCAACTCTGGTTATATTCTGGGTAGCACCATACACAGCTGATGGATTGTGTTTGCCAGTCTCCCTGACATTTAGGGGTGGCTATTAAAGTGTAAGAGGAACAGGTTGGGTGAGGTTTCTGGCAAATTGCCTTTAAAGAGGTGACTTAGCTGAGAGGTGCCTGCTATCTGCCCTCACTCCTGTTCTCCAGCTTCATTTCTGGGCCTCAGATGTGATGGATGGAGCTCTCACAACCATTTTGAATGATGAGGGAATCCTGAAGATACAAGACACATTAAAAATGGCAGAGAAGAACGAGGGGGCCTCGAAACTATTCTAAAAGTGCTGGACTGCCTACCTCTGTTTCTTCATTTCAGAGAAACAGACAAGCCCCATATTAAGCCATCCTTATTTATTTTGCCTGTTCTGTGCAATTGAACCTCATTCTAACCAATACAACCCCTTTATCCCCTTATCCTGACTGGTTTTCCTTTATCGCATTTACCACTACCTGACATTTTTATTTGTCTGTGTCTCCCATTAGAATGTAAGCTCCATGAGAATTTCTCGGGGTCTAGAACAGTGCCTGGCACACAGTATATCCTCATTAGAAAGCTGCAGCATTGTTACTGTGGTTCTACACACCCTTCTGTCATCGTACTCCATGCACTTACAGCCATACTCTTAGTATCTATCCTCCCCAGCAGACTGTAATCCACGTAGACAGGGGATGTATCTATTTGCTTTCTGTTGTATCATCAGCATCTCACTTAATGCCAGCATATCAGTGATCAATAAAAATGCAACAAGTGGAGACAATTTTTCTTTGCTAGCATCCTGGAGTAGGGTGGCCAGGAAAGCCAGACTGGTTTGCCAGGGTGGTCCCAGCGAGGGAAGCCATCCAAGTAGGTGTAGGCATGAGAACTGGACTGTGTCTCCCAGAGAGCTGGAGGCAATGAAGAAGCTCTTGGAAAGATCCTGGGTTGGCAGTTGGCCAAGATTCTGGAAAGAGATGGAGTGAAAAACATGGCAGGTGCTTGATGAGATCTTTCCTCATGCCCAGCTCCTCATCTGAAGGGAAGTGGCTAAATGCTTGGAATTCCTGATCTTGTTGGATTAGTTGTTGAAAATATTGAAGGCATGCAGTTATGGAGGCCCTGTGTTGGAACTGAAATCATGTGAACACAGGAGAGGAGATAGGGAGAAACGGCAGGGAGTAAGCCACAAGGATCACAGGACTTCGGTGGAAGACTTCAGACTGCCTGAGGGGCGAAATATTAAGTTTCGGGATAAGCACAATTTCCCATTGTTATGAGGTGAGTTATGTCCCCTCAAAAAATATAGGTTGAAGTCCTAATCCCTAGTACCTCAGAATGTAACCTTATTTGAAAATACAGTCTTTACAGAAGTAATGATATTAAAATGAGATCATTAGGGTGGGCCCTAACCCACCCTATAAAAAGGTGTTCCTATAAAAGGGGAAAGTTGGACAAAGACAGGCATGTGCAGAAGGGAGGTGATGTGACGACTGTGGAGGATGGCCATAGGATCAGAGTGATGCGTCTACAAGCCATGGGACATCAGGGAGTGCGGGCGGACACCAGAAGCTGCAAGAGGAAGGAAGGACCCTCCCCTAGAACTGTCAGAGGGAGCATGGCCCTGCCGACACCATGATTTCAGACCTCTGGCCTCCAGAACTTTGAGACAATAGTTTTTGTTGTTTTAAGCCACTAGTTGGTACAGCTTTGTTATGGCAGCCCAGGGGACTGGTGGATCTGTGAAAGAGGGAGACCCAGCTGACACCTGGCTACAAAAATTAATTGAATTGCATTGAATTAGTGATACTTCCTTTTTGGTGAGGTGAGAGATGACACACTGTGTCCCAGGGGCTGTGGCTGCATAAAGGAAATGGACCTAATTCTGTCTGACGATGTCAGGGAGGGCTTCACAGAGGGGTACCATAGAGTCGAGTCTTATAGATGAGCAGCTGTTCATTGAGTAGGTAAAGAGAGAGGGGATTTCAGGTTACAGGAACAGACTGGGCAAAAACACAGGAGGAACTGGGTCATGGGTGTGTTCAGAAAGTGACTGCTGCTTTTATATGCAGAGTGTAAGTTGCCTGCAAGGGACAGTAAAGAAAATACTATAGGGCATAGCAGGGCCAGGTTAGGAAAGGCCCATATTTCTAGCTAAAGAGCTTGGATAGGGGCACTTGGATGGCTCAGCTGGTTAAGTGCCCGACTCTTGATTTCTGCTCACATCTTGATCCCAGGGTCCTGAGATCGAGCCCCACATCCAGCTCCTTGCTCAGCGGGGAATCTGCTAGAGATTCTTTCCCCATCCCTCTCCCCCCACCCCACTTGTGCCCGCTCTCTCTCTAAAATAAATAAATAAAAGCTTTAAAAAAAAAAGAGCTTGGATAGCATCCTTTAGACAATACAGAGTCACTGAAGGACTTCAGGCAGGAGAATGATATTATTTCATCTCTGTTCTAGAAGACTAACCTTGTGGCAAAGAGGAGGATGGGTTGGAAAGATCAATGATGGTCAGGAGACTTGCTGCAGTGGTTGAGGGTGATAATCATAAAAACTTACTATTCAATTAGCATTCTATCATCTACATCTATATCCATGTTCTAAGTTTTGTTACTGCTTTCCCAAAGTCTCAGGAATAGGTGTTAATGTAACTATCCACGTTTTCAGTTGGGGAGACCAAGAAGCTTACAGTCTAGACAGGTACATAAATCTTTCAGTGGGGGACAGAAAGGAGAGCGGTCAAGTGCATGGACTCTGGCACAGACTGTCTCTATCAGAATGGGTAATTCTCTTTCCTAGTTGGGTGACCTTGGACAAAGGACTTAACTCTGGTCTCAGGCTTTTGATCCATAAAATGAGGATTAAGATAGTAATTACCCTCTGGTTGTTGCAAAGACTAGATGAGTATATAAAGAGGCCAGAAAAGTGCCTGTCGTAAAGCATGTGCTATAGGACTGCTATTACTAGGATTGTTTTGAGAGGTGTGATGGCTAATTTTATGTGTCGACTTGACTGGCACGCAAGCTGCCCAGGTATTTGGCTAAATGTTACTTCTGGGTGTGTCTGTGAGGATATTTCCAGATGAAATTAGCATTCAATTGGTGCACTCAGTAAAGCAGGCTGCCCTTCCCAATGTGGGTGGGCATCAGCCAGTCTGTTGAGTGCCTGAATACAACAACAAGTTGGAGGAAGAAAGAATTCATCCCTTCCTGCGTGATTGCTTAACCTGGGACATCTATCTCATTCTGTCTTCGCTGTTCCTGGTTCTCAGGCTTTCAGACTCAGAATGAGTCACACTACTTGGCTTTCTTAAGTCCCCAGCATGGAGACAGCAGACTGTGGGACCTCTCAGCCTCTATATAATGTGAACAAGTCTTATAATAAATCTCTTCCCATATATATCTCCTCTTGGATCTATTTTTCTGGATAACCCTGACTAATCTAGGAGGGCATTTACAGAGAGCTTTACAGAACTCCAAGGGAGAATGTTACTCCACCTGGAGGGATTTGGAAAAGCAGATGAAAAGACACCTGAAAGATGTTTGTGAATGGGATGGGTGGCAAAGAGGGAGAAAGGCATGCCAGACAAGGGGAACAGAGAGTACGAAGGCATGGAGAAATAAGCCCACGATGGTGTGAGGTGGAGGGTATACATGAAGTTGGTGGGGAGGCCATGATAGCACACGATAGGGCATGTGATGTTAGCCTGAGACTGGAGCCAGCTCTGAAGATCCTGGAGTTGGAGTGTGTACCGTCATCAGATTTGTCATGTCAAAAGACAGCGGTGGTGGCCCCGTGGGAAGGGAAGAAACCACACGCAGAAAGACCAGGGAGGAGGGAAGCAACGGCTTGGGGTCAGAACTAGCACAGAATTTGTAGACATGAAGAGGAGGAAACAGACATGAGGCATTTCTGATCTGAAACAGACAGAGCTTGATACCTGGAGGTGGGCAGTGAGAATTAGAGAATTGAACAGGAATAAAAGATGACAGATACCATTCATTTGGACAAGGAGTTGAGAGGTGTGTATAGACTGGGGATAAGATGATAAGTTGCTCTTTGGACATGCTGGGTATGAGATGTTTTTCAGGCGTCCTGGTGGGGGTGTGCAGAAGGCGGCTGCAGAAACAGGGGAGTTTGGAAGGCAAAGTGGGGGAGGGTGATACTGATTGGCCAGCCATGTATGTGTGACCAGCAGCTGAAGCTATGGATTAAAAAGTCTTGCCCAACAAGTATGCACCATGTGAAGAGGAGAGGGTATCAAACCTCCCACAATAGGTCATGGTCTCTTATTTTGGTTCATTCATCAAAATCCACATCCAGGATGGAAATATGGAACTCACCCAATATTTTCTTAACTCTCAGTATACAAAAGGAAAGGAACTGGGGATGAAATAGGTTCCGTTTTTGACTAGAGAGGTCCAGGAACCGAGGGGCCTTGTACAGAATATCAAAGGGAATGAACAGCAGTAAATGATCATTACAATAATACTTAATAATACCTGGCATTTAAAGAGCACCTTTCTCCAAAGAACCAGAATCTCTACTCACATGTCAGGAATCTTCATAGAAAGTTGAGGAGGTCTGTAAGGGGCAGAGGAGATTATATTAATTTTTGACACGCAGTAACAATGGGGTTCTGAGAAGACCAGAAAGTCCTCTTCGCGCAGAGCCAGAAAATTGAAATTGTTCTCTACGCTGGCTCCAAGCTCCCTCCTTGTGGCTGGCACTCTGACCCTGTCTCCTCGTCTAGCTCTGACAACACCATCACTTGTGCTCCTGGTCTTAAATCCCGTCTCAAGCCAGCCCAGGCCCAGGGGATGCCTGTGTTCCAGAAGATAGCCCGTTCCAACAAGGCATTCCCTAGTGGATAAAGTATAGATCTAGAGTCAGACATACCTGAGTCCCAGGGTCACAGCTGCTACTTATTAGCTGTGTGATGCTGAGTTCTTCATTTTCTGTTTTTGGACCTCAGTTTTCCTAACCTCAAAATGAAGGTGGTTCTGGGTACCTCAGGGTTGTGTGAAGATGCGTTCATTCAACAAGTGTTCATTGAGCATCTGCTATGTGCCAGGCATTGTTCTAATTTCTTAGGACATGCCAGGAAAGAAAACAAAGGCCCCTGACCTTGGGCTCTTCCCTTCCTAGGAGGCGAGGGGTGGGAAGGGAGGAGAGACAGATGATCAATAGTGACATAGTGGAGGAACAAGTTATCTGCTATGTTAGATGATGACAGGCTGTAGGAAAAGAAGCGATGAGGTGATAGCTGGCGCTTGGCACACTGTGGCCAGCACACAAGTAGGTCCTCCAGGAATCGGTGCTACTAGTATCATAATTAAGAAAAGATGAAGGGCCCGAGGCAGAATAACAGGCTATAAATTTTTATGAAAACGTGTCTATCTCTTAAACTTCAATCAGAAGTAAGCAGAAACATTGCCAGGGAAGGATAAGAGTAGATTACAAAGTGAAAAAAAAAAAAAAGATCTGAAATGCTTTCAAGTGATGTGTAATCAGCTGCATCTATTCTAATGACCGCTAATTAAGCTGTCTCTTGCAGGCTCCCGGAGAAAATCTCTTGCCCAAACAGGTAGACTATGAAATGCACATTATAAGACCTTCAGCATTTAAATCGAGTTTCATTTTTACCATAACTCAGGGAGCCGTTTTGGAAAGATTAGGCCATTTTCTCCAAGCAGGCATCCTTCATAAGTGACCATGTAAAATGCCTGTGTGTTTTTAGCTGTATTTTCATGGAAAAGTGAACACTAAGCCAAGGACATCTCCTCCTGCACTTTGTCCATGATGCCTTCTTTGGTTGGCATAAAGGGGCTGTGATCAGAAGTTTGGGTCATTCATTTATTAGTTTGGCTAGCAAACACTTGATGCAGTTAATCATAAAGTGAGAGTTAAAAATTCTTCAGCGGTATCAGTTATCATGGCAGACATTTATGTGCAATGCCTAATTTAATGTTCTCAGCAACGTATGGGTAAATGTCTTTTCGATGAGGAAATTAAGGTGTATGGAGATATGTAACTTCACATAGTCAAACAGCTAGTAAGAAGTGGAGTAGGATTCGAACCTAGGTCTGAACAACTACGGAGTATTCATATTTGACCATTATTATGAATGACAGACGTCATGCTAAACCAAGAAAGGTATGGTTCTGGCCTTGGAGGACCTTGTTATTCAATGGGAGAGGCACGTATAAGCAGACAAGTAATTGTAAGGCAATATGTAACCTAGACATGATAGACATGCTCTGGGAATCGAGAAAAAAAGGACTGCCTGCTCAGATGGATTGCACTGGGGAAATTTTCCAGAAGTGATATTTAAGGTGGGTGTTGATGGATGAGTAGGAGTTTGTCTGGAAGCAAAGGGCAGGGCATGAAGGAAAGAGCATATTGAGCAAGCCCTCTCTGACTCTACAGCTCATGTTTTAAACACTATGCTAAACTAAAAACCTCCAATCATATAATTAGTCAGATGTTCACTGAGTATTTTTCTTATACACTCAGTTCTTTTTGGGTAACAAAAAGGAAACTGGCTTGAGTTCATATCAATAACCAACCTAGAGAATTCAGGTCTTACAAACGCCATGTTTTCCTTGCAGATTCTGCCCTAAGGATTTTGAAATGAGTCATTTATCTGAACTGTGCCAAAGGAGACAAGACAGCTCTCACAGGCAAGGCGCACAGTGCACTGGGCACTTGTCTGTGTATCCCAGAAACTGCTCACGCTGGGCTCCAACCCCAAAGCTCCCCAGTGAGGTGCCCAGCAAACCCTCCAGACACACAGTATTAGCAACAGGGAAGAGTTTACAATAGGGTTGATGCAGAAATCTCAGAACCAGTGGTCAGTGGGAACATAGTGAAAATCACTTGTGTTCTGGACTTGCACTGTCTCTAGTGAGAGGAAAATGATGGCAACGGGAACCACTTAAGCCTATTATAATTGAGTTTCTCTGTAATGTGTTTGCATTTTTGCTGAGTCTCCCCTGTTACAGAGCAGAGCTAGGCTCAGTACAGATGTTCCTGTACCAAGGAACATTATAATCAAAATGAAAGCCCTTATGTGAACCTTGAAGCTGTTGGGCTCGAGATGTGGAAATTGAACAAAGACAACTTAACATCGACTGCAGGTCCAGGAACACAGTTGGTATTCAATAAGTGTTTGCTGAATTAAGTAAATAAATAGCATATTAAACAGATAAATAAGTTAACTCAGTTGATCTGCTTTTCTCTCAGTGTGGACATTTTAATTAAATCAATGGGTTATTTCTGATTACAAAAGGAGAAGGAATTAAGCATGCTCCCAACCTGGTGAGAGCATGGACATACTCCGGAACGGCTGGAGTGCAGGGGTGGAGGGGGAGATGGCACTCGATGAGGCAGGGGAGGGTGGGAGATCCCGGCTCATACTGAGGGAGTTGAGAGCAATGGGAACATTCCTGGGCTTTAGGTAGGGGGTGATTTATGGGACCACTGGCTGCTAGATGGGGAATGGATTGTAGGGAGCAGCAGTCGACACCCAGAGGGCTGGTTGGGAGAGCCTTGCAGGCTCCCACTGGGGGACTGAGGGATGAGGAACTGGGGTTGGTGGGGGGGGAGCCGAGGATTAGAGAATGGGCAGGTGGGACCCACAGGACTTGAGGGCCAGGGAGAACTTGTCATTGACTCCTGGGATTTTCACCTGAGCAACCGATGGCTGAGGGTGTCATGTACTGAGATGGGGAAGAGAAGGAGATGACAGTGTCTGGAGGGAAAGATCAAGAGGTTGGTTATAGACCCACTCATTTTTTTTGATTGCTTGAGTGACATCCAAATGGAGACTGCAGGCACTGGATATGAGGGTATAGCCCAGGGGAGAGGTTGAAACTAGAGTGTGTGTATGTGTGTGTGTATGTATATTATTTTAAGCAAAAATAGATTATGCTGCCATACAGTACAGCAACCTGTTATTTTGATCTAAAACACTGCTTGCACATACTTCTCTGACAACCTGTGCAATTTTTAAATTCTTTTTAATGGCTGCATGATACTCCACCATAGGGATATACCAATGTTTTTTAATTTAAACTTTTAAATTATGAAAAACAGAGAAGTACAAAGTATATAACAGATATCCATGCACCCATCACCTAGGTTTAATAGACGTTCATATTTTGACCTTTAGACTCAGATCCCTTCATTTCGGACTTAAAGAAAAAATAATAGTTCAGATACAACTAAGACCTGACTCCCATCCCTCTGCCTCCCTTCCTTCATCCCTTCATCTTCCAGAGCTAATTAACTGTCCTGACGTTGGTATGCGGGATTTCTGGGCATGTTTTTGTACTTGCTGACATGTGTTTGCTTCTGTAAGTAATATGTAATATAATCTTATTTTAAAATTCACCTAATTGTTTCCTGGAGTTAAAGATGCCTTTTTGCAACCATACGTGTCACTTCACATTATATGTATGATGCTTATCCATCTTTAAAAAGTCCTCTGTTAGCAGACACTTATTTTATTTTTAACCTGCATTATTCCAACATGAATACAGGGTGGTTTACACAACCTGGGAGACATAAGCCTGAAGCTCTCCGACCAGGTGCCTGCGAGCACTGGTATGAAAACCACTACACGTTTACTTCCCGAGCCTAACACTAGAATGCCAGTCTTGGATATTAACCCGCGATGCCCGCAGCTGGCCACGCGGAGCAGGTGTTATGTAATGTTACGTTCTGGTAAGAATGCACGCGATGCTGCTCTCTCATCACGTCGGCTCAGAGCAGGAACAAAGCTGTTGAATGAGAAGCTCCGAGCACAGCCCAGGCTGCTCTCTGGGTTGGGCGTTGATGGAGCTGTTTGCTCGCCTTGGCCCCTCTTCATCTTGGCCCTTTTAAACCTTTCTTAATTGCTTGACTGTGGAGCCGACCAGCCAGTTCTTACATCAAACACTCATCCTGCATCCACAGGACTTCTCTCCTCCTCCTCCTTTTTTTCTTTTCCTTTTTAATGTACACCCAGCACCTCCCAGCTTTTTAAAAAAAAACTTCTGAATGTTTTCAGTCTCAAACAAAGCTTTATAGATTTCTTGGCAGGAAATCCAGAGTGGAATTTGCCATTAAATTTTAGTAAAGCAACTCTTCAAACAACATGTACTGAACAATCAAACACTTTTAAATGTCAATCCCCAACAAAAGCATGCATTGTCCCTGGAGAGCCCCAAGTGGCACTAACCTGCTTGGAGTAGGAAGAGTTCACAGAAACATAACCTATTTCATTTCACAGGTTGCCTGCTATACAGAACTTTCCACACTCCGTCAAAAGTAAGGCTTCCTGATAGCACATTTCAACTCAAGTAGCTCCTTAATGGGTGACTTCTGCTCCTCTTAGGGCAATGCAACACCACTTTTGTTTTTTCCAATTGAGAAAGTTTTTTCATAATGACGAAGTCAAATAGAAAGTGTGATTTTGCTCCAACTCACACTTCTCTGCTTCTGGAAAGTCTTAGCTAATATTTATGGAGCACTTATTATGTGCCACGCACTGCTGCCTCAAGCTTCACAACAACCCTATGGGATAGGTATTGCCACTATCCCCCCTTTCTAGGTACAGGAACTGGGGCATAGCAAAATTAATGAACATGTTCAAGGTCATAGGGCTTAGAAGAGAGGGAAGCAAGATTGAAGCTCAGGGAGTGGACTTCAAAGCTCATGTTCTCCAGTAGTACTGGTTTAATGAATTCTAAAAAAGTTTCCAAATTTTCAATGAGATAAAAAAGAAGACTAACCCGTAGTGATATGGACTAACATCATACCCATGTTCTCTCTCTCTCTCTTTTTTTTTTGAGAGAGAGAGAGACAGCACACAAGCAGTGGGGGAGGGGCAGAGGGAGTGGGAGAGAATCCCAAGCGGGCTCTGTGCCCAGTGTGGAGCCTGAGGCAGGGCTCTGATCCCACGGAGATCATGACACCAGCCGAAATCAAGAGTCGGACACTTAACCAACTGAGCCACCCAGGTGACTCCTCATGCTCTCTTTTTTAAGTCTCTTCACATCTTCATGAGTTCTGTCATCTTCCTTAATTTATGTACAAGGAGATGGAGTCTCTAAGGCTTACCTGCAGCAGACGGGCCGTGTCTGGCTTAGGATCTGAACGCAGGTTCAGTAGACAGAGCCAGATCACCCTGCCTCTCTAGAAAAGGATTGAGTGTGTGGAAAGTCCTCAGTAATGCCTTAGATTTATAGGCCTTTTCCCTCTTTTGTTTCCTCTTCCTAATGCAAAGTATATACTTACGATTCAGTGGGAGAATGTTTGACTCATAAGAGTGTAAAAATTTGTTTAAATAAAGTATTAATTTATGGCCTGGATGTAAGAACCTGCAAATAAATCAAAATGTCTTATTGTAAAAGATAATAAAAAAGAGACCAGCTGGTGGAGAAGACCTTCTGTGACTCGGATTGATCTCTCCCCCGCCCCACAACTGTCTATTCCTTCAGTGCCGGTGGAGGGATACACGGCATATGCATCTATGACGTAAGTCAGACGTAACCCACGCACATGCAAAACCATAACTACGCCTCCAGCAATTGAGACTTTCATTTCCCTTACTTTGGATGTTCTTCAGAATCTTCTCATAAATTCCCAAACACATAAGTTCAGAGTCCTCCCACTGAGTTATTTGGTCCATGAGCCAAAGTTACGTAAGTTAACAAAACAGAAGAAAGAGACTGTGTGAAACTAGGTGACAGGATGACGCAACCAATATGGGAGCCGCTGGCCGTCGGTGGCTAGTTAGGCTCCAACACAGGTGAGGAAGGCAAATCCCCACCTTTGTTTTCTTCAGGCCCTAGGGCAGTTGTCAAGCGCACTTGGTCAAGGGAACTCTGATCGAGCTAACCTGTGGGGGAGGCCCTGACCCCTGGCAAGGTACGGGTGAACTCTCCTTGGAGGAGGTCCCCAAGGCGGTGGGTGGGGCCGCCACAGAGAGAAGGCAGCCTCCTCTGTCAACACGCGGGGAGGATGTGTCATATGTTGTTTCAGTCTCCAGGGCTGGCACGGCATTCAGGAGGAGAAATGGAGAAGGAGGGGCAGGTGAAAGAAAGAATTTGTTCCAGCTCCAGAGCTGGCTAGGAAACGTTGCTAGAAATGCAAACAGGGAGTTTTTGCAATAAAGAGTGCTCTCATCACATTTTAAAGGTGTATGTGTCCATAATAAAAATACTCAGAGAAAAAAGTGGCCCCAAGTAGAGTGTTCACAGTTCTGTGGAAACAAAGAAGCCTTCAGCAGCTCCCACTCTCTTCACCCAGGAAGTGTCCCTAGTACCAGGTGACTCCGCAGAGCCTCTTTTAACGGAGGCGGAACCCCAGAATGCCCTCGACACGCTTTCCCTGAGCCATGGGCACTAGCAACAAGTTAGAGTCCCGGTTTTCGTTTTCCCCACACAAGAGCTGCATACAAACTACTCGAATTCCAGCAGAGAAGGCTTGTTGAGGGCTTTGAGCGGAGTGAGAGCTGTGGAAGGGCGAGGCATTTGGACAGCACATAAAAGCTGAGTTGACCCATTCTAAAATTCTCACTTTGCCAAGTACAGACTTAAGCCTCCCTGTTCCCAAGCAGCTTCATAGCACTTAAGACATAGATGTTTTAAAGCAACTGCATTCAAGAACTTTTCACTCCATGGGAGGTGAGATTTTTTACTTTTAAAAATCTGACACACAAAGCAAAAACCCCCATTGCCTATTGAGTTATGAAGTCAAACTTTTAAGGATTTGACTAGGGTGGCCTGGACGCCTTGTGGCTCTTAGAAAAATCTCCCCATTCCTGTAGGGAGAACAAGGAGCTCATCAGGACCAGGAGTCTGGGAAGCATGCAGGCTCCAAGCAGGAGGACGTCTTAGAAGACAATGTTAGTGCTTGCTGGCCCCCAGGCTGTGTTTTGTAAGTGTTTATAGGCTTACAGAGGAGGGAGCCGTTCAAGGGGTGAGGCCAGGGCAGTTCACATTTTGTTTCCCTCCTCCCAGTGACTTTCCTCAGTGTGTGTGGGGGAGAGTGTATTTTAATTTATTTCTGTATCTCCTCAATGGAGTGGCTTGGTACACATTTGAGACTCAGGTAATGGTTCCTAAATTCATTAAAGAATATTCTTTTTTTTTTTTTTAAAAGGTAGATTTATTTATTTATTTTGAGAGAGAGAACCAGCAGGAGGGGCAGAGGGAGAGGGAGAGAGAGAGAATCTCAAGCAGACTCCACGCCGAGCACAGAACCCAAGGCGGGGCTCGATCCCACAACCCTGAGATCACTACTTGAGCGGAAACCAGGAGTCAGATGCCCAACCAGCTGCACCCCCCGGGCCCTCCTAAAGAATTCTCCTGATTAGACTTTTGGTAACGGGTCTTGTGGTTGCTATTCCCCGGAAAAGGACAGGCCAACCACCTGAACCCACTGATCAAGCTCCGCGTGGGCAAGAGTGGGACGGTCAGCACTGTTGAATCCTGATGGGGTCCAGTGTGAAGCACACAGCTCCGTCTCAGAGAATCGTCACCAAAACGCCAAAGGAATCAAATGTTTAACGCCAACTTCTAGTTCGGGCAGGGGGCGGGGTGGGGGTGTGGGTTAGGTGCAGGGAGTGAGCAAGTTAAATTTCACCACAAGGAAACAGACTAATTAAGAAGAGGGGGAATATTCTTAGGACAGTGGGTCTCGTACTCTCAAAGCGGTGGCATCAAAGATCAGGGAGACGCTTGGGAAAGAGAAACTCCGTAGCTGAAAAAGGTTTAAGAGACATAACAACCAAATGCAGGGTGCGGGTTTGGAATTGTGATTCAAACATACAGATTGTTTAAAAAAAAGTCAAGGAAGATAAAAAGCAAGACAGAGAAATTTGAATATAAATTTGGTGTTAGGTGGTATCAGGAGATTGTTGTTGAGCCTGCTGGTGTAAAAGTGGTCCTGTGTGTAGGTAAAAAAAAAATTTTTTTTTAAATGCATGCTGGGGTGGGGAGTGAAATAACAGGAAGTCAGGAATTGCATTAAAAAAAGATAGATGCAGCCAAGGCAGCAAAATCTTGCTAATTGCTGGGTACATGGGTTCATTATACTGGTTTTTCTACTAGGTCATTATACAATTATACCACTGTAATTGTATGTTCAAAATTTTTCATTAAAATGTTAAGAAATAAAAAAAGGGCAGAACTTATAAAGCCAAAGATTCAGTTTTTCCCTTGATCTTGGTACTTTTCCTTTTCTGGCTGCAGTCAGTTTGGGCACCTTAGCTCTCCGGGGCCTTTTCGATGTTGCCAAAACTGGACGGTAAGCTTCGCTTGCGCAATGATCATTTACTACTTTATATATTGGGGTCTGGAAATAACTAGAATGAAGCCTTGAAACCTTCTCATCCTAGTGCTAGACACTTTGATCAGGTCAAGGGGTGGCCAGGGGGAAGAAGGAGGGCAATGCTGGTTGGGGGAGCAGTTAGGAGGGGTGAGCAGACCACCAGGTTTCACGCTTAGCCCAGGTGCTCTAGGCAGTATCTCAGAGACTGGCTTAGAAACCAGCCTGTGGAGAGGGGGAAACCACACAAAAGACCAAAGCAATGCGAGGTAGCTGGGAGCAGTGGAAAGACACTGATGTTGGAATGAAGGGTTGGCTTGGAGGCTCACCTTTATCATTAGCAGCTGGGTGACTTGACCTCTCTCAGCTTCGAGAACTTTTCCACCCCCTCCCGGTGTGGCTGCGAGGACTAGGGAAAGGACACCGGTGAAAATCCCTAGCCTGACAGCTGCTTGGTGGAGAAGAATTCGATCTGAACGTAGAAAGCAAATATTTATTGAGCATCTACTCAATGTGCCAGATATTGTCATAGGGAGCGGCAACATGAGGATTAATAAAATAAGACTGTTGCCTTTAAGAAGCTCCTGTCTGCATGTACTTGGCCGTGGTAGCAAAGTGAGCGAGGATATAGTGTGTGAAAGTCACGTTGTTCTATGTTTTATCAGTTATCTCATTTTATCCTCACAAGGACACTCCAAGGTATCATTCACTTTACAAAGGAGGAAACCGGCTCAGAGACACTGCATTTGCCAAGGTCACACAGCTCCTATGGCACTGACTTGGGATGTGAAATCTCAAACCTCCCATCCTCTCTCCTTCTCCACAGTTAGAAGCCAGCTGTTAGGAACTTCCTCATCTTACTTCGGCCAAACCACAGACCTGTCTATACCAGCCTCTAGCCTGTTCCTTTACCCTCTTCAATGGAGAAAGTGTGCTTCTCAGTATCACATGGATTCTGGGTCCTAGAACTTCTCTTGAATCTGTATGTAGGCTGTCTGGATTATCTTCTTTCAATTCCTGCTACTCCAACTGGGGCTTTTCCACCAGACCCTTCCCACCAGCACTCAACACTCCAGCCCCACATGCCTTGGTAATGCTCATGCCATTCCTCGACTTCCCTCCACATGGAAGCTTCTTGAAAATATTGTCTGCACCACAGTGGACTCTGTCTGCTTTCTCACTTCCCATTCTCCTGACCCAGTCCATTCTGCTTTCTGCCTGTATTTCTCTACCAGAGCTGCTCTTGCCAAGTTCTCAAATGCCCTCTATGCTTCCCAATCCATTCTCGTGTGTGTTTTATTTCTTTATTTTTTAAAATTACTCTTTACAGAGATAAATCATGCTGCTAAATGTTGTCGCTACCCAGAAAATTTTATCTTAAATGTAAAAAAAAACCCACCAAACTTCAAAAACCATTTTTATCGAGGTATAATTCACATACTAGAAAATTCAACCATTTAAAGCATACAGTTCAACTGTTTTTAGTATAATCCCAGAATCATACAACCATCACGACAACCTAAGAAGACATTTTTATTGTCCCCAGATAAACCCTTCACCTATTAGCCATCACCCCTGCTTCTCCCCTAGTCTTAGACAACCACCAATGTACCTTCTGTACCTAGAGATTTGCTTGTTCTGGACATTTCTTGTAAATGGAATCATACAGTATGTGGGCTTTTATGACCTGTTTCTTTCCCTTGGCATAATGTTTTCAAGGGTCATCCGTGTTACCACATGTGTCTTCGTTCTTTCTCATTGTATGGATATACTCCCTTTTGTGTTTCTGTTCATTAGTTCACGGACGTTTGCCTATTCACTTTTTGGCTGTTATGAATAATGCTGCTATCAACGTTCATGCACAAGTTTTTATGGACGTATGTTTTCATTTCTTTCGGTTGTACATGTAGAAAGGGTAACTTGGTGACACGGTAACTCAACATTTAAAATCTGAGGGACTGCCAGGCTGTTTTCCAAAGCAGCTGCTCCATTTCACATTTCACCCACCATGAAGGAGAGTTCCATTGTCTGCTCATCTTCCCTCATGCTTGTTATCATTTGTCTTTAGTCTTTGGTCTTTAGCCACAGCTTTTCTTTGTCGTTTATGATATTGGCATTTTTGAAGAATTCAACCCCTCTCCCCTTGGTGTTAATAGGACGGCCTTCATGTTAGGTTTACCTGATGTTTCCTCGTGGCAAGACTGCGGTTGCTCATGGTTGGCCAGGACCAGGAGGTGTTGTCCAATTCTCCACTCTATAATTACTATATTTTTCTTCCTTGCAACGAATGAACATCTGTGGGGAAAACGCTTAACGATAGCTCAGATATTCTGCTCTTAGTCAAAACTTCCCCAAGATTTTGCTTCCATTGATGGCTCTTGCCCAATCCTATCTTTATCATGGTGGTTGCAAAGTGAGCATTTTCCAGCTACAGCCCTCCCTCCATATTTACCAGCTGGTTCTCCATCAAGAGCTCTGCCTTCTCCATTTATTTATGTATCTGTGCATCAAAGGTCAGAACATAAGAATTCCTGTTTTTTCCAATGCTTTATTATTCGTTACTGTATTTAACTGATTCAGCCAGTGGGAGTTCCTCTACTCTGACTCCTGGGTCCTTGTGATACACCCCAATCCTTCTCTCTTTCTTGGCTTTATCGAGGCTTAATTGACTAAATTGTAAGATATCTTAAGTGTACAACATGGTGATTTGGTAAATGTATACACATCAGGAAAGGATTTCCAGCATCCTGTTAATTAAGGCATCCATCACCTCATATGCGTATTGATCCATATTTGTATGTTCTTTATTCTGTAGTGAAAACCCTGGATCTCAACATCAGTCTGTTCCTTCACTTCTCAGTCTTACAACACATATACAACAACGTCAGAATTGCTTTACCTGTACCATTACAATAAACAAACCTACGAAAACAAGTTTAGGATGTATTTATAATTCTTAAAATTATAGAAGTTTTTAATGGGCATAATGAGAAATCTGAAAAATATCCTGGGGACTCAGAAACCTTTGATAAAAATCTCTTATAAGCCTGAAATCCAAGTTCAGTGCTTGGTTTGGAGTTGGATTTGGGAGCATTTTCTTTCTAGGGTGGAAAGGCAACTGTAATTTCCTGAGAGTAGCCTTTAATTGAAGACATGTTTGCAAATCCACTGTGTGATCCAGAACTCATTCAAACAGGTGTTTATGCTCAATATGTCTCAGGTTTGGCCCTGTTGGAACACGCCAACAGACAGCAGAACCCCCAGCTACATTGAGATAGTGCCAAACTGATCACGGCAGTGGATACACTTGACTGCCCCCAGGAAACAGCTCCCTGCTCTTTCAGGTGAGACTGAAGACTGCTTACACCCTTCTCTCTTCAAAAAAGCCACAGAAACATCAAAAATTGTCTTAAACTAGACCCAGGCCAATCTGGAGTAAGCGCAATCCCTGTCTACTCCCCCCACCCCATTGTTCCATAATTATTAGTTTGCATTTTTTCGACTCACTTCATTTATCATAAATCCCTCTACATTTGTTGACTTCTAGTCTTGATGGCAGAAATGCTTAGTGATTAAGAAAGGACTCAGAGCTGTGAACTAGAAGAGGAGACCCTTCCAATCTGGATAGTACAGATTGTAATGGGGTTGAGAGTTCAGGAGCCTAATAAATTCCTTTCCTCTTTTCTCACCCATGTAATATACCATTTGAGAAATAGGAGTCAGGCAGATGGAAATTGACATGTCTTTATTGCTGATATATCGAGGTTGGAGGATGTTAGTAGATGCTATGTTGCACAATCAAAAACCCCTTTCAGGAAGGAAGGACTCATTCCCCCAGCTGTATCATCTTCCAGAAGATCACCTTCAGCTGACAGCTCTCTTTGGGAATTATCTTGGCTGAAGGAAACTATCTTGCCCAAGGTTTCAACTTCCAGAGACAGCCTGTACCCAGTGACTGACCCAACTTGGTAATACAAAGGCTTGGTCCACTCACTGCAATTTGGGACAGGTCTGTGGGGTTGCTGAGGCTTCTGTTGGGACTGCATTGCTGCTCAGCCTCTCCCTCTACCCAATTTGCTTCCTCCTCCTCCCTTCCACGGGTTTCAATCCCAAGAGCATTGCCTTATAAATTTCCTACAGGCTAATCTCAAAATTTGTCTCCTGAGGAATCCAGCCTGGGATTCAGGCAGTCAGGGAAAGCATCCTGGAGGTTACATATGACTGAGTTTAAGAGACTGAAAGTGAGATAGACAAACCAACAGTATAGTTGAGTGATTCATGAATGAACAGTCATTCATTCCAGGGATCAACATTAAGTGAAGACCAGAGAACTTAAAGACTTAGCTCAGATGTTCTGAGTCCCATCTTCCTTCCCAGTCCCATCTAGACCCGTATAGGGCCTGACACAATTTTGTTGTATGCTTTAGTAAGGATGAGGAGCTCTTTCCATTTACTTCAGATTGTGGATTGTGCTTGTTTGTTTGTTACAACAAAAGCACCAAAACAAACCATACCAAATAGGAATAATACTGGCTATCATTTATTGAGCTCTTACTATGTGCCAAGCACTGTACTAAACACTTTATATATATATATATAGATATGGATATATATATATATATACACACACACACATATATACATATATATATCTCTCTATATATTTTTTTCTTATTTAGTTCTCCTAAGATCCTCTAAGGCAAATACTATTGTTATTCTAATTTTATAAATAAGAAAACTGAGTCGTAGGCAAGTAAAGAGACTTTCCTGTGCTCAAATACCCAGGGAGACCCTTGGCTACCTACTACAGACTCCCTCAGACAAAGAACCATGAGGGAGTATATTTGAGAATGGCAGAATCCATAGCGGGTTGTGACCTCTCTTGGATGTGCACGGGGGCCAGGCGTGGCCCGACAGTGGGACCTGCCACAGGCAGCTTGAGGCTGGGAGACCTGATCTTGGTATGGCTTCTGCCTCTCCAGCTCGGGTGGGGGTGGGTGGTAAGCAGAAAGGCCTCAGAGCTGGGGAGAGAGCCATGGTTTTGAGGCTATGGACAGTTGCTTCTGCTCAAACTAAAAAACTTGATAGACCAGTTTTTCTTGCCTTTGGAAAAGAAGGTGCCAGCCTAAGGCCAATGCACAGATATCATGCAGAGATGTTTTTTCAGGAAAACAGTATGTGTTGAAGAAGGAATTGGGACTGGCAAGGCATAAGTGGAGGCCTTTTAAAAAAGAAGGCCTGTATGTAGGTTTCCCTTGCAGGTGGAGTTTGTAAACACAAGACACACCATGCCTCCTGGTTCTTTTGCTCAACCATCCAATCATGCATTTAAAATTATCTATTGGGTGCCTGCTATATGCCAGGCATAGTTCAAGGCACTCAGGCACAGCAGTGAACAAGACATTCAAGGTGCCAGCTCTCATGGAGCTCATATGCTAGTTGGAGAGGACAGACCTACTTGGGTCCTAACTATCTTTTGCCCTCTCAACTCCTGCTAAGCCCAGTTGGCCCCATTGCTTGCTCAAGGGATGGTACCTAGGGTTCTGCACGATCACGGTCAAGGACAGGCAGGGTGTGGAAATGTTGCTCGTCACCCCCACTACAACCTCCTTGTGGTAGGAGACTGAATTCCATATCATTCTCTTAATGGAAAGGCTAGTGCCAAAGCCTTAGCCTCGGCCCGTGGGTGAGAGGACCCCACCAGACCAACCCCCATCCCTCTCTATCCCACCCTTGGGAGGAGCAGTGTGAGGAGCCCAGATGGCCCTTACGCATGCATCAGACACTACTCTATGGCCAGTTCTCTAACACCTAGGAACCTGCTGGGATGGTGCCTCTCATGAGCCAGGGCCTCCAGGCCCTGCTCCATGAAACCAAGTTCTTACTTCTCCTCATCAAGGACTTTCTCTTGAGTGGGCAAGTTTGCTGAACTTGGGGCCCCTCTTCTTTAAGGCAAGAATGACCACTGGAGAAACAGGTGTAGTGTAGGAAACAGCATGGTAGTCTGAAGCAGGAGAGTGTGTTCCAATTCTGGGATTGCCACCTTCTAGCTGAGTCATTGGGCGAGTTGCTTGACTTTTCTCAGTGTTTTGGAATATGTGATGGTCCGTCATTCACAAGGTTGTGGTGAAGACTAAAAAAGATCATGTATAAGAAAGGCTCAGGCCTGTTGGAATACTTCGTAAACACTGGTTAGCTATCAAATATTAATTGAATGTGAAGCGATCTCAGATCAAGATAGTTACTTTTTGCTTGGCATTGAGGGAACTGAAGGAGGTATAAAGCAACCTCCCTTTCCCCAAGGAATTTTCCCTCGAGTTGGGTTGTACTCTTGCAGAGTTTTCTAATGACACTATCAGGTGCTCAACATTGCAAATAATAAGCATGTGGGTAAGCGTACAAGTGTAAGAATGGGCTCCATCTACATATGCAGAGAGAATTACAGACCAAGCAGGAAAACACCCTGACGGATCGAGTGGGCAACTTTAAGTCCCCGTGCTATATCTGGCAGGCCACTTACTGGTGGAACAGAGACACTATTCAGAGTAAAACCTTCTGAGTAATGGGATGGGGGAGTGGAGGCAGCTCGCCTAGGAGTTGTCCTCTTTCTGCCAGGAGTTTGAAAGAAGGCTGTGTTTGGCACCGATCACAAGAGGACATTCACTGACCTTTGCAATAGGCACCTGACCAGGAAAGAACTACAGCTTACACATAAGTGTGTTGTACAAATAGAAACAAAACCAGGGCTGGCCAGGGTTACGGAAGATGAAGACTTGGCAGTTGGAAGGACACAGAGCTCACTGATTATGATTGTCCCCGTCCTCATACAGTGAAAGGACAGGCCCCCCAGAACCAGACAGGATCATGGTGGAACATGGCCCAGCATAACATGCGAGAAATCCAGGGATTTCTGGAATCACAAGGCTAACCCAAGAAAGGAATATAGAACAGAAACAGGAAAGAGACTGCCAAAGTCACCATGGCTTGTCCTTGTGGGGAAGGACAGGTAGCGAACACCAGGTTGTGTTAATTGAATACTATGTTTTCCTACTATAAATACATGTTTAAGTTAATAGTTTTGTAATGTAATGTGTGTATCATTTATCATGTACAGTGGGCTCAGTCATTTTAAACAAACCATTTTGCTGATATAACCCCTGCAGATATTGCCAAGGAGGGGAAGTGAATGAGCGGGTCCCATGTCCATGGAAGTTACCTGGTTCCTGCTGTGGGTAGATTAGTTGAGCTACTCCTTAGAAGCTGGTTCTGATTGAGGGTGGAGTATGGGCTCCTCTCTTTAAAGTGGAGAACAGCATAATCGCCAGAGGAATCCACCAACCCGGTCACTCCTTGAGTTTCCTCCTCCATTCTCTGCAATTGTGAAAACTGCAGTCAGCTCTATTTGTGGGGGCTTTCAGAATGTGACCCATCCTACCCGGCAGCAACCGGTTGCTTGGTTTTTTAAGCCTTGTGGAGATTTTTGACAAGTGATTTCATGGTTCCTTTATTCCTGTGTGTCAGAGGCAGAATATTAACTCTACACTCTAACTTGGACACACAGAGAAAATACACTTTATTTTTCTTACATTTAAAATGGCCTTTCCTGCTGCAGGCCCACAGCCAACTGGCTAGCAAAGAGAAGACGTAAGTGTTCAAATTTAAGCATAACTCAATATTAAACCTAAAATTAAAGTTTATTTAGATTAATTTGGGATAAAATTGCTCAGTCCCTCAGATAAAATTCTTCCTCTGTCTCTTTTGTTCCCAAAGATGTGTCCAGATGTATCTAGAGTGGTGGTGGTGGTTTATGCAATCTCACGGCCATAGGGAAGATTCAGGGTCTTTGTTCCTTGTCACATACCCCTCACCTCCCTTGGACTCGGCTCAGTCAGGGCCTTCAAGCATCCTCTGGCTGACTCTCCCTTACCTTGGCTCTCTCAGGCATTGGAAACTCCTCTGATGAGACTCCCATTTGACTTTGGCTTGAGTGTTTCCCTCAGTAGCCTAAATACTGGGATCCCTCATCCTTGCCATGGTGTTCCTTCAGAAAACTCCTCCACTGGTCTCTCAGGTATTTCTGAAACCTGTCTATACCACACTGGGGACAAAGATGACTCAGGCAAGTTGAGCCGTAGGACCTGCCTCTCCCTGACTATGTTGGGCTGTGTGGGTGAGAAGGCAGTTGGTCCCCCTGCTCAGTGTGGACAGCCTGGGAATTAGCCTCCTCCTCCCACTCTTCAGTGGGTTCCAGAACAGAGCCTCCAGTCTTCTTTGCTGTCTTAGACTTATCTAATACATGGCTCTCCTAAGTCCCCCAGGAGGGATTGGGCTATGTCAACAGCTTTGTTCTGCTACCTCCATCCTTCTGTCTCCTGCTATTCCCCGGACTGGAAAGTGGAGGGCTTGTCTTCTGCTTCTGCTGCATTTCTTCTTGCACAGAGTGCAGCTGGCCCCCATCAGGGCAAGAGTCCCTTCTCCACCCCATAGAAGCACTCTCTGAGAAGATGATACCTAGGGAAAGAGACAAAAGAATTTGGAAAACCATCTCTCAAGACAGTAGCCTTGGTTGCAAAGCTATTATCCTGCTGCCTAAATTGTGATTGCTATAGCTGATTACTACCTTGGTAATTCTTTTCACATTCTCTGTTTCTATATCTAATCTTCTGGAGCATTTTATGATAAAGGTCATGTACTTGGAAGGTTAGAAAGAAGAACAATTTTAAAGAATTCAAAATATGAATTACTCTTCTTAGACCTGCTTCTCTGAAAAGGTCCTTCCACTTGGGCACCCTGCAGACTGTGTGATGAGAATTTCCTCCAACTAGAAAATGTCTTTGTCCCAGGCAGCCTGATAAATCTTGGTACCCACCAAGGATGGGATGACAGCAGCTGCAGCCGACCACAAAGGGAGATAAGAACCACTGAGTGGAAAGACAAGAGGGAACAGTAACTCACCCAAAGAGCATCCTCAAGGGGAAAAAAAAAAGCTGCAGAGAGCATAGCACACAAAGAGCTAAAATGGGTCTCATCAAATAAGAACGACTCACTCCTCTATTCAGTAAATAACCAGCTGACTGGCAGTCACCCTTTATTTAATAGATATATTTTAATAACATCTTAATTGGAACTTTCTTCTCTACCTCCCCCAACCTCAACCTTCTCTAAGTAGTCCTTTTCATATAGTTGGACTGTTTCCATTGTTCTACCTTTCCAAATGTCACCCACATGAATGAGGCAGCCTCTGTCCTCTAGGTGGAAAATTTAGGGAACAGTCTATTACCCCTTGTTATTCATTAAGCTTTCTGGCAGGAGCCTGCGTTTCTGCAGGGTCCTGGTTTCAGGAAAGTTCACAACTCAGCAGGGTCATGTAGTTCTGGCCCATTTTCCGTGTTGGGTAGCAGATTTGCCACAGGCCCCTGGAAGAAGGCTTTGTCTGCTAGGAATATGCTCTCTTTCATGGGAGTATCTTAGGGGTCAACTTCAATCACCATTAGCTGGGACTTACTCTCTTCATCTTGCCCATTTCCTCACAAGGTGTTGTCTTGACTGGGTGGGTGCAGTATCATGTCTCCTGGAAACAAGGACAACCTGAGACTTAAAACTATAAGGAGGGAGAAAACCTCATGACTGATTTCATACATATGTACCGTGTGCCTACCATGGATAGGCACCATGCTCAGCATTGGAGATACATAGTGTGCAAGACAGACACGGTCTCCCCTCTCGTGGGGTTTATGGGCTAGTGGAGCAGACAGCCATTGTCAAGATATTTACTCAAACACACGCACACTTACAAGTAGTCTTAAACGCTGTGGGAAAAAAAGTACCAAGTGCTGTGAGTGTAAAGAGCTGACCTAGCTTGCAGGGGGAGATGAAATAGAAAAGTCTGCCTAAGGAGAATGAGTTTTCAACTGGGATCAAGAGGATGACAGGCTTGGGTAGGAGACCGGAGGCTGTGGACGGGATATACGAAAGGCCTGAAGCAGGATGAGTATGGCTTCTTTCAGTGACTGAATGAACGCCACTGTTATGGATTCAACTGTGTCCCCTCCAAAAAGATATATATATATATTTTAATGTTTTTTATTACATTATGTTAGTCACCATACAGTATATCCCTGGTTTCTGATGCAAGGTTCGATGATTCATTAGTTGCGTCTAACACTCAGTGCACCATGCAATACGTGCCCTCCTTACTACCCATCACCGGTCTATCCCATTCCCCCACCCCCCTCCCCTCTGAAGCCCTCAGTTTGTTTCTCAGAGTCCATAGTCTCTCATGCTTCACTCCCCCTTCTGATTACCCCCCTTTATCCCTTTCTTCCCCTACTGATCTTCCTAGTTCTTATGTTCCATAGATGAGAGAAACCATATGATAATTGTCTTTCTCTGCTTGACTTATTTCACTTAGCATTATCTCCTCCAGTGCCGTCCATGTTGCAGCAAATGTTGAGAACTCATTCTTTCTGATAGCTGAGTAATATTCCATTGTATATATGGACCACAACTTCTTAATCCAGTCATCTGTTGAAGGGCATCTTGGTTCCTTCCACGATTTAGCTATTGTGGACAATGCTGCTATGAACATTGGGGTGCATATGGTCCTTCTCTTCACTACGTCTGTATCTTTGGGGTAAATACCCAGTAGTGCAATGGCTGGATCATAGGGTAGCTCAATTTTTAACTTTTTAAGGGACCTCCACACTGTTTTCCAGAGTGGCTGCACCATCCAAAAAGATATATTGAAAAAAAAAAAGATATGTTGAGGTCCTAACCGCGGGTCCCTTAGCATGTGACCTTGTGTAGAAATAGGGTTGTTGCAGAGGCAGATAGTTAAGGCAAGGTCATCCTGAAGTACAGTAGGCCCCGAATGCAAAGCGACTGCTGTCCTTTGAAGAACGTGGTCATGTGAAGACAGAGACCCAGCAAGAGCGCCACGTGCTGATGGAAGCTTGGAGCGATGTCTCTCAAGCCAAGGAATGCCAAGATGCCGGCAAACCACCAAAAGCTGGGCAGAGGCAAGGAAGGATTCCCCCACGGTTTGGGCGAGAAGCCTGGCCCTACCAACACCGTATTTACGGACATCTAGCCTCCAGGACTGTGAGACAATGAGGTTCTGTTGTGCAAGGCACCGGGTCTGTGGTACTTGATTACAGTGGCCCTAGGGACCTTTCAGAGCCAGTGTGGCTGAGTTGTAAAGTGGAGAACAAGGGAGGAGTGTGAGATGAGAGAGAAAGAGCAGGAAGGGCCACATACTTGGGTTCGGGATTTGGGCCTTTAGCCGTAAGGCAGTGGGGCAGTCCTGAGGAGGTTACCCGCTATCACTGAGCTCACATTGCACACACATCCCTGTGGTGTACAGGAGTGGAGACAGGGCGAGGGGTGTTGCAGGCTGAGTTCTCCAGGGGAGACAGAGTGACGGAGCCTCAGCTGCTGAGGGCTCAGCCACCCTACTGGAGGGCTCTGCAGTGTTGTCAACTGAAGTTGTGCTGCAGCCGGCTGAAGTGACCAGGCAGGCGTACTTCCCACTGGGGCTGGTCACGTGTACGGGATGCCCTGGGAAAGGCATGATCCCCGGCAAGGTGGCTGTCTGCAGCTGTGGCAGACTGTGCAGGAACAGTGGGAGGCCGTCTGCTGTCTACACATCCCACAGCTGGTCAATAAGTCTTCCCTTGAAGGGGATCTGGGCTGCGCATCTCCTCTTCTATCACCAGGTGTTAGAGGGACCCCGGTTAGCCCGGGTTCCGGGGGGAGGTGAGGGCGGCTTGAACCAGTGTGGTGGCAGTGGAGAGAGAGAATGTGGCGTGGTTCAGAGATGGGTTAGTCGATGAAATGCTGCAGATCTGATAGATTGAATGAAGAGAAGATGAAGGCGTCGAGGGAAAGGGCGGCATCAAGAATAGCTCCCAGGTGTCTGCCTTTGCCCAGCTGGAGGGATGGTTGGTACTGTTCACCAACTAGAGAACTCTGGGAAGGATCAAATACGAGAAAGGAAAAGATCATGCTTTCGGATGTGAAATATTGGTGAATGGCCTGGACATTCTGGGAAGTGAAAACCCGAAAGAAACACACGTGTGCATGCACACACGCACGCAGACACGCATGCACGATTTGGTTTCAAGAAGAGACCCGTGCGCTTACGTCTCACTCTTGGAAATGCCATCCCTTGTTGCATCACTACGGACTTTACCTTTTGGTGCCAGAACTTGAATCAGTATCCATAATTTACCTGATAAGCACACGGAAGAGCTTTAGTGCAGGAAGATATCAAAAGGAAGTCAGGCATCTGAGGAGTGAAGATGGGCCCACACACCACCCAGGAAATAATTAGTCAACACCCCAGCCAGCTGTCCCACCCTCAGATGATATCGCTCGCTAATCCGGGACTGAAGCAATTCCAGAGGTGACGGGGGTAGGTTTGGAAGGTGAGAGAGAGCGGCGGGATGAAAGACTGAAGATTAATTTAGAACTGGGAAAGAGTTTTTACCAGAAAACCTCTTTGCAAAGCAGAATCTGCTGACAAGCCCAAGCAGAGCTTTCCATACAATCGAAGTTCATCAGCTGAATTGGGCTCTTCTAATTATGCTCCATCCCGCCGCTGGCTGGGACTGCCTCCCGTACCGCCCCTCTGAGATGCTGAGCTTTCCGTGGATATGGTCATAGCCTTTGACTCAGTGAGTCCGCGTTTTGAAACTGATCCTAAAGAAAATATCCAATAAACGGAAGATGCTGTAGGCATGATGATGTTATCAGCACATTTTATGATAGTGACGTATCAGAAAACTCCCTTCGAGCCAAGAGTGCACATCACTTTGTGAAAGGTGTCGACTGTGATAGTCAGGAGAGCTGTGTTGCAACAGAAGATGCTCGCCCTGGTCTCTTTACTGAGCAGCCACCGTGAGAAGCAGTGATACATCTGAGCAGAAAAGTGTGCGCTGGTATGGAAAGTAAACCACAGAGATGATAAGTAGCCTTTACAAGGTCACATAGTAAGAAAGATTCCTGAGATCTGAACCCAGGTCTGGTTTTTCTATAAAGCCCAGTAATTCATACATTTAACCAACAAATATTTGTTGAGTCTCTAATATGTGCCAAGAACTGTTTTGGTGATATATTCCCCGGAAAGAAAGGTAAAAATGCAGCTTTTCATATTGCAGATACAACTTCTAATCAGAAGATTGCAATGAGAAAAACAAGACTTAGATGTTTTAGACTTGTCTTACAGTTTTTAGAAACTCACAATCTTCTCTATCCTCCATCTGTTCATAGCCTACCCAACTTCAAGACTTCCCTCCAACTCCCTTCCTATTTCCTCCGGCTACAATTGGCCTCTCCCTGCCCTGGGTCCCTTTGCCACATAGTTCACACCTAATTAGATCTTGCTGGAAGCTGATTGCCAGCGCGAGGTATCTACTCTTTGGTATATACTGTCTTGCTCTTTACTTAATATATGCGTGTGTGTGTGTGTGTGTGCGCGCGCACACACACATGATCTTTCCAATAAGGCTGTAAGCAGCTCAATTAATTGAGAATTATTGAGGCTGGGAGTTCTCTTATTGATAGGCTCCACAGTGCTATTGCCCCAGCAGAAAAGATTACCATATCCAAACTAAATAAGTTGTGACTTTTTTACAGTTTTCAACTCAGCCACAACAAGCCCACAAACACTTAAAAATTAACACTTTTTAAAAAAGATTTTATTTATTTGTTTGAGAGACAGAGTGAGCATAAGCAGGAGGAGGAGCAGAGGGAGAAGGAGAAGCAGAGCCCAATGCAGGGCTCGATCCCAGGACTCCAGGATCATGAACTGAGTCGAAGGCAGTTGCTTAACCAACTGAGCCACCCAGGCACCCCTGGCCCAGACATTTTAAAAACATCTCACTTACTTATCTCAATAACCTATGAATATTTCTATCAGTAAGACTGAGTTTGGTTAAGCTGTAGTAGCAAACAACTCCCTAATCTTAGTTGCTCTAAACAACAAAAGGTTAGCTTTTTAGGTCAGTGGAGGGATCTGTTACACTTCATATCCACTCAGAGACGTAGGTGATGAAGATGTCACCTCTGAAAAGTTCCTAGTCTTTAGGGTAAGAGGCAGAAACAGTAGCAAATCTTATACTAGCTTAAAAGCTTCCATATTTCATTGGCCGAAGTCAATTTTATGACCATGCCTGAAATCAAGGGAGAAGGGAAGTATAGTTTCACCAAGTACCCGAAGAAGAACCAAAAATATTTGGTAAAGAGCACTAATAATTACTATGTTGTTTTTACTGTTACTATTATTATTATTTCTCCCTTTTTACTTTTTAAATACAAGGAAAGCTCAGATGGTTTAACATGTCCAAGGTCCACATTTATCCATAGATGAGTTAGAATTTGAACTGAAGTCAATCTGATAGTGAAGTCTATGCTCCTTTCACACTACCATCTGCCTTTTTCAGAGCTGCTTTCCAGAAAGGATACCTTATGTGTTCTTTGGGTTCTGGCTAGCCTCACTTAAATTATTCTTCTCGATAGGGCTCTTAGTTAGCTAGTCTTCAACCTCTGATCCACTTCAGGTGTATCCTTACCGGATATGTCCATTTGCTCTTCCACTAGTCCATTCATTCAAAGGAGTCTTATTACCTTCTCTTCAATATAGCAGGTGTTGGTAATATCAAGATGAATACTATTTAGTCCTAGCGTTTAAGGGTTTCGTCTTCTACTGGACTAGTCGCTAAAAATAGCAAATAATTCCCAGATCAATGTGACAAGTACTCTAATGAAGATCTGCCCAGTCAGTCTTTGGAAACAGACGTCTCCCAAAGTGGAATTAGGAAGATGGAAATGGCTCACGTGAGACTCACCATCACTAGAAGTAACCCAAGCCAAGTCTGCAAGGAAAAGTTTGCTGAGATTGCAGAACACACAAATTCAGCTAAGACGCCTGAGCCCAGAATTATTTTTTCTTTTTTTTGCAAATAAGAATGCTGAAAACTAAACAATGCTATACTACAGTGAGGGACAGCACTGCTAACAGAAGGTAGATGGTTTGATTGGGATTTCTAAAAGGAAGATATTACTGATGTAACTGTATTACTTGAGATGTAGTGATTTCAGCAGTCACAAAAAAATATAGCCTGGGGCAACTGAGGTTGAGAGAGAACTCCTGATGGGCCCCAGCTTACAGAAAAAGTAAATGGCGATGTTGGGATTTCACCCCAAGGCTGTCTTTCCTAAAAGCCGAACGCCCACACATGTCCCAAGTTGCCACCTGCCACTCAGTGAACTACCCTAACCACTAGATCTGCAGCTGCCCGCAGGCAAGAATGTTGATGGCACTGTCAGGGGCCCTGGGAAGACTTTAATCTCACGTTCTCCAAACCCAGCTGCCACCTTGGACTATTTGAAACCAAGATTACATCTGTATTAGTGTCTTTCAAGCCACTGCTCTAAATCTCTGAAGATAAGCATCACAGATAAATTTATGCCTCTCCATTTATCAGTCTTTTGAAATCTTCAATTTTGGGATGAATATGCTGGGTTGTGTGCCCCTTTCAGGCCCCACCCTACCCTTCTCTCAGCCCACAAGCTGCAGGGAGAGGTGCTACATCACCTTCCAAACAGTTTGGATGACTGAGTACTTAGTCTTGCTAGAGCCATTTATTAGTATAGCCATGGCTCCATGAGAGTGTGAGTTTCTGGAGGTCAATAGCCCAGTGTTGTGCCTTTTTAAAATTTCTCAGTCTCCCAGAAGAGTTAAGAGAGTTTTTTCTTTTGTTTATTTTATTTCTTAAATAAAATGCTGTCTTATTATTTGAGTGATCTGGGTCAATGGAGAGTGACATGAGCCTTTTGACAGCTTATGGGTAATTTCTAAGGAATCTTCTAACACAAATCTCATTGTAAAGAAAGGGAAATAAAATGGAGAGAGACTCCACTTTTGACCCAAATGGCTGCTAATAGGGACTGGATATACCCTGTAGCCTGAAACAACTAAGAAAAGAGGAAATATAGAAAACAAAAATTTTCAAGATATAGATAGCAGACAAAGAAAGACGGTGGTCCCAGAGATACAAGGAACAAACGGTGAGCCCTACAGTTACGCAAGCTTACTTGAGAGCTTCTAGGTGATAGCTCAGGCAGGGGAATCCCAAGCAAAGCCCAGCAGACTCCCTGAGTTGTGAGATGAAGACAGCTAGAATATGCATCAGGACAAGTACCAAACAGGAGAGAGCTGCATAGAGAGAAAGACCCTGCGATCCACATAGAGGCCCTCTTGAGTTTTTAGCAGGGTATGATCAGCACATATGTGTGAGAAAACCACCAAAGGTCAGAGAAGGAAACATTCAAAAAGATTAAAGGAATAGTTCCTAGAACATATCTAGGGACAGAAACAGTCCTGCTTCCATAAGCCACACAGAGAAAACTCATAATTCATGGGGCATTGAGTAGAATATTCCAGAAGGTCTTGCCTCAGTAGTGGAGATTATCCCAAGACTAGATAGTGCTCTGAACCCCTCTAATGAATCATAAAAGAAGACCTGAAAGGATCAAACCATTTCCAAGTAACTTTCCTAAAACAAAGCTCAAAAATATTCACAGGAATATAAAAATATCCTGCACCCAACACAATAAAATTCACAACATCCAATAAAATATAGAGTTCTCACTTGGATACCCATCCTGAGTTCTCTCCACAGACCTCTGCACAAGAAAGATGCCCTCCCTTAGCCTCTCAGGCCGATATCAGCAGAAATCAAGACAGCACCCTTGTTCTCTGTGACAGGCCCTCCTCCAGCCTTCTGTACCACCATCTCCAGGAGTCCAGAGAGCAGTTAAGAGATCTGTTTGCTCCTAACACCCCCTCTTCCCTACTCCTGTGTGATAATTGATTTTTTATGTCAACTTGACTGGATCACGAGAGGCCCAGATAGCTGGTCAAACATTACTTCTGGGTGTGTCTGTGATGGTGTTTTTGGAAGAGATTAGCATTGGAATCTCTAGACTGAGTAGAGCAGATAGCCCTCTCCGATGTGTGTCTTGGCTTCATCCAATACCCTGAGAATCCTGAATAGAACAAAAAGACGAGCAAAGTTGACTTTGCTCTCTGCCTGACTACTTGAGCCGCGTCAGAGACCTGCCTTCAACACTCCTGGCTTTCAGGACTGCAGACTGAGACTGGAATCTATACTGTTGGCTCTATGGCTTTCCGGGGTCTCCAGTCTGCAGACAGCAGACTGTGGGCCTTCTCAACTTCCATAATGAAATGAGTCAATACCTTATAATAAATCTCTTTGTGTGTGTGTGTGTGTGTGTGTGTGTGTGTGCGCGCCTGCACGTGCTCATGTGTGGATAGATAGATAGTAAAATACGATATATCCTATTGGTTCTGTTTCTTTTGAAAAACCCTAGGTTAATACATCCTGTCTGGCTGCAACATTGCAACTTTACCACCATTGTCTGCCTTGAGACCATCAGAACTTACCTCATTAGTCCTTTTTATATCAGTCACTGCAAGAGGCCCAAGATGCCCTGGTTACATCACTTTAGTGGTGAAGCCTTCCTAACCATGCTAATTAAAATTAAAATTGCAGTCCTACCCCCTCCACACCCTGAGCCCCTTTCTCTATTTTATGTTTCCCCATAGCACTTACCACAATCAAATACACTATATATTACTTATTGGCTTGCCCTCTAGAATATAAGCTCCATAAGGGCAGGGCATTATATCTGATCACCGCTGTGTGCCCAGTGTTTAGAACAGCGCCGGGCACTTTGGAAGCAGTCAATAATTATTGGAGGAATTAGGAACACACGCTGTGTCAGCATTTAACTGCTGAGAGATGTGTCTGTGAGTTTCTTCTTCAGAAAAGGTGGGTCCGAGTTTCCGAATGTAACCTGGCTCTCAGTCAGTGGGGCTGCCTCTGAATTGCTCATGGGATGCTTTCTGGTCCAAGCATTTTACAGCATCTCATGGATCATGTGTTAGCTGCTTCTGAGCATGTGGACAGATCTGCCTGGACCACCCACTCCATCCATCGAAGTCTCCTGGAAGATGCAAAAGGCTGGGCCGTCCGATAGCCGAGAATGTTCTCCCAGATCTGTGGCTCCTGAAGCTTCCCCCCCTCTCCCCCTCCCCCATCCCAGTAAACAGCACCACCCTTCACCCAACAGCTCAGTCTAAACACTAAGGATTACCTGCAGTCTCTCTCTGACGGCTCATATCAGATCCATCTCCAAAACCACTCTGAATCAGAACACTTTCCACTATCTCCACCCGAGTCCCAGCTACCTCTGTGGCCCGGAAGTGGCCTGAGATCTGCTGCTCCTACGTCCGCCCTTGACGCCCACCATTCAGCCCCACAGAGCAGGATCTTTCTGTTTGTTTACTTCTCGTGTTTTCAAAGAATGTTTTAGTGACTTAGGAAATTGATAAAATGAAGTACTTGATGAAAAGAGCCAGATATAAAATAGAATAAACAGTACTATCCAAATATGAAAATATGTACAAAGAAAAAACATAAAAGAAAACACATGGGTATTTTAAGTGTAATTAGCTCTGAGTGGTGGAATTATGGTTTGGATTTCCTTCTTTATGCTATTTAGTATTTTACAAATACTCCATAATGAGTATGTGCAGTCATTGAAAAAAACAAACAAAAAAAAATACGAGTGATCAATGAGGCAGCACTAAGGTGGGTCAAATTTATTTAATAGATTGAGAATTTTAAATTTATGAATATAATGAAAATTGAACTCAACTCATTTTTACAGACCTCCTCTTTCATCCCAGTCACTGTGCTAGGCATTTCCCCCATCCTTTATTTCTGTGAGAAAGGATTTATTCTGGTTTTATAGATGAGAGAATGAGTTCAGAGTAGGCTAAGTGGTTTGTCCAAAGTCACTCACCTGGTAAGAGACATGGCAGATGCTAAAGCCAGGTCTCCAGGTCATACACCCAGACTCCATTCACTACCCCACCATTCTCTTCTCTTCCCCGAAGGCTGGGGGCCAGGCAGACATGGCTGGAGAATTGCTGGGTCAAAGATGGTAGGAGTGAGGTTATTAGCCTAACCAAGGGGGCAAAATGGTTTAGTGAAGACACTAACAGTCAATGGAACTCAAGTGACTAGAGATCATTTCACAGACATATTTGAACTTGGAACTTGGTAGCAACATGGATTTCATTGTCACCTGTAAATGCAGCATAAAGTTAAACCTGTACTTGTTCTGCTTCCTTGCACTGTAAAAACAGAGCTCAGGCTCTGGGAGTTGATGAGTCTGGAAAGTAGCAGGGCTAGACTCTGGAATCTCCATATAAGTCCTGACCTCTTGAGAAGAGAGGGGAAGGGCGGGGGCATAAGGGGAGCACTGTGGTTTCCCTCAGTGCTCCCAAGAGACTAATCTTTTAAAAACAAAACCCACTTTCCATTACATTCCGAATAACATCCATATGCCCTAGGTTCAAGTTCTGTGCTTTCTACGCGGCCCACCTCCTTTCTTTCCCTTGTCCAGAGCTTTCAGTCCCTGGGCTCCAGGCTCGCCAGCCTCTGTGTTTCTAGAACTCCCCAAGTCATTGTGGCAGGGTCTTTGCCCTCCCCTCCTAATGCCCCGTGGCTCCTCCCTGGGACCTGTGCTCTGCAGCTTCCCTTTCCTCCTGAGTTCAGCTGAAATAAACATCCGAGGAGAGGCCTGGTGACTTCTGAGACACCCCCACTCCCCATCACAATCACTCTCTGTGCCCTTAACCCCAGTCT
The DNA here is from genome assembly GCF_023065955.2 of Ursus arctos. NCBI lineage: Eukaryota > Metazoa > Chordata > Mammalia > Carnivora > Ursidae > Ursus > Ursus arctos. Next base: position 3,968,882 of record NW_026622908.1, read on the forward strand.
TTTTATAAGCAGAACTTTTAAATTTTATCGTTTCAAATGCAAAGAATGTGCAAAGAATATATGGAAAGAAAAGGCAAGTTATGAAGCAGAACATAATAAACACTTATGAACCCACCAGCCAATTTAAGATCTCGAATCGTAACAATCCCTGATTATTTTTTGCCTAGCACTTATCAACTATCTAAAACTATATTATGTACTTATTTCTGTATTTATTGTCTGTCATACCTCCTGGAAGGTAAGGTCGGATGCCTGTCTTGTTGATTGCTGTATCCTAGAGCTTCGAACAGAGCCTAGAAAAGAAATATTCGAGAATGAATGAACGAGGATGAGGCAGAGAGGTCAGGGGAGTGGGGTGTTATTGTTGGTGGTGGTGGGTGGCCTGCGCTGTCTTAAGCAGAGATCCACGGGCCCACCAGACACGATTTCACCCCACCCCACACTTCTCCAAAGTCTAGTTAATGTGCAGTTACGTGATGCAACGTGTAATGTCTAGCTATGTAGACAAAAGCACACCAGGTAAGTTGTTTTGCCATTTTGAGACTCCATTTCCATCTCTGGTAAAATAGACGGTAATAACCACTTGCAGGATGCCTGGGTTAGAGAGGCAAGCGTTCTCACCCCCCTCTGTAATACCTGGGAGCGCAGGGCTGCGGGGTAAGGGCTGCTGCTGGCAGCAGGCAGCTTCAGACCTGAAGACAGACAGACAGACTGACAGACGCTGGGTGGGCAAAAATGTGGCAGACAGACACCCAGGCCACCCTGGAAGCGGGGGAGAGCATCTCTTGCCCCTAGAAGGCCTGCCGCATGGGCTTTAAGCCCTGAGCGGATGCCCGAGGCCAGGAGCAGGTCCCTGGGGTGGGGGACTGGCTGGGCCTGGGAACTGCCGCTGCAGACGTGGGAGTGTCTCAGGGAACATATAAGGCCGTGGTGCATGAATGGGGGATGCACAATCACTGAAAAGAAAAATGAAGCCGCTTTTCTCTTCGGTGAATCAGAGGAAAACAAGTAGAGCTTGTTTTTTCTTTTCTTTTTTTTTTCTGCAATACAAATGCCCTGATTAAGCCAGTCTGTACTAAAATTATAGCCAGAGGAGCCAGGCCTCAGGACATTCTTCAATGCCTCCCTTTGCCTGGCAGGTTAATTAGTCCAACCAACATTCACCAAGCAGCTAGTAGGGGTCGGGAGGCCTTCTGAGGGTCAGGATGAGGAGGGCATACATGCCTGGGGGCAGGAGAGTGTTCTCAGTGTTCTGCCAAGGAAGGTGGAGTCTGGAGGAAGGAGCATGCAGCTCTGTGAGGACAGGTGGGAATGACAGCCCGTGCTCCACGCGGGAGGGAGCTTTTGCATGGCCCCTGAAGGAAGCCAGAGGGACGGGCCCCCACGGAGGGTGGAACGCAGCAATGTGCGGGCATGGGGGTGGCAGGGAGTCATTTTAGAGCTGTGGGCTGCAGCCACGTGGTGAGGGCCTGGCTCACTCTGTCCTCAAGGCAGTGGAGCAACACGACCAGGTGTGTGCTTCAGACGATCACTGCAGGGAACAGCCACCCCTCTGCGTCTCCCACCTTCACTCACCCTGCGCTGATCACAACATCTCTGTGTTCCTTTGGGGCAGCGCCCCACCCCCACTCTCGGTGCACGCGCCTCTGTCTGGCTCCCGAGGGGGCCTGGGATTCAGGCCTGGCCAACCTGCGTCGTTCATTATTTTATTCCAAAGGATTGATTTAGAGATGGACGTATACTCCTGGTGGTCCGATGAGACCCAGTTCTGGGACTCTAATTGGCTCTGTTGGGAAGAAGTCCTCTCTCTGCCTGCTAACCTGTGGCTGTGGGGCCACCCGAGGGAGATGACCAGTGGCAGAGTGAGCCCAGCAGGAGGGGAAGCGGAGTGAAGACAAGGAGAGATGAACGATGCTTCCACGTTCTCCCTGCCCGTCCGGGGATCCTGTCAGTCCCCACGCGGAGCAGGCCCTGTACTACTGCAATCACCTAGCAGACAGAGAGGAAGCTTTTTTCCTGTTCTGTCTACAGGGGACTGACCTTCTTATATTACTCTCATTCCGTAAGGACCCTGAAGACAAGCCCCTCTGAAAACAAATGTGCCATTTGGGAGGGATTTCCAGTTCCTATAATCATTCATTCATTCATTCTACAAATATTTAATGAGAATCTACTTGGTGTCACACTTTGCGATAAGCCTATAATTGTGAGCCAAACAAACACTAGCCCCGTGCTAATGGCGTTTGCAGCTTATTAAAAAGGCAGATAATGAAATATGTAATTAGAATGAATATATAATTTAAAATTGTGAAAAGTATCACAAAGGAGTATAGGTAGCTATGAAATGTATTCAGAGGTACCCGATCTTGGAGGGGGCAGGGTGGGTAGGGGTGAGGGAAGGTTTTCCTGAGGAACCAACAAATGAAATAGGAGTAAAGAGGTGTAGATGTTGGCTGGGTGAAGGACTGGCGGCAAGGAACTTTCCAGGCAGAGGGAAGAGCTTGTTCGAAGGCCCTGGTGTCCTGTCAGCCATCTCGAAGAGCTTCCTCATCCGCACAGGCCCTCCTGGGGACCTAGGAATCCAGACGTGGCTTTGCTTGGCCCTTGGATGCAAACGCAGCACACGTAAGAGCCTTGCTTCAGGGGCACCTGGGTGGCTCAGTCGTTAAGCCTCTGCCTTCGGCTCAGGTCATGATGCCGGAGTCCTGGGATCGAGCCGCGCATCGGGCTCCCTGCTCAGCGGGAAGCCTGCTTCTCCCTCTCCCACTCCCCCTGCTTGTGTTCCCTCTCTCACTGTGTCTCTCTCTGTCAAATAAATTAAAAAATCTTAAAAAGAAAAAAAAAAGAGCCTTGCTTCACTTCTTCATATCTTAGTCCCAGGGCATTTTCACTTTTTTCTCCCTTAAAGAAAGCCCCTCTGCAAAAATCTTGCACACTGGTGGTGGTGAGGGGAGCAGGGGCTTTCTAGCCCACCTCCACTGCTATCCTGCTACCTTGAAAATGCCATCCTTCCCCCATTTCTTCCACAGCAAGAAGGTTTCAGTTGGGCTTGTTGAATTATTGTAACTCGTTTAAGATGATAGTGATGATTCACTGATTTTTTTTTCTGATTTGCAAATAGTCCTGGCTCTTTAATATCAAAGTCTTGTTTAAATAATAGGCACGCAAATTTTTAAAAGGCAGAGCCCATTTAAATAGACCTTACATGACACCAAAAACATAAGCAATGAAAGAAAAAACAGAGAAATTGACTTCATCAAAATTTAAAACTTCTGTGCTACAAACAATACCATCAAGAAAGTAAAAAGACAAGTCACAGAATGGGAGAAAAATATTTGCAAATCATGTATCTGATAACGGGCTTGTATCCAAAATATATAAAGAACTCTCCACTCATAATAAAAAGATAAATGGCCCAATCTAAAATCAGGCAAAGGATTTGAGTAGACATTTCTCCAAGACATACAGATGGCCGATAAGCACATGAAAAGATGTTCAACATCATTGGCCATTAGAGAAATGCAAACCACAGCTCTACGGTGATATCACTTCTCATCTACCAGGATAACTTTCAGCAATAAGATAGTAATAAGTGTTGGTGAAGGTGCAGACCAACCGGAACCCTTGAACACTGCTGGCGGGAATGTAAAATGGTGCAGCTGCTTTGAAAAACAGTCCAGCAGTTCCTCCAAATGTTAAACACAGAACCAGCAGTTCCCTGCCCAGGTATATACCCAAGAGAAAGGAAAACATAGGTCTACATAGCAGCTTAAACTCTAATAAGCATAGCAGCATTTTTCGTAACAACCAAAATAACCCAACATATTGGGTGAAAATAACCCAGTGTCTTCTTAATGGATGATCACCGAATAAACTTTGCTTTATCTATGAAAGGGAGTCTTATTTAGCAATAAAAAGAAAGGATCTGTTGATACATGCTACAGCAGGAACTCAGAAAGCACTATGCTAAGTAAAAGAAGCCGGTCGCAAAAGACAATTCCATTTATATGAAAGGTCCCGAATAGATGAATCTATGGAGACAGAAAGATTCCTGATTGCTTATGGTGGGTTGGTGGGAGGGAATGGGAGTGACTGCTAATGGCTGTGGGGTTTCTTTTAGGGGGAATGAAAATGTTCTAAAATTAGATTTGGGGATGGTTCGACAACCCTGTGAACAGACTAAAAACCATTGAACTGTTTACTCTCAATGGGCAAATCTTACAGTACATGGATTTTAATACTTACCAAAAAAAGCGGGTTAATGATCCGGAGTAAATCAATCAATATTGTCAGAACCTGCTGTCAAAGTAAATTTTATCTAGATTCTGACATAATAAACAGGTCAGGCAGAGAAAACCCCCTGAGTGGAAGAGTGTAGCTATGATAATAATAGTGACATTACTCACAGTCATAACCAAAATTGATATGATCTTGATGGCTTTTGCATTTGCTCAATTAAATCCTTTCACTCACTTGAATCACAGGAGGGAGGCATCATCACACAGATCTGACGCCCAAGGGAACTGAGGTTCCGAGGGTTTCGGAACAGGTACGATCATCCAGGGAGTAAATGCTGGGGCTGGGAGCAGAGCCCTGGTCCACCTGCCCCAAATCTCATGCTACTTCACTAAGCCTGAAAGGGCAGAGGCCATGCTCTGCCTTGTTACATCATATCCCCAGTGCCTGGCAGGGGGAAGGAGTGAATGAATGAATGAATGAATGAGTAATAAACTACTTCTCTTCGGACTCTGCAACCAGGTAATGCAAAGTGTGGCTCCAGCCCCTCCTGGAAAAAGGAGACCAAGAAAAATAAACCACAGGGTCCATCCGAGGAGCACAACTTCACAAAGTGTGGGCCAGCAGCCTGGTCTCCAGAAGTCACACTGATTTGATCCTTTTATGGGTACAGAAAACAAGGCAGGAATTCCTCAGAGATGAAGGCTTCCCATTTCTATTGCTTTGTGCATGGTCTTCAGCCACCCAGTGCCCTACTGGGATCATTCTCAGCCCCACTCGTCACATTCTGCCATCTTGGATTCTGGGTCAGCATCTCCCAAGGTTGCATCTCCCAAGGCTGAGGCCTTCCCATGGCTAGTCTGTGCTGTCCAGACGATGGCATGGGGTCCCGCACAGGAGGTACAATCTCATACAGTCAAAAGAGTCTTTACTGATACAACCTGAATGGGACAGAGAGAGATTTGACCTTCTCTCAAACATGTTGAGGTGGCCGGTGGTTGAGTTCAATTGCTCGGTTGTGCTCCAGATGGAGAAGAAGCAAGGATGCTCTGCTTGCTGGGGGTCCCTTCTCCATGGACCAGAGGTTCTGTTGGAAAGAGCCTTGGATATGGAATCACACAAACCCGGATATAAAACCCTTTTCTGTCATTTACCCTAGTGACCTCTGTGAGCCCAGTTTCCTCACCTCCCCAGTGAAAATCTCACAAGCCTGTAGTGGGAGGAGTAATGACTCATGGCCCACAGCTAGTAGATGGCAGAGCTTGGATTTGAACCCAGGACTCTTGTCCGTCTGTGGCCGAATGAGATCACAGATGGGAAAGAGATGTCTAAGCTGCAGGCAGGAGGGCAGGCTCTGGGGACTGGGGTTGCCTCCTCCCAGCGCTGGAAGCTGGGAAGGACTGCGGGAGCATTAAGGTTGCGTCTCCCGTCAGTCAGGGCAGAGTGTGTGCTCTGCGTCCTTACGAGGGTTTATGACTTGCAATTGTTCCTGCTTCACAGCCTGCCTGTGGCACGGCTGGACTGGAGCCCCAGGTGTACCTGAGATGTGGCCCAGATAAGTGTCTGCTCACCCACGTCCTCAGCCTGACTCCTCTCACAGCCCTTGCATTTCACAAGCATCGCTGTGTCCCGGCCACACCCAGAAGGAATGGGATACACACCCAGCCAGTCCGGGTTCTCTAGGTCTCAAACACACTTTGTTCCTTGGTGACTCCGTCTGGAAGGCCGCATGCAACTGAATGACTTCCTTTCCTTCTTTGAGCTATTTATCAAAGGGATGGCCGCTCCTACCCGGCCAGGGATGGGAGGTTTTATGAGATCGTGAGGGTTATTAGTAAGGGCCCCGATTTTTGAGTCAGACAGCTCCCTATTTGATCCTAATCTCTGTGGTTATTTCTGTGTGACCTTCAGTCATACCACTTGACCTCTCTATACTTCATTTCACATTTTCTATAAAGTGTGGCAAAGATATCTTCTCTTGGGGCTGTGAGGGCTCCACCAGGTGGTGCTTGAGCAGACACCTCAGTGCCCAGGAGTGTCTCTCTCCTTCCTAATTCTGTCTCCTTTCTTGACAGATCCACTCAAAGAAGGAACTAGATCCACCTTGAACCTGGGGCGGTTTGTTCAGACCCCCACCGAGTCCTCAGGTGTATGTGGAAGGGGATTAACTATCTTCGATGAGCCTTTGCGGGAGGGGAGGGACTGGGGAGCGATGGAGGTATTGAAGGCAAAGGGAGAAAAGGCCAGATGGGGATGCGGTAAGGATCATAATAAGCAGCCGTCGTGCTAGAGCGCCTCATTTAGTGAACACGTACTACGTGCCAACGTTGTACTGGGAAACCTACACGCATTTCTTAACTGAGTCCTCCTCTTATCATCATCCACATTTTACAGATGAAGCAACAGCTGACACGTAAGCCAGGAGCTGTGATTTGAAGCTACGTGTCACGCCGGTGCTCTGGGGAAGGGTGGGCAATGTAGAGGAGGTCGCTGCTCATGGCTGGCCTGGAGGTCCCTGCCCTGGGGGCAGCTCAGGTCCTCCCTGGCTTGTGACCCAGCCTGGTTGAGGCAGGAAGTACGCGGCCTCCTCAGCCAGAGGGACTGCCCCCCGGCTCAAATGTGAGCACCTCAAAACCAGGGCCCCATCTGCCTGCTCTCTGGATCTGCCAGCTCCTGGTACGGGGTGCAGTCTGCGTTTAAAGGAAGCAAGAAACACTACAATCTTTCCTTTTTCCTTGTGGGGTCTTCCTATGTGAAACGACACCTTTGACAGCGTCGAGTTTGTCACAGTCGGTAAAGCCCTTTCCCATCTGGAGACCACCTGCCACCCGGGATTTTCTACTCCTCCCCACTGATGGCACCTGAGCGGTCACCTAGTCTGGCCAATTCTCCCTTTACAGTGGGACTCACCTGGTCCTTCCACTCCTTCCCCACTGCCACCACCTAGACTCAGTTCTCTGTTCCTTCTGTCCATGACAGCTGCATACCTGCTCTCCTCACCTCCCATCTGGCCCTGCCCTAAGCCCCGTTTCCATCCAAGAGCCAGAGAGATCTCTCCTCAACAAAAACTCTGCTTGTCTCTCTCCTCACTGCCCCGAGGACCAAGTCTGCCCCTGCACAGGGCCTGAGTGCCCCACAGCACCTCCCTTAGCTCCTCAAACCCACTTCCCCTCCCTTGCCGGCCTGCCTGGCCAGGAGTGACCTGCGATGCCACGTGCCCGAATTACCTGGCAGGGGAAACAGGGACCTGGAGGCACATTTCATCCCTCCATTGATGTCATCCCCTTGCCTGTACAAGCACGTCTGTCTCTCCCGGTGATGTCACTGGCCTGGGTAGCTCGCACCCGGGCTCCGAGGCAGGGGGTGGGGTGGAGAGCAATAAATGCCTGGTTTCACTCAGAGAGATGATTCCAGCATGGAGGAAGGTGAAGCAAGACTTGGCACGGGGCATAGTGGGGACTGTCCTCAGGCCCCTTGTTTTTGAGCTGCCACAGAGTCCCCAAAGCCTCCCCAAGGTCCCTAAGAAATGAACGTCCAACTTGGATCGATCCTGTCACTCTTAGCTAACATGGCACTTGTTAAATAAAATACCAACATGGTTACTTTCTTCATGCCAGACACTGTTGTAAGCAGCCTACATGAATTTAGCTGATTTATCTGATCGTTTATCCTCACAACAACTCATTTTACACACACACACACACACACACACACACACACACACACACACAAACAAAGCAAAAAACGAAAAAACTGAGGCACAGAGAAATTAAGTAACTTTCCAAAAGCAACACAGCTAGTAAGTGGTAAAGCCAAGATTTGGCGCTGGCGTCCTTGCTCTTAAGCCCTGTGCCATTTTGTCAGCTTGCTCCCTGCCCCTGGGAGCGGCGTCCTCCTGCAGCCCCTCGCTCCCTGGTGCTTGAGAACGTGTCTGCGGGATCTCTAGCCCACACGGGCTCTCGCGGCCCCACCTCGCTATTCGGTCATTTAATATTTCATCGCTGTGAGGCCTCACCCTGTTTCTCCTCTGGGTTTTATGATTCCCATTTTGTGGGGGAGCAAACTGGAGGAAGAGTCCTGCAGGCGACAAGGCACAGCACAGCGAGGATTCAGAATGGAGTCTGTCTGCCGCAAAAAGAGCGCCTCTCCCGCTTCTCCAGAAGGGAGTCCGCAGAGCTCCGTGGGGTCACCCGCGTGGCTCCAGAGAGAGGTCATCCCGGCAGCTGCCAGCGGTGGGCTGTGGTTGAGACCACGGAAGGCCGGGAAGTGAGGAGAAGTTAGGAATTGAAAAGAGCAAAGACAAGCCTTGGGGCAGGCCTGTTCCTAGGGGAGGAGATGAAGACGGGGGAGCAGTGGGGACAGAGAAAAGTGCCGGGATAAGCACGAGAGCAGCAGGAACTCCTTTTTGTGCATCATTTTCAAGGTCGTCGGGAGCCTTCGTGTTCCTTATCTCTTATCACATGGAGACACATTGCATGCACACCGACACACATCCCCAAACCTCCAAATCCGGTGTTGGGAGCAGGCTAGGTAGGATCATTACCGCCAGTTTCCGGACGTGAAAATTGCAAGAGGGACAGGCGTGTGTCCCCCACATGGCAGCCAGTGTACCCAGAACCAGATGGGGGTCCGTATCCCATCGGCAGCCCGCTCGGTGCAAAGTCTCCAAGTCACGGAAGGAGAGGATTTGGGAGGGGGCCACCCTGTCAGATCAGGCCTTGATTCAAGGAGGAAGCACCCCTGGCCCATAGAAGGAGCAGGCTCAGCGGGAGGTGAGATCCAAACTGGGGTGTGGGTTGGGTGAGGAATTACGGGGTCTATGGAGGAGGTGGAAGAAGCCAGAATAGACCCTAGTTGGAGAAATTGATATTGGGGAAAGGAGAACCAGGGGGCCTTGCAAGGGGGCTGTGCCCTCTCTCTCCGGTGTCTCTCCCTCCCCTGGTACTTACTGCCTGCCTGCTCTTCACCGTGTCCATGCCTGCTGCCTCTTTCTTCTGTTCCCCTCTGTCTCTCTGTCTGTCTGTCTCTCCCCTTTCTCATGGATTCTTCTCTGTTGTCAGGGCCTATTCTGTGTCCTTGTGTCTCCATTTTTCTCATTTTCCTCTTCCCCAACTCAACTATCTATCTCTGGAAATCCAAAACCTATCTAGCATTAGGTTTACTTACGGAATAAAGTTTTATGCTACTTGCTTTTATTTTAAAAGCAGGAGAGCTGAAATGGTTTTTTTTTTTTTCCTTTTCTGTTTAAAAAAAGAAAACCTGTCTCCAACAGAGATGCTTTTTTTTTGTTTAAAAAAAGATCGACTTATTTATTTATTTATTTATTTATTTAGAGAGAGGGAGGGGAGGTCCAGAGGGAGAGGGAGAAGGAAAGAAGCAGAGTCTGTGCTGAGCACAGAGCCCCACGTGGGGCTCGATCCCATGAGCCTGAGATCATGATCTGAGCCTAAATCAAGAGTCAGACACTCAACCGACTGAGCCATTCAGGTGCCCCAAAGAAGTGCTTTTTAAATGTCATTCTTGATGAGTTTTGTGGGCAAACTAGTGTCTTTCAGGAGAAAAGAAGACAGGCTCCTAATATTTGCATGAAGGTGCCAGAGAAAGACAATTTCTGAATGAGACAGGAGAAGGGGGCCTCTTTCACACTTTTGTTCCAAGTGAGACAGGCACTCTGGGCTCTTCCCCATGATGACATCACCCAGCATGCCCAGCAAGGTGCTAAAAAATAATTGCCCTCGATGAAGACGTACACATAAATCATTCTGGCTGGCAGAGAAGATTTGAGTGTGTCAACAAAACACGCAGGCAATGCATCCCTCCAGCTCCTGGCTCTGAGGACAGACCCACCTCATGCAGATGGGTCCAGGAGCCATGCTGCTGCAGGGCCTCCCCTCATGACAGTCCCCGGGGCCCAGGCTCATTCTGGGAGAAATGGAAGCCACAGCCCAGCCCCTGTCCCGGAAGGCGCGCGCGCGCGCACACACACACACACACACACACACGCATGCAGTGGGTGTATGTCCCACACCAGCGACTCAATGGGGAGCTGTCTGGGGCTGAGCTGTCACAGGGCTACTTCCACCCCATCCCCTGAGGGCTGCAATGCCACGCAGTCAGTAGCAGTGGCTCTCAATGGCTGTGCTTTGGCTGCAGGAACAAGGCTTCAGGCCACCTCACTCCCCGTCAGAGGGCATCTTAGAACACTTAAGGTTTCTGCATGAGCTCATGCACAGAGGGAAAGAGCAGCCTGTGTGATGCCGACAGCCTTGGAGGGAGGACGGCGTCCCTTTTCCCGCCCCATCACCACTATAGGATGCAATTTCCTGGCTTCCAGCTAAAGCCCTTAAATCACTTTTGCCAATATGAAGTAATGAGTTAGCCGCTTTCTCGACACAGCTGATGGAGAAGTAAGAGATTTCCCATCACCTAAAAGAAAAAAAAATGCCTAGGTTCGACTTCAGGTTTATTTCCTAAGACCAGATTCTTTCATCAGTGAATCATTGACCTGACTTCCTTCCAAAAGACCTGAGACCTATGATAATTGTCTTTCTCTGCTTGACTTATTTCACTTAGCATTATCTCCTCCAGTGCCGTCCATGTTGCTGCAAATGTTGAGAACTCGTTCTTTCTGATAGCTGAGTAATATTCTATTGTATATATGGACCACATCTTCTTAATCCAGTCATCTGTTGAAGGGCATCTCAGTTCCTTCCACGATTTAGCTATTGTGGACAACGCTGCTATGAACATTGGGGTGCATATGGCCCTTCTCTTCACTACTATCATATGATTTCTCTCATCTATGGAACATAAGAACTAGGAAGATCGGTAGGGGAAGAAAGGGATAAAGAAAGGGGGGGTAATCAGAAGGGAGAATGAAACATGAGAGACTATGGACTATGAGAAACAAACTGAGGGCTTCAGAGGGGAGGGGGGGATTGGGATAGGCTGGTAATGGGTAGTAAGGAGGGCACGTATTGCATGGTGCACTGGGTGTTATACACAACTAATGAATCATCAAACTTTAACATCAGAAACCAGGGATGCACTGTATGGTGACTAACATAATATAATCAAAAAACATTTTAAAAAATTCATCATTTTTTGAAAAAAAAAAAAAGACCTGAGACAATGGTTGGTTGGCACTTCGGGGCATGCTCCCCGATGATGGCACACTGGCTGCAGGGCAGAGAACGGAGACAGACATTTGCTTCCAGGGCAGCTGGCGATGGGAGCTGTGAAGGGGGAAGGATGGGCCGAGTTACAGAGCCGGGGGTCGTGCTCTGAAGGCAGGAAGCAGCAGATAAAGAGGGACTGAAGGTGAGAGAGTGAACAAAGGAGGAGGGGGAAGAGCACCCTTTCATGGGAGCCTGCTTCTAGGCTTGCTCTGTTAAAAATGTCCCGTTGACACACAGCCTTATATTTGAGAGATGCGGTCCAGACTTGGCCCACACCTCGAGGCCTCCTTAGTCTAGTCAGACTCTGGTGGTCCTTCGATCTGCTCACCATATTTTCACTTCTGGCTTGGACACTTTCTTAGTCTGGATTGCCCTGAAAGCACATCCTGAGACACTACTGTGAGTGCTGCCAGGGTGGCGGGGGTGGCCGGGCGGTGGTAAGAACAGTCGGACAGGGTAGGAAAGGCAGCCAATAAAGGTGTGGCAACTGAAGCTTCATCCCGCCGAGCAGCTCTGGGAGCCAGTGTACAACATGCATTTGGGAGTTACCAACAGAAGGAGCAAGGTTAAGTGGGTTCCCATCTGTGATTGGGTGAGAGGGAGGGTGTTCGTCCCCAGCACCTGACCTGCTCCAGGTGTGCGCAACAGATGGGGCAAGCCTCCAGGCGCAGGGCCCAGGTGCAGCAGTTGGAAATAGGCTGGCACGCATGGAGATGGGAAGAGCAGAGGGAGACGTGGGTGGGACATCAACAGCCTTTGCCAAAGTGATGACATGGAACAAGTGGCCCAAAGCTGGGCATGGGGCCCCAATCCAGCCAGAAGGAGCAAAACCTTAGAGGATTTGGGACCCACTGATATAACCACTTTGAGCCTGTAGCCAGGGCTCAGAAACATCTTTGGTTGTGAAGGACACCAGCCCAGATGGGAAAAAAGGAAGGAAAAACAGAAAGAGAGAGTCAACCTAGAAGAGAATGGGGAGGGCAAAAAGAGACAGAAAAGCAAAACATATGTAACACAACAAAGAGTAAGCACGAAATACACAATCAGCAAAACTCCGATGAGACAGGAAGTGGGCCACACAGGTGCTGTAGCTGGTCAACATTTGGGAAGGTGACACAGGAAACAGCCACAGAGAGACAGGTTTCTGAGTAGTTTGTGAAAGGATTCTAGGCAGCTTTCCATCCAGAACATCTCTCTTTCTTTCTTTCTTTCTTTTTTTTTTTTTCTGGCTAAATCCAAGAAGATCTATTAAGCCCTATTATAAAGAGAGAGTTAACCAACTCTAACATATCTATGATGGGACAATCACCAATCAAGAATAGAAATGTTCGAGCAAGAGCAATAGAATCACACCATTCTATGTGGTTGAGAAGTCTGGGCAGCAGCTCTCAGGTCACAATGGTACCCAGAGTGGCACCAACCAGCAGTGGCTGCTGGGACACAGTTCATTGTGGGTCTCTGATGTGTGTCCACAGACACAGCACAAGCAGCGTATAGTCATGGAGGAAGGCCTGGGCGGGTCAGCACTCTTACAACCACTAGTGTTTCCTTGTTTGAGGGCCCCAGGGAGGTGGATCTGGTAACACAAAACGATATTAAATGGAACTCTTCCTACTGATCCACAATGTTGGCACGGAAATCCTAACATGAAGACAGAGGTGAGAAGTACCCCATTCTCTGGAGAGAAGTGCTAAACATATCCGTGCAGGGCTTCTCAGGGGTTAACAAAAATAGCCCTAGCAGCCATTGACCTAGCCAGGTTTATGCAGAAAACAAGAAATCTGAAGGGGGTCTTTAGGGGAGTCATCAAGGTAAGGAGTTGCCAGACTTCTTTTCTCTTCTTGTTCCCATTACCCCAAACCAAGTGAACGGACACTGATCAAACAGATTGAAAAGAAAAAAAAGAGAGCTCATAACTCACAGTCCTGATGAGCTGCAGAAAGTGCGGGTCTATCATGAGAGAGACACGAAAGTCATGTTTGTTTCCTTGGAGTTTGGAGGTATATTTGAATATAGAGACTGGTGCCTCCTCTCAGCCTTGCCGCCTGCTAAATCTGGAAGATAGGAGGGTGGCTGAAGTCACACACTAAGGCAGGGTAAAGAGAGGGAGCAAAAAAACACCAGCTAAGGGTGTGAAGAGGAAATGCGATTTTCCGTTGGGATAAACACACACTGGAGATTAGGCTGGAAACATGGAGTTGGGACCCTGCCAGAGAGGGTCACCTGCCAGCATAGAGGTGACAGGAAAAGGCTGCAGAGCGGATTATTGCAGGAAGTTGCTAAGGAGGTTGCAAGATGTCGACCAGAAGGCGTGCATTCCCCATGGGAGAACTGCAGTGGGCCCAGACCGTGAGCACCTACGGCTCCCAGAGGGTGCGGACACTCAAGAGAGGAGAAGCACCTACAGGACAGGTAAGCATCAAGACACTCTCTTCCCCGGCCCAACCCCGGAGGAATGTGCAGCAGCAAGTGGAAGAAGGAAGTGGAGAAAGAGGGAAAAAACACAGCCTCCCCACTGCTCATCCCTGAGCGCAGGTCAAGTCTGCATTTTATTTTATTTTTTTAAATGATTTTATTTATTTATTTCAGAGAGAGAGCGTGCTTGTGTGCTCGCGCTCGCGTGCTCGCGCTCGCGTGCACAGGAGGAGGGCCAGATGGAGAGGGAGAGGGAAAGAATCTCTGGCAGACTCCGAACTGAGCAGGGAGCCCAACGCAGGCTCCATCTCAGGACCCTGAGATCATGATTTGAACTGAAACCCAGTGGGAAGCTTAATGGACTGAGCCACCCAGGCGCCCCACGCCTGCATTTTAGAGAAAGAAAAGTAGGGGGGAGTTGGCTTGAACTGGGTGTATGACTGTTTTATGTTTTAAATCAGAGAAGATCCTTTACATTCACAAGTGACCAGAAAGCCATGAAGGAAGGCAATGCGGCTGAAGACAGCGTAAGGGAAAAAAAATACTCTTTCCTATTTATACAAGCATGGAATTCAGCCCATTCAATAAATTGGTTTACAGGCATTAACACCAGATTCACACCATAGTTTCACCTTGCCATGGGGGGAGGTGTCCGGGGATGTGCAATATTTATAAACAGCATACATAGCTCATCCCACAGTGAGGGTTTATTTCTTAGCAACAGATAGTTTTGTTGTCTCTAATTTATGGTCCTCGGTAAAGAATCCCTCTAGGTATTGTTAAAGAGGAGGACCTCAGCCAGCTGAACCCAATCAATATTATGGGTCCCTGTTTGGGGGCCGCAAGTGGGCAGGGGAGATTACGAGCAGTCCTGAGTGAACGACTAAGTAGGTGTTTGAGAAAGTTCGTGTCTTTCCCATCTGCAGGAGGAAAAGCAATGGGCCCTCCTGCAGCAGCTTCAGGTGGCTTGGATTCCTATTTGGGAAGAAGAAGCCCCTGTTTTTACTTCGACTTTTGATAAACAGAACTTAAAGAACTTCGACTCCTCGGGAATCCAGGTAAGCTCGCCCTCCCCCTACCTCCTGACCCCTGCCTTGTCCAGTCTCCCTACCCCATGTCCGTCTTGTCTTTGGGGAATGATCCTTCCCCTCTGTCTAGAGCACTGGTTTTTAGCCCCACCTACATATTAGAATCACTGGTGTTTTATTGTTAATTCAAAGATATACCCATGCGAAGGTCTTACCCTCAACCAAGTTTCTGTTAAGTGGGGTCTGAGCACAAGTTTTTTTTTTTTTTTTAGAAACTCTTGTGGTGACTCTCCTGTTTAATTAATTAATCTTGAAGATAGAGGAGGATATTAAGCAGAGGCCGAGTATGTCCAGTTGGAGTGGACAGGGGAGGCAAAGCTCTGTAGAGAGCATGGCTCCAGGCCGACACTTACGGGCCTGGCCATGTGAGCTAGAGAAATTCATTCATTTGTCAGATATTCATGGATTGCCTTCTCTGTGCCCCGTACTGTGCATACAGCAGTGAACAAATCTAAACTCTGTGCCCTGGGGAGCTTACATTTCAGTAGAGGGGGCTTTCCTGGGGAAACACAGATGAGGCCTGCAGAAACCCCTAAGGCCCTCAGGTGAGTGAGGCAGGCAAGCGGGCGTCAGAGAACTCGCAGGCTGCCTGGTTGTGTAAAGCACACTCACAGCTGACTGTACCCTCACCCAGCTGATTCACATCAGGCTGCTGGTCATCTCGTGTCCAGGCTGATGCAGTCCCAAAGTCTCGGAGTGGCAGGAGAGACGTGCGAGGGGCAGGTGCTAACAGCCCTGAGCACGGGGACGATCCCAAAGCTGTGGGAGGATGGTGCTGATGGTGATGACGAGTGTGTTCATTTTTACTTTAGCTTAATGTCTCACATGTGGAACTTGAAGCAGAGCCAGCCCTTGAACTGGAACCTTCCAATTTCTAGCTGAGACAGGGCCCTCTCCTCCCTCTCTTTATGGCCATACTTAAGCTCCCTTGAGACAAGAGGAAGGACATATTAGGCACCTGCTTTGTGCCCCTTTTTGCTCCAGGCTCCATGACCGGACAAATCCCTTCTGCTCATCTTTCTCAGGATGACGGGTTGTGATTTGAGAGGCTGGGATCAGAGGCCATTTTGACACAGGCCAAAGCTAATTGCTCTTATCACTATCCCCATCTGTGAAATGTGTTTCTGGTGGGAAGTGTAATTAGAGCCTTGTGAAGCCTTGAGGGGCTGATGAGGGCTTGGCCACGTGCTGAGCAGGTGGCATCAGTATGACCCTCTGGCCAGCCCTGTCCTGCCCAGAAGGCTTGAACATGTGGAACAGAACAGATGGAGAAGCAGCCTGGCTTTAGCGTGCTGCCATGTCCCCTTATCCTAGGTTTGTCTCTGCCCTATTTGCAGGGAGGCCCATTGCTGGCTGTCCCCATTCTCATTTCTTAAGTCCTCTTTCCCTTTCCGTCCTCTTTGCCTCCCTTGCCCGCGTCCCCGGTTGGCGCTTATGCGTAGCCCCTTTAGGCTGGAGCTCTGAGCCGTATCTGCAGCTTTCGTGACCCAGAGGTGGCTGGACCCCCAGACCACCCTGCCCAGTACCTGGGAGCACAGACTCGGTCCTGCTCGCCTTGGAGCCTTTCAGACTCCCCTGGGGTCCTGAATAACAGTCGCAGACAGTGTGAACTGCACAGAGATGGAAGCAATGAGGAATATGTGAGCACTACTTAGCTTAGACATTAAGCTAAAGTAAAAAATGAACATACTCATCATCACCATCAGCAACATCCTCCCAGCACCTTCTGCCCTGAAATGGACAGATGTCTTTTCGTTCCATTGCTTCGGACACTTTCATAGTGTCTTTTGTTGATGGCTTAGACTGTTGCAGGCGTCGTGCTGAGTTCTGCATGTATTATCTCACAATAGGTGCATGACGTACATCTTATTTTTCCACGTTACACTTGAGAAAACTGGGGCATAGAAATTTTAACTTGCCCAAGGTCATACCACTAGCAGGTTCTGGATTCTGCAAAGCCCGCGTGTCTGGACGGGGTGGCCTGATACAGAGACTCAGGAATCCAAAACCAAGTGGTTTAACTAGCCCCAAGGGTGGTAATAGAAGGACTGTGGTGGCAAATAGATAACTTCCAAATTCAGCTTGGGAGGTGAGAAGGGGCAGATCTAACCAGAGGAGCCAAGGGTATGCAAATGGAGCAGTGGGAAGGGTGGGAAAGAGACTTCAGCCTTGAGGAGGAGGATTCAGAATCTAGGTCAAGAACTGGAGCCGTGGCCACTGGCTGAGATGTGGAGCAGGGCCCCTGGTCCAGGGAGGAGGTATGGCTGTGCATGGGAATTAAGGAGAAGAGACAGGCAGAGGCCCCGTCTTCGGAGTGGGCCGACGCAGGAAGACAAGTGGATGGTTGTGACGTAATAGGGTAAGGAGGATACACAGATGCCCAGAACAATCTCCAATACAGTAGTTATTGGATCTGTTGGCACAAAAGGAGACTTAGAGCAGGGGACATAAGAGATGCTGCTACATGACGCTAGACTCCAGATTCAAAACTGAATTAACAACTACATCCTGGGGCACCTGGGTGGCTTAAATGTCCTACTCTTGATCTCAGCTCAGTGTTGATCTCGGGGTCGTGAGTTCAGGGCCTGAGTTGGGCTCCACACTGGGCGTGGAACCTACTTTAAAAAAAACAAAGACGAAAAACTATATTCTAAGCCCTGCAAGTCACAGGGCCAGATGCCACTGGTAGATATCCTGATTCATTTTGGACGAGCTCCTGAACTGGGGAGCATGGGGATGCCCAACTTGAGAAGCTGGGGGGGGGGGGTGGGTATTAGGTAATAAGCAGGCTTTTGTCTGCTAAGATTCCCATAGGAAGTTCCTCTGAAATCCTACTTCATCCCTACCTAAATGACGAAGCCCCTGTGTTCCTGGTAGAACAGAGCCCAGACTGTCTCAGTTGACACAGAGAAGTCAAAGACTTTTTATTCTTATTGCTTTATTGCTTGAGAATTACAGGAGAATTACATATTGAGCAGCTGCTATATGCCAAGCCTAACAAAATCCCCTGAATTAAGTACTATTATCATGGGTCTTTTTTACTCAGAAGGTAACTGAAGTTCAACAAGTTAATAGTTCAGAATCATACAACCCCTGAATACAAATTTCAGGATTTGAACCCAAGCGTAAGCCTGCACTGTAGCCACCGTGTAATGCTGCCATTCTGTAGAGGATACAAGCCCCGGCTGGGGTCTCATTCATAGCAGGGCATTGGAATTATATACTGAATGAATAAATCAATGAACAGATAGATGAATGTACCCTCAAAATATTCAAACCCTGAGCCCCAGGCAGGTCCAGAAGGGGATGGATTTAAAATGAAAACCAGGTATAGGGCACCCTCGTCACATCAGCATTTTCTGGGAGGATGTCCCAAGCTAAGTCCAAAAGTCTATCAATTGCCAATGAAATGAGGAACCCAGGCTGTTCTATGTCCTTCATGTTCTTGGCTGTGATTCTCCTTAGAGACTATGAATGCAGTCATTCTCAGAAATTTCAGTGTTCTTTTCCTGACATTTTAGGTCTTGTTTCCAACATTCTATATTGTTAAAGATGAGTGCTGAAATGGATTCCTTACCTGAGTTTAAGAAGCAAGGTTTTGGTTTCAGAATGGGCAAATGAGGGGAGAAAATCCCTTGGACAAACTTGGACCTGAGGGAGATTTTCTCTTTCACAACGTACCATTGAGGAATGGTAAGCACCAGGACAGGGGAGATAAAGAGTACGGGGGACCCAGGTAATGGCTGAGCCCTAGGGAGACAGAAAATCAGAACCCAGCCCTGAGAAGGAGATGGGTGCGCATATGCTGAGTCTGGGGTTTATGGTAGGGAATGGAGTAGCAGGTGTAATTGATCCAGGACTTTGGGATGGAAGAAGATGAAGCTCAGTCTTGTGGACTGTTTCAACATGGCAGCCCAAAGAGGATGGAATTGCTTAGAGGCAGGTATGTACGATGTCAGAAAGAGAAGAGTGTTACTCAAGATGGGGTCCAATTGTCACCAAGTCACAACATCCCAAGTGCCCCTGACCCATGTCTTGTCTGGGTTAGGATTACTATATGGTCTGGATCTGTAAGAGGGGGATGAGGGGGCCCAGCTTCCCATTGCTGGGGTATCCTGAGGCTCCATGGTGAAGGAGGTGTTCACCCTCTCCTATTTGCCTCTCATGGCTCTTGAACTCCTTAGGTTGAAGCATGTGCATGGTCAGTTGATGCTTCAGGAACAGTCCAACTGAAAGAGTGACTTGATTATTGCTTGTTATGCTCAAGACTGCTGTGGAGTGCTGCCTCTTGCTAGCTCTGTGCTGGCTTTGAGTCTCCATTTTCTCTGTAGACTGTGTTGTGGGATACATAATGGCAATGGGTAGGGAGTTTACCCCTCTTTTTTAAAATTGAATTTAATTAATTAATTTATTTCAGAGAGAGCACAAGGCTGGGGGAATAAAGGGGGAGGGAGGAGAGGGGGAAGAAACTCAAGCAGACTCTGTGCTAAGCACAGAGCCAGACACAGGGCTCAACTGCATGACCCTGAGATCATGACCTGAGCTGAAACCAAGAGTTGGATGCTTAACTAACTAAGCCACCCAGGTGTGCTGGTTTACCCTTCTTTAATTGTGAAGGGTCATTTCCTTCTTGGATCTGGAGTTGAAGGTGCTTCCTTCATCATACTAAAACATAGACCCTAAGACTTCCTCTGCAGGCTCCAGATAGCTCCTCAGTGCCCAGGGCTGGCATCCCAGCTCCTCCCTCTTTAATAAGCTTCCATCCAGGACTGTGTGGGGCACACCTGCATTGCTCAGGTGCTTTCCTCTGGGCTGCTTCAGAGGGCAGGTCACTTTCTAGGTTTGCCCAATGTGGGCTCCTTCCCTCCCCTGCTCTCCCTGTTGTCAGGGTCACCAGAAAGCTTTAAGTTCAGAGCAGGATGGTAAGAATTAAAGGCAATCACAAGACCCTTCAAGTGTCCCAGTGCCAGATCCTTTGGAATCCTCTTTTCCTTCACTCTTTTATGCTGATTGGAGACTCTAGGTTTCCCATCCCACAATTCCTCACAACTTATGCAACATCCTGATTGTTTGTTCAGAAACACAACTAACCTCTGGTCACACATTTTCCTCCCTCCCTCTCTTTCACCTCCCTTTCTCCTTCCTCCTCCTTGTTGGATCACCCACACAAGTCTCTCTAGGTTGGTTGGAGGGCAAGTCAAAACACCCAGGCGAGGCAACTCTAGGAGTGAAAGCTACAATAAGGAGCTAAAGAATTTGCAAGCCTGGGATTTTTTTTGTTTTACAACTAATCACCCTATGACTTGATTAGCTGATTTGCTAATGCCAATACATTCAGCATGGTTAATTATAGACTGTGCTATTCAGGTCAGAACACATGCAGGTGAGCAAGGTGTTGGGACAATTGCTCTACCTGGGACCTGTTTCTGATTGCAAACAATCTTAGGGCTGGTCTCTGAGGATTCCTATTGGGCTACTAATTCTTGGTGAGTCTTGTGGTGTGTGTGGGGGGGGCAGTTTGAGGGTTTTCCCTTTCTCTTTCTGAGCGTCTGTTACCAACAAGAGAAGTGTTTGGTGGCATTGATGGGATCCAAAGTGATGAGAAGGCTTAATACATCCTACCAGTCTGGGGAGTCTTAACCCCCTTTGACTCCATAACTCAGCAAGCCCTGATTCTAGCAAAAATGCCCCTGTAGTGGGAGCGTAGGGACCTTGTAAATTCTTCCTAGTTGGAGTTTGGACTTTCATTGGGCAGGATGTGGTTAAAAAATATATGAGCCTGAGCAACAGCACCTGGACCCAGACCTGGCATTGGCACCCACAATGGCCTGCACAGGACAAATATCTTGACTTAATCTCAGCACAAAGAAACTCCTGGCTGCCTGGCTGCTAGTCAGCCCGGTTCTTGCTTCACCCACTTTTGACGACCCTTGGGCTACCCAGTCTCTTTCTCCCCTGCCCCCCCCCCACGCACACCAGGCTACCTCCACACATCACCAGCACCACACTCTTCACAGACCTTTTCTTCCTTCACAGCACAGTCTATATAAGAAGATTGAGAAGAAACTTCTAGATATTTCCTTCTTCTCACATATCCTCTTCCTTCCCATCCCTTTGTGCCCTCTTTCTCTCCTTGGTTCTACAGCAATAGCAGGGAGATGCAATTGGACCATGTGCCCAGAAGGAGAGCCAGGATGTTTGTAGACAGTCCGTACTCCCTCTAGAAGTTCTCCCCCAACTCCACAGCTATCCAAGCCCCTCAGCCTTTAAGAGCCCCTGGAAGTCTTTTCCAGGTGACATTCCCCTCCCCAAGTCACTCCCACCCCAGGCTGCTTGCTGCTATAAGAGCACTCTGCCCAGGTATGTCTGGAAAACTAGATCACGTTAGGTTACAGTTATTTGTAAGTGTTGTGAGAGCTCCCCAAAGGAGGGCAGCTGGGTTTGTAGGTCAGAGTGAATCTGCTAGGACGGCAGATAGAGAGTGAGTGGATAGGGAGGGAATTAGGGCAAGAGGGGGAGGACTGTTGAGTGGAATGGTGGACATTTGGGATGCCAGAATGTGGTTCTGGCCTGCGGGGCATCAACCCACTCCTTTTTAGGAAGGGTGTGTAGAGATTCCCACAGCTTCCAGCGTTCCCAGGGACTGCTGTTTTTGCCCACTAAGACCCCAGGAACGGCCACCCTTGATCTAGATTTTCTTGCATGCTCCTGCCGCCCCCAGGCTTCTCTGCCCTGGGGGCCATCTCCTCTGCTACCAGCTCTCTGCCAGGACCTCCTTCCTCTCACCAGAGCTGACTTCTCAGGACAAAAGAGTTTCTCTTTGTCCAGCAGGTACCAAACACAGAGCCAAAGTAAGGTCTTACGCTTCTAGAAACATACTGGCCTTGTAATAGAAGTCCCATAGAGGCATAATGCCCTAACCCAAAAGCAGTGAGGAAAATGCCAGATTTGGAATCACAAGCATTTATAGAGTACCTACTTTAATCTGCGTCCTGAAAACTTCCTCAACCATTATTTTATTTGATATAGCAAACTTAACAGGTGAGTCTAATTGTTCCCATTTTAAGATGGGGAAGCCAAAACTCAAAACAAATTAAATGAATTACCCAAGGTTGCAGAGCTGGCAAGTGGGAGAGACAGGATCAAAGTTCATGTCTGTCTGACTCCAGGTCAGAAGTTCAGATGCTCTCCTTTCTCTCTCACGCTTTGCCTCATGGGATGCTCACGGAATCCCTGTGATAGACCCATTCTGTCTAGGCTTTTCAAAGTGGCTTTGCAGTAGTGGACAGAGTAGGTCACACCACAAGGAGCCATCCTACATTTTCCCAGCCAGTCAATTTTATCTAATATTGTTTTATACAAATTATATGCAAATACATATTTTGATATTTATTTTCTGATATTTACGTGTTTATATATTTATGTAATGTTTGTATATGTAAATATATATAACATCACAATGTTATGATATAATTATTTTGATGAAATATATAACTTGATATAATTACATATAATTTATAAATTAATGATATATGTAAATATAAAATATATATGTGTACTTAAATACAAATATACATAAACATTTATCAAAATAATATGTAATAAAGTACACAGGAAAATGAACTTGACCATGATAGACAGAATTCTAGGATGTCCCCAAAGATTTCCTGGCCCTAGTGTATGTGTTCTGAATAATTCCCAGAAATGTGAAGGTGACAGATTTTACTCCTGGGTTTAGCTCGTTACATGGCCAGTTGACCTTGGGATAAAGAGATTATCTAGGTGGGCCTCATGTCACCACCTGAGTCCCTTAAAAGCAAAGCATTTTCTCTGGCTGGTAGCTGAGGGAAATGTGAGAGATTCAAAGCATGAAAAGGATTGGTTGTGTGAGGTGTTCTCCCTAGTTGAGGTGGAGGGAGCCACGTGACCAGAAGCTGAGCGCAGCCTCTAGCAGCTAAGAACGTTGCTGTTCGGGGGTGCCTGGGTGGCGCAGTCATTAGGCATCTGCCTTCGGCTCAGGGCGTGATCCCGGCATTCTGGGATCAAGCCCCACATCGGGCTTCTCCATTAGGAGCCTGCTTCTTCCTCTCCCACTCCCCCTGCTTGTGTTCCCTCTCTCGCTGGCTGTCTCTATCAAATAAATAAACAAAATCTTAAAAAAAAAAAAAAAGAACATTGCTGTTTGGCAGCTAGCAAGACAGCAGGGACCTCAGTCCTACAACCACAAGGAACTGAACTCTGTCAACAACCAGGCAGAGTGTGAAAACATACCTCTCCCCAGTCCCCCTCCAGATGAGGACGCAGCCCACTGACTCCTTCATTACATTATGAGACTCTAGGCAGGGGACTCAGCCAAAACATGCCAGACTCCACAGAAACTGAGGTAATAAATTTGGGTTGCTTTAAGCCATCAAGTTTCTGGTAATTTGTTATGCAGCAATAGAAAATGAATACATTGACTTTTTAGCATAAAAATGTGCATATTAATTGCTGGCTTGCTGTCAGCTATTTGAGCCATGTTCCATGACCCTGTGAGGTTTACTGTTTATTCTTCTTACAGAGAGAAACTTTGGAGAAATTTTTCTTTTTTTGCATTTTGTAACAAATGTTTATTGCGAATGTCTGCACCTTGTCAGGTATTGGACTAGGCTATAGTGATAAGTGAGACAGGTAAAATTCACTGTTCCCAAAAAGTTCTAGTCTAGGAGGAAGCCTGATAAGAAGCAAGAGAACAAATGAATACACAAGACACTCTCAGGAGTCTGAAGCACCCTGAAGACCATGAAGGAGGGTGAATGAAAGCTTGCCTGGGTGGGGCTGAGGCTGCAGGCTGTGGCCTTAGCTGGGTGGTTGAGGCAGCCTCTGAGAGGATGACATTGGAGCTCAGACCTGGGTAATGAGAAGCAGCCAGCCAAGTGAAGAGTGAGAAATGTCAGCTGTAGGGTGTATGGGCCTTCCTGAGGGCATCAGCCCCCGAAAGGAGCTGGGCAGAACCCCGGGCTGGAGCCTTTCCAGCACCCAGGGCTGCCCTTTGAGGCCTTCCTGGGGGCCAGCACTGCTAAGTCTCCAAGGAGCCTGCTTGGTACAGCCCCAGCTAGGGTTCCTGGTCCCACCCCTGGGATCCAGGATACTAATCCCACCTCCGACCCCCTTTGGGATATGAGGCTTGAGGACTGGAGATCCCCCTCAAGAGTTTTCCAGATAATCTGCACCATATGGGGCCTGGCCATCAGATCCTTGTCATAGTAAAAGTGCTTTGTTCTCACTGTGACCCGTCCTTAGCTGTGAGAGAGAAATTTTCCTGCGAAGTGTGTGTTTTCCCTCGGGGGCTACTGCTCAAGGGCTTTCTGAGTTCTCGAAATCTCCCTGTGTATTCAGTCCGGGTTCCTGCCCATCTTCCCATATTGGTGTAGGCTCTGGTCTTTCCATTGTTAGGGAGGTGTTTCCCCGACCCCCACCCCCCACCACCTGTAATGAGAACCAAGAGGTGGTGGCAGTGCCGAGCCTGTGCAGGCAGGCTTCTCAAGGCTTCCCAGCCCCGGTCACGTGCCCAGCATGGCAGGGCCTAGGGAAAGAGCACGAATGCAGCTCCACATACCATATGGCTAAATACGTTAAAGTGATACATCACATCGAGCTGGCCAACTATGTAAAAATGGGTTTTATTATCCACTTAGACAAACAGACCTTCACAATGACTAATAAGGCCAGACCTGAATTCAGACTTCTCAGACTCCTTGGAGTTCTGCACCTGTTGTTCAACCCCAACCCTATACCTAGCCACCCCCTGCCCCCCACTCCACCCTGAACTGCAAGGGGCGTCCCTTGAGAGCACGTAGACACCCTGGCCTGCATGTCCAAGCTTCATGCAATGCTCCCTGCAAACATCTATCCCTTGAGCCTTAGGGCGTGCACCCCTTCGGTGTGGTCCACTCTCAGGAAAATGGGTCCAGGCAACAGGCACACACAAATCCAGAAGTGGGCTCAGGGTCACGTGGCAGGGAATTGCTAAGTTCTGTGTTCTTGGGGGCTCTAGAATGGGGTTGGTGGGCTTTGGGTAGATGCATCCCTGTGGCCCTGCCACCTCCCAACCCTGTGGAGAGGGTCACAGCCAAAGGGTAGGATGGGGACTCTGCAAGGCCCAGTGCAAGAGCCCCTCTTGCCTGTATCTAAGAATGAGAACTTTTTGGCACTTTCCACAGTGCTGTCTCTCATAAGCTTTTAAAAAAATTTATCTTTAAAAATCATTTAGTATTGGGGCACCTGGGTGGCTCATTCGGTTAAGCATCTGCCTTCGGCTCAGGTCATGATCTCCGGCTCCTGGGATCGAGTCCCACATCAGGCTCCTTGCTCAGCGGGGAGCTTCTCCCTCTTTCTCTGACCCTCCCCTCCACTCATGCTCTCTGTCTCTCTTGCAAATAAATAAATAAAATCTTTTAAAAAATCATTTAATATTCTACTCTCAAAATTTCTCAAATTTATGGAAAAGATGCTAAAAGAATTCAATGAATTCCCCCTTGCTTTCTCTATATGTAGCTCCAAAAACTTGTGCGGAACTATTTGAGAGTAAGTTACAGACGCCGTGACTCACAATCTCTAAATACTTCAGGGTGTGTATATTTTCTCATTTCTCAGCCTTTCTTTGTCTTTTATGGCATTGATAGATTTGGAGAGGACAGGCTAGACTGTGCCTCGGTTTGGTGTTGTCTGATTTTCCTCCTGATGAGATTCTGGTCGCATAGATTGGGCAGTAATACTTCCTGAGGGACGTTGTATATTTCTTCAGGAGGCCCATGATGTTGGTTTGCCCCTTACAAGTTTGCACGCTGACTTGCAGGTAATACTAAACCATTAAAATATCCTGTCTCGGTATACTGTTGGAAAACATACTTTTCCCCATCTTGTAATTTTTATCAAGAAGAATGCTGTGCAATAGATATATACTGTAAGTCACATATTAACTTTACATTTTCTGATAGCTACATCAAAACAGAGAAATCAGGTCAAACTAATTTTAATTATATATGTTATTTCATCCGACATACCTAAAATACTATCATCTTAAACATGTAATCAATATAAAAAATTCCCCAGGGTAAGTTTTAAATTCTTTTTTTTTTGTCTTCATTGTGTTTTTTATTTTCCATATTTCTGATAGTTGGACGCCTTAGGGCCTTGCAGACCTGGGAGGGACAGCCCAGCCCCTCTTGGGGTTAGCTAATTCCTAGGAATGGCAAACAACTTGCCCACAAGCATGAAATGCAAACCAACAGTTCCTGAGCCCATACCCCCAACCACCTCTGCTGTCCCGCTGTCACCCACCAAGCTAATATTACCCCACCCAAAATCACCCCAGGGCCAGGTACCAGACAATTCGAGACCACCCCCACAGCCCAGAGCCTGCTGAAATTATTGAAACTATCCAACCCTAAGCCTTTTCCATTCCTTCCCACAAAAACCCCAATAAAGGGTGGAGTCCATACTTTGCCCTTGCCCTTTCTGCCCCTGGACGCTGGTGCTTCCCCAGGTGGCCCTGCATAGTGTATCTTGCCTCTGCTCCTAGGGATCCGTGAGTATCCACTTCTTCCTTCACAGCAGTCATTTCTGTGTCTGTGTGTATTACCATCCATACTTGCTTGAAACAAATCCCAGGTACATTTTGAAACACATTTTAAACAGGAAAATTCTATAAACTCTGCTTCCACTTTGCACTCGGGAGTGTAGCCGCATAGGCAGGTGGGGGTGGGCAGAGGGATGGGAGGTGGCACAATGGAAGTGTTTGCACCAGGAGTTCATGAGCCTGGACTCCCAGTTATACTTCCATAGTCACTGGAAACCTCAGCTTCTTGCCAAGATCACCACAGAAATAAACTCTCAGCGTCATTCTTTTTTTAAATTCTAGGTCTTCAAAACTCCAGAGAATTAATATTAATTCATAGAAACAGTACAGGAATATTTTCTACAGTAAAAGGTGGTCCTGAGACTTAGAACTGTGAGCTCCAAACAAGATGAAAACCAAAACCCCACACCTAAGACATTGTAAAAACTTCTGAAGAGATAAAACAGTCCTAGACAAAGGAATGAAAACAGACGAGCGTAATTAAAACTTGTCAACAGCAGCGATGGATACTAGAAGATAATGAGTTTAGCTTTTGGTAAAAAGCTGCTCTTTATTTTGCAGGGGATCGTACAAGTCCCACCCCATTCCACCAGCCTGAGAAGGTTGATGGCAAAATGACGCCAAAAATCAACTCACCATCTTTCTGCACGTACCCGCTCCTCCCCCCAGGCCCCATCCTGATGAAGGGCTCCACTGTCTACCTAGTGAGCCAGGCCAGACTCCTTCAGAACACCTTCTTCAACTCTACTACCCAAGGAGACACCAATGCCTGTAGCTTCTCCCTCCTCGACATCTCTGCAGTCAGATGCCCCTCACCGTCCTTCACTCAGACTTCTCCTCTGGATTACTGTGATTAAAGGTCCGGCCTTCGGCATCCCCTTCAGCATGCCATTGTCTACTCTGCAACCAGAGGGACCTTTCTTAAGTTCCAATATCACCCTGTTGCCACACCTCTCACAAACTTTCAATGGTTCTCTGCAGCTTTAAGATGAGGTTTGGAGTCTTGGGTTAAGCTCACAGGACTCTCTCTGCTTGATGTGGCCCAGACCAGCCTCTCCAGCCCCTCCTCTGCCCTGCGCTGCTCCCTGATGGAGCTCCTTGCAGTTTCCAGGTCACATACATTGTTTCAGGCCTCGGTGGGTCTGCAAATGTCGCTTTCTCTCCGCAGTAAACTCGTTTCTTCTACCTGCGCACTCCTGGCCCTGCAAAACTCAGCTGGAGGGGCGCCTGGGTGGCTTCGTTGGTTAAGCATCTGCCTTTGGCTCGGGTCATGATCTCAGGGTCCTGGGATCGAGCCCTGCGTCAAGCTCTGTGCTCAGCGGGGAGTCTGCTTCTCCCTCTCCCTCTGTGATCTCTGTGTCTCAAATAAATAAATAAAATTTTAAAAAACAACAACAACTCAGTTGGAGCAGCACTTTTTCTGCGAGGCCTCATCAGATTTGCATTTGAGAATGGATCCCTGGGGCAGCCATGAGGAACGTGGATTCCTTGGAAGCCATGGGCCTGTGGTTGGCTGTGGGCTTAAGACACTACATCAGCCATCTGACACGTAAACTCTGAAGAGCTGCCCTGATGGTCACTGCAGATACATGGGCACTACGGAGAGAACCTTTGCCGTGGGGGCCTGAAAGTAGGCTACTGCATTCTCGTCACTGAGTCAAGTTTACCTGGGGACTGTCCTGAGAATTTTGTGTCATCTTTATCTCCAGATGGACTTACTTTTCTCATTTGGGATCAGAGAAGATCAGCAGCATTCATTTGCCAGGTGACTCGGGCTGATCCTTCCCTGTCAGGCGAGTCAAGCGTGTCACGTGATCTGACGTACGTGCAACAGTTATGAGGGAACCTCGCCTAAGACACCAGTGGCCATGGTGGCTTGTGCAGAGGCTTGGGGTGCACAGTCTTCAGGGTCCTATGATCTCCTCTTCGGCCACCACCACTCTTTCAGGCACGATGAGAACTATTTCCTCTCAGCGTGACTCCCAGGGCAGAGTGACGCTTCCCCTTCATTGCAGAGTGAGGACAGAGAACGGGAGATCGCTTCACACAGCCCTCTCACCTTACTGCTTTCCTCCACTTGAGCCCAAGGAGGGACTTCTGAAACCTGAGGAGATTTCTCTTCTATCCTAATGAGCAGAAAATGATGAAAAAATAACAGGGTTGGAGACTAAACCATCGCCCTTCCGATATCAGGGCTGGCGCCTGGGAGGGCCTGGACACTGTACAGAAATGTATTTCTTCCAGTAAGTTCTTTTCTAACTTCGGTTTTTGGTTTTTGAACATCTGTCCTTTCCTTGGTGGGATGTGTTCGTTAAAGCAGCTTGCCCTCCTCGGGACATGAGTCACTCCTCATGGGTTACTGGCTGCCAACATCATGTTGGATTTTTTTTTCTTACTTACCAGCTGCCTCCCAACATCTGCCCTCTTTCTCTTCTCTCTCAGATTGGGGGTCCACAGACTTCCTCCGGAGAGGACCAGTTGGCAAATACTTCCCACTTTGTGCTCATATGATCGGTCACCCCTGCTCAATTCTGCTGTTGTAGCAAAAACTGCCGCAGACGTTATATAAACGAATGGGTGTGGCTGTGTTCTAATAAGATTTTATTTACAAAGAAAAGAAAAGGTTTTATTTACAAAAAAAAAACCACATCAGGGCAGATTTGGCCCAGGGGCCATTCTTTGCCAATCCCTGCTTTAGAATGTTCCATGCAACATTGCACCCTTATAAAAGTTCTCAGCTTCCCAGACTGCCTTGCACTTAGGGGCAGTCATGACCGATGAGACACTAGCAGACCACCACAGTGAATTTCCTCAAAAAGCTTCTGTTTTCCTAAGAAAGGTGTCCTACTTTCTCTTTCCTTTTTTTCGCCCTTTCTTTCAACAGGAGCATGAAGCGTGGAGGAGCAGCAGCCGTCCCGGGACAGTGCGGATACACAGGTGAAGATGAGGGCCCGCGTCTGAGACAGAAACGGTGAGTCTCTGGCAGCACTGTGGCTCTGGCTCGGCCCCGGGCTCTCTACCCAGGGACTTCCTGACTTGTTCAAGCCACTGTTGGTCAGGTTTCCCATTCTTGTAGCTGAACGCACTTCTAACAGGTGCATAAGTAAAAGCAACCCATGCACACTCTAGAGAATTGAGAAAATCCAGAAAAGCTGAAAGGTGAGGGGAAATCATACACAGTCTAACCACCCAGGAACATGTGTCTCAGAATGAAGAAAGCACTCTCCGTTGCCCTCAAACTCACCCTGCTTGGATCATTGCAAGGCAACCGTGATTATACTTCTGCGTAGAAAGCCCCAAAAGGATGGGTTTGATTTATTTGCTCACATCATTTCCTTGCAAGAAATCTGGATATTGTAAACCAAGGTTTTTATAGCACTGGAGTGACAGTTCTTGGCACAAGTGGCCCTTATCATAAATCTTTAAAAAGATAGCCTTTTGATAGCCAAGTAAACCTTTCAGACCTGAAACTCTACCTCGGGATCGAACCCCACCCTTCTCTGTCAAACACACACACACACACACACACACACACACACACACACACCCTCGTTATGGAGCAAGTTGCCTCTAGATGCAGGAAGAGGCCAACAGATTGGAAGAAGAGTATAGAGCCTGGACACTAAAACACAAGTGGCAGGAGTCTAGCATAACCCAGCAGAGGGGATATAGCAGTGCAGAAATGACAGAGTGGTCCATGGTGTCAGGGCAATTGGATTTCTAAATGTAAAAAAAAAAAAAAATGAAATTAGATTCCTACTTCACCCTCTATCCAAAGTAATTTCTAGAAGAATTAAAGACACAACACTTGAAACCTATTAAAACATGTGAGAGGGGCGCCTGGGTGGCACAGCGGTTAAGCATCTGCCTTCGGCTCAGGGCGTCATCCCGGCATTGTGGGATCGAGCCCCACATCAGGCTCCTCCGCTATGAGCCTGCTTCTTCCTCTCCCACTCCCCCTGCTTGTGTTCCCTCTCTCGCTGGCTGTCTCTATCTCTGTCAAATAAATAAATAAATAAAATCTTAAAAAAAAAAACATGTGAGAATATCTTCATGTCCTTGGGGTGGGGAAGAATTTCTTGACAAGACTTACCATGAAGAAATATGGCTACATTAAATGTAAACCTTTGAAATCTTTATTGGTAATAGTGATAGGCAGAGATCAACTTTATTCTCCCCCAGTGCCTCCTCTTGAATCTACTCTGCCAGTTGCTTCTCTGTTCACAATAGACACAATAAATTGTGTCTCCCCCGACCCACCGACCCCAATTCGCCTGTGGAAGCCCTCACTCCCACTGTGACTGTGTCTGACATAGGTTCTTGAGGAGGTAGTTAAGGTTAAATGCGTCATAAAGGTGTGGCCCTAGTCTAATAGAACTGTGGCATCATAAAAAGAGAAAGATACGTCTCTGCCAAATGAGGACACAGCAAAAAGGCAGCCAACAGCAGGAAGCCAGTCCTTGCCAGACCCTGAATGGGCCAGCGCCTCGATCACAGACTTAGCAGCCTCCACAACTATGAACAATTAATTTCTTGCGTTTAAACCACCTAGTCTATAGTATTTTGTTATGGCAGCCCGAACAGACTAATACCCTAGTAACAAATATATAACCTCATATGAGGGAAGACTCTTTCTGAGCTATGACCCGAGTATCCCTGGATTGGGGGGGTTCGGTGCTGTGAGGGTAGTGATCGTCTCCCAAAGTAATAGATGACTGAGGGAACCCTATTGAAGATTAGAGCTGATTTAATAATGCCTCAAGAAATTATGTGAAAATAACAAATTGTTTTTTGAAAAACAAGAACGATAATGTGAGTGGGGCTGTTTTCCCACACAGCAAAACACAGTGGATTTGGTAACTTCGGTGTAGAAATAGACATATAGGGACCTAGAAGAGAAGAGAGTCCAGAGATCCCCATACGTCTATGCCTATGTATATATGTGCCTATGTATTTAAAGTGGCATTTCAAATCAATAACAAAACAATGGCATAAGCAATAAATGGTATTAAAATAATTAGGTATTGATTAAGCAACTAAGATTAGGTTAGATCCTTACCTAGCACTGTACACAAATTAATTTCAGGCAAAGAGTTTGGCATTGGAATTTTAACAAAGTAATTATGGTGATGATTGTATTTGATCCCCCCTCCCCCAATCTATTTACCCCAAAGGATTAGTTTAAGGCAATCATGGTAATCACATTTCCTTGGGCAGTAATTGGGCCAAGACATGAGGGGAAGTGTGTTGGAGCTTTGGGAAAATTTGTTCATGTTTCTAAGGAAGAGAAACAGGAAAATACAGTCCCTTTTGTTCCTCTGGATTTTCTGTGAACTCTGCCTGTGAAATCTGTGCCTGCTCTCACCATCTTGCTAGGAGCCTAAAATAAAGGCAGAACCAAAGATGGGATGCAATGAAGTCAAGTTCAGGAGAACCTCATGGATCACTGTTCATACCATGCCAAAATCCACCTTACTTCTGGACATCTTAAGTGAAATAATACATCTCCTTATTGAGAGAACACATAGGAGAATACTTTAAGTAATTTGGAATTAAGAAGTAATTTTTATTAGAACACAGACCCTAAAATCTGTAAAAGAAAGATCGACATAATTGATTATATTTAAAAATCCACATGGCTAACTTCATCATAACAAAATGAAAGTAGAAGCAGAAGAAGGGGAGAAAATATTTGCAAGGTACATAACAGATCAATGGGCTAATACCCATAACCCTAAGAAGATCCACAAATCATACGAAAAGTAAAAGAAAAAGCTCCAATAGAAAAATGAGTAAAAAATATAAAAAGTCACTTCACGGAAGAAGAAATGTGATGGATAGTAAACATGATAAGGTGGTTGACCTCTCTGGTAATCAAAAAAGTCAACAGGAAAACAGCTTACCAAACTGATAAAAATTTAAATAATGATAATAATGTCCATTTTGATGAGGAAGCAAGTATTGATGGGAATGTAAATTGGTATAGGTCTTGTTGAAGGACAATCTGCTAGCATCTACCAAAGTCTTAAAGGTGCTTGTGTTCCGAAGAGTACAAGTTATCTATTCTAGAAAAATGTGCAAACAAAGCCTCCATAGGAGTGTATGAAGGTGGTCATTGTAACATTGTCATTGAGAAAAAAAGGGAAATAACGTAAATATTAATATTAACATTTAAAGGAAAAATTAATAAGTGGTGGTACATTGCAATTATGAAATACTCTGTGGCATTTTTAATGGGTAATTATGATCTGAAGTAGAAAAAGATCCTAAGTTACATCATTCGGAGAAGAAAGAAAATCACAGAAGTTATATATATGCAGAGAGAAAGAGAGAGAGAAATTATATAAAATAAGTCAATTCTTATACAAAAATAAGTATGTTAGAATAAATCTATTGTAAGAATTAGATATTTTTTACTATGTGAAATTAGAATGCATCTCACAATTTCTGGCATGTCATAATTTAACTGGTACCATTTTTTTCGTTAGAAATACAGGAAATAATGGTACTTTTATTATCTATCTATCTATCATCTATCTATCATCTATCTATCATCTATCTATCTATCTATCTATCTATCTATCTATTTATCTATCTATCTCTTTAAGAGAGGGAAGGCAGAGGGACAGAGTGAGATGTAAGGAGAGGGAGAATCTTAAGCAGGCTCCACACCCAGCATAGAGCCTGATGGGGCCCAATCTCACAACCTGAGATCATGCTCTGAGCCAAAATCAAGAGTCGGCCGCTTAACCAACTAAGCCACCCAGGTGCCCCAATAATGGTACTTTTAAAAATAGATGCATCTGGGGCCCCTGGCTGGTTCAGTGGGTGGAGCATGTGACTTTTGATCTCAGGGGTGTGAGTTTGAGCCCCATGTTGAGTGTAGAGATTACTCAAAAATAAGATCTTTAAAAAAATAAAATAAAATAAAAATAGATGTACCTTAGAGCCGGTAAAGCGCAGACAGATGGATAGATGATCAATAGATAAGTGATAAAAGACTAAAAGGACAAGCACCAAATGTTCGAGGTGCTTCCCTTTACTTCTGTTGACTTCTGTATTGTTTGAACTTTTTACAAGAATGTATTTGTGAATAAGTTGTGTAAACGTTTTTAAAATTCTAATTATTCTGTTTAATCTTTGACTACCTTAAATCCTCTCTTGTTTTCTTTTTGTTTGCATTGGCCTGACAGAGCCCCACCCCATTCTTTTCAACCTTTCAGTATCATTTTAAGACCTCTTTGGTGAGCAGTCACCGGATTGCTTTGTTGCTTTTACTCTAACCTGAGCCTTTGCCTGTTTTTAAAGGGGTTTAAAAGTGTTGAGGTTTGTTGACTCGACCGTTATGCGGAGTGTTACTCTGTCATCTTGCCTCACGCCTTACATTATGTCTCCTCTCTATTTTGTCCTCTGCTAAATGGATAGTATCTTGTTTGCTTTTATCTTCTGCAATAATTTGGAAGCTAGACTTCCTGCTTTAAATTCCATGAGTGGTGACTAAATTAGGAAGTAACTCTTAAATTCAAATGTACAGCCAAGACTCGGGCAGGAAAAACGACTGTCTAGGTGTTCCAGGAATGGAAGTTTACTCCAGGGGCCTGCACAACTTTGGAAGAACAGGGCTGCATCGGTCAGTGAATCCCCCAATGTGATCTGAGCCCGAGGGTCTGAAGCCACTGTGAAGGCTTCAGTGTGCGGTCACAACCGTGTCAGGAGAAAAACGAACCAGTCTTCTGAAGAGTGTCTCTCCTGGACCAACTTGAGCCCAGAACCCTATGAAGAAGGCAGTTCTAGGAACAGTAATTCCTGGCTTCTTTGCAGCCATGCAGAATGAGAGCAAGTTGATAACAGACACTAGAAGAGAATCTTTATTCACGTTTCACTCCTTGTCATATGGAATGAGGAATCAAGTGTTCTTCTTCAAGCTACGTTTCCCCATTTCTGGTAATTTTAACTAAATAATTTAAAATATAACTATCCATCTCAGTTTTTTATATTTACATTTCTTCAGCTTTCCAGTATAATTTCTTCAGTGTATCCTCTCATTAATACACTTCTTTTTGCAGTGCCATATTTATTACTTTTCTGCACCCAAAATGGATGCTGATCTGTACTGCATTTTCAATTCCATGGAGTCATTTCTAATCTGGCCAGTTGTATTCTCAATAAGTCTTGTTCCTATTTAGTAGGAGAATTCCTTTAACAGTTACTGAAAACACAAGGCGAGTAGTTTCTAAAAATATTTTTATTCCCTACCAAAAAAATCTACATCAGAAGGAGAATTCTGTATTTTACTCCAGAATATTGGGCCCTTTTTCTCCTCTTCTATTAAATTGATTTTCATTGGTCTGTGTTAATTTTTCCCTTTTTGGTTATCCTTTTTAGTGAGATATATTCAGAAAGAGGCTAGAGACTTAAATATAACTCACCCACTTCCAGGCTGGAAAGAGAGAGGATAGTAGGTTTTCTGTTCAATGAATAAGCAAGGCACCATGCAGGAAACCGTAGCTGTACATTTGACCTACTTTGAAGACTTTCTGGACACCATTAAATTGGATGCTTAGGGGAAAAGCTCTCTCTGAAGCACATAATCCATTAAATGTCCACCAATCAAATGGTGTTTTCTGTCCTAGAGTAGAAATTAAACTATCCGGAATGCCCAGAGCTGAAACTCTGTGATACCCTGCCTGCACTAGTGCATTGATTGCAAAAGAGCTCAGTGTTGGCTGCAGAGAGAGGCTGAAAGTCAGTTCCGAGCCATTGTTAAGGGGATTACTTCCCTTTCTCCAGGATCTGGAGAATGCATATCTCTTGCTCATATACAGCAAGCACTGGCTGGGGTACACAGTGTCTAAATGCTTGGGTCAAATATGAAAAATACACGATCCCTCCGGAAGAAATGGATGGCCATTTATTCGAGCTCGTAAAGATATGAAAAAAAGACATAGGATTAAAAACAAAAGTGGAATCATTTCCAGGCAGAGACAGAGCCAAGAAAGGGGCCCAGGTCCTCCCCCTTACCCAGAGCACCCTTCAGCCTTGGCATCCTGTCCTTTGAATCAGAGTCATTGTCTGGCTCTAATGCAAACACTGGCTTCATTGTGATTCTGCAGAGAGGCAGCCCCACACGCACCGCTCTCTACCCGCCTGGGGCTTCCTTGGGCTTATCCCATGGAGCTATGACTCCGGCAACCAGCCAGGAGGGCCTCTATCCAGGGTGGTGCCTCGAGATTTCTGCTGATTTATTACACAAGAGCTGCCAGGTAAAGACCTTTGCTGTCCCATGGGAAATGTCAAGTCAGGGGCAAAGTTTGTGTTCTGTCTGATTGGATCTGGGGGCTTGGGTCAGAAAGGATGGTGGCCAGGACCTTCATGTTTGTTCAGATCTGCTTCTGAGGATACTTGGATGGACCTTAGACTATCTGGAAAGTTCTAGAAAAATTCTAGGTTCCATGAATCAAGCATCCTAAGGGGTTTGCTTGAAATCTAGGGAATGGAGCAATATAATCTGAAATAAATGAAGTTCACAAGGTGGCTTACTGCAATACTTCTCAAACTTACTCTGCCTTGAACTTATCTACGGAGCTAATAAACATGCAGAATCCTAAGCCGCATTCCCTGGGCTTCTCATCCATAGGTCTGTGGCTGAGATGAGCATTCCCAACTGATTCGAATGCAAGAGGGTGACACGACAAATTCCACTTAGAAAAAACACAATTTGTGGGGATATAGGCAAAGTAAACACTGGAGCAGTCTGTTGTGCTAAGTGTATGGACCAAGAATGGGTTCTTCAGGAACTACAAAAGGAAGACTACATGCATCAGCCTCCCACCGGAAGGTTGAGACCTGCTTTGCACCTAATCAGACTTCCTCGGCAAGTAGGGATCCTGCAGACTCCAATAATAGGCATTGCTTTCAGGAGAAGCTCTCTCAAAGGTCAAGGACAGTAACAAGTAAAGGGAAGAAACCTTCCTTCTGTCAGGTGATGTCAGAGTGATGAAACCAACTGGGAAATCCCAGTGACAGAGAGAAACAGCATGTCATGATATCAATCAGCACCTGTCTGCCCACACCCCCCACTAAGGAAAATTACCCCACCCACATTTCCCTGATTTCCAGGTGACCATATGAAGTACCGTAAGAAGGCACATCCCTGGCCACAGCTGATTAGACTAAGGATGGGCAGCTGAACCCCAGGCAGCCAATTTTCAGGTGATGTAGGACATGAACTGGCATGAAAAGATGAACCAAGCCAATCAGATTACCTCTCCTGGGAATTTGAATTGGGAAATATGGAGAACCCAAACCAGTTATCAGTCAGTCATAGTTGATCAAAAGGTCATGTCATGGCAAGAAAGGCTAGGGAAGCTATGATGAACCACGAGTGGGCAAAGGATGCTGGTGAGTGGAGAGAAGAAAGAGCAAATAAGCAGAGAGAAACAGAAATTTTGAGAAATTTTGAGAAATGAGAAGAATGAGAAACCTGGTTAAGAGCACCAGGTAAAAGCAAATCATAAATGCTCTCCAACTCTCCAACTCAAGGAACGTGTAACCTTACTTGAGCAAGCTTAAGAGCGTCTCCATGGCTGGCAATGAAATACTCATAAACAATGAAACGGGACTAACCTCAGACTGAATGTTCACGCCCCCCGGGGCTCATAGGTTGAACCTAATCTCCAAAGTATGAGGAGGTGGGGCCTTTGGGAGGCGATTAGGTCGTGGTGATGGGAGGCTTGTGAATGAGACTAGTGCCCACTTGAAAGAGGCCCCAGAGAATAACCTCAGCCCCTTCCACCATGTGAGGACGCAGCAAAAAGACTGCTGTCAATGAACCAGAAAGCAGGCCTTCACCAGACACTGAATCTACCAGACCTTGAGCTTGGACTTCCTGCCTCCAGATGATATGAATTAAATTTCTGTTGTTTATAAGCCATCCAATCTATGGTCCTTTGTAATAACAGCCCAAAGCGACTAAGACAAACATTCAATAAACTCAATAAACCTTGCATGCAAGGTACTTGCTGAGTGTTTAGGGTATTCTGTCTCATTTATACTTAGAGTAGCACTAAAATATATATACATTATAGTGCTTGCATGTCCTATTTTATCATCCTGCCTTTAGAGCTAAGGAAAATTAAGGGATTGTCTATCTCTTCACGTTTCCATACGGTATAGCCACTAGTCACATGTCGCTCTTAAGCATTTAAAATGTGGCTAAGTCCAAACTGAGATGTGCTGTGGGTATAAAAGCCACACCAAAGTTTTGAAATTTAGCACAAAAATTTAAAAGAGAATGTAAAATATCTCATCGATCAATTTTGGTTGATAACATGTTGAAATGACATATGTGATGTATCTAAATGTACGTATATAATATATCCATTTTTACTTTTGCTCTTGGAAGCCACCGCTATACTGTAAATAAGCTGCAGCTTGACTACCGAATGAACAGAGAGAGAGCGCGGTCACATGGAGGAACCCCTAAGTGCCAGACGTTTGAACAAAGCCTTCTAGGACCTTCCAGCACAGCCAAAGTGGCCAGTTGAACACAGCCTAACTAGTGTCTGAGCCAGTGCCATGTGGAGCAAATTACTCAGCCAAAGACAGCCCCAGTGGCAGAACCAAGAGAACTCATAAAGCACTGTTGTTTCAAGCTGCCAAGTTTGGGGTAGTTCGTTACACAGCAGTAGGTAATTAAGTGTGCCTTCTGTAGGCAACACTTTACGATAGACAGATCCCGGGAGTGACAGCATAACCACGGATGTTTCCCGCCCTCCATGAGCTTAGAGAAAGAGGGGCATCACACACATATGTACAAAAACAAGTTTAAGGGGCGCCTGGGTGGCTCAGTGTCTGCTTTCAGCTCAGATCGTGATCCCAGGGTCCTGGGATCAAGTCCCACATCAGGCTTCCTGCTCAGTAGGGAGTCTCCTTTTCCCTCTCCCTCTGCCCCCTGCTCATGCTCGCTCTCTCTCTCAAATAAAATCTTATTTATTTATTTATTTTTTAAGATTTTATTTATTTATTTGTCAGAGCGCGAGCACAAGCAGGGGGAGCGGCAGGCAGAGGGAGAAGCAGGCTCCCCGCGGAGCAAGGAGCCCAATGCAGAACTCGATCCCAGGACCCTGGGATCATGACCTGAGCCGAAGGCAGACGCTTAACCGACAGAGCCACCCAGGCATCCCAATAAAATCTTTTTTAAAAAAATATGTTGAATAGGGGATACTGGAGCCCAGGGGACAGGTAGTTCATTCTTTTTTTTTTTTTTTAAGATTTTATTAATTTATTTGACCGAGCAACCACAAGCAGGGGGAGCAGTAGGGAGAGGGAGAAGCAGGCTCCCACTGAGCAGAAAGCCCGACATGGTGCCCGATCCCAGGACCCTGGTATCACGACCTGAGCCATAGGCAGACGCTTAGCCCACTGAGCCACCCAGGCGCCGCAGAGACAGGTATTTCAAGTTTAGTGTTAAACTTGCAGTGGCTTTGAGGAGCCTCGCCGGGGACTTCATACTGCTTCTCAGCCTCAGGCCTGTTGGTTAAGTTTTCCCCACTAGTTTATAGGAGCTTGCAGGATTTCAGACTAGGCCTTTGAGTGACTGCCTGTATCTGCTGGGTTCCGTTGGGCCCTTTTCCCCACCCGAGCCTGATGAGGAGAGAGGCAGACACCCCAGTGCTCTCTCCTGGCGCCCTTTAAAGACAGGTCCACAGGGCTAGCTGCTGTTCCCAACAGGAGCACAGCCAGAGGGAAAACAAAGTGCAAACATAGGGAGATAACACAGGTATTGGACTCTAACAAGTGTTTATTCTCCACTGGGCCAGACTTCCTGATATCTCCCAAAATGTAGTAAATAAAAGCATGTGGGAATTTTAAACTCCAAGGCTGGGGCTCCCCTCCCCTCCCCTGCTTCTGACTCTAAGTGTACCATGGGTCCTTCCAGGCCATTTTTTTCCATCATTGTCCAGAGGGGACACCTAGGCACAACTATAGGTGCTCCTTTGTCTCAAGTTGGCCATTTGCGCCTCTGGCTTTCGTGCCTGGGTGACACCACTTGAGTAGGCATTTGCCTCTTGTGGGCTCGGAGACCCTCATTTACATTTCCCCACAATAGTGAATGGCTTACAGGCTATTGAAATACAGTTGCTGAAAAACTGGTAATTGTGCCAGAAAGCCACCCTTCAAGGTTTGGGACTTGGAGCATTTCAGAGCCGTGGAGCACCTTTGAAAGTAAAGGCAGTGTGACAGAACTAAGAGCAACGCAACCTGCCTAGGGCAGACATTTTGCTGGCCACTTCCCACCCAGGGCTTCATCAATAACCCAGGGAGAAAGGATTTCGTAGTTAGAACCAAACCCACAAAAGCAGCGTCACTGTTCAAATTCGACATAGTCAGTGCATACAACAAACATCACATATGGTCACAATTATCCTTCAAAGCCTGTGACTAGAGCAGACGTTGTGTGTTTACAGCCCTGGGCAGTCATTCTTAAAACCACTCGAAGTTCAAGACCGCTGAGTTACAAAAGGGAGGAACAAAAGTAATGTCTATGCATAAATGTCCATTTTTCAAAGCATTTTACCTTTAAGATAACTGCAAATTCCCAGCCACATTACCGTTCTTTACACATCTCTAGCAGGAAATGAGAGACAGGTGAAAGAATGATAATATCAAGTGAACACTCGTGATAATGAGGCGACCGTTCTAACTAGCTTATGCGTATTAGCTCGTGCAATCCTTACTACGTTAGCGATCATCCCTATTTTACAGAAGAGGAAACTGAGGTATATACAGAGGTTGTGGAATTATCCGAGGTTTCTGACTAGAATGGGATGGTGCTCCCAAGAGGATGTGGTAATGAGTTACTTATGAAGGAAATGCAGGATTTCAAGAACTGGAACTAAGAGATAGATGGAGAAGAATATTTGGGGTGAAAGGCAACGTGTTAGCAAAGGAATAGAGATGGAAAATACAGGGCAGGTATGGGGGATGCGCTTTTGTGGCTGGGTCAAAGTGAGGTGATGTGGGCCAGAGCGAAGGGTCAAGAAAGAATTCTTGAGATATTTTCGGTGCAGAAAGATGTTTTTATTGAAGCTCTGAGCCAGGGCACATGGGCAGAAAGAGTTGTACTGGGATTGTGAGGAGGATTTAATTATATACAATTAAGTTGGGGGTGGGAGTGGGTAGAGATAAAGGAAGTTTCCAAAAGGGGGTCCATAGGTTAAGGAAGACGTAGGGGGTCCATAGGTTAAGGAAGACGTAGGGGATCCGGGAGGTCTAGCTATTGTTAAGCTAAGGTTGCTTTTGGCCTCTAGCAAGACGTTGACATTAAGATAGTTGTGAGTTTGTTAAGGACTGTCGTACTCTGCCTGTCTCAAGTATTTGTCAAAGGGCTGCAAGTTGTAAGGAAATTTAATTTTATCTACATTTCTTTTGTCTTTGTTCTCCTTGTCAAAAGGATGAGAGAGATCTGGCATAGGACTCTAAAGCTAGGTAACTTGGTATAATGGTTTAATTTTATGTGTCAACCTGGCTGGGCCATGGATGCCCAGATACTTGGTCAAATCCTATTCTGCGTGTTTCTATGAGAGTGTTTTTAGGTGAGAGTAATATTTAAATCAGTGGACCTTGAGTAAAGCCAATTGCTCTCCCTAATGGGGTTGGATCTTGTTTAACCAGTTGAAAGCCTGAATACAACAAAAAGATGGGCTTCCCCCAAGCAAGAGAGAAGGCTCCAGCAGCCTGCTTCACACTTCATCTGCAACACCATCTCTTCCTGGTTTTACAGGGGACAGCCTTCAGACTAGAATTGCAACATCAACTCCCCTGGTACCTAGGCTGTCGACCCACCCTGCGGATGCTGGACTCGCCAACCTCCATAATTGTCACTACCTTATAATAGATCTGTTTCTCTCTAGACACATCTTTTGGTTCTGTTTTTTGGAGCCAAATCATGGGAGAGTCATACAACTTGAGATCTGGAGAAAACCCTTAACCCACCGCCCTCAATAGAACAATAGAAGGGAAACAAGACCACGTCTTAGAGACTTTCAGTGGCTTGTGAAGACCATAGAGCCAGTAAATAGCAGGGATGTGGACCAGCTGCTGGCTTGGAACTCCCTTTCCAATCTCTTTTTTTGCTATCCCCTTTGACTCACACACAGGATGCAGGTGGAGTTGGTGAGGGGATAGAGCTCTCCTGTGTGTGGCCCAAATACATTCTCTGCTTTCCTTCTCCAAACACAGCGTACCACTGGTGTTGACCCCCATGGCACGTGCTCCGCTGTCACTGTCCTGCGCTGTCAAGAGCCTCACAAGTAGGCAGTTCCCAAGAGCAGGCCAGGAACCCAGTGGGGCAAGCAGGCCCCTTCTTCTCAGCCTGACCAGCACTGACTACTTCCTCTCCTGGCATGATTTTAGGATTTCCCATTCTCCTCCCTGCTGCATTTCCTGCTTAAAATAACTTTTTTCCTAGGTCAGTTCAGGTGCTCTGTGATTCAGGCAAAACCGAAGAGACAAAGGAAAATAAAAACCAGTCAGTTATGTTGGCCTATTGTTCACCCTCCAAAGGCACCAAATAATTACCTAATCCCACACCTCACCCACTCTGCTCCTATCTCACAGCCCTGAATGTTTGTTTTGCTTGCATTGTCCAAAGACTCCCCTTAATCAAGTTCAAATTTATACCTCCTTGATGGAGAGGACGGGGCGGGGGATGGGGGTTGCGGGGAGGCAGCGTCGTGGCTCTTGTATGTGGATCGCTCTGGACAAAAGTATGAGACCTTTCTGCGCTGTCCATTTCCTGCCCCCACCTGTGTTTCATACCTACTTGTCTTCCCAGCTGCACATCTTTTGCTCCAGTCAAACCGGTCTCTTGGTTGTTCCCTGAACTTGCCTGGTGTTTTGCACCTAGAAACATTTGCCCCCGCCACCTGCCCCCGTGGAATGGCCTTCCCACTTCTTTCCACCTAGCCAAATCAGACTGATTTCACCCTTCTTCAACACATGTGTTATCTCATCCTGCAAGCTCCAGCAGAAATTCGTCTTATCTGTGAAGTTTCTGGGACTCTCTCCACCAGAAGTGACGACTTCCTCTTTTCTCTTATGCTTATTTTCTGTACTACTCATTTGGCACTTAATACATCCCAGTAGTTTATAATTCATCATTCACTCATTCATTTTATTTCAACAAGTATTCACTGAGTAACTGTTATTTTCCTGAAACCGTGATAGGTGCTGAAGGTACCAGGATGAAGAAGACACCTTGGTTGCCTGCAAGAGGTTCAGTCCTCCTGGTGGACACGGGCTCCTGAGGAGATGGTGGTCATACGATAGGGTGAGTGCAGGTCCAAGAGGCTTCCTATGTGATCTCTGTCCTGGTTCAGTCTTGATGAATGAGTAGAAGTTGGTCAGGCGAAGGTGGGGAGAAAACATGTTTTCAAGGGCAGAACAGAGGCCCAGAGCTGGGGAACGGCTGAGTTGTGTGGAAGGATATCGTAAGCAGCGCCCTCTTGCCGGGACAGAGAATGTTGCTAAAGCATGGAATGTACAAGATATAAAGGGAGAGTCTGGAATACTAGGCTTAGAAGTTGGATTTATCCTGGGAGTCATGGTATGCTCTTGAGGGTTTAAAGCATGGGATCGACTCCCAGATTTGCAGTTCAAGATCACGCTGGCTACTATGTGAAGAATGGACCCAACTGAGGAGAGATTTGAGGCAGGGAGCTGTAAGGAGGCCATGGCAGGAACCCAAGGCACGAAATAAGAGGGCAGTGCTATCTGTCCCAGGAATGAGGACACTAGATTTGAGAAGTATACAAGATGTGAAATTATACCAAAGTCAGTGTTCTGAAGGGCTTCACAACTGCAAGTGTGGGATATAAATACAATGCAATGTAGGGACGCCATTATGGAGACTGAAAAAGTGTTGTCTGGGAGACAACTTTCTGCTCTCCTGACAATCTTAAAAATCTTAAACAGTCCATAGATTCATCACTCTTATAACCTGGACATTTGTACGTGTCATATCTCTTCCAGCCTGCAGTCTCCTTGAGGGCAGTCTAAAGCACTTCAGCTCTTGCAACAAGCCAAAGCCTCTGCTCTCCCTGTTGGAAGGAGGTAGAGGTAGGATCAAAGGGGCAGAGATT
Organism: Ursus arctos; assembly: GCF_023065955.2. Taxonomy (NCBI): domain Eukaryota; kingdom Metazoa; phylum Chordata; class Mammalia; order Carnivora; family Ursidae; genus Ursus; species Ursus arctos. The sequence goes on from NW_026622908.1 coordinate 4,012,563, forward strand.
ATTCTAATACAAAGTAGATCATTAGGTTCTCCAAAGCTTGATCCTGTACGTTCTTCTGTTATTTTCCTCCTCTCCTCTTCCTGTCTCTTCTCATTCCTTTCTACACCTTGGTCCTAAGCAATCTCATTCACTCACATGGCTTAAATCTATATGTTGATAGCTTTCCAAACATATGTCTCCAGCCCTGACCTCTCTTCTGAAGTCAAAATCAATCCATCCAGCTGCCTATTTGACATTTCTACTGGCACGTTATGTCTAAAGTTGAACCTCAGACATGTCCACCTAAACTGGTTCTTCTTCCAGCATGGCTCTTCTCATTGGGTGGCCCCGTTATCCACTCAGATGTCCAAGCCATTAATCTGGGAGTAACCTGCAACAGCACCCACTCCCTCCAGAGGCCAGACCTCCAAACTAGATCTAGGATCTGTCCTCTGCTCACAATCCCTACATTCAACACCATCACTCATATGGAGAGGGTACCATCTCCTCTTATTAGCCACTCTTGTGTTCTTGCTTCTGTTTTTAGAGAGCAGCCAGAGGAGTATTTAGAATTACATATCAGGGGCCCCTGGGTGGCTCAATCGGTTAGGTGTCTGCCTTCATCTCAGCAGAGAGCCTGCTTCTCCCTCTCCCTCTGCTGCTCCCCCTGCATGTGCATGTGTACTCTCTCTCTGTCAAATAAATAAATAAAATCTTCAAAAAGATAAATAAAATTACATATCAGACCACATTACTTATTTGTGTAAAAGCCTTTAAAATGGCTTCTAGTATACTTGGGACATTTTTCAAAATGCTTGCCATGCATGACCTCACAGTCCTCCATGACTGGATGTCATACCCTCACTCCCTCTGCTTCCTCACTGGCCTCCTTTCAGTTCTTCAAACACCCCATCCTTCATATCTACAGTCCTTCATGAAAAGCTCCTACCTGCCCTCTTCACTGAGGTCACTAACAACTCCAACTGATCCATCAGTTTAAATTTTCATTCCTCAGAAGGGCCTTTGTCCTTCAGACACACATCACAGTTCTTTCATAAACCCCTTATTCCCTTAGAGCACTTAACACAATTTGCAAATATATTTATTTGTGTGACTGTGTGTTCAACGCCCATCCCACCCCGCACCCCCCCAACCCCCAGCGTACACACACACACTCCATTTCCCACTGCCACATCTCTGGAGCCCAGCACAGGGTTCGGTGTGCAGAACACGTAGATTTTTGTTGAATGAATGTGGTAAAGGCTGTAAGAAGCAGACAAATCAGGGGCAGGGATTTTTCCATGGAGGAGGGAGGACCTCTGAATGGTGGTGCAGAGAAGGCTTCCAGGAAAATAAAGCATTTGATGGAAGCTTTGAAAAATGGGTGGGTGGAACCTTCCAAGGTGAATGAGAATAAAGGAGCAGGTGGAGGGGGGGACTTCCAGAGTGGAGAGACCACCTGGTCGGAGAAAGCCCAGCAGGTCTGAGAAATGATGGGTAACCAGGATGTCTGAACCATAGGGCTTGGGGCAGGGAGGTAGACTAGAAGGGTGTGCCAAGAGCTGGCTTCAGGACTTACTCTTAAATCTACAGGAGGTGCTGATAGGTGGCCAAGAGGCTTCTCCTGGACCAGACAGCCCTTCTCTTCCTGGAGGGCTGGTACCTGGTATATTTCACACACATTTGTGTCCCTTCATTAGCTCTCACACAGGACTTAGGCGCCAATAGGGCCTAACACCTTTCAGCCCCTGCTGCTCCCTGCCCCACCCAGCCTCAGGCACCTGGCCGGTAGGTTGTGGCCAATCCCTATTTGCAGTGGAAATGGAATGTGCTTATTCTATGATGTTAATTGTTTCATCTAGTTCCACATTAGGAAACTTGGGACTCTGGACAATTTATAGGGGAAAAAAATTAGTGCAGAATTCACACAGTTCTTCCACAGGCATTTGACTTGTGTTTGAATCATGTCCAGGTGTGGACCCTCTTGACTCACCATTGAGGCCTCTAGAAAAATTCTTTGAGCCACACACATGACTTTGTGATCTTGCTAAAAACACATGTGTGGCTCCTCTATTCAATAGATTACTGTTTTAAAAGGGACATTTATCAAGTGTTTTACCATTCACCCCATTAGGTGTTTTCCATGAGTTACCTCATTCAGTCCCCACCCTCACCCCATCAGGGAAGCACTCAGATTTATCTTCTAGATAAGGAAACCAAGCTCAGAAGGATTAAGTAACTTGCCCAAAATCACACAGTTTGTAGGCGTGAAAGCTGTGTTTGGATTGAAGTCCGTCTGGCCTAAATCCTGCGCTCTCAGCTTGTAAGCAAGCTCTGTGGCTTTTCAAAGACAGGGCATATTGACTGGGTTTTGGAGAACCATAAGGTTGACTTTTAAGGAACTTTTTTTTTTACTTTAAAATCATTACAGATTCACAGGAAGTTGCACAAAATGTGTGCTTGCATAACTGGAGTACAACCTCGAAAACAGGGAATTGACAGTTCAGTCCAGAGTTTTGAGTTTGAAATTCAGATTTCGCTAATTTTACCTTCAGGGCTATTTTTTTTTTTAAAGTTAAGTGAAGTTTTCGGGGGGAAAACCAAACAAAACCAAAAACCAAACCAAAACAACCCAACTTTCTAAAAGGTCCTTGGAACTCCTCCTTCCCTGGACTTTTGAACACTCACGGTAGTCCTCGGCTTCCCGAAACAGCAGGTCTGAGGAGAGGACAAGTCAATACACAGGGAGATCCATTTCTGCCATCGTGGGCTGCAGGGAAATGCTATATTGCCATGGGACCCCACTGAATCCATGCTGCTTTAACACGAGAGGACTCCTAACAGGGGACCCCAGAAGGACCCCATCAGACTGCCCAAGTCTGGTTGTCTGGAGGCCTCTAAAACCCTTGGGGCTACCTAAGACCTGGCTCAGCCAAAATGCCTCTTTGCTCCTATTGTCTGTCTCCTGGCAGCTGATGATAAGTGATAAGCATGGGAGATAAAACAGGTTTGGGGCTGTGAACCTGCCTGAATCACTGGCAGCCAACCAGGCCATTTTTATCTGGAAAAACTCCCCCCAGGACAGCCTAAATGAGTGTTTGGGAACCTGACTCAGGGAACAATGGCGGGAAATGGAGGCCCAAGCTTGGGCGTTAGGGCCCTGCCACCCACACTCCTCTTGCACTGTTATTCCTGGCGAAAACTGAGATTTGCTTTCATTCGGACAGACTCTGTGGGAAGAGGTGCAAATGAGGTTTGGAAATTAAAAGGAAGTAGTATGATGACAAGGGAAGTGATAGGAGATTGTTTTCCAAGCTTTAGAGATTTCATTATAAATGATTCTGAGAACTGCCTCCCGAGATATATAATGATAGCCATACTAGTAACTATGGTAGCTTCTTGCTCACCAGGCCAGATGTCGAAGCCATGTGGGGGCTAATTTCCAAACTGTTTCACTTGGTAATTTGCGAGTCCCCAGAACAAACGAGAAGTCAGACCTTATGTGATACAGGAGAAAGTCATTCTCCATTGCTGTGGCCATCAGGGCGATTGGGTCCTGGCCCCTGCCCACGTCTCCGGGTAAATCTGGTCACCCATCTTTGACCCTGTGAAGGAGGAAATCTGGTTAGACTGACATGCATGACTGACTAGACATGTTTCTAGATTTTCTGCCAAATGCTCAGAAGCTCTCTGCTATGGTTGTATTCCCCCCACATTCACATGTTGAAGTCTTAGCTTTCAGTACCTTAGAATGTGACCTTATTTGGAAATCATTGTGGATGTAATTAGTTAAGATGAGTGGAGTGGAGGAAGGTGGGCCCCTAATCCAATATGACTAGAGTCCTCATAGAGAAGGGAAATGTGGACACAGGTGCACACACAGGGAGAACATCGTGTGAAGAAGACGGCAGAGATGGGGTGGTGCTTCTCCAAGGAAGTTGCAGATGGCAGCAAGCCACCAGAAGCTGGGAGAAAGGCATGGGACAGATTCTCTCCCAGAACCCCTAGGAGGAAGCCACTCTGCCAACACCCTGATCTCAGACTTCTAGCCACCAGAACTAGGAGACAGTAAATTTCAGTCCTTGAAACCATCTAGTTTCTGGTACTTTGTTAAAACAGCCCTAGCCAAACAATAAATCTCTTAAAAACGTTGTTTCAGAATCTTTCTCAGAATTGATTTCAAGGTCCCTGGTTCATGCTGTATGAAGTCCACCTTCTTTCCACTTTCAATATTAGAGTGGATCTTACCATATTTATTTATTTTTTTTTTTAAAGATTTTATTTATTTGACAGAGATAGAGACAGCCAGCGAGAGAGGGAACACAAGCAGGGGGAGTGGGAGAGGAAGAAGCAGGCTCATAGTGGAGGAGCCTGATGTGGGGCTCGATCCCAGAACGCCGGGATCACGCCCTGAGCCGAAGGCAGATGCTTAACCGCTGTGCCACCCAGGCGCCCCTTACCATATTTATTATGCCAACACTTCTGTTCTCAAGAATGCCTACAAGTAAAAGCAAACAAAACAAATACCCATAAAATGTTGGATGGTGATGATGCTTAAGTTAGAGCCAGTAGCTCTTTCTGAAAACAAAAACAAAAACAAAAAAACCCAAAAAACAAGAAATTGAACTAAAACCTAGATGTATGCTATTCAGGAGATATTTCCTGCTGGTTCTTAGTCCAAATGGGTAAGGAAGCTGCTGATGGAAGAGTACCACGGTGTTCTCAGCAGGCGGCCTGCACCTGCGTCGGGCATTAACACTCCTTCCCGGTTCTCGGATACACAGAAAAGGGAGCGCCACACCACAAACCCAGAAGAATAACTGTTGCTGGCAGAAGGATGGCCTCAGGAAATGACAGGAGCTACGCAAGTATGATCCACAGCCCTGGTGGTGGTGGGAGTCCTTTCACTGCATCCATCCCAACGGTGCCTTCAGCAGAGACAAGCAGGACCTGGGCTCCAGCAGGCCCTAGCAGGAATCCCGGTGACCCAAGAGTACACATGTCTCCATAGCCATGGGGCCCTGGCACTTGTGCCCCGGCTCCAAACCCTACTTGCTCTGGAGTGTGGGCCACTGTCAACATAGATCAGTTAATCTGGAAGACACAGCTTGGAACCCCCCGGACTTCCTCTTCTGTCTTGAGATCCTCTTGGGGCCTCCTCTTGGAGTGTAAGTCAGAGTTGGGCAGTTGGCTACAGAGATCAACAAAAGGAAGGAAAGACTCCTCCTTCTTCGTGTTTCTCAGCATTGCCTCATACCTGACACACAGCCTTGTTTGGTCTTTGCAGGATCTTCTGCTTTCCCCACCTAAAAGTGAATGGTTTTGTTACAGTTGAGAGAACAGAGAGGCATGAGGGTGTGGGAGTGGGAGTCAGGGCTTTGCCAGGAGGCTGGGCCTCTACAGTCCTCTGACCGAGACCAGGTTTAAAAGGTCAGCACTAAGGGCTTTAAGGAACCAGCCAGAACTCTCTTCCCATTAACTGGGCAACCTGTGGTCCTCACTGCAGCTGCCCTGACCCAGCTCGTCTCCATCCTGACCTTCAGCTGACCCATTCTCTAAAGGGTGGCTGGGGCAGAAGGTGGAGAGGCCCCCTGGGAGCTGCTTGAGGAGTCCAGACCCCCAGGTGCTCACCCAAGCAGAGAACTGGCCTCCATAAATGGCACCACCCCTCTGGGCCTTGAATTCACTCATGGATCCAAAGGGTCCATCTTGGAGGCCTCCAGAATCCCTTTTCTGTCTGGCTTCCTGCCCTTTTACTTCCTCCGTGGTCACTTCTGTTGTCTTCTCACCTCTCCCCACCTGCCTGACCCCACCTCCATCCCTGGAAGGTGTAGGTCTCCTCCCCAGGTGCCTGGGCATCCCAGCAAGAGGTTTAAGTCTTCCTGACTCTGTGGTGTACAGCACCTGCACAAACCTTTCTCTGGCTGCCGGTGACTGCCTTTCCTAGCTCAGCTTCCCTGTGGTTAGGCCAACAAAGTCTGTTTGTTTAAACTGTCATACGGGAAAATCCAGGCAGAGGTGAGAAGGAAGAAAAACCCTGTCCTGCCACGGAAGCAGAGCAGCAGAGAACCCCCGGGCCAGCTGCACGCCCAGGCGCAGAGAACACCACCATGGCACTGTGGCGGGCACTGGCCGTGGCCTCGCAGCTGCAGCTCAGCTTTCCCGGCAGGGGACATAATGGGTTAAGGAACTGCATTTGGACAAGCACTGTAGCCTGAAACTCAAGCTCCCAAGGAGTCCAGGGCCAGGGAAGTGTCTATTGTCAACAAATGCCACCACTGGACCAATAGCAGGCCAGCATGTGGCTCTGAGATAGGGGCCTCTGAATGTCACCAGGCAACGGGCACAAAGAAGACTGGATCCACCCCTAACCACCCAGCAGCCAGTGACAGTGCCCCACGGCCCCCCTGTATCGCCCGCTCCAGCACAGCCAGGTGGGAGAGCCACTGGGCCCCAGAGTCCCCCTAGATCAAATTACCATCAGTCTCAGGATTTGGGGGGAACGGAGGTAGTGTAGAAAGGGCTTTATTTGGAAACTCGAGTACCAAATTTGGTTTAGCAAGAGCTGAGCTGATGGCAAAGACGAAGATTTTCGAGTAAAAAGGGTATAAATGTTCCTGCAAAGCACAGCCAGGCTCCTCCACCTTTCTGCCGCTCCGTCCCTACAAGTCAGGAGATGGGAACAGCCTAGGATCCCTCTCCCCGACCTCCAGGCTTTCCCTGGGAGATGCTGGGTGCGACGCTGGAGACACATTTATGAAGTTAGGCTGGGGGAGAATGTAAGGTAAAAGCTAAGAATGCTTGTTTCTCATTCCTACAAAGTACATTCCCTTCCTGTCGTAGACCCAGAGCGGGGTGAGCCGTCACCCAGGCAAGGCCTTCTGATCTCCAACTAAAGGAGAGCTGAAGGAATATTTTTATCTCATCACGCACATATTCGTTCAACATTTAGAGCAATGGAGGGGCTCGGCTGGGTGCTGGGGTTGAAAGATGAGCTGATCATTTTTGCCACATGGTCTGACCCTCCCCAAAGGTTCACTATCTTATCCACCCTATATGCTGAACACTCAAATCTATCTGCCTAGCCCAGCCCGTACCCCTCTTCTCCCAAGCACCAACCCAATATATCAAATAGTTTTCTAGGCACCTCCTCGTAAATTTTCCGCAGGGCCACTGGATGCAACGTGCCCCAAGTTCAAGGTTGCATCCCTCTACCACCAAACCTGTTTTACCACATGAGCTCTTTGTCTTAGTGAATGATACTTAGTGAATGATATTTAGTGAATGTCTTAGTGAATGATACAACCCTCTACATGGGTTGAATTGTGCCCCCCCCTAGAATTCATATATTGAAATCCTAATCCCTAGGACCTTGTAATGTCACCTTATTTGGAAATAGGTTAATTACAAGTGTAATGAAGCAAAATGAAGTCACACTGAAGTAGAGTGGGCCTATTCTAATATGACTGATGTCCTTAGAAAAAGGGGAAATTTGGATACACAGACATGGGAAGAACACCATGAGAAGAGACATAGGAAACAGCCATCTAGAAGCCAGGGAACACCTATGGCTACCAGAAGCCAGGAAGGAAGACTGGAACAGATTTTTCCACAGAGCTTTCAGAAGGTGCATAGCACTGCCAACACTGATTTCAGACTTCCGACTCCAGAACTGAGACAATAAACGTCTGGTGTTCTAAGCCATCCCGTTTGTGGTATTTTGTGATAGCAGCCATAGGAAATGAACACCACCTCCATTAAACATTGTCCAAGAAAGGATCCTGGAAGCTTCCATCGTGTCCATCCTTCCAACAACACCTCCACACGCCACCTGTAAACCAACAATAAACCACTAAACTCTGTCTGCTACACCTGCAGAACACCTTGCCAACAACCCGCTTGTCTTCATTCCCGCTGTTACCACGTTGTAGCAGGCCATTATGTCAACAGAACCCTTCCTAACCGCTCTCCCCGCCTCCAGCAACACGTCGTGCCTAGCTGTTCCTCAGATTGCAGCTGGAATAATCTTTTAGTGTGCAAATAGGAGATGCCTCTTTCCTCCTTTAAAAAAAATATTTTATTTATTTATTTGACACAGAGAGAGAGAGCACAAGCAGGGAGTAGTGGCAGAGGGAGAGGGAGAAGCAGGCTCCCTGCCGAGCAAGGAGCCCAATGCAGGGCTCAATCCCAGGACTCCGGGATCATGACCTGAGCTGAAGGCAGAGGCTTAACTGATGGAGCCACCCAGGTGCCCCACCTCTTTCCTCCTTAAAACCCTTCAGATGTTCCTCCTTGCTAGTAAGATGGAGTTTAGTTCCCCTAAAGGGCTCAAGAGGTACAGAGTAATGCGGCCCCTGGTCCCCTCTCTGTCTCCATCTCTCACCAGTCTCTTGCTAATAGTATTCTCCAGCAGTACCGAGCTTCTTTCTTTTCCTTAAATGTACCTGCCAAATCTGTCTGGCCACCAATACTTAAACATGCTGTTCCCTCTGTCTTGAACACATTTCCCCACCCTCTTCATCCACGTGACTTTTACTCATCCAATTGTCTTTTTCTGTTAGTGGCTCTTGGAGTTGAGTAATTACATCTCTCTTGTTCGTGGGTATATCTTCAGTGCCTGGCATGGTGCCTAGGACGTAGTAGGTGCCCACCAATCATTTGCTTATTGACTGACCAACTGACAGAAACATGACTCTTATCCACAATGAGCTCAGTCCAGAGGGGAGACAATAGTGTGGACAAAGAAACTCAGCAACACAGAAATAGGACCCAGTTTGACTCAGCCTGAGGCAGTGGGGACATTTCCCACAGGCAATGACATTTAAGCTGGGCCTTAAAGGATGAGTAGGAAATGGCCAGAAGAGAGAGGGGGCAGGGTAAGGAAACTCATTTTAAGCAGAGAAGATGCCAAGGAGCAGGGCGTATTTGGGAAATGGTGGGAATATTTTGTGTGCCCAGAACTTGATGTACAGAAATTCAACTGATGTGGGCTGAGGTCATCAGACTATGAATCCTGCAAGGAACTTATTTTTGCATATAAATCTCAACTTGTCCTAGACATAAAAGAGCAAAAAGTAAGTTTGTGATCCCTTTTTATAGTGAGGTAAGGGGAGACATAAGCCCAGAAGTGCTGCTCTGCTCCTCAGAATGTTCCCTGAAAATCCTAGTTCTATTTGCTCCTGGGGTTAAGACTTTCACCTCTTCAGGGCCACCAATAAACCCTACATTTCTGCTGAAGCTGAATATCTGGATAAAAACAGCTGGGACCACAACTGCATCTCACTCCCCTACCACACCCCCCAAACCCCTGACAAAAACACACTGATTGAGTGGGTGGCTGCCTAATCCCCTCTGAATGCCCTGGGGAAGGGGGGAGGGGCAGACGCGCTCAGGTTACCCTTTATCACTCTGAAATCTCTCTGGCTCTAATCTAATTTCAGTCCCTTTTGTTCGTCTTTTCAGATATAAAGAATAATTTATCCATATCCCCTGCATAAAATCATTGCCTATACTTGAAAGCAAGAATTGAGCCACCCATTTGCCTTTTCTCCAAATAAAACCAATTTGATTCCTTATTTGTTTTCTTATAAAAATCCGTAGTCTCTCCCCTAATCTTACCTCAAGATCATTTTAATCTCTCTCTCTCCCACTCTCTCAGTCCTGTCTTTCTCTCTCTCCCCTCCCCCCACCTCGGAACCAATGTATGGACTAGAACAGGAGAGGAATCATAGAGCCAAGATAGTTTCTCCTAAGATAGGTGGGTGGTCCTGGAATAGGAAGAACAGTCCCTTCTGCAGAGGAATATCTGCATGGTCCAGTACAGTTCAAGGCCCACCCCGGAAGCAGATGTCTGTTGTTGCACATAGTGTGAAGCCTGAGGAAGTGTGCACAGGGTAAAGGAAGCCTGCTACCATCCCACCACCCGTGGATCTGTAGCCTGGAGCCAGCCTGTGGTCAGAACACGGACAGGCGAGTCTAAGCATAGATACACATACAGCACAAGCCCAGGGGCCAGCAGTGAATGTTGCTAGCCCAGAGCCATGAAGTAATCCTTTGTGGTATAGGAGCGAGACACCAAAATCAGCACATTGGTACTGTGGAGGCAGCTCAATCTCATGTGAAAGAAATACCATGTTAGCCAGCAGAAGTAATTGGATTGCCAGGCAGCTTTTCTGGAAAAAGGGGATATCTGGTTGACCCCATACGTGGAGTAGAGGGGCAGAGATAGCCCCCAACGGGAGAAACAAGGACAAAATCCACTCAGGTCCCATCTGGGATCAGGGTATCCCACCTGAACAGTACTGCTGGTTCTGCCTGATCCCAAACACCAGAGAAGCACTTAGAAAATGTTAGGAAAGTCACTCTAAAATGTGTTTGTGTGTGTGTGTTGGTGGGGGAAGGTCCAGAAGTGTGGGGACTGGGCAGGGGCTCCTTTAGTCTGAATCTAAGAAAAGTACTGTCTTGAATTCAGGTTGGACTGACTTTAAATCACTCATCCTAACCGCTATAAAACACTGGGAATCATATAAAACTCCTTTTTTATAACAAAGGTAACATGTTAAGCTTTAGATAATAGAGATGCAGATGTGGGTAGACCAGCTGCATTACCCCTTTCCTCCTTGTCCTGTCGAATGTTCTATTCCTGTCCTGCACCTGCTCTTGTCAACCTTGCCTTCTCACTAGGTCCTACCTCCTTCATCCTTCTGACCTTCCTCCCTCACTTTGCCATGTGTGAGACAGTCCCATAACTTGGAAGCTAGGCACAAGGCACCATCACTTTCCGGTTGTGTCAGTCTGGAATGGAGGGTGCATAGGGCTGGATTTGTTGAGCAAGCCAGGGTCAGGCAGAGACTAACTCTAGGGCAGGGCAGGACCTAAAAGAACAAATTGAAGATTAGGGTGATTTATGTGTCCATTTCCAGCCTTAGGGAGTGAGCTACTTCTAGGGAGGGATCGTGCCTTCTATTCTACCTTCTGTATCCCTTCGTGCCTTGAGCAATGCCCGTCACCATGTTTGTGCTGAGTAAATGAAAGGATAAAAAATGAAGGACTGAAAGGCCTTGCCTTTGCCTGTTGAGATTGGCTCAGAATTTGGACAGGCTTGACTCTATAGTTAGAACCATCAGCAGGTCCAGCTGCAAGGAGTAGAGAAAGCCACAAAAGAAGATGGACCTGAGGTTAAATGTCCCCTTCTCCCACTCCCTAGAAGAGTTTCAGTGTGGTTCCATTCCCTCAATAGTTGTGATTCAGTGTTTCCTGACCCCACCACCCTAACCCCACAATAACAGTGCTGTCCAGGGGCAACCCTGCCACCTGCCAGAGACACAGAAATCCTTAGGATTCCCTTTGTACCGCACGGCCGCCACAGTGAGCCACTTCTGAATTGTGAAATATTCAGCAGGTCACTCTTATGTTTTGAATAGTTCCCAAGCAAACCCCCCACTAGGGATTGTAAATTCATGTCCCATGCTGAACCACTCCTAGAATCTATCGGTTGCTGTTTGCAGTCACCCAAGCACCCCAGTTTCAAATAATTAACTGCTCTCTTGGAATGCTTACCTTTGCAAAATATCACATGCTCATTTGAGCATGAAGAGGCTCCTGATAGGAATATCAAAATTACCTTTGAATACTGGATAATTTATGGGTATGTTCATACCCTTCACTAAGCTCTAGGTGACAGCTTGGCATGCAATTAACAAAACAAAGCAAAACCTGGCCTCTGATCTGTTAAAAAGCATATCGAATAGTCGTATCCTACAGATGGTGACTGTGGGTGCCTCTCGGCTGAGAGTGGTCATGTGGAAGGGAGTATCACCGGAGAGGGCGCCCAGGGAATATGAAGACAGCTGCTGCCAGCTGTGTGGGGGAAGACAACACTTAAAACTCAGAGCTGGGGTTGGGCTAGGGGGGATCAGACCCTATAGCTAGGTGAGGGGGCTGGCTAAGCCTCACTCCCTGAAGGCAGCTTCTCCTGGTTATAGGACTCATGCTGTTGCTGTGCCCCCTCGCAAACCTGCCCCAGCTCAGTGGTACCAGCAGGCAGAACTCAGGACAAACTGGCCATAGAGTATTCCCCCATAGTAGGAATTTGGCTAAAAATCAGCATTACTTTATATCAAAATTCCAAATGGAATTTTAACACTCATAGCACCTGCCGTGTCCCTCAAGAATTCCTTTCACAGGTAGAAACTTCTGTATGCCATCTCTTGCACCTCAAGATAATTAGACTCCTTGGAAATAACATTAATAATAATAGCTATGATTAATCATGCCTTTAATAAGGGCCAGAAACTATAGTAAGTTGAAACTGTATTAAGAAACTACACTGGGGCATCTGGCTGGCTCATTCGGTGGAGCATGCGACGTGATCTCGGGGTTGTGAGTTTGCCCCGCACTGGGTGTAGAGATTACTTGAAAATAAAATCTTTAAAAAAAAAAAACACTAATTTTTTTTTTTTGAGAGAGAACAAGTGCAAGTGGGGGCTGGGGGAGGAGCATAGGGAGAGGGAGAGAGAGAATCTTAAGCAGACTCCACTCTCAGGGCAGAGCCATGACAGGGCTTGATCTCAAGACCCCGAGATCATGACCTGAGCCGAAATCAAGAGTCAGACACTTAACCACCTGAGCCACCCAGGTGCCCCTACACCAAATATTTCTATAAGTGTAACAGTATATGCCTCGTTCTGTTGTGGGTGCTTTACACACATTAACACTCATTCAACCTTCACAATAAGTCTGTAAATTAAAAAGAAAGCATTCCTTCTTTTACCATTAAGTATGATGCTATTTGTGAGTTTTTTATAGACACTCTTTTTTAGGTCTGGAAGTTCTCTTCTATTCCTAGTTTAAAGTATTTTTATTATGGAGAGGTACTGAATTTGTCAAATGCTTTTCTGTGTCTATTGACATAATTATGAGGTTTTTGTCCTTTATTCCATTAATATTGTACGAAATTAATTGATTTTCAGATGTTAAACCAACCTTTTATTCCTGGGATAAATCCCACTTGGTCATGGTTTATTGTCCTTTTTATACGCTATTACATTTGGTTTTCTGGTATTTGGTTGAAAATTGGTTTTTTTGTTCTTGTTTTTGCTTCTTCTATGAGGCCTGTGTATTTTTCCCTGTGTGATGTGTCCACATCATCAGAATAGTAAGAATCCAAGCTGAGATCGTAGCTAGATTAAGAAGCCAGCCAGTTTGCATCGAGCCTTACATCGAAAACCGGGGATGTACTGTATGGTGACTAACATAATATAATAAAAAATCATTATTAAAAAAAAAAAAAAAAAAAAAGCAGCCAGCCAGTTTGACAATTGTCTGGAGCGCCCCCTGTAGGAGGTATCGGAATAACTGCAAAACACAACAGTTGACTCGGATTTCTACAAACTACTTCTTGCATCGGTGGTTCTCAAATTGTAATGTGCGAAAGAATCACTTCCAGTACTTATTAAAACACAGAATCTTGGGTCCAACCCTCAGTTTCTGATTCAGTAAGTCTGATGTAAGTCTGAAGATTTGTGTTTCTATCAAATTCACAAGTGATACTGATGCTGATGGTTCACCAATCATACTTTTAGTAGAACTCTCTTACATGATTGGCTAATTGTAAATTGCTCAATCTCCCTCTGAAATATACAGGAACTTCCAAAGGAAATAAACAATACCCCCCATGCCTCAAAGCAGTAATACCACCAGCAAGGAGCATAGCCATTATCCTGATCTTCATTTCTAAATACCATTCTCTGATACAAGGAAGCAAAGACCCTTAAGAAATAGCTAACTCTAGGGCTGGGTCAGAAAAAATACAAGGTGAGCTTGGAGCATCTTATAATGCAGAGAAAATAAGGAAGTAAAAACACAAAAGGATGGGAACATATCAAAAGAATGCCAAACATATCTATGAGTTCATACTGATATAAATAAGAGAATGAACAAATTGGGAGATTCTTCCTCACAGAAGAATCTAAATAATATATGTACATATTTCCTCTACAAGGAGGTGAAACTTAATTCTCATCCCCTTGAGTATGGGCTAGATTTACCAATTTCCTAAGAAGTGGGTAAAAAGTAACTTCATGGTAGAGGAACTTTGCAGATACCTCCTTAACCATGTGATCTAGGTCAACATCACCAGTGATAAGTCTTCCCTGTAGCATGTACCCCAATAAGATGCCATGAGATATTCCATATTCTCTGTGATATTCCATGTTCCCCTCAAGTCCTGTAACCCCAGTGTGATCAGGAGAAAATGTCAGACAAACTCAAACTGAATACACAAACTGGGAAAAAACACTTACAAATTATATCGCTGCTGAACGATTTGTTTCCAGAATATGTAAAGAACTCTCAAAACTCAATAAGAAGAAAACAATCTGGATAGTTAAAGAAAGCATATTAGTGGTTGCCTGGGAACAGGGGGATGGAAGTATTAGAGAGGGGCAGAAGGGGGCAATTCCTAAGGAGTGTAAGAAAACTTTGGGGATGATGGATATATCCACTATCTTGCTTGTAGTGATGTAGTGATCCCAGGGGCATACATCTGTCGAAACTTATCAGATGGTACATTTTCAATATGTGCAGCCTGAGTAACACTTGATGATTTTTCCCTATCTTTTCCTAATTTCTCCGAGGACACGGGGGTGAGGGATACATGTGTCACTGGGTTGAGCCAATTGACCCTATCCCATTCCCTACATAACACACTATGGGGAAAGCAAGGCAGCTAGCATTTATGGTGTACTTATTATGTTCCTGGAACCTACACACAGTAAACTCAGTTAATCCTCAGAGCAATCCCGAGACGAAGATAATAATACTGCTGCTTTCCAGATTAGAAAGGTGAGCCTCAGGCAGTCAAGTAACATGGCTTATTATACAGCTAGTCAATAATGACGAAGGGATTGAAAAACGGTTTATTCAAAACCCAGGGGCAGGAGTGAGAATTTGTGTGACTATATTATCATAAATTACCTCCCTCTCTGTCGAGTAACCTAATGCCATCTAGTTATGAGTGAAACAAAAAAACTCAAATAAGTTTAAATAAAATATTGCTTATTTAATATATAGCAATGCTTTGTATTAAAAATAAAGAGGACCTTTTCCCCATAGGATCTGTATTGCATTTTTATTGAAAATCTGTTTTCTCTATTTCCGCCCCATTAAATGAATATGGAATATATATTAAAGCAAATCGGACCTGACTGGGGCAGCCACATGACTCCATCTGGCCTCCGTGCTGATTCAGATTGTGGTTTAGAAGAAATGGGGACAAAGTTAACCATGGAGGGGGCTTTTGTTCCATGGGGTAGCCCTGTTCTAGCTGAGGCTTCTGCCCGCCTGGTTTTCTGCAGTCTCCCCTCTGCATTCTCCAGGACGGTGTCCACTCTGTTGGGATAGCCATTACTAAGGGAATCACTAATGCCCACTATCTCCTAAACCACACCTGGGCCTGCGGCACCCAGGGACATTGCCCTGGACCCTGGGTGAAGTCTCCAGATGGCACTCTAGGTGCTGCTGGCAAGCGCTGAGCTTCACACCTCCCACATCACAGACTCCTCTCATCATGTCTTCTCTAGTTGTCACAATCTCAGCCTGTCTCCCAGCCTCCAGCCAGACGGATCTCTCTAAAATGCAAATCCGATCATGCCATTTCCCCACTCCCAGCCCTTCACTGATGCTTCGTCACCCACAGGCTAATGCGTTGCTTCTGTCCAAGCATCTTCGTGATCTGCTTCAGCCTATCATTGTAGCTTTACCTCCCATCAGTCTCCTCACCCCACACAACCTCTGGTTAGCCACGCCAACCACCCACCGTTCCAAGAACAAGCCTCATCCTATCAGGCCCCTTTCCTCTTCCTCTGCCAGGGAGGCCCATTCTCTCTCTCTCTCTCTCTCTCTCTCTCTCTCTCTCTCTCTCTCTCAGCAAGCTCCTTCCTCCTCAGCCTTCATGTTGAACACATATCAGAGGTCACCTTCTCCAAAGTGACCTCACTGACTCTTGAGGAGTTTCCTTCCCTACGCTCATCAAGCAGTTCGTTTCCATCTGCGTCTAGCCCCAAGCAGAGCTCTGTTTCCATATCTGGCTCTTCCCAGAGACTGAACTCCTCAAGATGGAAACGGCTGGGTCCATCGTTGTGTAACCAGGGTGCTGGCTCTCTTTTTGTCTTACAGCTCCAGAGTCCACACGTGCTGTCTGCGTTTACCCCAAGGCCACCCGGGTGCCCAGTTCAATAGCTCTAGACCTCTGATCCATCCAGGAGCAATGCAGACTGCGTGGGTGTGGTAAAGAGTGACTCACGGGACACACCCCACCACAAACAACCGAAAACTGCTCATCAGATGTCTTCCCATGAAATTCTTTCCTTGGGTAAGCTGCAACCAGGGGCTTTTCTCTCTTCCCCTGACCCAAAGAGTATCTGTTGCGTTGGCTCTTTTCTCTTGTTTTTACGTACATGTATATGAATGTTGCTATTTATAAGAATTGATTTTTAAAATGCAAACAGAATATAAGAGGGCAAAATAAAATTAAAGTGCCATATCTCTTTTATACCAATTTCCCTTTCCCAGAAATGACTGGTTTGGACTGTTTCTACTTTGAGTTTTTTACCAACATAACATTCACTTCCAACCCTTAGGTCTTTATTTCATGATTTATCCATCTGAAACAGCAGCTGTTGACCCCTCAGTATAAAATATGGTGAAATTAGCACACGTACTCCCCTTCCCACTTACTTTTTCTGTCCCCTTTTTCCTTTCTTGTGATTTTTGGGATAGCTTTAGTTTGAGTTCTTCTGATGATTATCATTAAATAATATACTTACACCTCTATATCCTGATCTATCAAATTTATACATATTTGTACACTTTCTCTTTAGTAAATGCACCTACACCACCACCTACTTCTCTTGTTTTTGTCAACAAACCACATTTTAACATGTCAGGATAGTCATAATATTTGTATATTATACGACAATTATAATTGAGCTTGCTTCGCCTATGGGTTGATTTTTAACATGGAAAACCAATAAATGGAAATCAAATAGTGTGAGTATGTAACTGTTATTTGCTCTAGAGTCATGTGGTGTGGCTGGGTTATTAGGCAGCAAAATGGAACAAACTATGGTCTTTACTAACCTGTGAATACCTCTGGTTCTGGGAACTCTTTCCATTGTACTTTTTTTTTTTTTTTTTTAAGATTTAGAGAGAGAGCATGAGCGGGAGGGGAAGAGGGAGAAGGAGAGAGAATCTCAAGCACACTCCATGCTGAGCCTGATGCAGGGCTCCATCTAACGACCTTGAGATCATGACCTGAGCAGAAATCAAGGGTTGGATGCTTAACCGACTGAGCCGCCCAGGTGCCCCTTGACTGTACATCTCAATCAACTTTCGAAGTGACAGTAATGGGTCTCTTCAGTTTCCTACTTCCTCTTAGGTCATGTGCCAGGAAGCCATCCTTTCCCTTTTAATCCTTGGATGCATTGCCCCAGGGTGGAATCTCCCTTTTTCATTTTCTCTTTGTACTTACTCAGGTTTCTTAAGGGTTTAGCTATTTCAGGGAGCCAGCTTTAGGTTTATTTAAGCTTTTAAATAAATGTTACATTTAAATTGTAACAAATCACATCAAATTTTAATAAACTCATTGAATTAAATTTAGATTTTGTTTTCATAAATCTCCTTTTCCTTGTTTCCTTTGTTTTTTTATTTCACGACTTCCTTAAGACAAGTCCTTATTTCTCTTACTTTTTAGTCTTTCGGCTGCAACTGCAAGAGCGTGACAGGCCATAAATTTTCCTCTGAGGACAGCCTTTGCTGGGTCATTGGTTTTCGTAATCTTTAGCAATAAAAATTTCCCTTTCGGTTTCCTCATTGAGCCAAAAACTATCTAGGTGCATACTTCTTTATTCATTCTTAATTAGAGGGTTTTTTTTTTTTTTTTTTTTTTTTTGCCTTTCAGTAGTTTATTTTTCAAGTTTTTAGATTATGATAAAAAATTTTGCCTGGTTAAATGTCAGTTATACCACGACTTAAAAAAAGAACAGAAAAGGAATTTTGCCTGTAAAATTGCTACTTAAAAATATATATCTTTAAAAAAAATGTTTTCTGGCCTGACAAGTGACATCCTATTGCTAAAAGTAAATATACTCTTCAGTAAATAAGGTAGAAAAACAGCTTTCATTGTTCCTTGTACTGGGCTTAATAGTGAGTAAGTGACAATTTTAGGGCTCAGTCAGGCAGACAACACAGATGGAGCTAATTCTCTGCTCAGGGCAAGTGACGGCAGCTCCATCCATGTTGGCTGTTAGTCAAGGACACTGGAGTTACCCTCGACTCCTCTCTTTCTCTCACATTCCAACTAGGCAATCCTATCAGTTCTACCTTTAAAATACATCCAGAATCAGACCACATGTCATCACCTCCACAGCCACCAGCCTGGTCCAAGCTTCTACATCTCTCTCCTGCACATCAGTAGGCTCTTAACAGGGCTCCCTGCTGCCACTCTCGCCCCCTACAGTTTGTTTTTGGCACAGCAACAACTTGATCTTGCTGAAGGACCGTGCGTGCTCCTCTGTTCAGAACCCTCCAGGAATTTCCTGGCCACTCCATGGAGGAGCCCTCTTGGTAGGGTCGTTAGCATCCTCCTGGCCAGCTGGAACAGCAGGGTAGCTTCGGAATGAATGAGAAGCCAACCGGGCGAGGAGGAAGAGGGTCCTCCGCGAGGTGCCAGAGCTGAGAGACTAGGCAGGGAACACCCTTTGGGAGCTCCTGATATCACCATGGGACACTTTGAGCAAAGCTGTTTATCAACGGTCCAGCTGCTCAGGTCAATGCCAGCATGATTTGGGTACTAAAAAGAACTGTGACTTTCCTGGTTGCAGGCTTTTAAAGCACAATCATTTATGTTATGGTAACTTTTGCAAAATGGTCTAACCTAAATTTGTCCTCAGGAATGAATGATTTGCTTTCAGTGTTTCAAGGTGAGCTTTCCTTTGTTGGTGGTTTCCGTGAGAGGAGAAAACAATAAGATGACATTTTCCTTTTAGCCAGAAGCGTTTCTGCCTGGGCTTCGAACAGCGCCATCTGATTAATGCAAACGCGTGGGTCTCTCTCAGCTGCGCACCTTGTACGTCAACCAGTGATGAAGCCTTTGTTCTAGCTGACCACACGAAATGGGGGGAGGCTTTCTTTCCTTCTCCGCCGGGGCGGGGGGGGGGGGGGAGCGCTACTCTTTATTTTCATTGGAAGAGCACCTCACCCGATACGGCCCGCACCGGGATGAACACAAGAGGCCTTTATCTGGGTTACTCTACCACTTTCATGACTTGTTTAGCTACAAGAGACAAGAAGGGTTTTCCGAGGAAGGCTCAGATACAGCAACTCTCCCAGGAGTCGATAGTCTCCTTGGCCAGGGGCGCTGGCCCTCCCTATCGTGACAAAGACCAATGTCATGTTTTACTTAAGGAAGCGCACGGTGGGGGTATGTGTACAGGTGCGTGTGTGCGTGACGCTCCTGGGATCTATATACTTTGTCCTCTCCTTTTATACCTCAAAAATATTCCAGAAAGGAACTTATCTACAATGCTTCTTGGGCTGTTTCCTGTCCCCATTTCCCTGCACAAACACAGGGTTGTTTCTGTGAGTACAACAAAAATCTTCTCAGAAAGCAGAGCCTCCCAGGCCCAGGAACCCCAGCCAAGTGTCGGCTGCCTGCCTCGTGTCAGCAGGGAAGGCAACCACACATCTCTTGAGCGTTTCCTGTGAACTAGACACTTTGCCACTTCACTTACCCTGGGCTTTTCTACTTCTTATCTCTTTTATAGGATTACACACTGAGACTCAGAGAGGTTATGGAAAACGGCGCAGTCCCCTCCTTAGTGCGAGTTCTCACCGCCTCTGTCCTGATTCTGGCAACGGCTTTCCAGGTGACGTCTCCATGCCAAAATCTTTCCACCAGCAGCTACAAGGAAGTTTTCAAACTACACATGTGATCAGGTGACACACATATACTCTTTACCCCACACTCACTGCCTGGTCATCCGATGCTCTTTGCACAAAGACAGATGCCCTGTGGTCCCCGATCTGCCCATCCTCCCTCTTCAGCCTCCTCTTGTCCTGCCCTCTCTTCATCCTCTGGGCTCTGAACCAGCTGGGCTGTGCAGTGCTTCTCCCTGGCACAGGCTCTTCCCAGGCTCCCACGTCCACCCGGGGAGCCACTGCAGGCCCAGGTTCTGGGCACCACCTGGGTCTCAGTTCACGCCTACTCACCCTTAAGCTCACAGCTCACCCCTCACTTCCCCCCACAAGCCTGGACTTGCTCCCCAGCACTGTCCCCCCCCCCCAGAGTCCCGTGTATGCTGCCTTCAGAGCACCTGCCACCATTTCAAACGGGCATTTTTATCTTAGGAGCATTTGATTATCTTCTGACTTCCTCACTAGGCTGGCATGGACTGGGTCTTCTTTTGTTTTCACGAGTTGTATTTTGAACACCTAACATAGTACCAGGCCCAAGATAGGCAATCCAGATTCGCTGTGTGAATCTGACTGAATAGGAGTGAATACAGCAACGCCTGCATGGTTGGAAAGCCAGGATTTCCACATAGTTGGTGCTCATTCCATTGCCTCACACCTTCTCTCCAACTATCGGCCTCCTCACTTTAAAGATGTTGGTTGAACTTCCTCCATGGCCCTCCCTGGCATAGGACCAATAACACAGAATTGCTCGTGTCTTTTCCAGCTGCTTGAAATACTGCTACTGATGCCAAAACTTTCCACTTCCATGTTTCCCTTACTAGAAACTTCCCAGGTCAGCTTTGGATAAGGGATGCCTATTTTCTTGGTCCTACTCTGTTTTCTGGACTGTCTCCCCATCATCACGTGTCATTTCCCTTCTATTCCGGTTCTCAGAGGCCGAGAATATTCCCTTCTTTACTCCTCTGCACCCAGGACTCAGGCAGGAGGCAGGGAGCTGCAAGGGTGGGCCATCACAGGGTACAGGAGAGCGAGCACCTGGGAGCTAGAAAATTAAGGTGCGGGTCAGCAAGTGATCCCCCATTCAGGGCACCAACTTCACACTCTGTTTAAGAAATTATGTGACAGACTGAACCACCTGGGCTCCTGGATAGCGCAGTCGTTAAAGCGTCTGCCTTCGGCTCAGGGCGTGATCCCGGCGTTCTGGGATCGAGTCCCACATCGGGCTCCTCTGCTGGGAGCCTGCTTCTTCCTCTCTCACTCGCCTGCTGTGTTCCCTCTCTCGCTGGCTGTCTCTCTGTCACATAAATAAATAAAATCTTTAAAAAAAAAGATTTTAAAAAAAGAAATTATGTGACAGACTGAAAAAAAAAATTCATGGTGGACCCAGTCTCTGAATTCTAGTGTTTTCTCCAAAGCATTAAAAGCTTTAAGTCATTGTATCTGCCGCTAGAGCATGACCACATTGCATTCGGCCTAATCAACACCCACCGTGGTTCAGACACGGTGCGAGGCCGGAGGACGCAGGGCTGCATGGGCTTCAGCCCCACCTCCGGTGCAGGGGTGGGTAGCACGCTCTTCTAGAGGGGGGATGCCACGCTGTGGAGTAGCGGGCTGAGGGTGGGGAGACAGCCCGGAAAACAGACAGTGACACGTCGGCTGGGATTTAGGGATAAGGAACAGTTCATCTGACAGTGGCTGGAGAAGGCAACCCAGACCGGGGGTTGGGGGCAGTGGGGGGAGCGTGCACCAAGTGTGGACGCTGGAAGCAGAACGTGCTTGTGCAGAACAGTAGCTTGTAGAGCTGAAGCACCGCGTGGACTGTAGGATTTACTGCCCGGAGTGAGACACTTCTGAGAGTAAAGCGGCCCACTATGAATACTGATGGCAGGGCGACACGCATACACCAGGACGATTCCAGGCAAGACAGCTGGGTGGCTACCTGGCTCGAGGGGAGAACGCTGCGACCGACGCCAGCCTGGAGTGCGGGTGGGACAGGGACTGAAGGCTGGAAACCTGCCCAGGAACCAGGATCTGCTCTTCAAGGCCCTGAAATGTCATGGAAGGGTTTGAAGCCCAGTAGGAAGACCAGCAGGGTAGCCGTAGTGAGGATTCAAGGTGTGCAGAAAAGGACAAGACTCTAAGCTTTCTAAGAGTGGCAATCACAGCCTTTTGTTTGGAATTACCTATGCAGTAGTCAGCACGATGTCTAGCATAGAGAGGAGCTTGATTAAAATGCCAAATGCAAGGCTTTCCCTGAGCCCTGTCTTTAAAATTGCAGTGTCCCCCCTTCCCCACGCATGAAGGGCAGCAGCCTTTCCCCTCCCTCTGCAGGCTTATGGCTCCTGACATGCTCCACGTGTGTCTGGGCCCGCCCTTGAGCGTGCACGCTCCACCAGGGCAGACCTGACCTGTTCTGTTCACTGCTGTTTCCTCAGCGTCTAAGGCAAGGAAGACACAACCGTGTCCATTGAGCGAAGGCAGGACAAAGGAGGTAAGGACATTTGGAGTTGGATAGCTGTGTGGTCGTGAGGATCCGGAATAGGCCAGGTGTGGCAGACACGCAGAGGACATTCACAAGGAGCCTTGTCTGCCCGGATGGTGTGAGGGACTCCCCAGATCTCCTGGCTGTGAATCGTCACAGCTCCCCTGCCCTCCGCTCGCCCAGCCAAGGTCAATGTCATTTCCCACACGGCCGGTCTCCCAAGTGCCCACGGCTCACCGTGAACCTTTGATGGAAGGATGGCATCTGCCACGCGCGAGGGGGAAGGAATACAAGTCTACAAGTTTAGTTTTCAGCACTTTTTATTCAGTCATGAGATTAAGGCACCTCTTCTCTGCAATGAAATAGCCCTTCCCAACGGCTCTGTCCCCTCCTAGGGCCGCTTCCAGGCCAGAGAGCCTCACTTCCAGAAGGGGGGCTTCCTCTCACGGTTTTTCATTTCCGTTACATGACTTGTTCTTCCTGTGCCTTACCACTGTCCCCAAATACCTTGGAGAAGTGGGGCCTTGGTGTCCTTCCTCGGGATAAATTCAGCCCGTAGCCAAGCCTCTTCCAGAACCCCAGACGACTAAGAGTGT
Source organism: Ursus arctos (assembly GCF_023065955.2). Lineage (NCBI taxonomy): Eukaryota > Metazoa > Chordata > Mammalia > Carnivora > Ursidae > Ursus > Ursus arctos. The sequence goes on from NW_026622908.1 coordinate 4,035,594, forward strand.
GAGGGCCCTCCAGTCTGCTCAAGCCTCCACCTGAGCCATGTCTCAGTGCCAAGCCTTCCTCGCAGTTTCTTCTGGGAAACCTAGGGGCTGTCCTTCATGTCAACAGAACCCCTGGCGACTTGCCTGGGCCTGCCTGGACGTGCCCGAGATGGTGTGGTGGTAACAGACTGGGCTTCTCTGTGATACCACATTCCGTGCCGTGCTGGCCCTGGGCGGGGCCGGGGGATTGTGATTAGAATCCAATGCTCCAGGTCCTGCCATCTGGAAAGGGCACCTGGTGGGGATGGCTTGGAGGCTGGGGACACGGGGGGACAACAGTTCCCAGACCTGCCGTGGAGGCGGCAGGTGAGTGTCCAACAGCGAGCTCTCGGCCAGGTGATGGCTGTGGACCCTGGGGTGAACGTGAGAGTCTGGGTGCAGATGCTGCAGAGGGATGAAAAACTAAGAAAATAATGGAATCACACATACCCAAGCCCATTTTCACGAGTAAGGCCTGTTGGGGAAACGGTATCCACAGCCAAAGGCCATGAGCATGCTGGAGAAGATGCACGAGCAGGACACGAGCGTGAAAGCGTCGTTCAGGTCCCAGGCCCAGGGGCCGGGGTCCCCCACCACTCTCACTCCAGTCTCAGGAATGCACACGGGTCAGTTTCTGATTAGGGCCTGTTCTTCTCTACAGGTGCCCAGATATTGTCCTGGGTTCAACCTTCCGTTGGGATTGATTCCAATAGCTGTAGTTCGTGGTTCATTCATTCATTCCAGGCTCCCTTGAATCTGTTGGCATTAGTCCCGAGGTACAGCTGTGGACAAAACGCAGTCCCTGACTTCAGAAAGCTCCCAGTCCAGTGCGGGCTAGTCCTAGAATAAGGGCATGCCCAGAGGGCCATGGGAGCACACAGGCGGGCGCCATCTTCGGTTTGTCCCCCAGAGAGAGGGGTGCCTCTGATATGTTCCTGATGTTTCAAGTAATGCTCTTAGGAGGAACCGGTAAGAGAGTGGAAGCAGCAGGACAGGGGAGGAGACCCAGCAAGGTTGAGATCTGCAGCATAAGTTTTGCTTCCAGAGGCTTCCACCTGACCCCACAGGGGAACTCTGAAGTGTAGGCCAGGCCTCAGCCTGGTCCCAGCAGGAGAGGAAGAACCTGGGATTTGAGATGCCTACTCCCCTGCCAGTCACAGGCTAAGGACTGCGAGGACAGGCACACGCTCCCAGACACACTACGCATGCTGGCGCCGGTGGGCCCAGGGCAATTCAGCAGAAGAGTCACAGGTGCAGGCTGCAGAAAGCCAAACATTCCAAAGGGGAAAATAAGGAAGCCAGGAAGCCAGGGAGGGGCACAGAAAAAATAGGAAAGGGGATCTGGATGGAGCTCAGCGTCTGATACGGGCACCCAACCCAACATTACGGGTCAACATAAGCTTCTGGAGGAGGTCACGCCACACCCTGCGAGGTGGAAGAGAGTCACAAAACCAAGAATGTGTGACAAGCTTGAGGTGGGGTGATGGGGAGGGCGAGGGAGGGAGGTCAGGGCAGGGAGCAAATGCCCTGTAATAACCATATTCAAAGGGGACCCCTCCCCTTCCTTGGGTGACTCCTGTTCCCAGATCTAAGCAGTTTGTAATTACCAAGATAACGACATCAGGATACCCACATCTTTTCCTGAAAAACAAAACAGACAAGAACACACACTATTACCTAGTTGCCTTTGAAAAAGAGTGCTGCATTGTTGAGAACCCTGTCTGCTCCCGACCTCAGTGGGAAACTCTTCCTAAAGCCACACAGCATATGTGCTTCTGAGCCTCACTGCGGAGCACCTGCTCTCACCTGTCGCCTCTCCGGAAGCCAGCTACTCTGAGATCCAAGACAGGCTCCCGAGTTAGAGGAAGGACCTGCCTTCCATTTGTGTCTCAGACCAAATTCTCCTCTGGAAGAGAGGTGCCTGGCCAGGGGAGGAGACGAGCCTCCTCATCACTGCTGTTGGAAACATTTTCAGAGTGAAGACAAATTAGCCAGAAAAGGCTTTGCTCATCCTCCAACTCCCCTTTTAATTTTAGCAGAAATCTGCACTTCCGTGGCCTTTGATTCTAGAACATCTCCATCCTGGTGACTCCAGCACAGAATGGTTTGCCTCTGGAACATAAATCTAATCTTTTTTGTCTCTGCTTCAAATAGGGACCCATAGTGGGTTTTTTTTTTTCCACCTATAGAAAATGCCCACCTATCACTAAAAAGTAAGAGCCAAAAGTCAGACGGATGTGTTTTACAGATGGGGAAACTGAGGCACAGAGAGAGAAAGTGATCACTGGGGAGTGACAGGGACAGGTCCGGAAATGGGTGTTGGGTCACCTGCCTCCCATGCAAGCCTGCTTCTCTGGACTTCTGACTCTCAGAACCTATACTTCGCTTTTGCCCAGAGAAGTTATGGACACTGTGGAAAATCGTGCTTCGTTAGTAACGGGGTGAAGCCTCTCACGGTGCACTGCCTTGAGGAAAACTGTGGCCCTCTCTTCCCCAGACTGCCTAGGCCATGTCCCCCAAATGGAAATGCTTTCTGACCCCTCTTGGAAAGAAACTTGCCAAGTTTCTGCTAAAAAACCTTCACTCTATTTTATGACCAAATGAAGCTTCTGGTGGTTCTACTGGGTGTCTCCCCCACAGGTGTTTGCTCCGACCCTTTGGTTTGGGTGGTTGTCTCCTCCATCCTCTCCTTCTCACAAGCGTGTGCTAGACAGATGAGTGATGGGGAGATCAGTCATCACTCCTTAGTGTGCAGATGTGTGCCTGAGTCCTGCTTCCCGTCTAGGATATATGGGTATTTTGGGGGTGCCTTCTGTGTTAGGGCTTTCTAGAGAAGCAGAACCAAGAAGATAAACATAGAGATATTTTACATGTATACATCATAAGGAGCTGGCTCACATGATTAGGGAGGCTGAGAATTCCCAAGATCTTCAGGGGCCTCGTCAAGCTGGAAACGCAGGAGAGCCAATGGTGTAGTTTGAAGGCAAGGGGAAAAGAGACCATGTCCCAGCTTGAAGGCAGTCAGGCAGGAGGAATTCCCTCACTCAGGGGAGGGTCAGCCTTTTGTTTTGTTCAGGCCTTTACCTTATTGGATGAGGCCCACCTACATTGGAGTGTGGGGTGGGGACAACCTGCTTTACTCGGTCTACCAATTCAGATGTTACTCGCATCCAAACACACTCCTATAGAAACACCCAGAATAATGTTTGACCAAGTATCTGGGCTCCCCATGGCCTGGTCAAGACACATAAAATTAACCATTACACCTTCCTAAAGAAATTCAAGCAATTGGTGAGCCAGAGGAGTGGAATTTCTTTGGATGTGTGGGTCTTTCTTGAGCTTGCCAAAATTACACTATATAGAAATTAGAAAGGTCCTTCTTCTTACCCTAATGGTTGGACAGCCCATTCCCTGAGATATTTTGCTAATTGAGGCTTAACAGATGATTATTCTCATTTTCCCAATTTTACTGTGTCTGAACTTTTAAAGAATAGACAGTTGCTCTGTAAGATGAATGATAGACTCAAGTTCTATCTGATATTAATCCGAGAATGAGCCTTCCTTGAGTTTTTCAAATAGCCATTTACAATTCCTTTAATCAAGAAAACCACACCAAATGATTAATATTTCTCTATGATTCCAAGTCACCTCCCTCCAAAAAGAAAAGAAAAATGCCTGGTTGTAAGAATATGGAAACAAGCTGTGATTACACTAAGGAAAATGATCATCTAAGAATCATTTCAAGGAAACAAATAGAAGACGTGTGCCTTTACTTGGCCCTGATATAAAGGAGGGGAAAGTTCTACCCTAACATATGTATCAATGATAGAAAGCTCCAAATGATTTTCTCGTGGTTACATTAATACAACATGGGTCGTGATTATGCTGGTACTTCCTCCATATGACTCCATCTGAATCACACTGGGCAGTGACCATGGCCTTCCCAGGCAAATAGCAGTAAGAAGTGAGCAGGTATCAAACTCCATATTATAAAATGAGGGGCCCGAAGCTTCGATGAGAGTCCTCAGGCTCTGTTTCCACTACGAAAGGGAAGAAGAGAAGTAAAGCATATATAGGGAGAAGTGAAATCAACGCACGTTTCTCCCCTGAACTTAACTGTGATGCCCCCTGGGGTGTGTAGACGTGATGTAATAGTCAGTGCTCCCTCGTGGAAAGAATTCCCCCTACACCTGGCTGTCCTGATACTTACTTGACAATTTCAGTGGCATAACTGAAGAAACTGACTCCACGCTGAGCTTCCAGGAATGACACCCAAAGCCAGACTGTAGATCTGGGCTCTCAAGCGGCTTTCGGCTCCCACCACTATCAGGAAGTCATTTCTGCTAAAGTGGAATCTTCATCTGCTGTCTCCAGGGCTATCACGCTCTTTCCAAGAGCTTCACCGGCAAAATGGTTGCTTTGCACCTGCCACTCACCCTATGGAATTAATTCAGTCAGGATAACATGGCATCAGATAGAAGCCTACATCACACCCAGGACCCTAGCTATGGAAGTATGTGGCAAGTGTCGTGTCGAGCTTTCAGGCTCTGGAGTGCAGAACGGCACTCAGAGGGAGTGAGCCCACCACATGGTGCTGGCTTCGATGGTGTGGCAGTGAGCTCAGCTTCAGGGGCACGCACTTCACCTCTTTCCCCATCAGATCCCTAATCTATAAAAATGGAGATCAGGCCCAACTGAGACAATTAAATAAAAGTGCATATTCAACGTTTCCACCATCATCATCCGTCCCATAAATGTTGGGTTCCCTTTAAACTTGGAAAACTGGAAATCCAGGTCCTGATTAATGCAAATCAATCAAACTGATTTCTTTAAGGGAAGTCTGTTTAGTAGTTGCCTTAAGGCATAAACGTTCCCTGCAGCCAATACAGTGTGCCCAGTGCTGCACAGAACTCCGCCGGGCTGCACAGCTGGGTGAGGCGTGCTTTGTCTCTACCTCCCCGGGGCTCCCACGTACGGGGGGATGGTGGCTCAAGGTGGGGGCAGGTGTCAGAAAAGACTTCAAAAAAGGGGAAGGGTTGAGATGAGCCCGAAATGTAACTATATGGTTGATCATCTAAGTCAGGTCCTTAGGAGCTGAAAGGGAGCACTGCTAATAACTCCTCCGGGCAGTAGGCACAAACCAGGGCTGTCCGAAGCAAACCAGGGTACATTCTAGCCTCAGAGGACGCAGCAGTCCCATAGTCCCAGCTGAAATCAAAACTGCTTCTATCAGAGCCACGCGCTGTCTTGGTCTTCGGCTGAGAACAAGCAATAGGAAAAAAAGATGGGATGTATGACACCAGACTTGGTTGCCAGTAACAGAAACACGACTCAGACTAGGCTGGACAACAAGGGGACTTCTTTGGGTCACATAACCACAGGGTGACCCAAATTAGAGAACCAGGACACGGACTTCACGAACACTCCATTGCTTACGCGAGCGCTCTCTCCTGATCTCAGCTTCTATGTGTCAGCCTCAGCCTCTCAAACGGGCTTTCTCTCCAAAGGTGGTCCCCAAAACTGCAGTCTCACATCTTCTCTGTCCTGCCATCTGAAGAAAACTTTTCTCAGCTCCAGTTCAAAAAAATTGCAGGAGACTGTTCTGATTGGTCTGGTTTGGGTCACGTGCCCATTCCCTGGCCCAGCTTCCATGGCCAAGGGGAGGATGGCAGTCTCGTCCAAAACCCTGTTGACCTGACGGGGTTGGAGTTCTCCAAACAAAGGAAGGCTATCTCTAGAAGAAGGGGGAGGCTGGATGGACAGTAATACACATTCACAAAGAGGACTTTGAAAATACCTGTATTTTGTAAGAATAAACCATCTACCTGGATATCCTCAGTCTGAAAGCAGACTCTGCAGCCTGTTTTCTTGTTTGGTTGTCTACACCGACCAACGACCCAAATAATAACCATGGAGCCATTATGCTGTGGCCTGTGGAGGAAACATGCAGCAAGGACAATCATTCATAAATCCAGAACAGAGAATAAATCCTTCAGTTTGTAGACCAGCAGTCAGAGTGCTCAAACAACCACCCAGCCACATACCGATAAATTCCATGAGAGTTTCAAGAATGTCACAGAGAGGAGGCACCGTCAGAGAAAATAGAATTATTTACAGGCTGAAATTTGGGAAAGGTTAAGTTCTCTGATGTTCATCAGCCCCATCTCTCTCTCACTCTCTCTCTCTCTTTTTATGCCAGGAAGAGAAAGAGAGAGAGGGAGAGCACAGCAGGGGGAGTGTCAGAGGAAAAGGAATAAGCAGATGCCCGGCTGAGCAAGGAGCCCAACATGGGACTCAATCCTAGGACCTGGAGATCATGACCTGAGGCGAAGCAGACACTCAAGCGACTGAGCCACCCGGGCGTCCCCATCATCCCCATCTCTTAAATAAAAAGATGAATACTTCCTCACGGTATTGAGAGGGTTGAATAATGCAACATAGATAAAAGGACTAAAAGAATTTGCTTCCTCCTCCCTGCCTTTTGAGGAGTTCATATGAATAATTAAGGAAAGTTTCTGGAAGATATAGGTCTAGAAAAATGCTTTGAGAGAAGTAGTGTCCTATTTCCCAATAAGCTGGCATTAAGGGGCGACCCATGAGGATGATTGATATTTTTTCATTTATTACAAAGTTGTTTTGGCACCTGTGCCTCGTCTGTTTACACCCCTGTGGCAATTATCCTTTGCAACCCCTCCCCTGGCACAGACCGCAGAGGGCATTGTTCAATTAGCTATTGTTTGATGTGTGTGAATTCCGCCCTAGCCAGTGACCTAGGGCACTTGATTTAACCTCTCGGAGCCTCATTCTCCGAGTTTGAAAAATGAGGTTAATAATGCTTTCTTCACAGAGTTCTTGTGAAGATGGAAGATTATGTATGAAAAGTGCCTCGTGTTGTGCCCAGCACGTACGAGTCCCATCACATAGCCCCTGCCTGTTTTCTGCTCCCCGGCTCCAGCCCTTACTAGAGCAGAGTCTAGCTGACATCTCTGCTCCACCAACGTGAGAAGCTTGAATTTCTGCTTTGCTCCCAGGTCCAGCATGGGGTACCTCTGTGGAGCATTAGGCTCCTCTGGGTCCCTGAAGTCACAAGATCCCCCTGGTCCTGGCCTTTATGTCTAGGCAGCGCTAGACTTTACGTCTAGTTTTTGCCTTGGATGATGGCAGCCAGCCCCTGGCTGGGATTCTGATCTAAACCCAATGAAGCTTGATGTTATTTCCGGTGGACTCTTGAGTGTTTCCCTGGGAGATAAACGACGGAGTCTGCATTTGACATCTGATCTGGATCCTGTAATTCGGACTGTGGATTACATCCCCTTGGAGGGTCATCCCTACATTACCATTTTCTTGCCCCAGCTTCTTTTCCTTCTCCACAGACTGATCCACCTGAGGTTCCAGCACTGCCTAGTGACTCAGCACCGCCCCCCCAGTTTTAACAGTGAACCCTGACCTGAGGCGGTCAGGGCTGTGCACCATCTAGGTTTTTGATACTACGCTTGATCTTAGCTAAAAGGCCAAGAAGCAAATAATCACCTACATTTTTGAAAGACAGCTACAGTGGAATTGCTTAATCAGTCTCTTTACATACTATTTGGACTAAATTGTCCTCCATCAGAATTGATCAGATCAATTCATTCATCACCAAATGTCTTAGGTTAGGTTCTTTAGAAACAGACCCCAAGACAAGGATTCATGTCCAGGTGATATACTCAGGAAGCCCTCCCGAGAGAAAGCAGTAAGAGAATGAAGAGGAGGAGCAGAGAAGGGAAAGAGGACAACCCAGGGCAAGACCTGAGACCAGTTCACAGCCTCAGCCTGACGCCACAGGGGGCCCTGGGAGACAAATGACACCCCCGAGGTTATCTGAATGCAAACCAAGGGAGCTGAGCTCCCAATAACGGTACTGCTGGCCCTTAGAAACAAAAGAACACAGAGGCTGGGAGTGAGGCACAAGAAATGACAAAGGGGATCCAGGGAGATCGGGCAGAACCCCTACAGTGTCCTCTACTCCCAAGTCCCCTGGTGGAGGAGCCTATGTCCTGCTTTCACACCTTCAAAAAAAGGGCAATTTACTGTTTATGATTCATCACTTTCTAGCATTCAACAGGGCTAATATTAAGAAAATTCTTCTTGGGGTGCCTAGCTGGCTCAGTTGGTTAAGCATCTGCCTTCAGCTCAGGTCATGATCCCGGAGTCCTGGGATCAAGCCCTGCTTCTCCCTCTACCCCCTGCTCCTGCTTTCTCTCACTATCGCTGTCTCTCTCTCTCTAATAAATACATAAAATCTTTAAAAAAATTCTTCTTTATAGGGAATAAAATGTGTATCTCTGTAACTTCTAGTCATTGGCTCTAAACAATTAACCAACAATCTATCAAACTCATCAGATGTTTGTTGAGCACCTATTATGTGCCAGGAAATACACTAACCTCTGGTTCCTACCTGCGGAGGAACACAGAATAGGTCAAATTATTTAGCACAGCCAATAAGTATTTTGCTATAAATATCAAACATATTTAAACTAAATTATAAATACAAGAAGTTATAAATTATAAAATAAATTATAAATATAACAAGTTAATGCAGCTTAAAAGAGGGCACATCAAAATAGCCCAAAACTGTAAACAACTCATATGTCAATCAACTGTGGACTGAATAAATTATAATACATTTATACCAACAAAATACTACGCAGAAATGAAAAATCACAAGCTACCACTTCCCTGAATTATATGGATGAAGCTTTCAGAATAATGTGGGTCACAAAAGCCTGGACAGAAAGAATATATCCTATATGATTCCATTACCAATAAAACTAATCTATAGTCAGAGGTCAGGCTAGTGGTTACTTCTGGGGCACAAGGGAACTGTTCTACAACTTGATCTGGGTGGGGGTTAACTAGGTATACACATATGTAAAAATCCATCAAGCTGTGCGCATAACATACGCACTTGGCTGAAGGTCTGTATCTCAGTAAGAGTGTTTAAGTAAAAAAAGGGTACAAAAAAAGAAAAAGACAAGGCTGAGAAAGTAGATCCAGAAACGAGGGCAGTAACGCGGGCCATACTGACCTACGCACATGGTGTGTGGTTGATGAGGGGCTCTAACCCTTCCAGCAGCCACGTGAGCAGAACCGCCATCCTCCTCTCCCTGAATCGTTTTCTTCTCCACACGAAGTAGTCCCAGGTCCTACAGCAGTTCCCAGCGTTCATGTCTCTAAAATTTTCAATTTCCATTTTCTGTTTGTTACAATATGTCACTATCCCTCTGGAAATGCAGCAGTCAAAACCTCAATAGCGGAGGGCTGTGCTTGAAAATTCTCCACTACGTTTCTCCTTTTGATCCAGCAGCACAGCCCAAGATTACTTATGGGAACCATATGATAAGGTGTATTGTCTCGAGCCCTGTAACTGCTTACCTTCCTAACTCACTAAAAGGAATTTTTAAAAAGACACTGACTGATGAACTAAAATGCCCAAGTCGCAATCTGAGCTAGAGACAAACCAGTTCTCCGTTCTGTCTTTAGGATACCCGGTGTCGATATTGCTTGTTGATCCACGTAGAGGACTTAAGTCTCGGTCATTAACCTCTGACAAAGCACTAATGAAACTGAACAGGATCGAGAGCAGCGTCTTTAAAACGTGTTACTGGATCTGTATTTTATTGGGTATAATTTTCAACCAGCTGTTTGAGGACCCCTGTGTCCAACGACTTTTTCTCTGTCTGCCTCCATTTCTTGCGGAAATCAAGAGATAGGACATTTATGGCACTTTTCTATTTCACACAACTAATAATTCTTCCCCTACACACTTTGGTTCTTAGTTAACCCATGCTGCCTCCTAGTGACGACCGCACTTTCTAGATGTTCTAAAATGTTAGCAAGTGGTCAGCGCTGGGAAATTCTGCTCCCAGTATGGTCTATATTAAAGGAAAAAGTCAACAATAAGAGACTTAATAGAAATCTGACCCTCTCCTAGAGAAAGTCATTCCTTCCGTGCTCCATGCTGAGAAGAAAGGATTTGGAAGTCCTTCTCAGATGGCGGCTTTCCATCTGACCCCAGCAGTCCCATCAAGTCTGATGGGAGAGGGGCCCGGTCATCACCGACAGAGGCCTCGGAGCAAGTTTCTATTCATGGAACATTTTCTCTGAGCCAGGCCCTGTGCTGAGTAACTTAACAGAGTCAAGTCCCACCTCTCCTACTTACAGCAAGGACCTTATGTTTCTTTTTCTCCATTTCTACCTCTAAAACAGGCATATTGATATCACCCTTACAGACTCGTTACAAGCATCCAGCACAGGCCCCTGCAGAGGGTGAGAGCCGGCTTTTTCCCTCTTTTATGTTTTCTAAAATTCTTATCCAGCAGCCAATTCTGCCTGGAGAAATATCTGTTGTATAAGAAAAACCCAATAATCATTTCAATAGATGCATAAAGGGTTTTTAATAAAGTCCAGCATCCTATTATTAAAAATAGGAGATGATGGGTGCCTGGGTGGGTTAGTCAGTTAAGCAGCTGCCTTCAGCTCCGGTCATGATCCCAGGGTCCTGGGATCCAGCCCCGCATTGGGCTCCCTGCTCAGACAGGAGACTACTTCTCCCTCTCCCTCTGCCTCCTGCTTCCCCTACTTGTGCACTCTCTCTCTGTCAAATGAATAAATAAAATCTTTTTTAAAAAAAATAGGAAATGAGAGCCAGAGACAACTCAGCACCTCTGGGATGGATGAGTGTGGTACCAGCGATTGGATCTCCTCTGTGCAAGGCATTTAGCAATTTGTAAAGAACTTTGCATATTTTATTTCATTTGAACCTCACAATAGCCTCGGAAGGGGCGGTAAAATAAAACATAATTACCATTCTTTCCATCTTACACATGATGAACCAAAGGCACAAGGCTTTTAAAAGACCTGCCCAAGGTTATGTTGGAACTGTGACTTCAGCACAGCTCAGCACTGGAAGAGACTGAGATTACATCCTGTGGGTAATTGGTATCATCGTCGGAGTCCCCTGGGGATCCCTGCTGGAGCCAGGTTTTCTTAGACATGTTCTAGGAGACTTAGGAAGCACCCTGAATGTTGAATCTCTAAGTCTTCAAATGAAACTAAGGTTAATTTTTAGTCTAAGAGCTGCAAGTGCAATGGGTACAGTATACAGGGTGATTCCCTAGTGCCCTGTGATAGGGCCGTAATAACACAACTGATGCATTTTCAGGGAAAACAATTCACTTATAATAGGATAGTAGACTGGGGGCTCTTCAGTTGTACAAACCACTCTGACTTGAAAGGCAGGGAACCTGGGTTCCAGTCCTGTCCCTATGAGTGCACTAGATGTGTGAATTTGGGCACGTGGCTTACCTTCTCTCAGTTATAGCTTCCTCATCGTGAAATGGTGAGCAATGCACGGGGTTGGTTCTATTAAGCAAGAAAATGTATGTAAAGGCTCCTGCCTAGTGCCTGACACATAGTAGGTATTCAACGATTAATTATTGGTATGCTTCCCTACTCCTCACTTTTCTCCGTCTCTGTGAGACTCGACTTCAGCGTCTACAAAATCAGAATCAGGGACAGATCAGTGGTTCTCAAAGTATGTGTCCTAGACGAGTAGCATCAGCATTGCCTGGGAACTCGTTAAAAAAGTCTTGGGCCCCACTCCAAACCTACTGAATCAGAAACTCGAGAGATGGGGCCGAGAAATCTGTTTCAACAAGCTGTGACATTCGAACTCCAAGACGGTCCCCAGCGATCCCCACTTTCTGGAATTCACACCCTTGTGTAGTCTTGTCCTACCTTGAACTAGAGTTGGTCTGTCTGATGACTAAAATACATCAGAAGTGACGGTATGTCTCTTCCAAGATTATATTACACAATACATTATGGCTTCCCCCTTGATTATCCTCTTGATCTTTCTTGGATCACTGGCTTCAGGATAGCCAGATGCCAGGTTTTTTAAGGACATTCGGGCAGCTTTAGGAGAGGCTCACGTGGTGGGGAGAAGAGACCTTACCGCCAGCCATGGGAGTAAGCGCTAGTCAAGCCTTCAGATGAACTGCAGTCCCTCCACAAAACACCGCGATTGTAGTCTCATCAGGGACCTCGAGCCAGAACTCTGTTGATAAGCCACCCTGGATTCCTGACCCTCAGAAAGTGTGTGAGATAGTAAATTTTTGTTGTTTTAAGCTGCTACATTTGGGGGGAATCTAGTATGGCAGGTGATTCTGAGGCACACTTAAGTTTGAGGCCCCCTGGGTAGATGCTTCCTAAGCCTCTTTCCAGCTCAGAAATTTTGGAATTTAGTGGTCAATGCTGGGATTTAAAAACCAAACAAGAAGTGTCTCAGTGTCCTTGCACCAAACAAAAGGACATTGGCTTCGAGGCACTGGTTTCAGTCCTCGCCATTGAAATTCAAGAAACACTTGGCAAAACTGGAGAAATTCCAGAAAAGGACCACTGAGAGAAGCTGCAGCCTAGAGCCACTGGCTTCGAGGACACAAAGGCTTCTGCTATTGGAAAACCTCAGAAATGCCAATCTGCAAAAGCACAAGGCACACAATCGGGACTGTGGGGATTTATTATCCAAGTGCAGGGAAAGCGACATGAATGGCAGCAAGACGCAATGGAGAAGACCCAGACCCCAGGGTCGGGCAGGCCAGGTTCTTCACCATAGAAGCCTCTCACATGCAGAAAACTAAATAATCTCTCTGAAGCTCAGCTGCTGCTTCTTCCGGAGAAAAGGGAACAAGACTATTTGCTTGGTAGCCCAAAGATGAGAATTCATGCTGATCTGTTTAAAGAACCTGCCACAAAGCAGAGTTTTAAGAAGCAATATTTATCCTTGGAAATGAACGCAAGCAAAGGTGGCCTTTCTGTGAGTGCCACTGCGTACATGTGGTCTGTGCTTTCGTGTTGTCAGGAGAAGCCTAAGCTGAACTTCCAACTAGAGTAAATGAACTGGGGAGTTGGTCAGGCAAATGACAGGTGTTTGAGCAACACCATATGTTTTCGACGTTGGCATCACAGAGTGAACATTCCAGCCTTGGGCACATGGTCCCTTGGTAGCCTCTCATCCCCGCCCCCCACCATGGAGCAGAATCCTGAAGGACTAGACCACCAGAGTGCCCAAGGGAGCAGCAGGACGTCTGATGACCCAGTGGGTGGGTGGCAGAGGGTGGGGTGGGTGAAGTGATGAAAAAACAAGGATGAATTTGCTGCCTTGGGCCTGAATGTGTCCAACAGTGTTTGTATGGTGCTTCCCACCCCCCTCAGGCTTGGGTTGGAACTGAGAAATGACTCCTCTAACAGTCTGCACCCACTTTACCGGCAGCCCTTGTCCCCGAGTACATTACAGAGGTACCAAAAATCATCTGCAGGGAGTTGCAAGCAGCCCCCTTCCCTTCAGAAAGTATTCAAGATTGAAATAGGTAATCATCTCCGAACGTAGAGCACTCCTCTGTGCCACCTTCCATTTGCGACCTGCCTCACTCACAGCTGTCCCCTGACATGCCCTGGCTGCTTTCTGCTACAATGCTATTGTTTGGGAAAATATTCTCATCTGGTTCCGCGACTGTTGAAACTTGTCCGTAAATGATGAGCCATTTGCAGCAGTGCCACAGCCGAGGGAATTAGTCGCTATTAAAATCGTGTTCAAACCAGGGTGGTGCCAAGGTGCCGACATCTGGGGAAGCTGCCCGGAGGGCGTGGGCTCCCCAACAAAGACTTGAAGGTGACAGGATCTCAGCAAGGTTTCTAAATCACAGACAGACCATCTGAGCCCAGAGGTGGCCCGGAGACCACTCTCAAACCCATAGGGAGTGAAACCTCCAGGGTTTTAACACCAGAATTCACCAGAGCCAGACGTGGCCTGAAGAGTACAGGTCAAGTAGGGAAACATTGAGATGGAGACCAAGGCGAGAAGGAAGGCGAAGAAAAGCACGTCGATGACCCATTTTTCACTTTCTCCATGACATGCAACTCTTCCTAAACTCTTCACACTTATCCAAATAGCAATTAGTACACAAACTAGCATGTTCCTGCTTGTAACTGAAAGTTATAAATGGCTGTAAAGTCAGTTGTGTGTAAATGGCGGAGTGACATGTGTGTGACGCATCCCAGCAAGATGTGCCCACACTTTTAATTTTTGTCAAGTCTGGATTAGCCTGCCAGAGGGGACCATAGGCATGAATCATGCAAACAGCCGAGGACCTGAGTCTCTCCTGTTTTAGTCTGGGATGGATCTGAACACTGGTCCTTGGCACCAGGCTGATGCTTCCACTGGCACTTTTCTCCAGCCAGTGTTATTTTGTTTTTTTAGATTTTTATTGATTTATCTGACACAGAGAGAGAGCACAAGCAGGGGGAGCAGCAGGCAGAGGGAGAGGGAGAAGCAGGCTCCCCACTGAACAAGGAGCCTGATGTGGGGCTTGATCCCAGGACCTAGTTACCCCAAAACTCCATGGACTTTTCCCTAGATAAGTGGCCCTCAAACTTTTCTTTTACTGTCATACCTTCTAAAAGAATTTTGAAAAACCGTGTACCTATTTGCACATTTTTAATTTGACATCTGAAATATTTTATCCTGAGCTAAACAGCTGCAAATAATGCAACTTATGATACATTGTAAACATTCATTTTAAAAATCAAGCTGACACATAATTCTTTTTAATGTAGCCAGTGGAACAGAAGTGTCATAAACCTCAATTCCCACCACCATCCATTTTTAAAAACACATATGCAAATCTTCTTACTTATCTCATATTTAACATTGTGATTTTCTCTTCTTGAATGTTGACTTCCACTCCATTTCACATACTGTATTTTAGCCTAATAGGTTGTTCTAATCTACGATTTTTTATTGATGACTCAGTTCTTTTTTCTGCAACAAAACTAAGCATATACATTGAGGATTTTATTTGTTTTTATTTCCTGTGACCACAGTGTTAAATGTATTATCCAATAATCTTTTTTTTAAGTAAATAAAAAGGAGTCTAACTCCTATGAAATTCTTCTTACCTCTCTCATGCCATTTTTACTTTTAAAGAAAAGTAATCTTGGTTTCTTGGGAGGTAAATGGGAAGCTTATCATTTCCTTTTTCCTGAAATCCAAAATATGCAAATAAGACGTGGATCGAGACTAAGTGAATGAGAGTTCCCACCAGGCTCTGTGCCCTTACTGCAAATGGAGAAAATGCAGAGAAGCCTACCTCCTGGGGGATTAGTATTTTCCAGTATGCTTTCTAGGAATGTTGAGTGTCCTAATTCTATTGGACAGGGAGAGAAACAGAAACAGAGAGAGGGAGTAGAGCTTTGCCTTGAGTGAATTGGTATGAGAAAATGAGGTCTGACTGCTTTCAGTACTTCTCACCCACCCCCTTTGCTGTACCCAAACAGTCTTACTGTCAGAAGTAAGCTATTCCTTGACAATATTTGGGAGATGATTGAGAGATGTGGTTAAGTGAAAATGATCACCCCTCCACCACAGTCTACAATAAATCTGAACTTATAACATCCCCACGTGTTCCAACATCTATTTTTCTAAAGCCACACTTTTCTCTTAGTGAAAATCGTGTTAGGCAAGGAAAGAGCCCCAAAACAAATCAGTAGTGTCTCAATGAAAGGAGGCTTCCTAAACACCAATATTTAAATTGTCTGTTTGTTTGGAGTCCAGGAGGACTTTCCACTCTAGGGCAAAGCCCTATAGTAAGATTTGGGAAGGAGGGGGCGATAAGTGCTCCTTTCTTTTGTAAATAAGAGGCAAGAAGTTATGACCTGTGTTCAAATGCCAGAGAAAACTCCAAAGCCCAAATGCCCACATAAGTGTGCTTGCCAGCAGACCTCGAAGCAGCAAAACCATCGTTTCCGTCTTATCATGTTCCGCTCCCCTGCCATATTGAATCTCTTGTGGCTACTTCGGATTGGCAGAGCCTCAGTCTCCCACAGAACGTGAGCTGTTTGGAGTCTGGCAAATATAGAATTCTCTTCCTTTCGAGCTCTGCATTATCAGAAAGCATCTAGAAGAAGATTGTAATGGATACTGAGTGATCTGATCCTCAGTATCCACCCAACTGGAAAAGCCTATAAAGCAATGGAAAACTTAGACAAGCACCTCAAGAGACACACTGAACTTCCCACGCCCACTCCTGCTTCCCAAATGCCTCAGCATGCACCAACCTTGTTTTCTCTCCTGGGGTTCCTATCTCAGTGAAGGCACCAGCAGTCACCCGGAAAAGTCAGAATACCTGATTTTGTTCTTTCCCCCTCATCCCACCCAGCCCACCATTCTCCATTCCTGATAGCTTTCAGATCTGTTCCTTTCCCTCTTCCTCATGTTTCAGACCTTCATCCTCTTGGGGCGCCTAGGTGGCCAGTCAGCTGAGCGTCCAACTCTTGATTTCATCTCAAGGTCATGATCTCAGGGTCCTGGGAGCAAGCCCTGCATCAGGTTCCCTGTTCAGTGGAGAGTGTGCTTGTCTCCCTCTCCCTCTTCCCCTCCTCCTCTCCCTGCTCATGTGCGCTCTTGTGCCTTCTCTCTTTCTCTCTAAAATATAAAAAAGAACTTCGTCCTCTCTTACCTGACATTTATACTCAGTCTCTAATGTGCCTTTTTGCCACCAGTCTCTGGCCTCTGTACTGATGCCAAAGTAATATTAAGAAAAATACACTGATAATTATTCTAGAACTTTCCACCTCCTTGAGTAATGGTTCTCAAGCCTAGCTGCACATTAGGGTCATCTGAGGAGCTTTTAAGGTCCCAATGCTCAAGCCACTCACAAGACCAATGAAATCAGAATTTCTGGGTGGGGCTCTGACATCGATATTTTTTAAACTTCCCAAGCAATGCTCAGCCAAGGCTGAGAACTGCTATTGTATGCAGGAGATCATTCCCAGTCTAGCTCCAGAGTCAGAGGCTGTCACTCCTCACACCTAAGTTTCAGCCACAACATCTCTTGGTCCCCTAAACACACTCTGCCTCTCACCTCTCCAACTTTGCCTGGCATGCCCTGACATTGCCTGAAATTCCCTTCTTACTCTCTTGACCCAGAAACTCCATGGTTCCATGAATATGCTATCCCTCAAGGATGTGCTTTCCACACTTTGCGCATGTTATCATTATAGCAATTCTCACACCGTGTAATAACTGGGTTATTTGCACAATCACCCTACCCATTAGACCTGGGCTCATTGAGAACAGAGAACGTTCATCTCTGTGTCTCCAATGCCCCATACATTTCAGTTGATTCTCAGCACACATGGACTGAATGAGTCAGTAAATGAATGAATGAATGAATGAATGAATGAATGAGGCATGGATGAAGCTCTTGACTCCATGTGTTTCACCCACTCCTCCAATTCACCCTGCTGTACTAAGTATGTTAGTTATGGAAAAAGCCTACATCCAATTTTTTCTCTATCAAATATTTCCTTTCACATCTCTGGAACCACATGGTAACATTAAAACAAGTAACGAAAAGCACACAACACTGATGTGATATTAATATCCAATTCTTCCTTTCTAAGGTAAGGGGATATCTTCATTTTGGTCATATTTGAATGGTCAGATTCTCATCTCTTTTTAAATTATTATTTGGTAATCCTAACCTGGATCCATTACAGAAGAATGCCTACCTCTATCTAGAGGTGTATCAGGTCTTTGAAAAAATTACAGGGAATTCTCAGAGTCTTTGCTTGCAATTATTCAAGCACCTTCTATCTGTCATTCAATAACTCTGGTGATTCTGTTGCAGGTTCCCTATGGCATCTTTCTGCAATGCCAGAAGATAAGTGTATGCTTTCTCCTCCAAACTCTGCTGCCTTCATGCTCTTTCTTTCTGCACTTTCTCCCTCTTGCTCCTGCTCTTCACTGTGCCCACCCCACCTTTTCCCTGAGCACTCCTTTCTCTCCCTCTGTCTCTCCTCCCCCAGCACAGGTCAGAGGTTAGGTGAGGGTGAGCCTCGCTGGGAGAATTCTCCCCACCTCGCAGAAATAATTCACCCTGATTCCTGCCTTTAGTATGTGCTTAGACACTCAGTAATGGCCCTGAGGCTTTCCTGATGAACCATTTAGTGGCCATTAGGTAAGGGCTGCACTTAGAGACCTTGGTAAAGAACGTCTCCTGAATTTATCTCAGGAAGTGCAACCTCACTTTTGAGAAGCCCAATGGTAACCTCCCCCATTAGAGGACACTTTGGCATAACATTCTAGAACAAAGCTTTTTGTGATTTTTTTCTTCACTATAAAAAATAATATATCAACATTCCTTAAAACTGGAAAATACAGGAAAGTATACAGAAGAAAACAGAAATTCCATATAATCCTATGGGTAAGACAGAAACCACTATAACTGTTAAACTGGGTGCATTTCCTTCTATGCTTTTCCTATAAATATATATACACAGAGTAGTAGGGTTTTCCTGATATTTCACTAACATTGTAACATAAGCATTTTCCCACACTATTAAGATCACTTCATAAGCACAAATGTAATTGACATATAATATTCCATTTTATGCAAGTACCACAATTTCCCACTGTTCTGATACTATTAAAAATTTACGTTGTTTCCATGTTGACCATCAATGGCTTTGCGTGTTATTATTTACACACATTTCTCATAGTTTCCTTTAGCTAGATTCTTAGCAGTAGAATTACTTGCTCAAAGGGTATGAATATTTTAAAACAACTGATAAATATTACCAACTTGCTTTCCAAAACATTCCAGAAATTTATAATGTAAGCAGTGTGTGAAAGTGTTCATCTCACCAAACTCTTGGCCTGGCTTAACCTTGTATTATCATCAATAAAATAAATAGTGCATGAGCAAGTAAGTGGTAGAGATTTTTCTAATCGGTGATATATAGATAATCCTCTCTAAACCCTAGGGCAATGGAAGTTTAGCCATTTCTCCATGTTCTTTGTAAATGTGTTGATCAATATAGGATAAGCTAACATAGCAAATAAACCTCGAACATTCAGTGGTATGGCATACAAAATCTGTTTCTCCTACAATTTGATGTGGGTTGGATGACTCCTAAGGAGCTCCCCTCCAAAAGATGACTCAGAAAGCCAGAAGCCTTCTGTCTTGTAACTTGGCCTTCCCGAAGCCCTTTGCTTCCAGCCCTATGGATGGGAAAGAAAGAGCATGGGAAGGCACACCCACTTGTAGCTGCCCCAGACCAGAGTTTTACATCACCCTTCTCTTTCAGATCCCCAAAAGCACTAAGTCAAGCACCCATCTGGCATGAGAGCAAGGTAAGCCTTTGGGTTCCCTTTCCCAGCCTTTTCTGAAAATCTGCCAAGAAACACTCACCGGTTGGTAAGCCCACGTTAGTTGTCAGTTGTTAACTCAGCTACCTTGCTCCAGCCATGGCTGTACTCTGTGTGAGTGGTGACGGCTGGGTGGAGCTTCAGGTCCCTCCAGGATGCAGTCGTTCACCCCGCTCGTGGGCACACATCCATGCCTGCCCCCTGGACAAGAGCTTCCAGCATTGCGAGATGCAGGGCTGCAAACTAGGACTCCTGTTCAACTCTGCCTTCCTTTGCATCCATTATCAGACATGCTTTTTCCATAGAGAGGCCCCTTGTCAGCTAACATGCTGCTCGAGCAGAGCAGTCCCAGTGATTAAAGAAAACCTCTTTTCCAATCATTTCTGGGCAGGAAACAACTACAGGAGTCTGCTTCTATGCCCAGACTAGTGGGAGCTGTCCGAAGGTGCTAGAGTTCGAGCAGGGGCAGGATCGAGTGAGGATGGAATATAGGGGCTGGGCCATCGGACCAGAGATGGCAAACATGGAATAAATGTGTGGCCAACATTGCCCTCGCCTAGAGCAGACATGCTCAGTAGTCCTGGCTCCCTGGACTGCGAGGCCCTAGAATCCTTCCAACACAGGTTTCAACTACCTCCTTGCCGTCTCTGTACTCTATGAAACTCTACACTCAGGCTGCAGAGTTCTTAGCACATGAGGGGCACTCAATAAATATTGATTTAACAAAATAAAACCAAAGCTGGAATTTGATCCGAAGAGTAAACTTAACAATGATGGGTCCAATTTTAGGACACTGAAGGTCAAAATACTTTCCCGGAATTTGAGACAAATTCAGTGTCAAAAGCCAGGAAATCACAGAGGGTCAAAGCCCAGAAGCTGTCTGGAGTCATTTGAACTGCTTGCAACATCCAGCTGCTGTCCTTGCCTCTGATCTTGACCTTGCCCACCTGACACTGCTTTCTCCAGGCCGCAGCCCTGGGTCTCCACTTTGTTTAAAACCTTCTTTGATTTCCCATTGTTTTCAGGATAAAGACAAGATACTTCCTACAGCTTCCAAGGCTGCCAGACTCCGTCCCGGCGTCCCTCTCCAGACTCACCTCCACGCGTCCCTTGCTGAGCTAGGCTATTTCACACATGCCATCTCATCCAATCTTCACCAACGGCTAGGAACCTGTCTTGTTAGTCCAATGTTCAGGTGAGGAATTCTCACCTGATCCTCCAAGAGATTATGGGAATTTGCCAAAGTCACGGAGCTGCCAATTCTCCTGAGTGGAATTTCCAAGCCTATCTGGTTCTGAGATCTGTAGTCAGGAATATAGAGGCATTCATAATTCATTCAGGTTGATATGTTAGGCACTTTCTTTTCTTTTTACCAAAACAACAAAACAAAACTGGCTATTGGCCCAGTGGAATTTATTCACACAGAGAGAGAGTCTGGTTCACTTTCTGCCCATTAAGTGGGCACAGGGTAGACAGAGCTTTCTAGTATGTGTAACTAGAGCTAACTTCCCAAAGAGGACAATGGACCAAAGTACTGTTTTCTTTTCTTTTCTTTTTTTTTTTTTTTTTTTGCTTCCTTACTTTTTTCTTTTTTGTTCAGAGTTATGCAAATCTTTGTGAGTGAAAAGAGGGAAATCCAGGAAAGTGTCCTATCGATGAGTCAGCCACTTGTGAGGGGGGCAGAGAATACACACAACAGTGACTTTCTTCTCTTCTCGACCCTCATCTCCAGCCCAGCCTCCCATAGATTTGGTTTCCAGTGACATTTGCTCCAACTGCAGAAGGAGGCCCTTCCTGTCAGACTGGAGCCGAGCTCAGAATGCGAATGCCCCAGGCCTGAAAAGCGCCTTTCACCAGAAACTCCTGAGCGGGAGCCTCTTTGGCCTTGACTCACAAGAGCGTCCATACACCGGAGGGCAGGCCTTCCCGGGCGCTGCCATCTGGCTCAGCCGCAGAGGCGACAGAAGCAGGACTCAAAGGCCCTACAGTGCTACACCGCTGGCCAGAAGCCCACGCTGACCCCATGAAAAGCAGCGTTTCTTTCTGCCCAGCAGGGCCCACTCTGGCTCTGCAGGCTGGAACCTGACGCCCGGTGGAGGGAGGTGGCAGGGAAGGGTGTGGAGCCCTCCTCGAGCGCTCACCACCGCGCTGGCTGGCGGGCTCCGAAGGTAAACAGTGCACCCTTTCCCAGAAGGGGTTTGGGTCTGTCGCAACACCTCAAAGCCATTCATCTCAGGAGAGAGGAGCAGCCGGTCTTTCAATTTTCCTTGTCCCAGAGGCCAGGTCTGTTTGCTTTTATAAACGCAAAGTGACTAACATGGAAACTTTTCGCGGGGCTGTCACTTGAGATGACGTTTCCTCTGCTCCTGGAGGGAGCTGGGTTTTGATCTGTGTGGGGAAGGGAAAGAGCTGATTGAAAGCGAAGAGCTTCAGCTACTCCTGCAGAAGGTGGTCTGCCTCTGAGAGCCTCTCTTAAAGGTCAATCAAGGCAGGGAGTGAGCCGCACAGAGAAGGTGTGTCTGGATACCAGGGCTCTGGACCGAAGTGCCAAGGAATTATACCTGGGTTTTTGGATCAGTTGTGGCTCACCACGCCCTGTGGCTGACAAACCGCCAGCTGTGGGCATCGTGAATGTTGCCAGAGCAAGAGAACTTTCATGGGTTGAGTCTTGAGATGCTTCTGCAAAGAATGGGTCATTTGAACATCCGTGCTGTCATTCTCTGAAGCAGGAACTGCTTCCAGAAGGAACTGCTCTTCCTATGTGAACTGCCGAAAATCTGCTAGAGTCCTTCATTCCCTTCGTGTGGAATTCATCCGTTCACTACATCAAAAAGAGTTTTATTCTTATTATGTATAATCTTACCAGTTGTCATACAGAATCAAAATCCATTGAGATACTTATCGAATCTTGACACTTATCTCCATGGCATTTACCTGGCTTCTCAATTTTAAGATAGCTGCAAATTTATTGAGTCTTGATTTTTGACATATCTATCCAAGTCATTTCTAAAAATGTTGGGCAGGACAGAGGTTAACTCCGAGGTATATGGAGGTTACTTGATAGCCTCCCATGTGTGATAGTAATTCAGATATCAGTCTCCCTTTTGTATAAGTCAACAGTAATTAACTCTTCTAAGTAGATTAGCATATCATCCAACCCATATTTGTTTCCAGATCTTTCCAGAATAACCTCAGAATATAAGGAGAGTTCTCTCAAATGCGTTGTTGAAATCAAGGTAGACCATCTCTACGGTATCCACTGATTTGCTAACTTTTTAGCCTGATGAGAAAAAGAAATAATTACTTCCTCAGCATCTATGCTTCATTTATTTGACAAAGTGTACTGAATGCCTCCTTATGTAAAGCACTGGGTAGGCCCTGGGGATAGAAGGGTGAAACTTGTAGTCCCAAATGGAGAGTGGAGCAGGGTGTCAGCAAGAGATCTAGATGGGAACTGGCTTCCTGAGAGCAAAGGGAACCAGGATGTGATCCCAGCCCCTGGTATTCTAAGCCTGGAGCTCCCTGACCAGAAGTAGCCATCTTTGTTCCAGAGGCTTTCACTGGCTGAAAATCTTCCTATCAACCTGCCAGTCCTTCTGGATCTGTAATACTTCTTCCAGACAGGCTCGCTGAAAGGCTCTCCCTTCTCAGAATCCACATCTTTAGGCCCCCATCCTGCCATTCACGTCTAGGAGATTGGCAGCTCCCTTGGCAGCCTGCACCACACTGGTCACAACCAGCATATAATTAACATTGTTTATCTGAAGGAAAAAAAGAGCACTTAGTCTTCTATGAATGGCTTGAAATCTGCTTTCCCAAAGACCAGGGCACAAATCGGTCACTTCCCAGCATTTACCTTCATGGGAGGCATAAGAACAAGCCCTCTCTAAAGCCCACCCCCTTTCTGGTTAATTGGCTACCCATCCAGTTTATCAGGGAAAGAAAAACAACATGGAACCATCCTTGATTTTATTTTCCCTTATCTGCCACTTCCAACTCTCCAGCAAGTCCTACCCATTCTCCCTTCAAATATACCAACCCTGATAATTTCTTACTGTTTCTACTGCTGCTTCAGGAGCTAGGCCAGCATCCTTTTTCTCTTAGTCTACTGTGACAGCCTCCAGAGTGATGTCCCCACTTCCACTCTCTCCTCCCACACCCCCTGCCCCCACCAGACTGGCCCTTTAGAAACATCAACCAGCTCAGGGCACTCTGCTGCTTAAAACTCCATTGTTTCCCTGGAACAGTTAGAAGAAAACAACTCCTCCCAAAGGTATTGTTTCTTTTGGGGCGTTCCAGGAGGAAAGAGTAACACGAATTCATTTTGAGCAAGCAAATGCCAGTGAACTTCAGAAAGGCAGAAGATAATGTGTTCCGTGACGGCTGGTGATAACCAGGAGATGGGGCTGTGTTCTTGTCACCTGAATCTGATGAGAAGGTGATACAGCCCCGCTCTTTGGCCCCTCATCTAAGCGGCACACGCGCCAATCCCCTGCCTGCAAACCCCCACGGCTGAGGTCGAGTGTCTGTCAGATGATCAGACTGGTGACCACCGAGATCTCACTGTGAGCTTGTAAGCTGACAGCGGGGACTGGGCCTCACTGCCCGGGGTGGTTCCCTTGCATCTCTAATTAAATATAACTGATTCTTTAAAATAGAAAGAAAGAAGTTGTAAGTAGCCTGTATTGGTTCGCTGTGGTTTTACTGTGGTAACAAAGTACCATGAACTGGGCGGCTAAAAACAACAGAAATGTATCGTCTCAGTTCTGAAGTCCGAAAGTCCAAGGTCAAGGTGTTGGCAGGGTGCGCCCTCGGAGGGCTGTGAGGGAGAATGTGTCCCAGGCCTCTCTCCCAGCTCCTAGTGTTAGCTGGCAATTTATGGGGTTCCTTGGCCTGTAGAGGCTTCCCCGACGTCCCTGCCTCATCTTCACATGGGGTTCTCTCTGTGTGCATGTCTCCAAATAGCCTCTTTTTATAAGGACACTGGTCATACTGGATAGGGCCCACCCTCAGGACCTCGTTTTGGCTGGATTCCCTCTCTAAGACTCCATCTCCAAATAAGGTCCCACTGTGAGATATAGGTGGTTAGAACTTCAACATATGAATTTTGAGGGAACAGAATTCACCCCATAACATGGCCTATCATCACACCAACATAAGTCTTGTTAACATAACAAATATGAGACCTTGGTTTTAAAAAAAAAAAAGTGGTACACAAATTGTGTGGATTCAAGAAAATAATGCACATAAAGGTTTGGTATCTAATAGGCACTTAACACACCTCAATTTCCTTCCATTCCTATCCCTCCAATATCACCAGCCAGTTCTTTCCCAGATAAAAGTGTTAAAAGGTAATTTTTTTAAAAAAGATAAAATCATATATACAAATATATGATGAACACATATTAAAGGTTTCATTTAACTCACTAATTATTAAGGGTGAGATGTAGCAAGTGGCTCAAAGGAGAATTCAAGAGTCACATGTGTGTAGGCAATAAGGAATATTACTACTCTAGCCACACAATTCAGTAGCATTTTAGAGATAAGAATCATTTGCACTGGGGCACCTGGGTGGCTCAGTCGTTAAGCGTCTGCCTTTGGCTCAGGGCGTGATCCTGGCATTATGGGATCGAGCCCCGCATCAGGCTCCTCCGCTATGAGCCTGCTTCTTCCTCTCCCACTCCCCCTGCTTGTGTTCCCTCTCTCACTGGCTGTTTCTATCTGTGTCAAATAAATAAATAAAATCTTTAAAATAAAAAAAGAATCATTTGCATTTACTTTTCTATGACCTAAAGATTTGTAAATTGGCTTAAATGTAAGGAAAAGTCGATATGCTCAAAATATGCACTAGATGGAACGATCAGTAAGTTTTCCCCCCATTTTAAAGCATTTTGACAACTTTTCTTGACAGAAGTAAATCTTAGACCAGTAAACCTTGCTTCCTTCTACTTTTCAAACAAGGAAATGGTCAGCAAAACTAAACTCATAAAGCTCCCATTTATGAAGCTGTTAAAAATGTTTTTAAAATTGGGCCAACATCTCAATTTGAAGAAACAAAAATAGTCATTAGACAGGTGGAGACATATTGGGGGAAGAAACCTCTCTAGGTGCCTGCTGATGTCAGAGTGCCTGCTGGTAGTCATCAACCCCTAGGAATGCAACTCTGAAAAACAGCAAAACAGTCTTATTTCTCAACACCCTTGCAAACCTCTCCTGCTGTCCTGTTCCTGAAGTGACAGCAAGCCCCATGAAGAAGAAACCTCATCTTTTTTCCCACTCTAAGGTTTCCTCTAGCCTCGCTCCTCCCACACTATAACTTGGAGTTTATTAGTTCCAGGAGGGCAGCGCTGGTGTCATATTCATTTTTGTATCCCTTGCGCCTGGCACAAAGTCTGGCAAATAGCAAAGCTCAGTTTATTAAATCAAATTGAACTGGATTGGATTGGATTGGATTGGGTTGGGTTGGGTTGGGTTGAATTGAATTTTGAGTTGAATTGAACTGAACTGAATTGGATTCCTGTTTTAGGTCCCAGCCTGTAAGAATCAGCTGCATTGCCAAAGTGGCCATCTTTTAGTCTCATTGCAAACTCAGCCTTCTTTCAATTGCTATCACTTAGCAGGCAATTATATAACACACCAGGACAAGAAAAAGGTAAATTGTTTCCCCTTTGACTACACTGAAGCATGTAAAGTTTGGAAAGCCATAGAGGTACCATTTAATGCAACAAAGGCTTGTTAAGTAACAATTCTCTTTTCTCCTTTGGTATCAGATCTTTAGTGTCTCTGTAAGTACCACCCTTCACACCGCAGAGGCTGAAAACTTTGTGGGAAAGGAACTCATGAATGAACGAGAGTCTGGACAGCCTAATAATGCCAATAATTAACCAGCAGTTGCAAAGTACTTTATGGTTTGCAAAGTACTATCCATACACATCATCTTATTTAATTCCTACAATCATCCCGTGAAGGGTGGATCATCATTCTCATTTTAAACACAAGAATATATAGGTCAATGAGGTGAAGCTCGATGGGTGGAGGATCTTCTAATTCCAGGACAAATTCTCTTTCCCCTACCTCACTCCTCTCTGGGAAAGATGAAAGCAGAGGGATGCTCACAGAATCATGGACACCCCAGGTGGCAATGACCTTGGTAAGATCTTTATTTTGGTTACTGTTGAAGCGACCAGCTAAGTAATGAGTACATACATTGATAATGGTTCCTCTTTCAGTCTTTGAGCATATACTCATCATGACCTACCCCTAACCCTCAGGTGTGCCATGTGAATGGAGTAGAGGGCTGGACGGAAAACAAGAGCTAAAGACCAACATCATATAAACCTTAATTTAATATTTGCTGGACCTTGTTCTGAGCACTTTACAAATACTAATTTAATTATTATAACCACCTTCTTTTACAGAGAAAGACAGAAAGGGAATAAAATAAAGGCTAGATCAGGGATCAGCAAGCTTCAATCAGTAGACTAAAAAGGCTCACTGCCTGTTTTTTTTCAATATAGTTTTATCAGAACACAGACACACACATTCCCTTATCTATTGTCTGGCTGCTTTCACATGGCAATGCCAGAAATGAATAGTCCTCACGGAGACCAGTTGGCTTACAAAACCTTAAATACTACCTGTCCCTTTACAGAAAAATTTTGCCCATCCCTGATTTAAATGAATACCTCTATTTAGCATATATATAATGAGGATATTTTGTTCCTGTGTCTGACTCTCCCAGGGGACTATACCCTTTCTGCATGCAGAGAGTGTGCCCTATGCATCTTTGCAGCTCCGCACCTAGCACAGGGCTGCCAGAGAGGGGGACTAGAAAAAAAAGGAATAAACTGTCAGGAACATCTGTGAAAGACTTTGAAATGACAAAAGCAATTATTCAATGTCCTTTCTAGCATACTCATAGGGGTCTGTGGCATTTTTAAAAAAATCTAACATTTATGTTACTGGATAAAAAGAGAGGAGGGTAGGACTGAAAGTGACTTCAAGAAATAATGGCTGAAAACACCCAAAATTTGGCAATAGACATGAACCCATAGATGCTAGGAGCTTAGTGAACCCCATTGGGATAAACTTCTGGGGGGAAAAACCAAACAAACAGAAAACAAGACACATAACAGTCAAACTGCTAAAAGGTAAAGACAAAGAAAAACTTTTGAAAACAGGGGGAGAAAAAACAAAATCTTATGAATAAGAGAAAAAGAATTCAAATTACAGTGGCTTTCTCATCAGAAACTATGAAGGCTAAAATAAAAGCACAGTATTTTTCAAGTGCTGACAGGAAAGAACTGTCAATCCATAATACTATACCCAGCAAAAATACCCCTTTAGAAATGAAGGGAAAATCAACACATTCTCAGTTGAAGGAAAACTAACAAATGTGTCACCATCATACTTACCCCAAAGAATGGCTAAAGGAAATTCTCTAAACAGAAAGGAAATAATAATAGAAGGAAACTTAGAACATCAAGAAGGAAGAAAGAATATGATTTTTCTCTGTATTTTGGGTAAATATGTAAGCAAAATATAGGTAAATACAATACACTTTGGATTTCTTCTTTAGTTTGCCAAATTATCTTTGATGGTCAAAGCAAAATCATAACACTGTCTGATACAGTCCTAAATATACTGGAGGAAATATTTAAAGCAATGATATTAGAAATAGGAAAAGGTAAAGGAAGGTAAAAGGAAGTAAGGTTTCTACATTTCACTTAAACTGGCAAAATAATGACACAATAGACTCCCCCGTTGGTTATATATATAATGTTATACCTAGACTGACCACCAAAAAAACTATTGAACAGGTGCACCCAAAAATAGTATAGATAAAATGGAATTTAAAGAAATGTCAAAGCAATCCACAGGAAGAAAGGAAAAGAAAACAAAAAATAGAAAAACAGAACAAAAAATAAAAAATAAAAAGGCAGACTTAAGCCCTAACATATTAATAGTAACATTAAATATAGTCTAAATACAACAATTAAAAGATAAAGATTAGCAGAGTAGGTTAAAAAACATGGCTCAACTATATGCTTCTAAAAGTAACTCACTCCAAAGAATGATATCAACAGGTTGAAAGTAAAAAGATGGGAAAAGGTTGTATTCGTTTTCTTTTGCTGCTGTGACAAACCACTACAAACTGAGCGGCTTAAAACAACACGAATTTCTTATCTTAAAAAATCTAATTTCATTTAAATTAAGAACTTCTATGCTAGAAAAGCCCCCTCTGAAGAGGATGAAAAGGCAAGTTACAGACTAGGAGGAAATATTTGCAAATCGCATCTCTGACAAGGGGCTAGTCTAAAATATATAAAGAACTCTCAAAACTCAAGAGTTAAAAAAAAATCCACTTAGAAAATGTGCAAAAGACATGAAGGGAGATTTCACTGAGGATGAGAGTCAGATGGAAAGTAAATACATGAAAAGATATTCAACATTATTAGCCATTAGGAAATTCAGATTAAAATCACGACAGGTATTCCAGAGAATTATGCTGAGTGAAAAAGGCAATCTCAAAAGGCTACATATTGTAGGATTTCATTTACATAAAATTCTTGACGTGACATAATTGCAGAAATAGAGAACAGATTCGTAGTTGCCAAGGAGGTGTGGGAGCAGAAGAGAAGTGCATGTGGCTTAAAAGGGCAACATGAGGGATCCTTGTAGGAATGGAATGTTCTGTATCTTGACTGTATCAATCTTAATATCCTGCTTGTGATATCACACTAGAGTTTTTGTAAGATGTTACCATTGAGGGAAACCAGGTAAAGGCACATGGGATCTTTCTGTTTTGTTTCTTACAATCGCATATAAATCTCATTCATTCATTGATGTATGCGTGTAATCGTATGCCTTGTCCAGACTCACACATTAGTTCACCATGGAGCTGGCTGTAGACATGGGTCTTCTCTTATCTTACGTTCTTCCCATTTTACCTACGGTAACGCAAAATGGGAAAGAACACAAGCTTTGGAATCAGACAGTTAGGCTGGCTCAGCAATACCATTTATTAGTGGTATGCCCTTGGATGGGTCCCTTCATCACTCTCTGCTTTATTTTTTTCCTCTGTTCCTATTTTGTAGGATTTTGCAAGACTTCAATGAGTTAGCACATGCAGTGCTCTTAAAATGACTAACACATAGTAGCCCACTAAATGTCACTTGACATTAGAATATTGCCCTCTACCAAATAAGTAGCACAATAGAAATAATAATAGAGTAATAATAGCTCATGCAAATATATGATATTTCTTCCATAAATCTCCAAACCATCATCAAACATCAATTAATATACATATATTGAAAAAAGACAGGGGTGCCCTACTGGTTCAGTCGGTAGTGCATGTGACTCTTGATCCCAGGGTTATAAGTTCAAGCCCCACAGTGGGTGTAGAGATTACTTAAAATTTTTAAGGAAAAAAACAAAAGAAAAAGGGCTAATGGGTAGCCCTTTATGATTCCTGTTTGAGGGAATAAAGCAGTGGTGTGTTTGGCTACAGCCTCAAATGTCTCAATGACAAAATTGGAACTAAAGGTAAAAGACCCTTTTCACCATGAACATTTTTAAGAAAATTTAAAAATTAGACTCCTCCCATACCGGCCACAAAGGGAAGCTGTGGAGTCCATTTATCATTTGTATCTTGTAATCCTCTCCCTTCTCTCAAGCTAGTAACCATATGTTGGGGTGTGCATGTGTTTTAATACAGCCAGATGGGTGAGGCATAACGACTGTAATCAGTTCCCTCCCTCAACAATGTCCCCATTTTTTCACCTGTCCACCACTCATGGATTAATTATGAGTCTTTTCTCCCCAACAGATGGTACCTGTGATCACATGATCATATCAGATCCACCAACAAAATAGGCAGATAAGTAGTCTCTCCAGCATTTCTAGTATAAATGTTCATCACCTGTGTATGCAAAGGGGTAGGACAGATGTGGTCTTTACCAGACTGCTCTTTGACTGGGTATTTCTGTGCCTGTTGACAAAGTTGATGAGGCAGTTCTAAGCAGCCCCATCAGGGAATGCCAGCTTAAATTAGACGATGCTAGATCTGACTTTCAAGGAGTTGCATCACCATTTTCAAGTGGGACACCAACATGGTCCCATCATTTGACATTACCTTCCTGGAGGCACTTGGCACAGTCATTGGTGGCTTATGTCAGGGATTTTTAAGAGTTTCAATTTCAAATGCGTGGTCAATCACACTAACTATCAAAGCCATAGAAACACCTACCTTTTGGCCTGCCTCTTGTGCCTCAAATTGGCATAAAAATCCTTTCTCAAACCATGTGTTCTGATTTGAGATTCAGAAAATAAAGTCACCACAGTTTAAGGCCCAAAAACTAGGAATAGTTGAGGCTAAATGTAAAAAGAAAGCTATTTCTTTTCAGCCATGACACCGCTAAAGAAGGCATATGACACTGCGTGCCGAGGAAAAGGACACATACGGTGGCTCGACTTGACATAAGAGCTACACTAGCTGCTTGTTCATGGAAAACCACTTGACAGATTGGTAAAACTACCATCATTCAGAGCTAGGTACTTGGCGGATAATTTCTTGAAAATTCATAAATGTAGTAAGCCTATCAATTCAAGAAAACCAGCTAACTTTTAAAAAATCATTATCAAAATTTGAGCTGTGAAATAAAAATTAGAAATTTTGGAAACCTTGTGTCTGCCACTATGGGACTTACATAATGTGAGGGGTGGGCACTGGGACCTGTGAATTTGAATGAGCTCCTCGACGGGGATGGATAAGAGGAGGGGAGAAAAAATACCTTCCGGGAAGGTAGAGAGAAAAGAGGCAGAGGGCAAAGGAGATTAAGGATGAAGGAAGGAGAAGAAGTGGGAGGAGAACCAAAGGAGGGTCAGGGAAGGCAAGAGAGGGCATCAGCACTGCTCTGTGAGGAAGACTTGGGTGCTGGGGGTGGGGGTGCTGGAGGGTGCTTGGAGGGGAGAGGCTGGCAGCCAGTGGAGACCTGAAGGGAGCCAGGAAGGCAGGCAGTAAGCATGGGAGATCATTGTGGAAAATTGTGGAGACATTTGGCTGTTGCATCAGAAACGGAATTGGGATGGTGGCCCGTAGAATAAGCAACATCAAGGGAGATGCTTGTTTGTCCTCACTGGTTACAGATCATGTGAGACCCAGAGCTAACGCCGACTTCAGATCTTTCTCTCCTTCAGGACCATATTCTTCTTGCGCTCAGAGCTGTGTCTCTTGCTTTTAATATTTTAAATGAATTTTGTAGCACCTGTTATTTCCAATTTTGAAATTGATTTATGGATTAGCCTTCCACTCCTTGGGTATATTCTGAGGAAGTAATTAATACTAACTGCAGTCTGAGGTTAGAACAGCAATATGGACCACATCTTCTTAATCCAGTCATCTGTTGAAGGGCATCTCTGCTCCTTCCACAATTTAGCTATTGTGAACAATGCTGCTATGAACATTGGGGTGCATATGGCCCTTCTCTTCACTACATTTGTATCTTTGGGGTAAATACCCAGTAGTGCAATTGCTGGATCATAGGGTAGCTCAATTTTTAACTTTTTAAGAGACCTCCACACTGTTTTCCAAAGTGGCTGTACCAACTTGCATTTCCACCAACAGTGTAAGAGGGATCCACTTTCTCCACATCCTCTCCAACATTTGTTGTTTCTTGCCTTGTCAATTTTTGCCATTCTAACTGGCACAAGGTGGTATCTCAATGTCGGGTTTTTTTTTTTATTTTTTTATTATGTTATGTTAGTCACCATACAGTACATCCTTAGTTTTTGATGTAGTGTTCCATGATTCATTGTTTGCATATAACACCCAGTGCCCCATGCAATATGTGCCCTCCTTACTACCCATCACCAGTCTATCCCAATCCCCCACCCCCCTCCCCTCTGAAGCCCTCAGTTTGTTTCCCAGAGTCCATAGTCTCTCGTGGTTCACTCCCCCTTCTGTTTACCCCTCCTTCATTCTTCCCTTCCTTCTCCTACTGATCTCCCTGCTATTTCTTATGTTCTATAAATGAGTGAAACCGTATGATAATTGTTTTTCTCTGCTTGACTTATTTCACTTAGCATAATCTCCTCCAATCCCACCCATGTTGCTGCAAATGTTAGGTAATCGTTCCTTCTGATGGCTGAGTAATATTCCATTGTATATATGAACCACATCTTCTTTATCCATTCATCTGTTGAAGGGCATCTCGGCTCCTTCCACAATTTAGCTATTGTGGACAATGCTGCTATGAACATTTGCTGACCACCATCTTTTTTTTTAATGTTTTTTTATTATATTATGTTAGTCACCATACAGTACATCCCTCGTTTTTGATGTAAAGTTTGATGATTCATTAGTTGCGTATAACACCCAGTGTGCCATGCAATACGTGCCCTCCCCACCACCCATCACCAGCCTATCCCATTCCCCCACCGCCCCCCTCTGAAGCCCTCAGTTTGTTTCTCAGAGTCCATAGTCTCTTATGCTTCATTTCCCCTTCTGATTAACCCCCCTTTCTTTATCCCTTTCTTCTCCTACCGATCTTCCTAGTTCTTATGTTCCATAGATAAGAGAAACCATATGATAATTGTCTTTCTCTGCTTGACTTATTTCACTTATAATTATCTCCTCCAGTGCCATCCATTTTGCATTGATTTGAATTTCCCTGATGGCTAATGATTTTGAACATTTTTTCATGTGTCTGTTAGCCATTTGTATGTCATCATTGGAAAAGTGTCTGTTCATATCTTCTGCCCATTTTATGATTTGATTATTTGTTTTTCATGTATTGAGTTTGAGAAGTTCTTCGTAGATCTTGGATACCAGTCTTTTATCTGTAGTGTCATTTGCAAATATCTTCTCCCATTCCATGGGCTGCCTCTTAGTTTTTTTTGACTGTTTCCTTGGCTGTGCAGAAGATTTTTTATCTTGATGAAGTCCCACAAGTTCATTTTTTCTTTTGTTTCTCTTGCCTTTGGAGATGTGTCATGAAAAAGGTTGCTGTGGCCGATGTCAAAGAGGTTGCAGCCTATGTTCTCCTCTATGATTTTGATGGATTCCTGTCTCACATCGAGGTCTTTCATCCATTTGGAGTTTATCTTTGTGTAGGGTGTGAGAGAGTGGTCAAGTTTCATTCTTTTGCATGTAGCTGTCCAATTTTCCCAGCACCATTTATTGAAGAGGCTGTCTTTTTTCCACTGGGTGTTTTTACCTGCTTTGTCAAAGATTAGTTGCCCAAAGAGCCGAGGGTCCATTTCTGGGTTCTCTATTCTGTTCCATTGGTCTATGTGTCTGTTTTTGTGCCAGTACCATGCTTTCTTTGTGATCACAGCTTTGTAGTACAGCTCGAAATCCAGCATTGTGATGCCCCCCGCTTTGTTTTTCCTTTTCAACAATTCCTTGGTGATTTGGGGCCTTTTCTGGTTCTACACAAATTTAAGGGCTGTTCGTTCCAGCTCTTTGAAAAATGTCATCGGTATTTTGATCGGGATGGCATTGAAAGTGTAGATTGCTCTGGGTAGCATAGACATTTTAACTATGTATGGTTACTAACGTAACATAATAAAAATTATTATAAAAAAATGAAAATAAATAAATAAATAAAAATGTAAAAAAAAAAAAAAGAAGAGCAATAAGTGTGATCCCACTAAACCTGGCTGCTTCTGCTTTAGATGGAAATAAAATGTCACTGCCTTCCAGTAGCCTTTTTTTTTTAAAGATTTTATTTATTTATTTGACAGAGATAGAGACAGCCAGCGAGAGAGGGAACACAAGCAGGGGGAGTGGGAGAGGAAGAAGCAGGCTCATAGCGGAGGAGCCTGATGTGGGGCTCGATCCCATAACACTGGGATCACGCCCTGAGCCGAAGGCAGACACTTAACTGCTGTGCCACCCAGGCGCCCCCTTCCAGTAGCCTTGATCGCTAATGTAGGCTCTCACTGAAACTCTCTACTGAGCTTTCTCATAAGGACCCTTATGAGTGGTGTCATGGGGGCTTCTCAAACCATTTGTACTGAAGGAGCAGGGTTTTAAAATCTCCAATACGGTATGGACTGATAACTTTAGTAAAATGCAATAAAAATGAGCAATTAGAAAAATGAAATTTAAAAATACATATAATACAGGTCCAATTTTTTTATTAGATTCAACAAATTCAGTTAAATTTCGATAGATTCATACAAATTAAATTCAATTAAATTTCAATAAATATCATCAGAACTAAAATAGCACAGGAAATAAGGGAAAACTACAAGAATTAAGCAACACTGAAATTGTGCACATAGTGATTAACAAAGAAAATCATTATTACACTTGGAAGTTTAGTCATTCTGTAATTGTAACTAAATAAGCAAAATAGCAATATTACCCATATTTTTACTCATATTAAACTTCTCTACTCTTACCTTAGATGAACAACATAACCGTGTAAATACTTGCCTTTTTAATGTAAAAAATGAGTTTGCTTCTTCTTCATTAATCTAATTAATCTAGGTTAGATTGACAACACATTTCTCAAGGGGATAATGTATACCTAAACTCTTTGTGTTTTTTGTTTTACTAGCACTCATAATAGAAAAATCATTCTGCCAGAGGTCTGTTGACAATGTAGGAGAAGAGATGTAAGGCAATTTCAGGGAACACGTGGTGTTTGTTTTTAATTCCACGTAAAATTAGAGAAGCAAAGATGTATTTTCAAAATTCATCTTCGGTCCTTCAGCAGTTGCAAGTTCCAACAAAATTTCCCTTAGAATTGAGGTTAAATTTCAATTACCTTTTGATAAAAGAAGCGGATGATAAATCTATGAAATGCCTTTGCATAGGCCTTCACTTGATAGGAAGTATCATTTGAAAACATACTTTCCGACTGGACAAGTGTTCGGTGAGAACTTCACAGGTGTGTGGTAATGGATCAGCACCCGGAGGATGGTTGTTATTCCATTATGGAACATGCCCTAAAAACCTGTGGAAACTTCATCTTCCAAGCTTCTAACTGTTTGTAATGCCCTTCGATCTTTTTTTTTTTTAAATATTTTATTTATTTATTCGACAGAGATAGAGACAACCAGCGAGAGAGGGAACACAAGCAGGGGGAGTGGGAGAGGAAGAAGCAGGCTCATAGCGGAAGAGCCTGATGTGGGGCTCGATCCCAGATCGCCGGGATCACGCCCTGAGCCGAAGGCAGACGCTTAACCGCTGTGCCACCCAGGCGCCCCTAATGCCCTTCGATCTTATCTACCATTGAAAAAAATCTGCTGCATTATCTCCTTGCATGGGCGTATCATGATGACCAAAATTGTCAAAATATCAAATGAATACGCAAGTCTGGTTACCCAAGTCACATCTTTTAAAAGTTGGCCCAAATGACTTCCAATAGTGCAGAAACACTAAGAGTTCATTTTTATAATCTTACATTTTCTCCAATTTTTATACACTTTTGAGCTACAGTTGATAAAATAACATTGGAATATCGCACGCTGTAACGTGGCCCTTCTGCGA
This sequence comes from Ursus arctos, assembly GCF_023065955.2. NCBI lineage: Eukaryota > Metazoa > Chordata > Mammalia > Carnivora > Ursidae > Ursus > Ursus arctos. Next base: position 4,071,365 of record NW_026622908.1, read on the forward strand.
GAGACTAGCGCATGGCTTGCCCTGCTCTGGGCTCAACAAGGCGTTGGGTATCGCAGCAATGTCAAATTTCCATACAAGTTTCTAAATGCTTGCTCTCAATTTTTGCAATTAGTGTAGCCCAGACAGACAACAAATAGCTCACAACCAGCCTGTGTAGCCCTGGTTTAGACATCAAAACCCTCTTCAAATCCTCTCTAATCCTCTTTCTGTCTTTCCAAAACTCCACTCTCTCGTTTTCTTCTCTCACAACCCCGTTCTCTGATATTTGTGCCCTTGGGGCAATGCCAGCCACCTGCTTGGGAAACTGCTCCTCATACCTTCAGGTTCATAGGTCTACTTCCTCCCAGCTCAGCACAGCAAAACTGTGGTCCTCTGCACCTGTGGCGGGGGTGGGGGGAGAGATGTGGGGTGTGCAGGGTTGGATTACATGGCTTGGGGGGAGAGAACCATACATACAAACACAATTTGGCCTTTCTGTCCTTATAACAACATTATTTATCATAGAACAGAAGGAGAAACATTTGATCACATCTTGATCAATCTTTTGTCAATGACCATATCTTTGGCTCAGTCTTGTATTTGAGTACTGATTTTTTCGTTTTTTGTTTTTTTCTTAACTTCTGCAAGGGGTTCTTTGTAAATTGTTGCTATCATTCTTGGAAAACATACATGACCCAATTCTATCAGCCTGTCATTTCCTAGCATATCACATAGCACATGGTTGGCATTCAAAAATGTTCAAATCCTCAGGGGAAAAAAAATGTTCATCTTTGGTAACCAAAGAAATACTGGTTTTAAGCAACTCAAGGTGCCATTTTTTCATCTCCAAATTATTAACTATGTCAAGCCCCCATATCACTTACTGCTGTGGAGGATGAGTGAGGCTAGTTCCTTCCCCCAGAGACTGGGACCAGCAGTGTAGACAGGAGCAAACATTCACACTTCAGAACCTCTTCAGATTTCCACAAATATTTACTAAATGCCCATTTATCCTCTTCTCATGGAATGGAATTCACGACCACCCCAATCCCAATTATGAGCTAAATGTAACCTGATCTCCAGTCAGCAGCGAGTTGGCTTTCTGTATCCCATAATGCTTCTAGTCACAAACTTCACGCTATTTTGACATGATGCAATTTTAAATGAGGTCAAGAGAGTTTGGCATCTTTTGTTTCCTTGATTTACCATTAAATCTATGACAGGCAGAAAAGTGGTCAGAGTAACCCGTCAAAAATGCTCCACCGGAATCTGGAGACCAGCCGTACATGTCCTGGTGATGAAAGTTGTTGGTTAAATATTGCTCAATGTTCTCCTTTGGGATCCTTGCAAAACAAGAAAGCCCCAGTTTCTGTGAAGAAATTATAAGTAGCAATAGAGGCATCTTTCAGCCAAAGCAATTAAGAAAGTCATTTCTGGAATTCTGGCTTTCTTCTTGGAAGAGGAGTTGAAAGACCGCATTTCATGAATAACTTTGTAAAGTCTGCCCTCTACTGTTCTCTATAGTCATTGTAGCCAATATCCACAGATTCATTTCATGTTTTAAAGGACATCCTGACGATATTATCTACCATTTATTTACAAACAGCTTCAACTATGCCAGGAAATGAGTAGATGCTTTATGTGCTTGGCCCATTCAATACTTCCTACAGCCTCATAACGTAAGTAAAGTGTTGTTATTTCTACTTTACATTTGAGGAAACGTGCTCAGAGAGGTTAAGTGACCTTGCCACGGACACACAGCTGACCAGTTAAAGTTCCTAGAGTGTAACCCTGGTTGTCTAATGTGAAAATTAACAGCTTTTCCTCTCCGTCACGGTGCCTCCAACTTGCTTATAACCTGACAATTTATTAAGCAGATATTTCCATATATTCATTGATACCTGTTATCATTTCAGAGAGCCATTTCAGACACACATTCAAACACAAAATTGATCACAGCGTATACTAAAGACGGCCATTCAGTTGCTAACTCAATGCTGCTTTGGGACTTTGCAAACGTGCCTTCTAGTCCTGTCTACCCCTCCCTGGTCAGCTGGGTGAGCAGGCCACAGCGTCCAAGTGCAGCCAGTGAATTGCATCCCAGGCCTGCGGTCATGTCCGAGGCACTCTGGCTCCACAGGGCGTGAATGTGTAAATACCGGGGGCTGGCGTTGCTGGAGGAACTCAGTGGAACCACAGAAGACAGGAAGCAGGCAATGGTGTACCTCCAGCCACTGCTCGATCGCCAGAGGAGAGCCAGCGAAGTCTGACCGAGGCCAGCCATGCACAGTTCTTCACCTGACCGATGGGCCCATGCCACTGGAAACCAGTGGGGTCCCTGAATGGCTATCAAAGAGCAGCTGGGAGTTCTCCTCAGAAGGGAGAGAGGGAGAAGGAGAGGGAGAAGGGTCGGGGCAGCTTTCATGTGATTTAGGAACCTCGAGGATCCTGCTTTGTGTCCCTGTAAATGACAGGGGTGTCGCTTACGTGTGTTCCGTCTTCACCTGGTAAATGAGGACATTTGATTGTCTTTGGTACTTGGTTGGCATGTCACCCTAGAAACAATGTTAGGTCCCAGTCACCCACAAAATTCATTTTCTATTGAATGTTATTCTTGATTGAATGTATCTAGCATATCCCACTGTGGTGACTGAAGTATATGCAAAACGTTTCTGGAAAAACCCACCCGAGGTTCCAACCCCAGACCTTAGGTCCCCCTGTGTCATCTGTTCCCCTCCCACATCTGCGGGGCGGGAATGGCAGGGACTCCCCAGCTCTAGGCCAGAGCTAACATGGGGTGGCAGGGGCTGCAGCCATGTGAGGGCAGGAGGGTGCCGAGCAAGGACAAGGTGGGTGCAGCTGGAGGCCAGGCTTTTTGACAGCGTTGCTCCCAGCAGAGCAAATTCTACGTCCTGGTTGGAATTCTGGTCCTCCCTTTCTTTCCATCCTCTGGTTTTCATCTGGCCCAATCCCGGGGCCTGGCCAAGTCGGGTGAGCACGGAGGCAGCGGGTTCGATTGTTCAGGTCCGGGAAAAAGCTGTTACCCTCCACCCAACAGGTTAAATAAAGAGACTTTAGGGAAGGGATTATTTAGGAAGGTTAATGGAAACCACAAACATGGTGAAGCACCTGGAGTAGGAAGAGAAGGGACCACTGCCGCTGTAGGCTGGAGGGACAGGGAAGGGAGAAGGTCCTAGATCCAGAAAGAATGCTGCAGGAAAGGGACCTTGGAGCAGAGCTGTGGCTGTCAGCCCAGAGACACAGCCAATCCACGCCTGCAGAAGGAGACTCAGGGGAATGAGTAACCCAGCCTCGCTCCCTTCCTGCCCTCTGGCCTCTGGCATTGGCCAAACCCAGCTGGAAACCAGAAAGCAAAGGAGCCCTTTGACTCAATCCACAAAGGCCAGCCTCAAAGAGCACAGAGCGGCGTGGAGACGGGCTTAAAGTAGATCTGCACTGGGCCATGTGAAAACTTTCGAGTACAGGGTCCTTCCTCTCCCTGTAGCACTAACTTGTCAGGTGGTGTGGTGGACGGCCTCACGACAGAGGGCTGGTACTCAAAGCAACCGATCCAAATGCTGGCTCCATCGCTTTCTATCCTTGTGATGTTGATCGAATCCCTTAACCACACTAAATGTCCATTTTCTCATCTGTATAATGGGAATGTGGTCCCCTCCCATCCCATCTCACCCAAGTACGTGTGCTGGGTTTTGGGTTTTTTCCAAGCTACAACCACCCTTCAGCCTATTAAGAAAACCGTCCTCTATTGCAAAGGGGGTGCTCGCATGGACCGCCATTAGGATGGAGGCCAGCGAGGTTGTGTGTCATGGGCAGACATACTTCTCTTGGGTGACCTTCAAGAAGATCCTTGCTTGTCCGCACAGAGAACATCTGCAGTGGCTTCACAGCATGGCTGATGGAACAAGCTTATGTCGATAGGGAAGGATAAGGGGAATCCGCAGAGACGCTGGCTGGGCTTCCACACAACTCCCTCATGCGGACGCAGACCGAGGTTTGGCTGTTGTTCACTGAAGAAGCCACAGCTCCCTACCTGGCTCCAAGTCTCGTCTCCAAAGTGCCCCAACCCTACTTCTTCCAAGGACGCTCTCTCTCTGCAGATCCCTGGGGACAGGTATGAATGGGGTGGGGCGGGGAGGGATTATTTTTTAAAAATCTATTGTTACAGAACAAACTGACTTTCAAGATCTTATCATCTACATCTGTAAAAGGTCTATCAACCGATGAATGAATAAATGCAGTGTTTATATCTGCACAATGGAATGTGATTCAGCAATAAAAGGGAAGGAAGTACTGATGCATGCTGCAGCATGGATGAGCCCAAGCATGTGCTGCCAAGTGAAAGAAGCCAGTCACAAAGGAACTAGCGACATGGAATTCTATTTCTACAAAATGTCCAGAATAGGAACGTTTATACATCTATAGAGAAGGAAAGTAGGTTAGTGGTTGCCTAGGGCAGATATGTGGGTGGGGGGAGGGGGCGATAGGCGGAAATGGAGAGTGACTGCTTTTGGGGGTGATAAAAATGTTCTAAAATTCATTGTGGGGATGATTCACAACTCTGTGAATATACTAAAAACCACTGAAGTTTACACTTTAATTAATCTCAATAAAGTTGTTATAAAGAAAGAACGTTCTGGAAGTAGACAGTGAATATAATTAATACCACTGAATTATATGCTTAAAGTGGTTACACTGGCAATTTTTGTGTTCTATTTATTTTTCCACAATTTAAGCATTTTTTAAAAGTGTTCAAACAGCAATATGAAAAATAGCCCACATTGGAAACAACAACACAGATGTGGACGAAAATATTGAGGAATATCTATACTACACATCCTTGCTACATTCATGCTGGACGTGAATAAAAGTGCTACTTGTATCAACGTGACTGAACCTCACAAAAATAATGCTGAAAAAGAGAAGTCCAACAAGAAAGTGACATACTTCACCATTCCATTTTTATAAAATGCAAAAGCAGCCCAAACTAAACTATGCTGTTAGGGATTGGGGTGGCGGGTGCCTTGGAGGAGTAGGGCTGTTCCAGGAGGGACCAGGAAGGTGACTTCTGGATACTGGTAATATTTCCTTTCTTTATCTGAGTGATGATTACACAGATATGCTCACTTTGTGAAAATCCATCAGGCTGTACACGTATATGATTTTTGTAATTTTCTCTAAGTATGCTGGATTTCAAGTCTTTTAATTTATTTTTTTGAGTCTTAAATGTCACAGTCCCCCAGATAATTTTAAAGCACAGCCAGGACTGAAACATTTATCTCCAGTAACTTCATGAGGACCCACCAGAAGACAGCTCCAAATTCTCCTAAAACTCTTTTCTTTTCACAGAGCAATCCTCTCCCCCAAGCCGCCCCCCCCCCCCGCCCCGTTTCTCTTTGCTGCTAAAGCTCTTCCTGTTTGATTCTTCTGTGCAAAGCTTCTGCATTTATAGCCAAACAAATCCATTAAGGTGTGTCCCTAACAAAAAGAGTGTTTACCCCTTAATGGGCTTCTGCCACCTTTCTAGGTTGACAAGCTCAAACTACAGCAACGCATTTTTCTTCCCATTGCATGTATGAAGTTCTTAACACAATGACCAGCACATAATAAACATCCAATAAATAAGGAAGGAAGGTCTGAGACGAGAACACTGGAAAAATGGGACCAAAGACGTAGGGCCAGAACGAGCTGATGAAGTTCAAGAGCTGAAGGAACCAGGCTGTAGGAGGGAAGGAAAAGGAGTAGGAGGTTAGCAGGTCATCTTACTAGTGTCTGCTTCCCCTGAAGTCCAGGAAAGAGTAAAAAGTGACTCCTTTGTTCCTCTTCCTGTGTTGACTATGGGGGGAAATCACAGGGACTGTGTGATCATGTAACCATTGCTTAAAACTGCCAGCTTCTGTCAACACAAGAGGCACAATACACAATGGGGACAGACAGTCTCTTCAACACCTGTGCTGGGAAAACTGGACAGCTACATGCAGAAGAACGAAACTGACCACTTTCTCACACCATCCACAAGAATAAACTCAAAATGGATGAAAGACCTAAATGTGAGACCTGAAACCATAAAAGTCCTAGAAGAGAGGACAGGCAGTAATTTCTCTCACATGGGCTGTAACAACATTTTTCTAGATATGTGTGTCCTGAGGCAAGGGAAACAGAAGCAAAAATAAACTATTGGGACTTCATTGAAATAAAAGTCTTCTGCACAGTGAAGGAAACAACCAACAAAACTAGAAGACAGCCTCCTGAACAGGAGAGGATATGTGCAAATGACATATCTGATAACAGGTTAGTATCCCAAATATATAAAAAAGCTTCTACAACTCACCAGCCAAAAAACAAATAATCTGATTTAAAAATGGGCAGAAGACATGAACAGACATTTCTCCAAAGAAGACATACAGAGAGCCAACAGACACGTGAAAAAATGCTCAACATCCCTCATCAGGGAAATGTAAATCAAAACCACAAGGAGATACCACCTCACACCAGTCAGAATGGCTAAAATCAAAAACATAAGAATCAACAAGTGTTGGGGAAGATGTGGAGAAAGGGGAACCCTCGTGCACTCGTGGTGGGAACGCAAACTGGTGCAGCCACTGTGGAAACAGTATGTATGGATTTTCCTTTAAAAGTTAAAAATAGAACTACCCTATGATCTAGTAATCACAGTACTGGGTATTTACCCAAAAACCCACAAAACCCTAATTTGAAAGGATTATATGCACCCTTATGTTTATCGCAGCATTATTTATAATAGCCAAAATATGGAAGCAACCTAAGTGTCCATCGATAGCTGAATGGACAAAGAGGATGTGGTATATTTAAATAATGGAATAGTACTCAACCATAAAAAAGAATGAAATCTTACCATTTCCAACAACATGGATGGAGCTAGAGAGTATTACACTGAGTGAAATAAGTCGGTCAGAAAAAGATAAATACCATATGATTTCATTCATATGTGGAATTTAAGAAACAAAACAAATAAGCGTGGGGCGAAAAGTGAGAGGGAAAAACCAAGAAATAAACTCTCAACTGTAGAGAACAAACTGAAGGTCACCAGAGGGGGGGGGTGGGGAGGATGGGTGAAACAGGTGATGGGGGTTAAAGAGTAATGTATAGAACTGTTGGATCATTGTTTTATACCTGAAACTAATATAACATGGTATGTTAACTATACTGGAATTAAAAGACTTAATGAAATAAAAATTTTTTAAATGAGGATAAAATCAATTTATTCATGGAAAAAAAAAAAAAAAAAAAACCAAACCACCCTGCCAGGCTCTGGACAGGCACATGACCCTGCATGCAAAGTGTTTGCAAGTGACAGAGCTCCACTTCTCTCCACTGCCTGGTCCTTCCTGTTCTCAGGCTTGTTCGGCTAAATTTTGAAAAAGGCTCTGGCAGAGACTGCGTGTGCACACCGGTATCCACACTCCCCTCTTCCTCCTGGGCATACGCCGAAACTACACTTCCCAGCCTGCCTTGCAGTTAAGGGAGGCCTGGTGACTTGCACAATCGAATGTGAGCAAAAGGGAGACCACTCACAGGTCCTCCGAACACCCCCTACGTGCTACTTACTCTCTTGCGCCATCTGCTGGCTGCACGAAGAGGGTGCCAACAGCCCTGGCAGGGTGCAGACTAAGGATGAAGAGCCGTGTTCATTATGTAAAATGTTTGGGGCTGTTTGTCTCTGCTTCTAATTCAGAGACTGCGGTGACGTCTGTGTCTTTCCCCATCCTGGAGTCTCTTCCCAGTCTCCACTTCCCTTTAGAACTCCAGGCTCTCCAACTCCTCCCATTTTCCTTCTGGCCCATTCAGGTAACTAATCGAGCATAACATCTAGGGCAATGAGGTGAGATGAGAGTGGAAATCCGTTCCAGACGTGTAAATGAGGCTTCCTGGCCTAGAAATTCTACTCATGGGAATTTTTCCTGAGAAGATTAATCAACAGAAGCAAAAAGATGTTCATTGAAGCGGTAAGCATACTAACAAAATAATTAGAACCTGCCTAAATATTCAGCCGTGGGGGAAAAGGTTAGTAAATTATGATCAATTCACTCAACTAAAGGTAATGAAGTAATTAAACATGACAATTAGGAAGTCTGTATAACAAGATGGAAATTTTATTAACGCGCTGTTAAGTGCAAAACGCAGATCATAAATTGTGTTTTCACAATAGTTAGCATAATAGTAATACGTAAAATTACATATGCCTGTGGATAAGACAAGCAGGAACAAGAAAATCAAAACAACTTGATTTGTCAGGTTGCTTCAAATACGGGTGTGCTTTTTCTTTCATTTCTGTACCTGGTAATGCATTCATAATGGTTTTTATGCATAAAATTAAATTAAGCTTTTTCCCAAAAGGATCTTAGTAATGGGTTGGATGAAGTGATTATCGAATCATAGTAATTCATGAAGCATTAGTTTCCTTGTAGGTATTTACAGATTTAAACATGTTTCAAACTGATAGAAAGCCTGAGGTCTATCTTTGGGTGGAGAGACCCGTTGTTTCTGTTTTTGCTTCTTGGAAATAAAGCACGGTTTTAGGTCATTGGGGCAGAAATAAGGCTCAAGGATCATTCATTTGCCTGCACTACTCTAGCGAGCACTCAATAACGCAGGAAAAACAAAAAACTTAAGTCCTAAGTTCTCAGTCCAGCCAATAAGACTTTTCAAGCTAGCCACTTGCTACTGGTCAGGGAACCAGAAATACCATTCTGGATATCTTAAGCGGAAGGGATTCTGTCCAGAGAATTTGATGCTTGCAGAACAGTCAAAAGGGACTAAAAGAACAAAAGCCAGGGGAAGCCATGGCTGGCTCTGAGACTTCCTTCTGGATCTCAGAAGCAGGAAATCACAGCAGGCAGAGGAAACCAGCAATGCTCCAGCTGGCTGCAGCCCCAGGGTCAGTGATCCCCAGAGGCAAGCCCGGACCTCTGCAATGGCTCACATCTGCTAGAGCCGCATGCCTGCTCGGGACTGCCAGAGAAACAACACAACGGCCTCCACCTACTTTCCACATTCCAAATCTTGCGCAAGTTCCTCTGATGAGTGGAATCTGACAAAGAACCCTGGCAAGGGATTCTGGAATATTCTAGTACCTAGGCTTCCAGCCCTCACGCTACAGGGTAGAGTAGCTAAAATGGGGAACGGCGGTCAGCTGCCAATAGACAATCAAGCCTAACTGTCCTGGCAGTAAGAAGAACTCAACCTGCAACCCCTCCAGCCCATGAGCGGTGCAAAGAAAGCTTTCCTGACCTTCAGGACCTTAAACTAAAAGCCCTTTACTTAGATCTCAGACAGGAAATAGGGTCTAGCCTCCCATTTTCCTTCTCTCCTATTAGTGCAGGGCTAAACTTATGGTCAGAATTTCCACGGCTGTTGGGTCTTCCCATGAAGCCAAGAGTGGATGCAAAGACCAGTGTTCTTCTGTGGACCTACCCTGGCTGGCCGGTCACCATGAGGTCACAGACCTCAGTGAGCTCAGGACTTGAATGGAAAAGCAAGATTTGGTCTGACCCGTTATCTCTCAGACGGTTGAGAAATGCCAACCACAATGACTCCACTCCTGGCTTTATTTGAACAAGTGGTTATTCGTTGGAATCTGCACTTTCTAAAAACCAGAGATGGATGGGCTGGGGGTGTATCTGGTTAGTCAGCGCATAGCCCAGATTGTGCTCAGTGGTGATGGCCACTGCCCCAGATTGTGCTTATGTTTGATTCCCTTCCTGGAAATGCTCAGACGCTTTGTCCATAAAAGTAAAGCAATACCATCATCATAGCTAATATTTCTGAGAGCTGACTTATGCAAGGTAAAGTGCTGAGTATTTTACGTGTGTTTTATCTCATTAATTTTGGAAACAACCTTAAGATAGGCACTATTGTTAGATCCGTTTGAGAAAACGGACACTTCCACCATTCGCCCACGATCCTACAGCAGGCAGCAGAGGGCCACCGTGGAGTTTCACTGATCTCCTTCGAGTTTGTGCAACAGGACTTTTTGGGCTTCTTTTCACTTCCCCCCATACATTTGCCTAACAGGGGGCTTTCCAAAGCATAAGACAATGGGAGCTTAAGGTTCACTAACACTATCCACTGATACATTCAGGAAAACAAGAATAGGTTGCTAGCAGTAAGATGCCATTTCTGTGCACAGTGAGGGAAGGGTAGGGTAATTCCTCAGTTCATCTCATCTTATTCTAGACTAGGAACTCCGGGAGGGAGACAAGAACCGAGCCTCCATTCAGCCAAGTTAAATACAAGGGTAATTGTGATAAACTTCATGCCCTTGAGTCCATCCAGACTCAGCAGAATTTGGAAGCAATTCCTAGTGGGCTGGAAATGCAGGTGTTACAACATGAAATCTGCTCAGCACAGTCCTTGATGTCCTGAAGCCCCCCACTGAGCACGCAGGCACTATGGGGGGGGGTGCGTATGCGGTGCCACTGTATTCTTTGCTCCTCTCCCCACTCTGCCCACATGCACACGCATATGTACCTCCCCAGCCCTGAAGGGGGCCGGCCCGAGACCTTGGGGTGGAGGGGCTGCATTACATCACTCCAGCAGGTGACATTCACACCCCAGTCCATGGACGTGGTGCCCCCGTGAGTCGTGTAGTCCACAGCCTGGGGCTGCCAGGGTGGATTCATTCAGGGAGGCATCCAGACGGCTAGCCAGACCAGCAGCCACATGCAAGCATTCGTCCTTCTCGTCTGTCTGGGACAGTTCATCGTGGATGTGTCCAGAATCCTTCCCGGAACGACACCCACAGAGAAGACAGGATCATCCCAAGGAAGAGCCCTGTGCCAGCGAGGACAGCTCTGGGGAGGGGTAGCTGGCTGATCCAATGTCCCAGGAGAACTGATGACAGGCAACTCAGTAGTCTCCTCCTGACCAGGGTAGAAGAGCCAACAGTGGCACCCACAAACTCAGCGACAGCTGGGACCCCGTGGAAGCTACATGTGGAATGGCTGATGTCTTTTCTTCCTGGGTCAGCGACAGGCCACCAATGGCGTTTGCTCTGCCTTACCTGAAAACATGAGGCCTTTCTTTGCTCAAAGGTCTCCAAGCTAAGCTATGTGCCCCAGACACAGCTTCGGAAAGGCCATCAGCGCTATTCATCATGGAGACAACTCCTCCTGGCTGCCCCAGGGTGACATTCATGTTCTGAACCAGAATGAGGTTCTGGGGGGCTTATGGGAGGGGGAGGGGTACACCAGTAGGGGTTAGAACAGGGGGCTCAGGCCTGGAGCCATGAGCACTACAAGAAGGGGAGTGGGCAGGGAGAGCTTCCAGGAGGCGTGAGTTCCGTGGTGCAGGGCCAAGCCTGGCCCTGGCGGAGACATGGGGTGCAGACACTTGCCTCTTGCACCTCTGTCCCCAGCGCACCCTGCACGCAGCCTGTGCCCCAGTCCAAACGTGCCACAGTCTCTCCTGCTTCCCCTTCATGTTCTTCCACTGAGTGCCTTTGCCCCTCATCTGCCTGCTCTGCTGCTTCCAGCTTCTGAAGGCTTTCCTGATACTCCCCCACCGCCCCCCAGCCCTGTAAAGGCTTCCTGCTCCGGGTCCCCACGGCACCAGCCGCAGACCCCACCACCGGCAGCTATCATATCGCTGTAATGATTGTAAATGCCTGTCTCCCCTGCTAATCCCCGAGCTCCCTGGGGTGAGGGCCGCGTTCTATTCATCTTTCCACCCTTCTCAGGGAGCCTGACATAATAGGCGTTCAAAAAGTCAAGTGAATGAATTCAAGAAAAAATTTCCTTGGATTCAGCTGAAAAGGCAATTTGCAGTAATTTGAATTGTGCAATTTCCATTGTGTCGTCTTTGAAAAACAGTTTCACTTTTCCTCCTACTACAGATGACTCATTCCTGGGGCAGATAACGCGTTTCTGAGGCACAGAACTTCACTACATCAAATCTTTTGAAAACCTGTTTATGAGTGTTCTTTAAGACAAGAACATGACGAGCTTTCGTACTCCTTCACCTCGGTGTTGAGTGATGGACACTAGAGGTGTTTTGGAACCTCTTTGACTCCTGCAAAGCATCCAAAGAGGACGGGGGTGGGTGGGTGATAAAAATAACAATACTCACATTAGCTACACGTACCGAGTGCTTAATAAACGGTGGTGAATGTTGGACATTTGGCTGAGTGATTGGTGGTCCCCGAGCTCATTCAATCCACATATAGAAGCCGATGAAGTGGGCACGAGTGTCCCCTCCAGACGAGGAAACTGAGAATCAGACAATGTAAGTACCTCACAGGAAAGTGGTGGAGACAGGATTTGAACTCGGGTCTGCCTCCAGCGTGGCACTGTTTACCAAGGACACCCCTATTCCTTCTAGACTGAGTAGAGAAGGCACACACTGGACTTGGATGCTGACTCGTGGCAACACAACACTCCTGCCCAGGCATTCCTGGTGGACACAGGTGAAGACAAACGTCTGCCCCACGTGTAGCTCACACGGTAACCAGCCAGCTCCATCCAGCCGCCCCTCTCTGGCCACCCATACATAGGGCATAAAGGCCCTTTTCTGCTAGGAGCTAAGATTCTAGCTCGCTGCTTAATGACAATGTGCTGCTCCTTGTCCCAGCGGCACCATGGCAACAAGTAGCATTGGCACAAGAATCAAAAGGGAGAAGCGTTGCCTAGCAACAGAGTAGTAGAGAGAGGTTTAGGATTCTGGAGGCCTGAGTTCTAGTTCTGGGCCTCACTACCTGGGGCACTGTGGGCAAGACCCCAACTCCTCTGAGCTTCGGTTCATTTATAAAACGGAACAATACCAGCAGCGTTAGAAGGTGGTGACTACGAGACCGTGTGAAAAGCAGATCACTCCACGCCTTTAGGATTATTGTCAGGATCCTTCTTTCAGGGAGTAAAACACGCACATGGATTAAACCAGACAGGGAAAGATTTGCAGGACTCGCTAGCTTACGTGACTTGCTTCAGCTGCGTTACAAGGAGTACACATTGGTAGAAACATTTTAAAAGGCCATTAAGTAATACCAGATAAAAGTTTAAGTGTAGTTACCCTCTGACTCAGCAACTGCCCTCCTAGGAAATCCCTACACATGTCCATAAAGATAGACATACAAGCCGAAAAACTGGGAACCACCTCAAATGTCCACTAAGGAGGGCTAGGAGAGATCAACGCAAATGAACACTGTGCAGAAGATAAAAGAATGAGGTAGGTCTGGAGTCACCAGCGTGGAGAGACGTGTAAAATAAAACGTTGAGAGAAACGAAAGGAAGTCATAGACACACACAAATAGCCATCCACAAATATGCACATAAAAAGACATCTCTAAAAGCCTGAAAGGGGAGCGCCTGGGTGGCTCAGTCGGTTAAGGGTCTGCCTTTTGGCTCAGGTCATGATCCCGGGGTTCTGGGATTGAGTCCCGCATCCTGCTCCTTGCTCAGCGAGAGCCTGCTTCTCCCTCTGCCTGCTGCTGCTCCCCCCGCTTGTGCGCACTCTTTCTATCTCTGACGAAAAAAAAAAAAAAAGCCTAAAAGGATCTATAACAAACTGCTAATAGCAGTTATCACCTTCTTGCTGCTCTCAGAACGAGCTGCAGGTATTTGGCCTCCCCAGTTTTGCAACTTGCCAGGTTTTGGTTTGTGGTTTTTTTTTTTTTTTTTTAAGATTTATTTATTTTAGAAAGAGAGCACGAGAGTAGGAGCAAGAGGGGCAGAGGGAGAGAATCGCGAGCAGACGCCATGCTGAGCTCAGTGCGCGACATGGGTCTCGGTCTCCAGACCCCAGCCGAAACCAGGAGTCATGGGCTTAAGCCGCTGCGCCACCCAGCTGCCCCCGCCAATCTGGTCTGCCCGAAATAGTAATCTGTCCCACCTGCGAGCCTCCGCGCTTCGCCCAGAGCGCAGGCACATCACATCTCCTCTCTGAAAGCCCTCCGGGTTCCACGGGTGCCATGCGGCACTCTACGTTTCCCTGCGGTTCGTGTTCTCTCTACCATGACATTGGCATTTTAATTATTCGTTTGCGTGCCTGACACTCCCACTAGACTATGACATCCTTGGGGAGAAAAATCCCGTCTCATTCATCTTTGTTACCGCAGGGCCTGCTCAGAGCCTAACAGCTGACTGAATCAAAACAATTACCCAAAACATCGCCAGAAATAAGAACAACGGGTGGAAGCTCTGAGCCCGTTTTTCCAAAGGCAACCTCCCAAGCTTGCCTTCGTTCCATCCATATCTCAGAAGGTGTGCTGTTGGAGGAAAGAAGAAAGTCACGCACAAGGAGGGAACTGGGTAGAAATTGCTTGCAACAAAAATCCTCCGGAGGCGTGGACGTCGTCAAGCCATTCCCCAATCTGGACAGAAGGTGGCGCAAGTGACCAAGATTTCTTCGACCACCTCCAAAGGAAGCCGTAAGGTAAGGTTTTGGAGAATCTGGGAAGGTGGGAGCTTGATCCTGAGCCTCTCTTTTCCCTCCTCTACTGTGGCACAAGACGTAAAAGCGGGTATCAGTGGCCTCCTCTAGGATTTCAGCTCCTAGATATCTGGCTTTGCCACCTCGTGTTCTAGTTTCTTCAATCCACCCCTCACTATGGCCACTTCTGTTCTTTGAAAACCCATTCTTTGTTGGGGGGAAATGAGCATTTCCATTTCCACCAGTGGCTGTGAATATATTTTAAAAACCCATTAGAAGGGCAATTTTGCAGTGCGTATGAAAAGGAGAACACAGCCTGGAGGAGACAAGCAATAACTCTAGAGTTACTTAAAATATTACTCTGCAATTATGGATGGGATGTTTATCGTTATCTGAAGTTCCTTTTCTGGAGGCAATTATTTTAATGGTAGACAAGCACATAAACAAATTACTCCTGAATATAGTAAATTTTCAATTAATATCTTAATTAGGATAAGGTAGCTATTTTGGTAGATTTGGGAGTTATTATAATTTTAGGTAGTAGATTTATTTATGGGAAATATAGGCATGCAAGAACATAATGGCTAGATGGGCTAATTGAATACCATACTGTTGCTGAGGAGGGTGGTTATTTCGTTATTGTGCAGAGTACGTTTTTTCCTTCAACAAACATTTATTAAGCACTGAGTGTTTATGCAAAAATACTGGTGGAGTGACTACCCCATGCTAGGCACGGTGTCAGGTGCTGGGAATAAAATATGTAACGAATTCTCTGCCCTTGTGGAACTTTCAATCTAGTAAATGAGAAAAAAATAAATACATGTGTGGCAAATGGTTACAACTGCTATGTAAAAGAATAAGGCTACAAAAAATAGTGATTAAAGCTGTTGTTTTTAATTGGGTGTTCTTGTTCTATATTATGTGCTAGAGATTTAATGTTGATCAAAATCAGATATGCCTCCTTCCCCCCACGAAACCTTAATGAGAGTGGGAGAGAGCCACTACTCAAATCATGAGAAGTGTCTCATAACTGTCTATTGCTATTAGTGCCATAAAGAAGTACACACATGATATTATGAAACTTTATTAAAGGGAAATTTGCCTTTGTTGGGAGGTCAGGGGAGATTTCCCCCAGGAACCGATGCCTGCACTAATATGTGAAGTGGAAGTAGAAGTTAACTAAGCCAAGGGTATGGAGGATGTTCCAGGCATACGGAACTGCTGTGCAAGGGCCCTGGGGCAACGGGGAACAAGGGAGAATGAGGAAGGGAAAGAAGGCTAGAAGGAGAGAATGAATGAGATGAGGGGAAAGGGGAAAGGAAACCTGAGGCCACATTCATGATTTTGTCATTGTCCTAAAAAGATGGAAAGTCATCATGAGTTTTAAGCAGAGGCTGATGTAGATGACTATTTCATGAAGATGCCTATAGGAGCTCTGTGAAGATGACTGGAGAGACTCAGATTAAATATAGGAGAGTCCATGCTATAGCAATAGGCCTTGCCAATGGTACTGTGGACTTGAACTAGGGCATTGAATTGGAGATGAAGAGCAGTAGATGGAGTTGAGAAACTTTGACAAGGGAAAAGAAACACTCCTTGGTGATAAATTGCAGATAGGGTATGTAAGGTAAGGAGATACCAAGAATGACTCTTGGGTTTCTGGCTTGTACACCTAGGTGGACAGTGGTGCTGCTCTCCTAGAGAACACCAAAAGGACCAGGCATGTTGGGGAGATGAGATTTGGCTTAGGGACGGTTCAAGTTGCCTTGGAGACTTCCACATGGAAATACCAAGTCAAAAGTTGGTTCTATGGGCCAGGGATTCAGAGAAGAGGCTGAGGGTGGAGATAGAAATGTCCATATTCTCCACAGAGAGCTGAAGCTGTGGGTGAGGATGTGATCACCTGGAAAGAGATTGTAGAGAGAGAAGGGGACAAGGACATCAGGACCTGACAGTGAGAATGAGAAGGGTAGACCTACAGAGGATACGGGGAAACCAGGAAAACAGTTTGTCTTTAAAGCCAAGTGAAGGGTGTTTCCAGAAGGAGCAAATGGTCAACAGTGTCAGTCACTGCTGAGAGGGCAAGTAAGATGAGGCTGGGCAAATGTCCCTTGGATGTGATGACATGGTGGTCACCGGTGACCTAAACTAGAGCTGTTTTGGTGGCATGCAGGGCCAGTACCCTGCTTGGAATGGCTGAGGGGAGAGAGGGAAATAAGAATAATGGAGACATTAAGTAGAGGCAACTCTTTGGAGGAACTTAACTGGGAAGGAAAAGAAAGACACAGGTGGGGCTGCAGTGTTGGATGAGCCATCCACGCAGATACTGAGGTCAACCAGGTCGAAAGCAGAGATGGGAGAGTAAAAGAAGGCAATAAGGCAGGTGCCCACATCTTCAGTGGATGAAAGGGATGATGGTGGCTGGAAGATGGTGGCAACATGGCGGGGAGTCCCGGGAGCAGTGTTGCTCAACAGCATGGCCCTCAAAGGGTAGAGAAACAATACTGTGGGAACAGTGTTTGGGAACAAGGACAGCAACAACACCTTCCAGCCCTGGGACTGGGTGTGGAGGATGGACAACCATGACTGGAGAGGAGTGCAAGGTATGTGGTATCCTCAGGGCAAGTCGGCCTGCATTATGAGGGACTGGGAAGGAACACTGGGAGAGAAAGTGGGAGATCACCTGTGGTTTGGTGGAACAAGCAATTGCAGAGGGCTCGGTTGTAAGAGTCTGGGAGGTCAGGAGCCAGGTCAAAGGCAAGGAGGCCCAGGACATGGTGGAAAGAATGGACCATTAGCAAAAGGATGGCTGGATTACTTACTCTTGAGTTACTGACTGAGTAAAAGAGGGATGACTAGCAAGGAGGATTTTGTATCAACGACCTTTTTGAGGAGAGTGGGCACAAGGTCTACTGATCGCAGTTGGGGTGGTCTCTTACTCCTCGAAACTCAGAGAGCATCAAGCTAGATGGGCTAATAACAGCCACAGCATTGCTGACTACACACTGTGGTCTGGGGAGGGATCTGCAAGATAAGATACTGCTCAAACTCTTACAAGAAAAAACTCCACCTTAAACCTTATCATCTCACAAATCACGGCTCATTTGTTTCTTAGCTTTGCTTCCTGCCAGATTTGTATTGACTTTTCATGTACCTGTAATGTACACATAGTTTGAGATTATCATTTTTTCTCTTGTCACATTACATCAAGTATTTTCTACGTTGTTCCATCTTGATCACAGTTAACCTTCAACCTGGTGGAAATAATGATTGCTCTCACCTAGGGGTATTTTTTGGCATGAATATATAAAGCACCCTGCCCCCAACACATGCATGTGCCCCCCCCCACATACACGCCTAAGTAATAAATTCCATATGCTGACATGCACCCCTCATGCGTTAGCCACAGCCCACTAATGTACTTCGAGATCGGTTGACCCTTTCTCATTTTTTTTTGTTTAACATTTGGAACAATTAACAGCAAAGCCATGTGCAACCCCACCCCTTTCTCGTCTACTCTGGAAAACACGCAAGTGAGTGAAAACGACATTGTTATAAGAATAACCTTGAATCCACTCCAATTTATAACAAAAGCAGCTCATTCGAGAACTTTGGTGCTTATACTATTAATAGTGCAAATCCCTTGCTACACAGGCCGGCCGCAAGCGCAGTGGGCCAGCGAATCCCGCCCTGTGTTGAGGGCTGCGGGCCGACTGGGGAAGACAGACACTGATTCAGGGCGACGGGAGTGTGGGCAGCACCCCACAGCGGGTTACAGAGAGCGCATGTCTCCTTGTAGGAAGTCGTGTTTGAACTACCGCTTGAAGGAGGTTTGCCACTCAGACCAGGAGGGCAGGCCTTTCTCAGGGGAAGGAATAACGCCAACAAGGGCTCAGTGGCCTGGATGCGTGCTGCCCTGTTAGGGACGGGTGCACTCTGCAGTCGCTGGAACGCCTGGAGACGGTTTGAGAGCCGTAGTAGGTTTATTGAGATACAACCGACAAAAATTGGAGATACTTAAGCTGTGCAGTGTGCTGTGTTGATACACATTATGACATGGTCACTACGATCGAGCCAGTTACCATACCCATCTCCTCACATAGTTACCTTTTCTTTCCCTGTGGTGAGAACACTCGAGGTCTAGCCTCTTAAGAAATTTCAAGTATCCAATGTAGAATTGTTAACCATGGTCACCACGGCGTGCATTAGACCTCCAGGAATTCTTCGTCTTGTGACTGAAGGTTCGTCCTCCGACCAACATCACCCCACACTGCCCCCCACCTTCCCCCTTCCCCTGCTCCCAAGAAACCCGTGGCAACCCCACTCTACTCTGTGAGTCCCACTGTTTCAGATTCCACATACAAGTGAGATCATACCGTATTTGTCTTTCTCTGGCTTAGTTTACTTAGCATGATGCCCTCCGGGTTCACCCATGTGGTCACAAATGCCAGAACTCCCTCCTTTCTTCAGGCCGAATGGTACTCCATTGTACGTATATACCGCATGTCCTTCATCCATTCACCCACTGATGGACATTTGGGTTGTTTCCATGTCTTGGCTGCTGTGAATAACGAACATGGGAGTGCAGATGTCTCTTCAAGATCCTGATGCATCTCCTTTGGGTGTACACCCAGACTGAAACTGCAGGATCATATGGCAGGCTTTAAACAGAAGATGATGCTATATGAGTCCACGTTGGTTTAGAAAGCTCCAGTAGAAAGATTGTGGGGGAGAGAGCACAGAGCGGAGAAGCTGGGGACCGGGGTAGGAGAGCTGGGTGGGGAGAGCGGGGCAGTGGGGGGTGAAGGAGCAGGCAGCCAGACAAACGTGGAAGTGACTATTCTCAGCACTCCGAGCATTGGAAGGCAGGCAAGGGCCCGACCGTCAGCTTTCTGTAGGATCTCCGTCTCAGCCAGGCTGGTCCAGCGGGTGACTGCACCCTGTCTGTAGTTGGCAACATGTCATTATATTACCAAAAATCACCCCATGCCTGGGAACAGGGTCGTGCAGTCCATGAGGTCTCCTAAAGTGAAGGGTTTGGCGAGGATTTTTTGGGGGGTGGGGGGGGAATAATAAACAAAAACATGTGAGGAATAGAGATTCCTCCAAACAAGCCTGCTTGGCTGGTTAATTGAATCCCACGGACTCCAGTTCGAATCTGTGCTCTGCCCCTCACCAGCTTTGTGACCTTGAG
This sequence comes from Ursus arctos, assembly GCF_023065955.2. Classification (NCBI taxonomy): domain Eukaryota; kingdom Metazoa; phylum Chordata; class Mammalia; order Carnivora; family Ursidae; genus Ursus; species Ursus arctos. Next base: position 4,090,959 of record NW_026622908.1, read on the forward strand.
CAAATGACAAAACTGGCTTGACCCTCAGTTTCTTCTTCTAGAAAGTGGATAATAATTCCTACCTTGGAGGACCATGGGGAAGATTCAACGGGATAAAACATGAGGAGGCTCCTGCCCCCGTGCCTTAGTAAGCCTCCGTCCTCTCCCTCCCCACCCCCCACCCCACGTCCTCATCCAGTGTGGCCCTGCACGGGGTTAACCACACAGCCCAACAGCCACCAACCAGGAAGGGAACAGCAAGGGGCTTGGAGGAAGAAGCCAGTCGGTGTACTTCTAGGCAGAAAGGGAAGTAGAATGAGATGCTACCCATTAAAGCTGACTAATTCCACTGGAATTATGTGCAGGACAAAGGAGATTAATTCAGTAAACTCTCTGGAGTGCTTCAAAGACACCCTGTGTGTGCAGTGAGTCCCCTTCCAGAGCAGGGGCGGGATGGCTGTGGGTGTGACAAGGGGTTTTGCAACAATGCTCTGAATTCCGGGCAACGGGAGCAGCTTCCCCGCGCCAGGCACCAAGGGCAGGGCGGCTTGGACCGAGCAGGCTTCCTGCCGCGCTCCAGCTGCACGCTGCAGCCCCGGGTCTGGGGAGACTCCCCAGGTCTGTGGCCCCTCTGGATCGAGTGACGGCCCAGGGCTGACTCACAGCCCCCGCCGAGAGGCTGGCAGCTAGCTCAGAGCAGACCGGCCGGCGGCCCAAGGGTGAGCTCATTAACCACAGGAATCATGAGCCGTGCCGTGTCACCGAGGCCCACCGTGTCTGTGGGGCAGAGAGACCCCGTCCCTGTGACTGCACCTTGCTCTCCTTAAAGACCACTGGCTCTGGGGGCGGGGGGAGGGGGGGAGGACCACTTGTCCCTGTATCCCTGGGTGGTCCTGACATCCTGTCTTTTTATCTTCCATAAAGACAATTCATAAAATGGCTAATGACGGATGATGTCATTTTTGTGCCGTGGCGAGAAGTTCACATGACTACATTCATAAAGCAGAACTCAGTGCTCCGTCCGATGCTGTGACCCTATTTGGGGTTTGGAAAATATGGTTCCTATCAGTATGCTAAACTGAGGACTTCCTGTCTGGGATAGAAAAATCCACCAGGCATGGCTTGATTAACCTAAGAAAAGTACCTCCAGCAGGCCTGCCTACCCTGCAGAAATTCTGTCTCCTCCTTTTTTTTTTCTTGAGAAAGGCAGACTGCCACGTACAGTGCCTCATTTGGAAGTGTCTGCGGTCTTGGAAGCTTGACTACCCTACGTTCTCCTGCAAATGAACCTCGAGAGTTTGTTTGGAGGGTCTAGCAGGGGAGCCCAGCTACTCGCATACCCTTGACTGAAGAACAGTCCTTCTTTATCGGGAAGGTCGTCCCCTTCAACGGAGCGAGCGGCTTCGGGAGGGGCTCACATGGAGCGGTGAGGCAGGAAGGGGACACCTGCCTGGCCAGCCAGATCAGCCGAAGCAACCGAGGCAATCGATGGGGTGGCAGATGTTGCAGCCAGATCGCCCTCACATCCCCTTCCTGAGGCCCACAGCAATAGAGAAACCCAGAACACACACACATACACACACACACACACACACACACAATGTCTATAAAACCAAATACCATCCTTCCACAAAAAAGAAATCTATTGGAGTTCTCATTCATCTTGTTGGTCAACTTGGGTCATGGAATAATAGAGGAGATTTTTGGTGTCCCTTACAAACAACCGAACACCAGCAAATATTTCCTCTTGGGTGTGGGTGATTTTAAGGAACCCACACTCATCAGAGTTCGCTGTTCCAAGGAAGTATGTCGGGATTTCAGGGCGTGAGTCCATCACTGGCTTATGTACCTGGGCTCCGGGAAGCTCTTTCTACTCAAGGATTCCCCATCAGCTTGTGCTGTTCTGGAGTTTCACATTTGTGAAGGTTCCTTTGATTTAGAGGTTTTACTCTCCGAGTCCTCTTTCAAAATATTTACATAATGTAATCTTTGCATTACCAGCGCCAGCCAAGCTCACGAGATAGCTGATTGCTACATCTTGTTGGATTTATTTTCCTCTATTTCCTTCATGACTTTCTTTCCTGTTTCCCCCCTTCATTTCTTCTTCCATTCCTCCCTCCCTTCTTCCCTCCTTCCTCTACTTCAGCCATTTATTTATGCCATAAATAGCTAATAAGCACACACCATGTGCTGGAAGGGAGTATGGAACCATATATAAGAGTCTGGAAACATGGGTCCAAGGCCCTTTGCTTTCTTCCTCCATGACTTAGACATGGCTTAAAATCCAATTCCCCGGGACACCCGACTGGCTCAGTCAGAAAAGCATGTGACTCTAGTTCTCAGGGTTGTGAGTTCGAGCTTCACGTTGGATGTAGAGATTACTTAAAAATAAACATAAAAAAATCTTTAAAAAAAAGCAATGGGTGGGGGGATGGGGTAACTGGGTGATGGGCGTTAAGGAGGGCACTTGTAATGAGCGCTGGGTGTTATATACAACTGATAAATCACTAAACGCTACCTCTGAAACTAATAATACACTATATGTTAATTAAATTGAATTTAAGTAAAAAATTTAAAAAATAAAAATAAAAACAAAACCCAGTTTTGTCATCAGCCAAAAGGGAACAGTAATGAGACCTACCTCATTGTTGAAGGATTATATGACCTACTACTTTGCTCCATGTCTGGCTCTTCCCAAATGTTCCTTACATGTTATCATTGTTAGAAAATAATACAGAGTGTAGGCTGTGTAGTTCAACCACTCGGACTCAAATCCTGGCCCCTAGCTACCAGCAACGTGAGTCTGGGCAAGTAACTTCCCTGTGCCTTAGTCTCCTCATCTCTAAAATGGGGCTACTAGTAGACACCTACTTTATCAGGCTTTGAAAAGACTTCTTGAGATAACATTTGTAAGATACGTAAGACAGTGTACTTGGCAATATATTAATTAATATTATTGTTGCTGCTATTGGAGGTTCCAGATATAAGAAAATGAGAAATAAGAATGACACTTTAGCAGGAAAGCCAGGCATAGAAATGAATAACGACAACATGGTGGGATTGGTAAAAAGGCAGAAGTTCATACACAGCACAGGGCTAAGCTTTAACTTTTGGAGAGAAGGATGAAGAAACTTCACCAAGGAACTGCCCAAACAAGAAGTGAATGGGACACATGCAAAACCTCTTTAGAAGCCCCTTCCTTTATTTTCCTCATCTTCTCAAATTTATTCATCAGTTTCATCTCAAGTCCGAGTACCTTGGGACCGTTTTCCAAGTTGCCTATAACCTGGTCCAACTCTATTTTGCAACTCTATTTTGGCAGCCCACCCTACAGTTGAACATCCCCCTTATTGTCCTTCAATCGAAACTTCTGACTTTGACCCTGCAGTTCCCATTTCTAAAACACCCTCCCTCTCCCATCCACCCAGGGATAAACCCTACTTGACCTTCAAAACCCAGCAAAACTCCACCTGCTCTTTGAAAACCTCTGCCTCCTTTGCACTTTTCAGACCCCCAACTTGGGCCTTGCCCCCTCCCTTCACTGTCCTCTCAGCCAGGCTTCTCACCTGCCTTCCCCAGGTAACTGTCCATTCACAGGATCCCCATTTCTGACACTTTGCACCCCACTCCTGCTCCCCAATTCCATCCAACACCCAAGTCCTGCCCATTCTTCCTCCACAGTGACATGACACCAGCTGCTTCTGTTCCTCCCTAACGGCCAGCCTTTCCGCCTCACACCCTTCCAGGTGCTTCCACTGGCCTCTGAGCTGAGCTCCTGACTCCTGGTTCCTATTCCCAATCTCTCCTGCACGCTGTTGCCTCCCCAGACTAACTGGGGCACAGGAAAGGGAAGAAAGACCTAATTTTCCCTGTCTACTCTTTAGGATCTTTCAAAGTTTGCGTCATGAGCACAGATTATCTATTCATAAAAGAAGGCAAGAAATTTTAAAATAAATGAATAAATTGAATATATTCAATGAATAAATTGAAATAAATGAATATATTCTTCATCCATTTTGTCCCAATGGAGTTAGCAACTCCTGGGAATCTCCCCAGCCTAGGGTCCAGAATCTCCTGGCTCTGCCTTGTAATGTTTTCTTTCCTGGAAGGCATGGACAGGGGGGCACCATAGCCATGTCAAGCAGGTCTATGGGCTCTCCCCAGAGTAGGGCTGCGGATAGGCTTTGACAGAAGAGAACCAGTAATGCCAGCAAATGCTCTGTTGGAAGTCCCTCTGTGTTTAGAAATCCTGTTTGCTTGACTTTTCAGTTTTTGGGAAACAGGAAGAAACTTTTTCATCCCCATCCAGATAAGGCAAGAGAAAGCCATGTCACAATGAGTTGGTGATTCCCACTCTCTACCAGGGAAGCCCTGCCAGGGCTGGGGTCCAAGCTGAGGGCAGGAAGCCGTGGGTACAGCTGGGTAGTAGCTGGCATGGATCTTCATAGGAAATAAAGAGTGAGTGAGACCCTTTGATCCATCCGCTCCTTGATACTCACATTCCTGTTTCTTTGTAATCCAAAGGCTCTTGAGAGGCAGCCACGGTTTTGCAGATCCTAAACACACTGGCTAAAGCAGGGACATCATTGGTAGCTCTTCATAAAACCCGCACGACGTTAAGCTCACAGCGACTGAGCTGCCGCGGGTCTCCGTCCCCAGGGCGGAGTGCTGCGATGTTTAATGGCAGCCGATGGGCAGTACCCTGGTGCTGGCATGGGAGGTAAAGGGCCCCCTTCCGCCCCACACTGAGGCCCAGCTCTTGCCAGACCCCACATCCCACCTCCAGCCACAGCAGAGCCCCAGGCTCACCTCTAACACTGGACCCATGTTCAAACTCCCGAGGCAGCACACTCCTGCCAAACTACAGGCAAGAGAGGATAGAGAGTGCAGGATCGAGTCATTGAAGAGGACAAAAAGGTCAGAGGCGGGACTGAGCTGCAACCGTGGAGAAAACGTTCCTCTAGCACGTGCGCTCCCCTCTGCCCCGGTCGTTTGCAGCTGGTGGTTTATCTCCAGTCTTCTCCCTGACTTGCCGGCTCACATTTGTCGGATTCCAGGTCAGAGACTTCAGCCAGTTACAAGCAATTATCACTGCATTGAGGGAAGCTTTGATCCAATTAATGGGTCATTCGAAAGGGCCCTTTGGCTTCTAAACCAGGTTTTCTTTTCCCACTGCTGAATGCTTAAAATAATTTTTTAAAACAAGTCCAAGTAGCAGCTCCTGTGGAAATGTGAGAGTTGAAGAGAGCGGAGGGAGGGACTGCCTCCATCCTGAGACCTCAGGGCTCATCACATATCCGGGAACCCAGAGGTCAAAAGGCAGGAGCCAGGCTCCTCCAACAGGTGTGCCCACATCTTCTTCCCTAAGGCAAAACATTTCATTAGTGTTTGTTTTCTTTCTCAATCAAGGGCTTTGCGTTTTAAAGTGAAGTGCCTTCTACTGAAAGGAATTTTATAATCCAATTCAAGGGGATTTCAGTTCCTGAAAGAGGATTAGGAGCCATTGGGTAAATGACAAGTGCCAGCATATTTCCTATCAAGAGCCTCTTAAGATTTTTTCCCTGTCTGGGAGCTCTGCTCTCTTTGCTCTAAGAAGCTCAGAAGAGACACATTAAAGACTTGGGTAGTTTTCTCTCCAGAGTACGTCCTCCTCCTTCTTCTGCTCTTTGCCTCACATCATCTCCAAAGTCCATGCTGCCTTTTTCTATTTAGAGGCCAAGCAAAAATGTCTGGAAAATGAAGACCAAAATTATACCCAATCTCTGAGCCCCTGGGCACAGGTAGCAAAATGAACGAGATCTGGATTTCGTCTGTTCTGATGGCCATGTCTCTGCTGGGCCACACGCCTCATCCGGGAAAAGGGCACGATGAGAACATTCTTTGTCCCCAAACGGCAGCAGTGTTTTTTAGGCTGTCTCCTCCAGCAGGAACTATGGAACAAGGTGCAAAGGGACCTCACCAGCAGGACCCAGGCAGCCGGAGCCGGCTCCCCCGGAGCCTCCCGCCCCAGCCTGGCTCTGCCCCAGGGCTGGGGCTCCTATGGCATTCTTCTGTGAGATGTGTCAGCTGGAAGGAAGGGGGAGCAGACAGCCCTTTCCAACCTCCCTCTGACTCACAGGACAAAAGAGGCTAATTGTTCCTCTCGTGGATGAGCACGCAGGCATTACAGAAAGCGCCCTTTTGAACCGGAGAATTGGAAGTCAGACTCAGCAACACCCAGGTCTTGCTTCTTGCTCCTCCACTTCGTAGCGTTCACTCCCCCAAGCTTCCCATCTTCCACCTGTAACGGGGGAAGAGGAATTGTACCGATTTAACTGGCCATTATCAGGATTAAAGGAAATATGGTACAGGATAGAGCCAGACTGAACACATGTCTGCTAAAAGGGGAATCATCAGTTATGTTCCAATGGGCAGATTCAGGAATAACAAACCCAGTTTGCACCATTCAGAGACGCTTTTATTTCACTTTATTGTTATGGTTTCTTTTTTTTTTTTAATCTCATGCACACGCAGGTTGTGTTGTGCAGAGTTCTTTTTTTTTTTTTTAAGATTTTTTTATTTATTTATTAGACAGAGATAGAGACAGCCAGTGAGAGAGGGAACACAAGCAGGGGGAGTGGGAGAGGAAGAAGCAGGCTCATAGCGGAGGAGCCTGACGTGGGGCTCGATCCCATAACGCTGGGATCACGCCCTGAGCCAAAGGCAGACGCTTAACCGCTGTGCCACCCAGGCGCCCCTATTGTTATGGTTTCTAACTCCTTTGTTATAGGATCCCATCAGGCCTTTCGGTGTCAGCCCCTCCCCCCCGCCCCCCCCCCCCACGCCAGACGGGCTCTGAGCTGAGGATGCTCAGGGTAAAGTGCTCCTCCCTCCTGGTGCCTGGCCTGGAGCTCAGCTGCAAGCAGGATCTCTCTCTCCTTGTGCAGAAACCCTGAAGCAAGTCCCTCCCTCTGCCCGCAGCTGAGGTGGGAAATGTCCCCACGTTAACAGCGGAATGATTACATTTTTACTCACATGTTTTTTTCCCTTGGTGTATCTCCACCAACGCTTTTTGAAAAGAACATTTTAAAAAAATGCGTTTCTGCTGTAATTCCCTTGCCTCGTCTTTCCTTCTCCCCTTTCCCCAGCTTTTTTGCTTGTTGGTTGGTTTGGTTTGGTTATTATTCTAGTACAATAATAGTCCCAGTTACTAGAAGGGGTGTGAATGGGACACGCTTCCTTATTACCAGGGCAAATCGTTAAAGAAGAAACTGTTTATCATGTGTTTTTTCTGGCACATTTACTGAGCTGTGACAGTCTTCAGGTTACTCTGCTCAGGAAAGGAAGGTGAATATGGCGAGGCCAGCTCCAAGGAGCCCAAAGGTTAGGGCAGGAACTCTGACCCCCGGATTCAGGGATCGGGGGGTGGATTCATAGTGTCCATGACCTTCTGAAATTATAGACAAAATTGTTTATGCATATGCACATGGTACATTTTTCAGGGGGGAAAGCCATAGCCCTTACCAGATTGTCAAAGGTATGCCAAATTTAAGAGAAGTGGGGGCAGGGAGGGGCAGCTAAGGACCACTGATCTAGAAGGAGGCAGCAAGGGACAAGTGAGGGGATCATTAAGATGCAGTTTTGTAATTTCTTGCCGTCTCCTTCGACTGACTGATTCTCTCTCTCCCCACATCCAATCTGTCAGGAAATCCTAGTGGCTCTACCTTGAAAACATGTCACAAATTCATCCTTTCCTCACCACCGCACGGCGACCACCCTGGTCCCTGCCGTCAAGTCCGTGGCGGTATTGCCTCCACCCTCGTCCCTATAGTCTATTCTCAACACAGAAGCCAGCCTGATGCTTTTAAAGAACAAAGCAGATTATGTCACTCTTCTGCACAAAACGCATCAAACGCGATTCTGCCCATGCAGAATAATTCCAAAACCCTTATTCTGTTCCTAAAGAACCAATATGCTATGCCCCTCTCTCTGCTCCTTCTCTGACCTTAACTCTGCCGCGTTCCTTTTCATTCAGTCCTCGTCAGCCTCCTTCACTTCCTGCTACTCCTCATAGATCCCTCATAAATGCCACAGGGCATTTGCATACCATGTCCTCTGCCTACAACACTCCTCCCCCGGATGTCAGCCTCGCTTACTCCTCCACTTCATTCAAATCTCTGCTCAAAGGTCACTTGAGCAGAAATGTCTTTCATGACCAACCTAGCTCAAACAGCACCCTGCTTTGTCTCAACCTTTATTTTCTCTTTCCTCTGACATTAAACTGTATGTTTATTTATATATTGGGTACGCGCGCACACACACACACACACACAGAGGAGAATTTGAGCTCTTTGACAGCAGGGAATTTGTCCGGTTCCTCACTCTATCCCAGCCCCTGGCACCGTGGCTGGTGTATAGAAGCCGCTCAATAAACATTTGCTGAATGAATAAATGAATGAATTATGCATAAGTGCAGAGACAGTGAAGTAGGTCAGAATGGCTTTATCTACAGAATGCTACAGGAACACATGGAAGAAGAATCCACTAAATCTGATTTCACCAGGTGGCTCTAGTGGGGGTGGGGCTCTAGATGGAGACCATCGGCCTGGTGGATGGCAGTGCAGGGGAGACCTAAACAGCTCCCCCACACAGGCGGAACTCCACTGCCCTGCATCTCCTTCCTTATCTCTGTTGTCCTCCAGTCTGAGGACTGAGAGCACACACTTGTCAGACTCCAACAGTCCTCCAAGCCTCCAGACTCCAGCCCACAGGCCACTGCTCGGGCTCCTTCTCTCCTCTCTAGCTTCATCATGCGTTCCTTACCACCTCATGGTTTAGGCTCTAGTCCCTCTCTATTATGTTATTCTTTCCCCCTGGAACATTCTGGAACATTCTTCCACTTTACTCCACTCCTCTAGCCTGGTCCAGCTAATGTTTATTCATCTTTCAACTGCCAGATTAGATGCTGCTTCCTCTGGGAAGCCTTCCCTGATGCCCTCCTAGGGCCCTCTTGACTTCCCCATCTTAGCATCACACCAGCCCGTGGTGTTGCACTTGCCTGGTGATCTCTGTCTCCTCCAAAAGCCTCCAATAGCCTGTAAGCCCACAAAGGCAGGGGCCACACATCTCATGCTTCTGGTTACAGAGTAGTCTTCTCTCCATACCTGTGGTTTCCTCCTCATGTTCCCACGCAAGTGCTAAGCCCAACCTTGAAGCCTAGTGTCACCTCCCACATGCAGTTGTAGGCATGTCCCCATCTGCCTGCCTCCCCTCCAGGCACCTTTTGTCCCTCATGTCTCAGAGTTAAGGTGGAAGAAGATGAGGATGGGGAGTGGGAGAGGCTCCCAAACAGCCTCTGAGTCACCAAACTTAAGAGGACTGACACTCGGAGCTCCCGCTCCACCTCCCAAGGGGAATGAGAGTGGGCTGGCAGCTGTTAGGTCTCTCCGATTTTATTTCCATGAATTGGGTTAATCTTTCACTCACTGGCAAAGCAGAATCCATAGGATCTAAAGTATGAAGCAGAGTTTGGGTTCTGAATCATTCCTTGGGAGAGATTTGTTTCTTACGATGGCTTTTCCAGATCTGAGACAACATCATCTTCCCTTTTATTCTTCCCAGGTAAGTCTCTAAGGGGTCCTACTGGGCAAATAGATAACCAATAACATAGTTTCTGGACCCTGCAGAGAAAATCTCTCCCTAATTTTTGCAGGGAGGCATTTCACTATGAAGGGCTTGTTGGGGAAAAAAGGTACGGGGGACATAGGGATATGAGTACCTAGTGCATTTGGGCACTTGTTACATTTTAGCAGAAAACAGCAGCAAGGAAGATGCTGTTTTGGGCTGGGGAGGACATTTGGGGAAGAATTGGGGGAAGTAGGAGGGTACACAGAGACAATGACACAGAGAGCAAAGAAAAAGGAACTGGGTGGAGACTTATGAGTCACTGAAATTAACAGGGGCCCTTGGATTCTGGCTGATCTTCACCTTTTGTATGCATATCTTGGGTTAGACATTCATTCAACAAACATTACCTGACCGCCTACATGGTGCTGTGGACTGTGCCGGGTGCTGACCAGAGGTGGCAGTGGCATCTGTGGCTGGAGATGCTTTCGGTACAGGCTGAGCACAGGACTTAAACCGCTGGGGGCTCTGCTTAAAGAACACAGAGGTTGCAATCTGAGAGATACAGTTCAAATCCTGGCTCCGCTACTTTGTGTCTACGTGGTCCCGAGCCAATTGGCAATCCCAGGTTCCTAAATTGTGAAATGGAAATGGTAATACTTATTTCAGCATGTTGCTGTGAAGCATAAACAAGGGGACAGCACATGGGAGGATTTCCACAAATGCTTGCTTCTATTATTCATTCCTTTTTCATTTAATAAATATTTATCGAGGACTTTATAACCCTTTACTGTTATTCTGGTCCGTACTCTTGCTTGTTCTCAAAATTCCATCATCATTTGTCTCCATTATCTCAACATCTCCTTGAAGACAGGAAAGGACAAGGACACATTGGCAATTTGGAGTAACAGCATATACTGACTCGTCTCAACGGGCATTCTACCTGCCAAATAGTTTGATTTTTTTCCCCCAAAAGGAGAAAATCTATCTTTCACTAAATCATTGGGCAGGATGCCTTCTTCCTCAACCGACAGCTGATGTCGCTGGCAGTGGTTCCGTGTAAGCGGCTGCCAGGTGACCACCGAGGGCGGCCGAGCAGTGGTTAGCACAGGCTGACGTGGTGGCCAGGCAGGCTTGGCAGGCGTCACCTGCTTGGAACCCTCTGCTGCTGGCAGAGGCCACCAGGCTGGGCAAGATGAAACGTCCAGACAAGACTCAGGTTTGTCCCATTGTCATCCAAGGCCCAAAGAGCCACAACACTGATCTGGCTTCATTGAAAAAGGGTGCTCAGGGACAACCCTATGCACACTTTGCATACACACACACACACACACACACACACATACTCTCTCACACACACAATCAGAGCCAACATGGTTTTTTCTAAGCACAGAAACTCGGCAATGAACCTAGAGTGGACCCTGGCTTTAAAAAAAAATCATGCTAGGGGTGCCCGGGGAGGTCATGATTCTGGAGTCCTGGGATAGATGAAGACCCCCCCCCCACCCCCGGGGAGGTCAGGCTCTCTGCTCAGCAGGGAGCCTGTTCCTCCCTCTCCCTCTGCCTGTCCTTCTTAGGTACTCTCTCTCTCTTTCTCTCTGTCAAATAAATAAAATAAGAAGTCTTTTTTAAAAATGCTATAAAAAGCATTCCTGATGCAATTGACCATTGGAACATTTGAATATAGGTAAGATGTTAGATGATATTAAACATTTAAGGTTACGTGCTTACGTGCACAAAGGGTATTGTGGGAGGTTGGCCTCATTGGGAAGTGTAGACTGAATACTTAGAGATAAAGTGTCATGAAGTCTAGAAATTAACTTCAAAAAGTATAGAAAATAGGTATATGATAGATAGATAGATTATAGATATAGATAGGCAGATAGGTAAACCAACAGATAATGCAAATATGGCACACTGTTTATAATTATTGACTCCAAGTCCAGGTTTATTGGTCTATTCTTTCAGCTTTTCTTTACATTTGAAAATTTTCATAATGAGAAAGAGGGGTAAAAAGAATCATAAGGATTAGCTGCAAAAATACTGAAAAGCCAGAGTTTCTCATCATCTTGACTTGTGCATGGGTTATTAGCATGAATACGGGTAAGAAAAGCATAAAGAAATATTTTGGGGGACACTTTGCTGACAATAGGGGAAGTGGAAGAGCCACGTAAAACAACATGGTGAACATCTTTAAAGAACTTTATCCTATTCAGCTTCTCCTCTTAGATGTTCTCACACAGGCTTTACAAATGGCCCAGTGAATGGAGTAGGTATTATTCTCCAATTTTTATAGTTAAGAAACCTATAACTCAGGGAATTGAAGTCAGTTATCCAAAGTCATGTGACATGTGACAGAGCCAGGACAAAGCCCAGAACTCCTACTTTTAAATCTTGTGCTCTTTTCTCGACATCGTGAATCTTACCCTAGGCTCTCCCAAAATGGACCTTGAGACAGGGATGCGAGTACAGTGGGTGTATTTGAGAGGTTCTGGGGCCAGCAGCGGGGCAGTGGGGAAGGGACACAGCAAGGACAAGGGCAGCCCATAGAGAGTGCATATTGAGCCAGTGACCACCGCAGGAAAAAAAATCCAGGAAACAATAGAAAACACATGCCTCATAAGTATCCCACAAAGGAGGGAGGGAGCTGGGATATTTATGCCCCAGTTACCAAGAAGCCTTGCTTGATAGCTGCTCCCAGGAGTGTTCGTTCCCCAGCACTTCTAGCCTGCTGCAATTCTGGGCGGGGGAGGGGGGCCCTCAGACACACAGACACAGAGTGGTTGGCCCATGCCCCCTGCCTCCGACAGATTGGACAGATATAAATCACAGACAGACACTGTCTGCTAGCAGCTCCATGCTTTAAGGGAGCCTAGCCTCGGCTGATGCCTTCCTCTCTGTACCTGCCAAGCACAAGACCTAGAGATCATCTTAGACTCCAACACAGTCCTTCCCAGCCCGTTTAGGGTGAGGTAAGATTTAACAGCACCATTCATTGAGATGGAGCCACATTTGGGAATCGCACCGGAAGAGCAAGGCAGCAGCTCCCGCCCAGGGGGCGTGGACTTGCAGACGCATGACGTGTCCGCGGCGTTGCTGGCTTGTAAGTTACTTCAAGCTCTGGAAGACTAAGAATAAACCACTCAGAGGGAGAAGTTCAGCAGCTGTTTACTGGAGTGTAAAAGCAAATGAATGGGGCTCATCATACATTCAGACACCACATCAAGCCCCTCATTATGCTTGCTTAGTGTTTGAAGACAACCCAGAGACGGGTAACGGGCTGGAATGGATATGGGACCCGGTGGCATGAACCGGCATCCCTTTCACATTCATTATGCACGCTGCAGGCGGTGCTCTGAGCAAGCAGACACATCCAGCTGCAAAACGCTTACAAATGGGAAAATACTGGGCAACAAGGACTTATTTAAAATCTGTTTTTAAGATTTTAACAGCCATGATAGCTGCAGTTACAGAACTCAAATATTTCACCCACGGCTCTGCAACCAGGCTGCTGTCATTCTTCCACGTGTCCTTCCAGAGCGATAGAAGTCTCTCGGGGAACAAATGCAGAAGGACAGACAGTACATGTTACATGAAGGCCAGAGAGAGGCAGGTCACCCAAAGGACACAGGGTGTCCGCTTGTTTTGGGGAGGAACTGGTCAGCCTGGGAAGGGCAGACAAAGGACAGTGGCACAAGGGAGCCCCAGCCACTGTGACCAGCCCCCTTTCAGGGGACACAGAGCTTTAGTCAATGGATTCTGAGTGTTTCCAGTTCTGCCGGCAAAACGATGTCTGTGATGAAATCAGGATATCTTAGCTGGATACTAATAGATACATAATTTCTTTGACTCTTTTCTTCTGGTTCCCTGTTTACAAAACAACCTTATGACTGACGTCTCCCTGCAGATCCGTCACATAAAGACAATGCCCCAAGGCCACTGACTATTTCTGATCCCCACAGTAACAATCTCTGAGAAGGAAACAAGACAGTCACTTTTTTTTAATGCTAGCAATTACATAGGACTCACTGTGTGCCCAGCGTTGTTCTAAGACTAGGAGATTTACCTAGGTCTACTCATTTTAATCTTCATGACAACTGTAGGAGGTAGTTACTACCCATTTTGCAGATGCGTAAGACAGAGTATCATTAACGTGCCCGATGACGCATGGCTAGCAAAGAGGCAGAGGCAGAACGTGAGCCCAGACAGCTGCGCATCAGAGCCCGTGCTCTTAACCCCCATGCTATATTTCCTCTCTCGTTGGATTTGGGGGTTTTATTCATTTGTTTTTAGTGATTAATATATACAAAATTTACCATCTTAACCCATTTCAGTGTCCAGCTCAGTGGCATTAAGCACATTCACATTGTTGTGCAGCCATCCCCACCATCCAGCCCCAGAACTGTCCTGTCCTCCTGCACCGACACTCTGGACCCGTTCAACAATAACTCCTCATTCCCTCTCCCCCCAGCCCCTGCTATCCTCTATTCTACTTGGTATTTTTATGAATTTGCCTATTCTGAGTACCTCGTTTAAGTGGAATACTATAATGTTTATCATTTTGTGTCTGCTTTATTTCACTTAGCATGTTTTCAAGTTCATCCATGCTGTAGCATGAATCAGAATCCCACTCCTTTTTAAGGCTAAACAGTATTCCACTGCGTATATAGACCACATTTTGCTTGTTCATTCCTCCATCAATGGACGTTTGGGTTGTTTCTCTCATTAGGGTTTTGTAAAAATATTTTTTAACAGATTTTATTTATTTATTTGACAGAGAGATAGAGAGAGAGCAGAAGCAGGAGGAGCAGCAGAGGGAGAGGGAGAAGCAGGATCCCTACAGAACAGGGGAGTCTCATTAGGGTTTAACGCTCCCTGTGATTTACTCCTACATCATTGCTGTGTTTTGCTGTGGCTCCCTCTGCTCTTTGCCTCTGTGAAGAGAAAGCATCACATGCTGGGACAGATATCTCTGTTCTCAAAAATCTTAGTACATCGGCACTGTAGTGCCCACTGCAGGCTTTTGTTAATTTAGAGTAAGGATAGATCCTTAGGGTCTGACATCCCTGAGCATTGACAAGACTGAGTCTCCAGGTCTTGAAACTGAAGAGCCCCAAGTCCACACTGAGACAAAGATATACAGGTGCAGATCCAGGGGTTCCCCATGACAAACCGGTATGTGCATCTTTCCTGGGCACCTTTTTGTTTATATCACATTCATTTCCTAAACTGCAACATAGTCTTTGTATATTTAGCTGCTGTGTATGCAACACCTATCTTGTGTCAAGTACCATTATCGGGGCTTTTGAAATTTATCTCGCTTAATCTTGGCAACAAACCTGCAATAATAAAAATTAGTACCCCCATTTAATAGATAAGAGGGGTTAAATAACTTGCCTGAGATCACACAGCTAATACCAGATGGCTATATGCTACTCTATCGGGTAGCTGAACCATAATTTAGTTAACCGTTGACAATTTTCATTGAATAAAAGTTTCTGTTACTTTAAGTAACTCTGTACATAAAGATATTTTTTCATCTTTTACACATGGCTTTCACTTTCTTTGGTGCTTGTTTCTTAGGAAGTATTTCCAGAAGTATGATTACTGAATCAAATAGTATGAATATTTTTGTGGGTCTCGATTGCTGAAATATTTTCCAAAAGGCCAAGAAAGATGGCCATTCTACGATTTTACGCCAAGGATCCAGTATTGGTGAAATTGCAAAGCAGGGAGGCAAACATTGGAAACTTTCCATCTCTGCTCTCTGGCTTCTAGTTTGTTGTGGGTTTTTTTGTTTTTAATCCAACATCCTCAGTCTGACCTTAAAATTCTCAATTGGTCCCATAGCACCAAGTTCTACTTTCTCAGGTAATGTCTTAGATCCCCAAGCCATTCTTTCTCCTGTCCCCCTCTTCTGCCTAACACCCACCCACCCTCACCTCCCGCAAACCTCCTTTTTTGTCAGGGCTCATAACTGTTATAAATAAAGGAGCCCTTGGATGAATTTACACCAAGCAATTAAGGAGCGATTACAACACCCAGCGGTAATGAGTAATTTGTTTTTAAGATATAGTGCCTAGGGAATTTGTTTTAAGGAATAACAGGGCAGGTGCATGGGATGGGATGTTTGAGGATGTTCCTAGAGGTGTTGTCGTCAACAGCAGCTGGTTGGGCAACCTAAACACCCAACAACACTGGACTGTTAAATGAATTATGATAAGCCTTACCAGAGAATACCATAGAACTTCTAAAAATGATGATGTACGCATGCACTATTGATTTGAAATGGTGATATTACACGGGGGGGGGCAAATCACAAAACATCGAATATAATCATAACTTGGGAAAGGAAGTAAACACATCCATACATTTCAACACATATGTGTACATGTGTATAAATAAGTATATGCATAGGTACATTTATGTGTGTATATATCATATCATATATATTATCAACGACCCCAAAAAAACCCTGGAAGCATAGACACCAAAATGTTTTCTTTAGGAAAGTGGGAGTGAGGATAATTTTTTTTCCCCTAAGCCTATTTTCTAATTAAGATGTATTATTTATGTCATCTTTAAAAAAATGTTTTTGGGGAGTTTCTTAGAGTTGGCACTGCCTTGGAGAGAATGAGCATGGAAGGGCATATTTCAAGTGGTGTGGGAGGGAGAGAAGGTGGGGAGTGGGAGGTTATTTTGGGGGGGGACCGGAGGCTTGGGACCCTCCAATGCACAGTGTTCATTTTGGCATCTGCACCTGCTTCTCAGCCTGGCCTCTCCTTAGCGTGCAGTGATGGAAGAAGTGGCTTGCACTAATTTGCCCCTCTCTGAGTGGCTATAAAAAGCAAGTCGATTTAGGATTCCATGGATCTCTACCTACTCGAACATATGCTGAACATTTCTGTTGTGTGCTTTTGTTAAAAATGCTTTTTAAATGAGCTTGTGCCCATATGCCCCAGGAACCTAAAATGTGGCTAGGTAGGCTGGTACAAGTCATGTTTCTTTAATTCACTTCCGTGGGTTTCTAATGAGCTCAGCTGACTACAGCAGCGTTGCACAGGCCCAGCCACTGTGCAAACCCAGGAATGAGGACCTTCTTTTATCTCCCCGGAACCCCCCGGAGAAGGAAAGGAGGAATGGAGAGGAGACTTACACTGCTGATCAGTTTACTAAGCACTTGTTTTAAACATGGTTTGGGTGTTTGCATTTTTGGTTCTGTCTGTTTTTGCATATTCTGGAACATGCCAGGCATCGGTGCCTAGGGCCTTCAGTACAGTATTAAGAACATGGGCCCAAACTTAGAGTTAAGCTTGAATCCCTGTCTTGTAACTCACCAGCTGGGTGATTTCGGACAGTTTACTGAATTTATTCTGTCCTCTTTCCTCATCCGTAAAATGGGATTAATACCACCTCTCTCCTAGGGTCACCGTGGAGATGGAATAGATAGTGCCTGAGAGACACCTGGCATAGACCCAGGCATACAGTAAGAGCTCAACAAATAGGACGGCTCTCGCTCTAGTTACGGACGTCTCAGCAATCGCACCACAGCGAAAGAGTGTGTGGTGGAGAACGGTCAGATTTTGCAGGAAGATACGCCAGGGACACTTGCTACGCACATGGGGGAGTCGGGGAGCACAGGAAGAAGTGACATCAGAGTTAGGAACTGAAGAATTGGTGGGAGAAGGAGGGCGAAAGGGAGGGGCACATGGAGGAGAAAGGGCAAAGGTCACGGAAGTGCAGCTGTTCCCATAGCAGGCTCCCGACTTACATTCCTCCACATCCATGCAGCAACCCTATGAGGCAGACAGTATTGTTATTGCCATTTTATTGAGGAGAACGGAGGCACAGAGAAGTTAATTCACTTTCCCTGCATCACACAGCTCGTCAGTGATGGAGCCATTGTGCCTTCGTAGGGAGAGACCCTCCACCGTCTCTTCACACTAGGCATAGCCCTGGAGCCTCTGTAGGCGGGGGCCCTCATTCGCCAATCTCCCTCATTTAAGAAGCATGCCCTGGGTTAGCCTCTGAGGCCACAGAGATGATTACAACATGACCACTGTCCTTACCGAGCCCACAGCCAGACAAAGAAGGAAAACATCTCGATAAGCCCGAATGCCTGACGGACTGAGACAAGGAGTAAGTAGGAACTAAGAAAGTCCTCAAGGACTTCAAGGGTTAACCTACTTGAGGGAGAGGGATGATTTTCGAGAGCTGGACAGTGGGCCAGAAGGAGCAGTCTGAGTAGAACGACTGGACCGAGGTGTGGGGGGCGCATCCACGCATGGCATGGGGTCGACCTGGCAGTCCAGCATTCTGGCTGAAGACTAGGAAGAGATGAACAGAGGGAAACGACACGCTAGAGAGGCAGTGTGGGGCCACATCACAGAGGGTCACAGATGCCCAACTAAGGAGGCGGGATTTTCTTCTGAAGCCAACGGGAGCCATTAAAGGTTGTTGAGGAATCAGGGGACCTGATTTGTTCTGGATGCTAGGAAGCCTACAGATAGAGGGCTTGGGCTCGTGAATGGACTGTGGAGGGCAGCAGAGAAGCTCTCCCCAAGGTACAGTGGTTAGGACTCTGGGCTCAGATATGGAAGTGAGAGAGAATGAGCTGAGGGGACCCAAGGCCTCTACTTCCCCTGCCTGTGTAGCATGGAGCCTGAACTCTGTTTGTGTTCACAAACGGGGGTAGACGCTCAATGGGCCCTTGGAAATTCTGCTCTGGAGGCCAGGCAAGGGGGTCAGGCTAAGGGTGACTAGGAAAATGGAAAGCGAACCACAGACCTCTCCCTGCCACCCAGTGAGTCCCCCTTGCCCAGGGCCTGTCATCTCAGCTTCTCACACTCGTTACTGTGCTTAGTTCTTGTGGGACAGAGAGCAGGTGGAAAGGGATTCATAATTACTGTTTTCTGCACCAGGAGCGTTGTTCTGTTTGTACCCCAAGACACATGGCAACTTCCCAATAAATACTTTTTAAGGGTTTGGCTGACTGGGTTATTGGTTGCTGGAAGATTCTAACAAATAATTAAGCAAACTCCTATCATTTTTGAGGTCCCTGAATATTAACCCACTTAATATTCCTGCCTTAAAAACAAGTTTCCGTAATCATCACTATAATGGCACGAGAACACCCAGCTATTACTCTGAATAGTCCCCTGCCAAGACCACTAGATAAATAGATTTGGATGATTTGCCTAAGACCATAAAGTGAGATAAAAGATACACCTTGTCCTATGTTCAGGTTAGCGGGCTGCACCCCCACATACTATTCATCCTCCAAACCACTGTCTGTATGATCTGAATTCCCACTGGGAAAAAAAAAGTCATTAACGATGAGCACCTCTTTCCTAGAAAGGCTATGGAAACATCTTGAAACAGAAATTCTCCTTCTTAAGTTAACTTCTTAGATCACTCAGCGGTTCTTCCATTCCAATTTTATTGGAGAGGCACCCAAACAGGTTTTAAAACTGTCAGTTCTTGATTAAATTGAACAGCAGCCATCAATTTAATTCTAGAAATAACGATTTTTGGAGCCAGAGAGAGGTATCTCTCCACCCTTTCGGAGGGTCTCTGTCAGATCTTTTGGCAAGAGGTCTAGAGGAGCGCTTCTTAAACTTGCACATGCCCAGGAGTCTCACTAAAAAGCAAATTCAGATACAGGAAGTCTGTACTGGAGCCTGAGACTCTGCATTTCTAACAGGCTCCCAGGTGGTGGGCAAAGATATAAAAGACACAGAGCAAGGGGCGCCTGGGTGGCGCAGTCGTTAGGCGTCTGCCTTCGGCTCCGGGTGTGATCCTGGCGTCATGGGATCGAGCCCCACATCGGGCTCCCTGCTCTGCTGGGAGCCTGCTTCTTCCTCTCCCACTTCCCCTGCTTGTGTTCCCTCTCTCTGGCTGTCTCTCTCTGTCAAGTAAATAAATAAAATCTTTAAAAAAAATAAAATAAAATAAAAGACACAGAGCGAATCACAGATGCATCCCACATTCTCCTTAAAGCTTTGTGGGGGACCACAAAGGCAGCTGGGTGTCGGGGAAAAGGACAAAAGCTTTAGAGCTGGACAAATTCAGTTTCAAATCTCAATTTCTCCATCCACTAGCTTCTCTGAATCTCTATTTCTTTCCTTCTCTCTCTCTCTCTCTCTTGAATTAAATATGACAACACACACAAAGAGTATAGTACAGTGCCTGACTCGGAGGAATTGTTGAATGAATGGTAGTTGACGATACTGCTTTGGAAAAGAAGGTCATCAGGAGGAGAAACCATTCTTTTCCCCATTGATTCCCTCCTGGAAGTTTGAGGAAAGGAGAATGTGTGGTCACAGTGTGCCCACAATTATTTTGTTTGAGCACCTGTTCTCAGCATTCTGGAACTCCTTCTCTCTCCTCCCCATCCCAAAAACACCTTGCCCTGCTCACATGATCTCTATTTGCTCTAGGGCAGCAGTGTGTGCTGTCAAAACCCCAAGCCCCCAGAGAGAGCAGGCTAAATATTGCAGGGGAGGGAACGGAGGGCTGGCAGGAACTGGCACAGCTTCATGCACGCCTCTCTCCTCAGCCCGTCCCCAAAGGCTCACGCTGTGCACACGTCCCATGCCCGTGTGATCCGGGGAAGGACAGAAACACCCCTCAGCCTTGGTTGCATTCTGCCTGGTTCTTCCACCTCCGTGTCATCCCACGAAGACCCAACCAAGTCGCAGGACTGATCCGTGTTGTGTGTGCGTGCGAATGTAAGCTCCCCGAAGGCCAGACTTCGTGCCTATTTTTCCCACGGCTCTCTCATCAGAGCCTCGCCAAGTGCCACACAGTAGGTGCTCGGGAAATAGTTTTTAAACACCTGAGTGAGTGTTATTCTGCAGGGGCAGCCGTGATGAAATGGCAGGTGCATGGAATACGGAACTGCACTGGCTGGCGCCCCACCCCCACCACTCTCAGCGGGCGTGACTCGCGTGTGTGCCACTCCGAGCAAAAAGCTCATCTTGTGGAGCCTCAGTTTCTTCCCCTGTAGACTGAGAAAAATGCCTACCCGCCCCAGAGTTCAGTAAATATTGGATATGAAAGTGCCTGACGCACGGCACATGATCAGTTGCTAGAAGCTGGGTAGCCAGCCCTCCTCTGTATCATTTGATATTACCATGCTTTTAAATCACACAAACATTTAAAAATAGATGAAATGCAAAGATCTTTTGGAAGGTCTCCAAGCTAGAAAAATAGCCTTTGTTCGCTGGAGGTTTAAATTATGCCTATATATGTATAGACACCTAAGAATGCATATGAATGTGACACTGACAGATGCAGAGCATGCGGAAATGCCAAGCACTCTGTAATAAATCTGCTCTGGAGGAGGAGAGCGACGTTGGCTGGAGATTTTTATCCATTTGAAAATGTTACCATTCACCCAGGGAAAGCCAGCGAGCGGCAGGGGGACGGCTGGATCCCAGTGCCCTGGCATTTCGTTGCCGGCTGACACCATCAATGAATTTAGAGGCCAGAAGAGATGGTCACATTGATTCATACGGTGCTGAATTAAGAACATGGCATATTACAAAGAGGGAGAGAGCTGTCAAAGCCGAGGTTTCCGGTATTTTTCTTTTGTCACAGACTATTCCAGAATAAAGGGTAAGCGTGGAAATACCAGTGGCGTGGAGCTCTGGCTGTGAAGAACCCAAGTGCCCACTTCACGATAATAGCTTAATAGCCACTTAGTGCTTTTCATGTGCCGAGCATTGGGCTAAGCACTCTACTTGGAAAACCTGATCGAGTCCCCCATAAAATCGCTGTGAGATAAAAGACCCTCCGCCTCACAGATGAGCTGATGGAGTGGTAGAGGGGAGAGGTGACTTGCCCAGGTCACAGAGTCAGCGAGAGGCAAAAGGAGGGCTCCGGTCCAGGTCTGTGTGATGGCAGAGCCCAGCCTGACATCATTGGAAGGTTGAGGGGTGGGGCTGGACGGGGCAGGAGGAGGACGGAAGCTTCTGCTTGAGCTGGCAGCTCTATAGAGTTAAGAGTTTCAGAGTCAGACTACACATGATATCTGCCACTTAGTAGCTCCATGGTTTGGGGCGTATTACCTACTTAGCCTTCCTCATCTGAAACATGAGGGTCTTCATCTAATAGTAACAACTAACTTTATATTCTGTGTCAAGAACTCACTCTTCAAATATTTGATACATAGTATTTCTTAAAGTGCTCACAACCGCTCTTATAAAGGAGGTACTATGATTACTCCCATTTTCTAGAAACAAACTAATCACGATGAGGCACAGGGCTTAGCATACAGTAAGAGCTCAATAAACGATGGTTATTACCAGGGTGCAGCACTGCCTTCCTGCTTACTTTGTGCAAACTCTCCTTCATCAGGACCACACCGCCAAGCCCATCTGAACCCCTGATTTCCTCCCTCCCTTCCTTCCCACCGTGCCTCTCCCACTGTAGAACCAGCCTATCCCAGAAAATCAGAGATAAAATTTTGCCGATACTCCCTCTAGTGGTGGTCTTCTACCCGCCCCCCAACTTTATTTTCTAGAAACATCAAAATGTAATTCCTTAGCATTTACACTGTAGAGGAAAGATTCCACCAATTGAGGGAGTAACATATACATGCTGATGCTAAAATAAGGCTGATCACGAGAATCGGTTTGCAAACACTGAAAGCATTCAAAGAAAGTTTCAGGGACTACTGCTAATAACAGGTAACATTTACGGAGAGCTTGCAGAATGCCAGACACCTTACTGAGTTTGACTTTTTTTAGTCCCTACAATCAATCTTAAATTAGACACAATGATTGTCCTTACTTTACAGGGGCGGTGACTGAGACAGAGAGTGTAAATGACTTGCTCAAGGTCATAGCGTCCGAAGCTAGGGGAGCTGGCATTGTAATTCAGTGCTCTGACTTCACTACTGGACTCTGGGCCTTTGTGCTCGAAGAACCCTGACTCCAGCAAGGCAAACTGGCTGGTTTCCGAGCCTGTTTATACCATGTTGCTAAAATAAGAGGTTGCAATTAATGATCTCTGAGAATCACAGATCTTCAGAGAAGTGGCTTCTCTTATTTACCTCTCTACCTAGAGGGTTGAGATTACAATGTCTGATTTTACAGATTTGGAAAAGGAGATACAGTTCTCCAAGGAAGTAGAAAGCAGAGCCAGAATTGTTTGCTCTGACCCCAAACTCATGCCCTCTCCCCGGAAGAGGCTGCCTCTCCAAGTTCAGGATCAGGGCCATCTGTGATTCCAGTCATCCTTCTTTATCCAACACATCCATTTCTGGAATCTTTTTGAATTCTGGATGAATCTGGATTCCATCCTGGAATCATTTTTGTGATTCCAGTCATCCTTCTTTATCTAACTCACACGTTTCTTTCCGGACTCTACTTCTGAGCTAGGCATGTTCATGAAAACTGAAATCAAAATTTCTGTATTTTTCTGCAGGATCTGGGGTTTTATTGATTGGTGTCTAACTCTAGAAATCCACAGAAAAATGGCCTGGCTTTGGGTCCGCTTTCAGGATAGCTCATATGGCAAAGAGAAGAATGTATTATTAAAAGATGTATATTAGATGTAAACAATAGTCCTAGCATCACATTGTCCGGATAATGTATTATTCAAAGATTTGTGAATGACCTTTTTTTTTTTAGTACCTCAGCTCTTTTATGAACATTAACATAAACAAACGAAAGAGACCAGCAATCTCAAAATCCAAATTCTATGTCAAAAAAATATTGTAAACCCATATGATAGCTAGTATGTGGAATTTATGAGGCTCTCTGGCTTATAAAAATATTTAAAATATCCAAATATTTGTATTTTTGTATGAAATATTCCTTCCCTGCCTTTTTTCTGTTTAGGAAAGTTTCTTACTAGAAATGAATGTTGAATGCCTATTTAAAGGAAAAGAAAATTTGATGAAGAAAACAACCTTAAATCCCAGCATGCTAACACAACTATTTTAATGTTTGCACATTCTCTTTCATCTGTGGTCTGCATTTAGACACATTTTAAATATCTACGAACCTAATATTTTGTGTTCTTAGATTTTTTTGTGCTTAACAAAGCACAAGCATTTTATGTATTTCTATGTGGCTTTTATTATTACTGTTGGCAGTGACTTTAGACAATTTCAGAGACTGATATACTCTATTTTTCTAAACCATTCTCCTCACTAACGGATATTTTCTATATTCTACTATTCTAGATCTGTGCTATCCGATAGGTAACCACTGGCCACATGTAACCACTGAGCACTTGAAACGTGTCTAGTCTGGGTTAAGATGTAATTTGAGTATAAAATATGCACCAGATTTCTAAGACTTAGGATAAGAAAAAGTAATGTAAGTGTTTATATTGATTATTGATGCTGTAATTATATTATTGAATATATTGGGTTAAAGAAAGTAAATTATTTTTTTCTTTTTTATTTTTCTTTTTATTTTTTTATTATAATAATATTTTTTACTGTATTATGTTAGTCACCATACAGTACATCCCTGGTTTTTGATGTAAAGTTCGATGATTCATTAGTTGCGTATAACACCCAGTGCACCATACAATACGTGTAAAGAAAGTAAATTATTAAAATTAATTTCATGTTAAAAAAATCTTTGAATATGATTCCTAGAAAATCTTATTTTTATTTTTTTAGAGAGAGAGAAAACAAGAGCACGTGCGAGGCTGGGGAAGAGGGGCAGTGGGAGAGGGAGAGGGAGAGAGAATCCCAAGCAGGCCCCACACCCAGAGTGGTGCTTGACATGGGGCTTGATCTTACGACCCTGAGATCACGATTTGAGCTGAAATCAAGAGTCAGACACTTAACCAGCTGAGCCCCCAGGTGCCCCATTTCCTAGAAAATTTTAAATTACATATGTGGTTTGCATTACATTGGACAGGACTGGGCTGGATAACAATTAGGTGAACAACTGCCTTCCTAGAGATTTCGGCATCTGATGAGTTATTTCCCCCAATCTACAGTCAGTGGGTGAGCTTATTAAACAGAAGTAGACTTTGTTCGGAGTTGAGCAAGTTATTAAACCTCTAAGGGCCTCAATTTCCTTACCTATGAAATGGAAATAGCACTATCTCCTGAGGTGGTTTTCAGGATTAAGTGAATTTATATATGTTCAGTACTTAGTAAATATTAAGAACTATAAAACTGTTACATGTTATTACGACGATAAAGATTATTTTAAACTGTAATTCTTTGATTACTACTCAGGAAAAATGTTTACCAGGATAAGTGTTTAATATTTGTTTTTTCTATGTAAATTTTTTCTTTGTGTCCTTAGGTTACTGATCTATTGAGATCTTGGTCTTTTTCCTTTAAAATTTGAATACTTCCTTGTATATGTATCACATGCTTCAATATTTCATCATCCTTGGTACAAATCTTTTTTCAGTTTGTTGTCTACCTTTTAATTTCATGTCACTGTTTTTTGTTTGTTCAGGGGGAGTTTTTTAAAAGATTTTATTTATATATTTGACAGAGAGAGACAGAAATAGTGAGAGAGATAGCGGGAGAGAGCAGGAGCAGGGAGGAGAGGGAGAAGCAGACTCCCCGCTGAGCAGGGAGCCCAGTGCGGGTGCGGGGCTCCATCCAGGACCCTGGGATCATGACCTGAGCTGAAGGCAGACACTTAACCCACTGAGCCACCCGGGTGCCCCTCATGCCACTGTTTTAAATATGTTTCACATTCAATATAGTCCTTAATTATTATTATTTTTTTAATTTTAATTTTTTTAAAAGAGATCATTTTTTAAGATTTTATTTATTTATTTACTTGAGAGAGAGACAGAGAGAGCACGAGCACAGAGGGAGAGGGAGAGGGAGAAGCAGACTCCCCACTGAGCAGAGAGCCCAGCTCGGGGCTCCATCCCAGGACCCTGAGGTCATGACGCTTCACCAACTGAGCCGCCCAGGCGCCTAGTCCTTAATTTTTAAAAATGTAATTCCTCCTTTACTTCAAGACTGTGAAAGTTACCCCTCAGCAAGGGATATACCTTATATATCTTTATCATCTGTTGGCTCTTTCTACATTTTGAGGTTGGTTAATTCGTTTAGCTGAGGTTGGATTTTACTAAGGTTTTTAGACTTGGACATAGCAGAGGAAACTCTTCCATTTTGGGAGCGTTCCCAGGATGTTATGGTGACTTCATCTGGGGGAGGGGGGTCCTATGAAGACAGAATTGTTTGCTTCTATATTCAAATGGGTCTCTGTGAAGCCCTTGCTGCGTGGAAAAGTACCTACAGGTAAAACTAGGCAGCGCTGGGTTCGAATTCTCACTGCTTACTAGCTGTGTGTTTGGAGGCAAAGCACTTAACCATCTGGGAGCCTCATTCTGTATTACTGGAGATTAAATGCATATGAAAATGCTTAGCGTAGAGCAGCCAAAAATCAAATTCAACTTTTAAATTCTTTATTTTAATGCAATATTCAAGATTATCTCATTTTTTTAGTGAGTCAGAAAAGGGAGTGGTTCTATATTAAACTTTTCCTTGTTAATCACATTTGGCTAGATGTACAAGAAATTAGCTACCCCATGAAAGATGACTAGGATATGCCTGCTGTCTGTTTAGGAGGACAAAGTGGTGCCTTTCCTTCTGTTCCACTCCTTATATTAGGCTTTTACTTGCAGTAGTTCCTTAAAACAAACCTATGAGGAAGACAGAGCAGTTTACTCTTTCCCCTCCCTCCCTTTCCCTCCCTCCCCTCCTCTCCCTCCCCTCCTTACCCTTTCGCTCCCTCCCCTCCTTACCCTTCCCCAATCATGCTGGATGCATGACTGGGGAAGAAGGGATGTGGTGGTTGAAATGCTTTTTAGCCAGCTCTTGAATTTTTGTGGGCTATTCAAGGCAATGCCTTGCAGGGAACACCAACAAGGAACTGGTGGTCTTTGAAGAGAAGAAATCAGACAATTAGCCTTCCTTCCAGCAACCCCCCCCCCCCCAAAGAGCTTTGCAAGGCAAGTCAGTGTTCAAAGCTGAACTTTGGATCTTTACCTCCCTCCCCTCCTTACCCTTTCCTTCCCTCCCCTCCTCTCCCCTCTCCTCCCCTTCCCTCCCCTCCTTTCCCTTCCCCTCCCCTCCCTTCCCTCCCCATCCTTTTCTTTGGAAAAGAAAACAGGCCCAGGAATGTTTAGTAACTTGCCCAGTGTGGCACAGCAGTGGTGTCTCTGACAAGGCACAAGCAGTGTCCCAGTCCCATGCACTTCCCAATGCAAGTTGCACCCTCTAGGTATACAACTGATTGAACTCGATAATTTCTGGTCCCTTCCCAACCGATTAACATAGTTATTAAGATCTCAGGTCTTGGATTCCGAAAGACCTGGCGGGGTCCAAATCCCAACTGTACCACTTACAAGCTGTGTGACCTTGTACTGGTCAATTAACCTCCCTCAACCTCAGTTTTCTCATCTGTAGCGTGGAGCTGATCATTTCACTGAACTTACCAGGTTTCAGGGATTATGACAAGACAGGGCTCCATAAAGCACGTAACTGAGCACCTGGCAGCTAGCGAGTGCTCAAAGCTAGTCAGTGGAAAAAGGAAAAACCGCACAATGTCTAGAGGTCGTTGGGTTTAGAGGTCCGAACTCAAATTGGAGTTAGGGTATCCAAATCCTTGACCCATGAACTAGTGTATAATATCATGGAGGCTTCTGGAGGTTTTCCAGTGCTGTGTTTTTGGCCCTTGTTGGCATTTCAGACACATGGAGACATCCATGCCAACTCTGTGGGCAGCTGCCATGTTCCTTACCCGTCCCCGCTCCAAAGAGCATGATCGGATATAAGCTGAGAGGTGACAGGAACTTCCCATAGACATACAATGATTAGTGTTAGTTTCTCTAGGGCGGGCATGCCCGAGGGGCGGCTGCAAGGCACTAGAACCTGACTCTATCCTACTGTCGAACTAGACCGTCAGCAGTTGCAATCTGCTGATCCTCCCCCACCGCTCCCCGGGCTGCATTTGCCTCTTTTGCCTCAGTGTACCCAAAGTGCCTTTCTCATGGAACTTCTCACATTGGGTTGCAGTGGTCTATACTGATGTGGCTGACCTCCTGGGGGCACCACTGCTCTCACCATGGACCTTGAGCGCAGACCCCACATTCTGGGTGCGGGTAGAAGGGACGCCAACTCCAGCAGCAGGGAGCATGAAGGGGGACTCCATGAGGACCTGGTGGGAAGGCTGAGGAAAGGGTTGCATCACACACCACAAAAAGGGAGATCTAAAGCTCGGCTTTGAAAATGCACTTGCCTTGCAAAGCTCTTTCCCCGAGGGGTGGGGGGGAGTGGCTGATAGTCTGATTTCTTCTCTTCACAGACCACCAGTTCCTTGTTGGTGTTCCCAGCAAGGCATTGCCTTGAATAGCCCGCAAAAACTCAAGAGCTGGCTAAAAAACATTTCAACCACCACTCCCATTCTTCCCCAGTCATGCATCCAGCATCAAAGCCCCATCCTTGAGCATCTCATCAAAGCATCTCCCAACAGATCTTGGGCCCTTCTGCAGGCCAGCATGCAGATTCTGTTAAGGAAATAATGTTCACTCAGCAATGACTCTTTTGATCTTCATGCTGCTTCAAGCGTGCTTGACTACGAGCTCTTTAATAGGAGCCGACATTCAGCCCATGCTCACGATGCCAGCCTCTGCTCCAAGTGCTAGAGAAGGAGCTTTTCATTTGTTCTCATGGCAAAACTGGATGATAAAAGTCCGTCGTTACCCTGGTCTTGGAGATGAAAACCCAAGGTGCGGTAAAGTTAAGTCACTCGTCTAAGGTCACACAGCAAGTGGCAGGCCTGGCTTTCCAACCCAACCGGGCTGGCTCCAGGGCCCAGGTTCTTAAGCAATGTTCCGTGAGGGAAAAGGCTGGATTGTTCTCAGGGCCCTGGCCCCAGCCCCAGCCCCTTAGAGGAGGAAGCCCCTCGCAATGAGGTGTGTTGACTATTTGCCCAGGAGCCGGATTTGGTGGGTCTTACTTCCTTTCTTCTATTTCGGAATACCTATTCCCCTCCCTTCCATTTTGTCCCTTAATTTAACTATAAAAATCACATATCCAATCAGCTGTCATCTGCGGGGCTCTGTGCATGGCAGGGTCCATGCCCTTGTGTGTAAAGGTCACTGCAGGCGAGCAAGACACAGAATCCGGTCAAGTATAGCACGACACCAAAAGTGCACTGAGAGGCATTTGAATACAGAGGTGACCCCGCAGGTGAGGGAGTGGTCGGCTCTCTGCAGGGAGAGGCAAGAAGCAGTCCCGGGCATAAACGAAAACTGAGCTGGATTGTGAAGGAGATGAGGATGTGAAAGAAAATAACTCAAAGCTAGAAAGCTACGGTGTCTCTCGGAAACCCGAGTTCGGCTGCTCGCCCAGTGTTGGCTGGAGAGGAAGGCTGCTTTATTCAGCAGGTCAGCATCCTGGGGAGAGGGCGCACTGACATGCAAAGAGCATCTCTGAGATTTCCGGTTAAGGATCAAGCGGGGATTTTTAAAGGGGAAATTCAGGGTAGGAGCTGACATACATATTGATGAAAAGGGCGGGGGAAACTTATGACTATTCATGAGGAAAGGTGGAGCATGCGCATTGAGCAAACATAATGTAACATACATCCCATGTTCACTTTGGAGTGGAGACAGCTTCAGAAAGAGGCAAAATTCAGCCCCTGACGTCAGGAGGTTATCTCAGGACAAGGGGAAGGGGCTCTGAGCATGCTCTGAGAGCCGGTAGAAACTGGATGGGGTCTTGGGCTCATTATCCCAGGTAAGGACTGCAGGGCCTTGCTTGTTCCTAGGCTGGAACTGATCAGTTGACCCTGAGTCCAGACTTCTACAGAGACGGCTCGTGGGTTTGTTTAGTCAGGTCTAAAAGACACAACAGCTGATTGGGGAAACAGTTCCCTGCAAAACAAGCTTTGCACTTTCTGCTGGTTTCAGGAGGCTGGGGTGGCTCAGTTGGTTAAGTGTCTGCCTTCCGCTCGGGTCATGATCCCAGGGTCCTGGGATCGAGTCCCGCATTGGGCTCCTTGATCTGCAGGGAACTTGCCTCTACCTGCCAGTACCCTGCTTGAGCTCTCTCTTTTTCTCTAACAAATAAATATATAAAATCTAAAAGAAAACAAAAAAAACCTTTCTGCTGGTTTCAACCTCATTAACTCTATGGGGCATGGTTTCAACACCATCAGTCCCCAGTCCTGTTCTGATGAATAATATATATGGAGTGAAACAAGGAGACCCACCAGTAGGTGGAATTCAGGAGGGGTTAGCTAGGAGAAGCTTTGATTCCCAGCTAACAGCCTGACAATCCCCCCAAGGGAGTCAGGGAGTCAGAGAGGGGCCGAGTCCTTCTTTCCTTCTGGAGAGAGCTGACCGAGGACACCATGGAGAACAGATGGCTCGGCAGACCTTTTGGGAGGCTCTTAGAACGGTCCATAAGAGGAAGAGACAGTGGTCTGGATTCGGGGGGGAAGTGAGTGTTTGAGGGTGTCTGAATGAGCTGTGGAAGTTTCGGCATCATGGATTCCCCTCGTCTTTGTTTTGGTGACAGCATTCTTGTTTAACCTTATCGATAGAGATCTTCTTGATTAATTCTCTCAGTTCTTTTGACTTGAGCCAAGACTCCCTGATTTGTCAAACTGAGAAATCCATGTCACTCTCTGGGTATATTATCCCCAGTCCAACAGAAGTGAGAAGCCAGTATGGCTTCAAGATTTCTTTTCATCTATCTTTTCCCAGCCTCTTTCTCAGAAAGACAGAATTCAGGAGCTCTGGTCTCAGAATCACAATTCTGTGCTGAGATCTTAGAAAACGAAGCTTGAGAAAGTGTGGCACAGCACAGTGATTTTCCAGCGGGACTGTCTTCACTGGACCATGTTCTCTGACCAGCTAATTACCTTCCACGAAGGTCAGGGATGCATCGAACTGACTGTCAGGAAACCCCGGCAACATGTGGGCATTGGGAGGGGATGGGAGCGCTGTTTTCCTCGAGTTCTGATCATATATAACCACACAGATGGGAGAGGAGACGTTGTATCCCCAATACCCATGCAGCCCACTTATTGGTGGGGCCACTCCATAAATATTTGCCAGACGAATGAATGAATAAATGAAGTGAAGAACAGAAGTGGGACAGCTGGTCCATGGCAAAATAAAGTTGTGCTTGCTTAAATTGTGGCCCTTCAAACTGGTCTCACCACGTTGGGGACATTGAGGCAGCTAAGCCAGTCCATTATCCAGTCTTCTTAAAGAGAGATTCAGATACTGGAACCACAGGCTATAGCCCCAGAATCTGGTGCCTGATAATGACGCTGTAAACCCCTGAAACAGAAGCTGTTAAAACTCCACGTTCAGAGCTGAGTCTTCTCTCTGCCTTCCGTTCTCCCTAGAACAATCCATTGGAGTTACCATTCTAAAATAGAGATCTGGTTGAAACTCTACCCCCTGTGTTTTCTGGCTGGAAACAACACCGCCTCACGTGTCTAGGAAAGTGGGAACTAACGTTCACCGAGAGACTGCAGTGCGCTCTGACTGTGTCAGGAGTCTACCCTTCACCTTGTTTCATCCTAACGACACCCCTAGGAGGTGGGCATTGCGTCCCCATCTTCCAAACATGGATGCTGGGACTCAGAGGTAAGGTAACTTGATCTCAGTCACGTGGCCAGTAAGTAATGGAACTTGGATTCAAAACCAGGTTTGACACACTCCAAACCCCCAGGTTTTTTTCCTCCTGCTGCACAGCCAGAAATCTTTCCACTGCACCAAGCTGTCCAGAAGCCGTTGTAGAGCTACAGGCCCTTTATGAGCTGACTCCAGCCCACATTTCCAGCCTTGGCTCCTTCACTCTACGCCCCTCTCTCCCTGAGCTCTTGCCACAACTAGCCACAAAGCATAGGAGTGGCTGTGTTCTCCCAGGTCTCAGAACTTTCACAGGGCTGTTGGTCTCTCTTGTCTATATACCTTCCCCCCTTCCTCCACCTGGCACACTCCTATTCGTCCTTCAAGATCCAGCTCAAATATCCCCTCTCTGTGAAAGTTTCTCTGATCACTCTCCCCCAGCTAGGCAGTTGGTGGTCCCCTGCCCAGGCGTCCCATTGTCCTTCGTGTCCACATCTGTCACTCAAGCAATTCTCCCATCCCTTCTTGTCTGGCCTCCCTTTGGCCAGGCTTCCATGTTTAAGAATCTACTGCAGGAAGATTCCATGTGCTGCCAGTCCTCCAGCTAGGCGGATGCCACCCCCTCTCTGTGCAAAACGCTCACACAGCATTCCCTACAATGAAATCAGGCAATTGTTTTAAAATGAAATCCTTCCTGGGCGGAATTAACCGTCAGGTGAGCTGTGGTTCTATTTGCAGTGCAGTATGTGAGTGTGTGGTGGCTTTTCCCATTTTGCACAAGGCACTACATTCATCTTTTTTTTTTTTATTATGACTAAGTGGAATCTATGAAATGTATGGGCTACGGAACCTTGACATTAAATTAGCCTCGCATTGTCCCTTCTCCTCCCACTCCTGTTCTATGAATAGTAGACTGTGCAGAGAGCAGGACAAATGGATCAAAAGTGACACCGCCTTACCGGAGAGACCGAAGCCCAGGCTTACGGAATAGCTGGCTATGGGCTTGTGATCGCACACAAACCCCTGCATCATTCATCTTCTGCTGACCTTGTTCTCTTGGCTGGAATACTGTGCTGCCATCTGCACACCTGAGTGAGCTGGTCACGAAGATCAAAACTGTGATTGCTATGATAATAACAAATAGCTTTTGTTAATTGCTTTCTACATTCCAGGAAACGTTCATATGCTTTGTTCTGCTGCCACCACCCCAAGTTTGGGAATATACGGCTTTGTGATTAAAAACAGGTTCTGGAATCAAACAGATGTGGGTTTAAATCCTGACTCTCCACTTCTTAGCTGGGTGACCCTGGGCAAGTCACTCGACCTCTCTAATCCTCATGTATGTGAAATGAGGGTACTAAGCACGTACCTCCTTGAGTTGTTGTGAGAACTCATTGCACAGAAGAGCTAGTCGCCTTTTATCATCTCACTGTCCCACTGATACAGGGATAGAAACTGCCTGTGGGTCCCCAGCTAGTAAATGGTAAAGCTGGGGTTGAGGCTTGGATCTGTGTCTTTCAAACACAGCTCTCTCCCATGCAGCTACCGCAGTCCTGCACAGTGGTTCAGAGCACAGCCCGCTGGGGTTCAAGTGCTGGCTCTGCGACTCACAGAGATTTGTGATCTTAGGCAAGTGACTTACCCTCTTCTCTGTGCCTCGTCTCCCCGCTTGAAAACTGGCTGCGACGGGTTTGTTGGGACCATTCAATGCCCTGTCATAGGTACAGCTCTTACCTTAGTATCTGAAAAGCAGTGAATGCTACGTAAGCATTTGCTATTACGATGACTTTCTTAATCTTCCAAACATTGGGTCTGGTTGGACTCTGATTGCAATAGTCGGGGTGAGTGATGGTGGAAGTTGGGGCGGTTGCTCTGGACAACCTGCTTTTCTAAGATATCTATCAGCTTCCTAATTCTCCTCCAAGATAACATTCCCGGTTACTTCAACTGCTTCTAAGGATACTGTCATCAAAACCTCGACCCATGCTTTGGGTGCTTCGTCCCCTGGAGCTGGGTTCCTCAAGCTTGGCACCGTTGACATTCGGTCTGGGAAGTTCTTTGTTGCAGACAATGGGGGGCCAGCCTGGGTAGTACAGGATGTTTAACGACAGCTCAGGATCCTACACTGGATGTCAGTAGTAGCTCCTCCCCGTGTGACAACCAAAAATGTCTCCAGACATTGCCAAATGTCTCCTGAAGGTCAACATCACCCCTGGCTGTGAATCGCTGCTCTAGCTGGTGGCCCCCAGAACTGACAAAATTCGCGGGCTAGAGTCTGGGAGCCGGTTGTGCGGCCCTGACCATCTTTTAAGGCAGCCGCAGGTGACTTCAGCTCCTTTGGCAGGCAAGCGGCCCCATTCTCTCACTGAACTTGCTCACTGCTAAGACCCTTGAGTCTTTTTCACAGGTGCTGCTGCCTGTGCAGAAGGATTTTTGGCCTTCGGTGCATCTCCCTCTCAGAAATGTATGAGAGACAAGTATTATGACCCAGCCTGTGTAGGATTACCGGGGAACCCTCTATAAAAACCGCCCTCCCCCCCTTCCCCTGGCCCAGAAGCAGTCACCATCACTGTTCTCCATCCTCCCTTGTCTGCAAGGCCTTGTTCAAATGCCACAACCTTAGGAGGTTCCCCCGCTCCTTCATAAAACCCACCTCTCCTAGCTTGGTCTCCATGGTGCTTTGTTTGCATCCTACGGGCTGTTTCTCCCAAAAGATGATCAGCTCTTTGAGAGCGAGGGTTTGCTCAGTGAATCATACTTTTCCATTCATCAGTTAGTGCACAACCTATCCCAATGAATGTTCTTTGAATGGAGTTCTATCCTGGCCTGCTCATAAACCCTCAACATCTCCTTGTGTCCTAAGTCATTAACATTCAACAATCCTCCTTGGCATTCAACACCTTCCACACATTAGTCTCCAACAAGTCTCCAGATACATCCTCCAATGTAGTCGACACACTCTGCTTCCATCCAGGAACGAGTCTGCCTGATAGCCCACAAATAGCTACTTCCCTAACCCGAACCACCTACCTCATCTTCAAATCCTCGTCATCTCTTCTGGCACAGCTCGGCTCGTATTTAACTGCTTCAAATCCATTTTGGAATGAGGCAGGAGACAAAATGCAAACCCTGTTTTCACTGCAGAGCTTTTCCAAAGGCAGAATACTAGAGGGATGGATACAAGCTAATCAATCAGATAGGCATGGGTTCAGATCCCACATCTGCAGATTTTGTAACAGTGTGACTTCGAGAAGATCACTTCACCTTGCTACCTCGGTCTCCTCATCTGAAGGGGGCTATCAGATCAGTGCCTAGGTATATATCAGAAGCATAGGTAGTAGAGAGAAGTGAGGTACTGCAGTAAATTGTTCAGCCTATAGAGCGCAGCACATGACAATCGCCCCAGAAACATCACCTGCTACTAGCTCTTCCCTGACCAATCCATCTTCTACAGATCGCCCCTCTGAATCCCTACAGTCTATAGAGTGTGTTACCTGAGGGATCCCTCCCATTTTATACAGTCTTATATTATTCATTTAGATGAACCTAGGACATGGTTGTCTCCCCAGATAGAGAGCTTAAATACTCTGGAGCCAGCACTTCATTCATTTGACAAATGCCTGGGGTGTCTCCCCATGTGCATTGGACTGGGCAGTGTGGATACAAAGTGCAGTTGGACCCTGACCCCCGGAAACATATAAATTCATGAGAAAGATAAGATGCATATAATAAAGAGTTATAGCCACGCAGAGAGTGATTAGTGTCATTGGAAAAGTATAAAAGTCCAAAGGCAAGAAGAATCCCCTTTGCCTGAACCATCAGGAAAAATTGAGGAAGTCTGGCTCTTACAGAGTTGAGGGAAAGTGAGAGAATGCTTTTTGGGAAGATGGAATTGGTTGTGCAAATGTTGGAGGTGGGAAGGCAAGAAGCTTCTATGCAGAACTGAGTAGTGCAGTGTGACTTGAACTTGGGCTAGGTGAAAGGCAGCAGTGGGAGATAAGGTGGGAAGGCAGGAGGGGCCTCAAATCCAAGGCTGAAGAAGTTGTACTTCTTTTGTATGGGGTGAGGAACAACTGAAGGCTTGAGCAAAGGAAGGGCTTACTCAGACGTGTGCAACTGAAAGAGAAATCCAGAAGGATCAGGAAGATCATTAATGCGACCCCAGCAGTCATTCAGGTATGAGGGAGGGGGGTAATTTAGGGCAGTAGCTGTGAGGTTGGGGGAGGGGGATGGATGCGGGCAAAACCCTGTGAGTGTGGTGAGGACTTGGATTACTATGTGGTCTTCACTCTGCTCCCACAGTCTGTTCTTCACAAGCACCAGACAGATCCTCTGATCTTTATGTATAAGATCATGGCACTTTTCTGAGCGAAACCCTCTGAAGGCTTCTCACCTCACTTAGAATTAAATTCCAATCCCCTCTTCATACCTTTCAGCAGTCTGTAGTCTGTAAGCGCCGCTTCTTTGGCTTCATCTCTGTACTTTCAACCTGTCACTTGATGCATTCCAGCTACTGATCTTTTTGCTGCATCGCAAGCATGCTCTCACCTCTGGGCCTTTGCATTTGCTATTTCCTCTGCTCAAATCTACCTTCTCAAAGAGACCTTCTCTGATGAAAATAAGCGGCGTTCCCACCCCATCACTTTCTGTGTGCTTTACTTTTATTATACACTTATCATTTACTGACATTATAATATACATTGATGTGTTTACTGTTGGTCCATGGAATGTAAGTTTTACCAGTTCCCTGCTGTAGCCTCAGAGTAAATGAATGAGTAAAATAAGGGGAGGGTTAGTCAAGGAGACATACACGTTTCCAATCTGGGAAAATGGGGGTGCAGGGGAACTGCTATTGACCAAGATGGGAAACACAGGAGAAGGAAGGATTTTGGAAAGGAAAATGAGGTCAGTTTCCAACATTTACATATGTGGAACCAGCAAGACACCCTAGTAATAACCCTAGGAGGTAGCTGGGAAAAGACTAGAATTCAGGAGGCTATTAGGATTCAGGAAGAAGCCATAGAGAGGTGATTACTTAACCATAAGACTGAATGAGCCAAGAGAAGGTCAGAACACCAAAGACCCATCTACAAGGGGCATCCAAAGTGGGGAAACAAGCAGGGGAAGAGATGTTGTCAATAGCTGCCCATTGCTCTTGGGAGTAAATCTCCAGCCCTCTCCACGTGTCCATAAGACCCTGAATGACCTGGTTCTTTATTCATGGTTTTGACCTCATCTCCCACCTTGCTGCCCACACTCCACCTACACGGGCCTTCTTTTGATTTCTTGAATTTTCCAAGCTCCTTCTCACCTCAGAGTCTTTGAAGTTTTCCTTCCTTTTCCCGGAAGCAACCCTTCCAAACTATCCACTCCTCACCCAGCTAGCACTTTTTCATCCTGCAGAGCTCAGCTTAAAAATCACTTCCTTAATTTGTCTTTCCTTGACTTCCTCTCCCCCCTTCCTCCCTGTTATTTGCTTTCATAACACTCTGCAAATACATAAATGCACACACACACACACACGTGCATAACAGGGGGCTGATACAGAGAATATATATGACTGTCTCATGTCTGCCGTCTTAAACCATACACTTCAGGGGCCAGAGGTCCATGACAATGCCTGTGGGGCTCACCACTGTGTCCCCAGCACCTAGCACAGTTTTGGTACATAGCAGATGCTCAATAAAAACATGTTGAATGAATAAGCTGAAAGTAGCGAAAGATGTGGGAGGAAGAGCAACAACATAGGGTGGCATGGCATGAAGGTGGTGTTTTCAAGCAGAAGCAGGACATTGGCACTGTCCAGGGCTGCGGCTGAGTGTGGCAGGCTGAGACCAAGGAGCGCCAAGAATCAAGGGCCTAGATTAGCACGGCTTTAAGAATTCAATTTAAATATGGCGATGAGGGAGGGACAAGAAGGGGTGAGACCTAACAGTAAAGGGTGAAGGAGGCAGTGATGGTGCTAAGTTTATTACCGGAAGAAATCAGGAAAATACTTTATTATTTTAGGCTGAGGAGGTTCTGCAAAGCAAGACATAAAACTTACAAGCCATAAAGCAGAAGGTGATCATATTTACAGACATAAAAATGCAAACCTTAAAAAAATGAGCACCTTCCACATGACAAGAGACATTATAGTTAAAGGCAAGCTAAAAATTTTGAAGAAATATGTTGAACCTCCATAACAAAAGTTTATATGCATGCTATTTATTTGTTTATTTATTTATTTGGTGGGGGAAGAGAAAGAGAGTGAGAGCACAGTGAGGGCAGAGGGGGAGGGAGAATGTCACAGACTCCCCACTGAGTGTGGAGCCTGATGTGGGACTCGATCTCACAACCCATGAGATCATGACCTGAGCTGAAACCAAGAGTTGGAAGCTTAACTGACTGAGCCACCCAGGTGCCCCTATATGCTTACTATTTAAAAAACCAAGTAGTCATCAAATTCATAGAGACAGAAAAGAGAAGGATGATTGCCCAGGGCTGGGGGTTGGGGGAAAGGGAGAATTCAGTTTTGCAAGATGTTTTCATCTTAAAAGAGCCCTGGAGCTGGATGGTGGGGATGGCTGCACAAGGAAGCCCATGCACTTAATGCCACTGAGCTGGACCCTTAAAACTGGTTAAGATGGCAGATTTTATGCTGTGTGTATTTTGCTATAATTAAAAAAAAACACTAGAAATGAGTAAAAAAATGAAACTGAACAGTCTAATTGGCAAATGAGCAATGGATATAAACAGTAGTGTACAGGTCAACAACACTGTGGTGATTAAAATCTATTCAACTTCAATAGTTGAGGACAGGAAAAGTTTGACCAGTAAGACAAGAAAGATAAAGCACAGTGACAATACCAAGCATGGCTGTGAAGATTCAGATATTCTCACACATGGGGCACTGCTACTCTAGCAGACAATTGGGCTATAGCTATCAAAACACAAAATGGGAGGCCATTCGATACAACGACTCCACTCTTAGGAATATATTCCAGAGAAATAGCCACTCAGATGTGTTAAGGGGATTTAGCTCAGGACTGCTTGTAATTCACAAAAATAGGAAGCACCTAAATTGTTGTGAAAAGACTGGTTTTTTAAATGATGGTACAAGCACACATGGGCCAACAATCAGCCATTGAAAAATCAAGGCGGCTCTCTCTATTCTCATGTGGAAAGAAAAATAAGACCTGGTCATTGAAAAATGTCACGACAGGATATTATTATATGATCTGTTTTTTACTTCCTTAAAGTATACAATGGTCCCCCTTTTAAAATTTATTTAAAAGAAAAGATTTAATGTATGATTATAAATGCAGAGAAAAGAACTTCATGGTACCATGAGAAACATGAGAAGGGGAAGGAAGAATTTCGCTTTTGACTTTACACACCTCTATGATGTTTGTTCAAGGTTTTCTAAAAGCACCTTCAAGTTTCTGTACTAAAAAAGAAACAATCATGGGAAACTGTGGAAGAAAG
The DNA here is from genome assembly GCF_023065955.2 of Ursus arctos. Lineage (NCBI taxonomy): Eukaryota > Metazoa > Chordata > Mammalia > Carnivora > Ursidae > Ursus > Ursus arctos. The sequence goes on from NW_026622908.1 coordinate 4,129,605, forward strand.
TCAAAGTTGGGGGAGCCCAGCAGCAGGAGTCACTAACAGCTGAGAGAGAGTGTCACAATGGAGAGGGCATATGAGAAGGTGTTAGGAAGTGAGCAGGAGTGTGTTAAGTGGAGACAGTGATGAGGGAGGTGGGCTTCTGGGAAGCAAGTTGGGGGAAGTGGAGGGAGGAGGGCAGGGAGCTGAGTGGGCAGGGAAAGGCGCCCGTCCAGGAAACTAACCAGCTCCCTCTAGCTCAAGTGGAACGTTGAACCCCTACTCTGTGTTGTGGATACATTAATGAGGAAACCACACGAATCCTCTCCCTATCAGGTTGCTTTCAGTCTAGCAGAAGAAGCAGACATAAAATCATCATCATCATCATCATCATCATCATCATCATCATCATCATCATCGGCAGGGGCTTTGAGGAAAATACCAAGGATGGGGAAAGGGAGAGTACAAAGACATTGAGTCTAGGCCCCTCTGAGGCAGTTCTGTTTAAGTTGACACCGGAGGGATGAAGGCACTTACTTAATGAAGGGGCTAGGGGTGAAGGGCAAAGGCTTTCTAGGCAGAGAAAGCAGCACGTACAAACACTGAGGAGAGAAAAAGCTTGTTTAACCATGAAAGACAAGCCGGGGAGAGTTTCCACAACACCACCATGCATTCGCCCTTCGGTATCCCTTTATGGCACCTAGCCCTGCCGAGGACCTGCTGTGCCTCCCTCTAAACACCTATGAACTAATCAGCTTTCCGTATTAAGTGGCATTTAAAATTTTTATTATACGCTGAATTCTGTACCATCAGCCTCCTTCACACACTGTTAGGAATGTCTATCTCTGCGGGCTGTGTATGTGTGTGAGAGGGGGAGACGGAGGGGGGATTTGGAGTACGATATAGGTTTGCCGTCTGTCCCTATCTTAAACAATTAAACACAGAAATCAGTGCTCCCTGAAGCCATTACCCTCGAAAACTGAATACCATAAGTCTTGGGGTGCAAGCCAAATGTTACTGAAAGTCAAATTGAAATTGCAAAAACCTATAAGGAAGGAAAGCATGGAGCCTCACCACTGTTGGGCACGGCTCCCTTTAAACTTCTGGCCATTCTCTGAAAAGCAAAGAGTATAATAACTGATACGTAAAACTCATCTTGCTTCGATGAGACACGGATGATTTTTCAAGAGCCCAAGATGAAGGGAGCAGACACAGTGCCTGTCCTCAGGGAGCTCACAGTCTAAGTCTAACAGGGAAGACACACACATGGCACAATCCCCCACCAGCTAAAACCCCTCAGAGGAGAGCCTACCTGTAGTGTGACAGAAACACAGACTGGGAGCAATGAACTCAGGGATGGGAGGCTTCCTGCAAGCAGAGGGGATGCTGGGGGCTGTGCAGGAAGTGGTCAGCAGAAGGATGGTGGAAGGAGAACACCGAGCAGACAGCACACGGTGGGTTTAGAACTCACTAGTAGGCCAGTGTGGGAGGGCCCGGGAGGGAGCGCAGATGAAGCCGGTTTAGACGGGGAGTCAGGGAGTGAAGGGCCATGAATGGCTGTAAAGAACTGTGGGATTTCTCCTGTAGCTGTGCGTGTGGGAAGGGTTCTCTCAGAGGTTTCTAGGAAGTGGGAGGTGATCTGGGCAGTGTTTGGGAAGATCACTGACTGCTTGTGCAAGATGGATGCCTCCCCCACCCCACACCCCAGCCTGGCCTCTGTGGGTTTAACCAGGGGTGAAGAAAAACACCTGTCAGTCCTTGCTCTTCCTCCTACACACCCACCCTGCTGTTTTCTCTGCAGAGAACAGGACTCGGGTGAGGGGCAGGGTCCTCAGGAGGCCGCACGCATACCACCCGCCTCTGCTACGGAGATGCCTGTAGACCCTTGGCAGGCTCAGGCAGGGCCAAGACCTGGCTTCAGACCCCCTCCTCGAGGGAGCAGAGAGGAGGCTTATTTTTTCCATTCCCAGGAGAGAATCCAGCTTGGTGCTGGGTTATTTCCTAAGCCGAGCTTTCTCGATTAATTTATATTTCGATTCAGGGAAGCCTCTGTTCACTTAGGAGCTATTTTTCTGGCTGCAGACCAACAATGGCAAACATGGACACTGGGAACAGGCCCAGGGTCCCAAAATGATTAATATCCTGTGTTGTGAAATGTCAAAACGCATGGCTAGCCAAAGCCTCTAGAGCGCCAGGAGGCGCCGTGTGATAGCAGTCAGCCTCTAGAGTCGTTTGAGGGGAGGATGCTATAATTCCATACACTAAGTCAATGAAATCGAATAAAGGACCTGAAGACAAATCCCTGGTGGATACTCACTTTCAGGAAATGCTCTAAGCTGGTGTGCAGAGCTCTGGTCCTCCAGAGTGTCCCTGGGGCCGTGCCGCCATCCTGGGTTTGCTTGCTGTCATCTTGCTCTAGACCCCATCACTTGCTTTGGCCAATTGCAACCCTGCTTCTCCACACTGTCACATATCAATTGCTTTGTTTATCTTATTGTCGGCCTGTTTTGGAAACACTCTCCTAGACTCCTGTCTGACTCATAGGTTAAGGAGCATGAGTAATTCTTCTGGAACTCACTTGGAACAGGAGGGAACCCTTCCCATTTGATTTCCGGTCCCAAAAAAAAAAAAAAAAAAAGACAAGATAATTCACACAGGATGCTAATTAGTTTTCCTATTCAACAGTTAGCATGGCCGAACCCTGCTTGGAAAACTGCCTTCTGTCCAGCAGGGTTTAGAAATTTGAAAACCTCCAGCTTTTACTCAGAATTATAAAAATGACACCAGAATATTATTCTGTGGTGATTAGTTTTCCTGCTGAAGTTGTAGTTTTTATGACAGAGGAAATCCACATGATCTCTCTTAATGAGACATGAAAATTCGAAATGAACAACCAGATTTGGCCTCTGAATTCTTGTCCGGTTGTGGGTGTAGGTAACCTCTCATTGTCCTCTTCCTGCTGTTTTTGGCCTGTCCTTCGAAGCAGTGATATAAACTGGCTAAAGTTCTTTGACCCCCCAGTGGGTGCGGCTCCTTTTGGAGCCAGAACAGTTTGGTGTCCACTTCCTGTAGCAGAGATGGTCAGAAAGTGGCTCCGTATCGCTTTGTCTCTACACCAGCTTCCGGGAGGACCAGGCCCTTCATAGGACATGGTATTTGAGAGCTTTTCAGCACTGCCAATATGAAGTATTTCAGCATTTCTGGAGCAAAACCACAAGGAAAGTTCAAAGTCACACCTTAGGGGCAGGATTATGGGGAGCTTTAACTTCCTACTTTGTACCGCTTTGTACAATTTGAGTTTTCCACAAGGAGTATGGAAAACAGTAAGAAGAAAACAATCAAAGCCTTAACCATATTTGCTCAAAAATGGTCTCTTTATTCTTTTTTGTCTTAACAGCTATGTGACTTTGGGCAAGTTAATGAACCTCTCTGTCCTTACCTGTGAATTGAAGGTAATTATATAGCCCTTGTAGTACTGTTGAGCATTAAAACGTACGGTATATGCAAGTGCTCAAATTGAGCGCACAAAGGGACCGTCAGTAAGCTTTACTAATGTTGTTGTTGATGATGATGGTGTTGCTCATTACCAATGCCCAAAACCCTCTCTCTCTGAAACGTAGCCGTTGAATGGCACGCCATTTTGATGGGAGGAAGAGTATTGGTCCTAATTAGAAGGACATTCTATCAGGAAGACACTGAAAGGTAAAAGTAAATCCACAGGCCTCCCCACTTCTCCAGTCCTTTCTCCGGAGAGCAGCTGGAAAGATCACTGTCCACTCCATACCTCCTCTAAGTGTCCGTTAGTGTGGGCCACCCCTCCATGAATCTTCCTGAAGGCTTCCATGGCACTTGAATGAAGTTGAATTCCTACTTGTCCTCCTGGCCCCACGTGGTCTGCCCCTGCCCACTCCTGGCTGCTCCCCTCCCCCACCAGCTCATTGAGCTCCGGTCCCAACAGCTGCCTCACTCCACCTCCCATGCTCACTGCTCCTCAAAGGTCTTGGCTTAGGTGTCGCCTCCCCAAGAAGCCTTTCCTGGCCTCCCCCTTCACCATGCTGTACATAGTGCCCTATTTATTTACTTTGCTGTACTTACCACAAGCTACAGTTAGTTTATTTGCTTGCTTGTCACCTTTCTCTCTCTCCTAGAATGTAGATGCCAAGAAGGGAAAAATAAGGCCCGGGCTGGTACATAGCAAGTGCTCAATACTTACTTGTGGAAAGAGGAAGAGGAGAGAAGGGGAAGGAAGGGACAAAGGGAGGGAGGGAGGAAAAGAGACACTACAAAGGAAGGGAGAGGTTAAGTACTCAAGTGGGTCAGTTGAAAAGCCTGATGAGTGGTAGGATGTGGTGTCAATGACTGAAACAGCAGGAGTTTGGGAGGAAGCACAGAGTTAGAGAATAAATTGATGAGTTCCGTTCCAACACTGCATTTAAAGCAAACAGCCAGGGGTGCCTGGGTGGCTCAGTTGTTAAGCATCTGCCTTTGGCTCAGGTCATGATCCCAGAGTCCTGGGATCGAGCCCCGCATTAGGCTCCCTGCTTAGCTGGAAGCCTGCTTCTCCCTCTCCCACTCCCCCTGCTGGTGTTCCCTCTCTCACTGTGTGTCTCTCTCTGTCCAATAAATAAATAAAATCTTTAAAAGTAAATAAATAAATAAAGTGAACAGCCAAGCGAAACTTCCAGCAGATACATAGATGCAGTAGTGGAGCCCAGGGCGGGCCAGGGCTGGAGAGTCATGAAAATGTCACTGGAGCTCTCTGAAAGGAAGAAATCCCTAACGGGTAAGGAAGGAAGGAAAAGGACAAGCTGCTTGTGGGAACCAGAGTCTCTGGGTTCCAGGCAGAATCTGATTGCAAAGCTGCAGCTGATTCACATAGGGCAACATCAGGAGAGGAGCCTGCACTGAGTGGGACCCAGAAGGGAGGCATCCTCTAGCCCAGACACAGACACACGGACAGGCCTGACAAACCGACGTCTCCATTCACGGTCAGGAAGGTGGCTGAAAAGGCACATTCAGCCAGAAGATGAGAGATGGTATGATGTCGCAGCCAGTGGAGGGAAAGAGGGTTCTGAAGATGACCAAATGGCACAGAATGCCTAAGAACCCATCCCGAACAGCTTGAAGCCTCTGCTTAGCTCGGCATCCTGGACAAATGTGTAGAGTGATAGCGATGATGCCAGGCAAAGTGGTTCATGGAGTTTGTCTTTCCCACCGGGGCTTTCTGCTTCCATTTGTCTGCTCCTTGGCTGCCACTGCTGGTCTACAAAGGGGCTTGGGGAGGAGAAAGAGTCATGGCGCTGGGTGCTGACCACCCACCGCCAGCTCGGCGCCTCTGGGAACACTGCCTCTCTGAACATCAGTTTCTAGGCTTGCAGGTGAAGACAATAACAGCTCCTTCCTGGGGTTGCCGGGAGTTACTCCAAAGCCTCTGAAAAGCCCCCAGCACATAGACAGTGCTGAGCAAATGTTAATTATCTTTCCCTCCCAAGATCTCCCACATTCTGCTTCCCCCCCCCATTCTGACCAGACATTTAAAATTCAGTGGGATTACATGAGCTCTTCTAAGGGTATCAGCCCTTGAAGCTTTCTATATGTTGGTGGAATTCATTTTGTAATTATTCGTTCTTTCTTTCTTTCCACAAATATTTTCTTGAACACCTACTACATGTCCAATGTTGGCCTAAGTACTGGGCATCCGAGGGTGAACGGAAAGGACGCACCACACTCCCCAGCTCATTAGGGAACTCAGCTCTATTGTTCTAAAGTCGAGAGAGGACAGTACGTGCAGAGCCGTGGTTCCCAAACTCCAGCGCGTACCGGAATGACCCGGAGGGCTTGTGAAACCAGATTGCTGGGCCCACTCGCAGAGTTTCTGATGTGATAAATCTGGAGTGGGGGCTAAGAATTTGCATTTTTTAAGTTTTTATTTAAATTCCAGTTAGTTAACATATAGTGTAATATCAGTTTCAGGTGTAAAATATAGTGATTCATCGCTTATGTACAACATCAGGTGCTCGTCCCAAGTGCCCTCTTTAATGCCCATCACCCATTTCATCCATCTGCCCACCACCCTCCCCTCTCGTCACCATCAGTTTGTACCTTATATTAAGAATCTGTTTCTTGATTTCTCTCTCTCTCTCTCTCTTTTTGTCCCTTTGCTCATTTTTGTTTCTTAGGAATTTGCATTTTTAACAAATTTCCAGGTGCTACTGCTGGTCCAGGAACCCCACTTTGAGAATAACTGGAATAGAGTATTAAGGAGGAACGGGGATAGAGCATTGAAGGAGTATTAAGCCAGAAGAATTAGGTACCTTTTACCTCTACAACAAGCTATTCTTGCTGAGGACAGGCTGAGAGATATTCCAGTTAAGCTCACCAAGTCCAGAGATTTCAGAGGGACAGAGGAGCCTGAAGGCATAGGAATGTCACCTCCCAGATACTGGAGCCCAGAGGCCCTTGAGCGTAGTCTGTCTCTTCCCTGCCTGCAAACTGCTCTGCGCCCTTCAAGTCTCTCTTAGAATCAAAGCCCTTTTCCGACAACTGTCCTCACTTACCCGGGCAGATTTTGGCGCTCCCACTCTCGTGGTACTTCATCCATCTCTATTACAATGACTCTCCCATTGCCCTGCGCCATTGTTATTACCCTATATTCCCCACTATACCATGCATGTCTTGAGAGATGGGGCTGTGTCTTTATCTTGGAATATTTTCTTTATCTTGGAATCTTTTTTTTAATAATAATTCTTATTATGTTATGTTAGTCACCATACAGTACATCCTTAGCTTTTGATGTAATGTTCCATGATTCATTATTTGCGTATAACACCCAGTGCATCATGCAATACGTGCCCTCCTTAATACTCATCACTGGCCTATCTCAATCCCCCACCCCCCCTCCCCTCTGAGGCCCTCAGTTTGTTTCCCAGAGTCCGTAGTCTCTCATGGTTCATTCCCCATTCTGTTTATCTTGGAATCTTAACACTTAAATGTTTATTGAGTGCCAGGCCAACTGACTGGATACACGCGTATGTGCAATGAGTATTCAAATGTATGAGCTTCCAGAAAAAAGGCGATCACGATTGATAGTGTATGTAGATATTGAGAACTGGGAGCAAGGACTTTCTTGTTTAACAAAGATGGGTTCAGATCTTTGTTCCACCATTAGCCATGTAATCTTGGATAAGTTCCTTAATCATTCTGGGCCTCTGTTTCATCACTGATAAATAAGGACGATAATCTTAGCAGGCACGTATGGGAGGACTGAATGAAAGAATATGTACCAAGTGTTTAGCATGGTGCTTGGTGCCTGGACAATATTAAATAAGATAAAATTCAATAGTTGATCAAATAAAGCAAAAAGAACAACTGAAAAATAAAAACTGATTTGGGCTGGGGAAGGGTAACACTGTCAGTTAAAGCTCTTGACAGTGTTTGCCTAATATTTCTAATTACAAAAGCAGCAAAATACTATGTTGTCTATCACTTAATATATGTCAAATCAACTTTGATAATTATTTTTCCAACATTAAATCTTGTTCATTTGTGTTGTTCTCTAGTCAAGGAGACTGAAGATGGAGGAAAAGCCATTTGACTTTAGGATGTCATTCAGAAAAATGGGTCTGTAGAAAGATAAGGATTTTGAAGTGAAGAAGAGGAGGCCACAAATAGAGGCAACTTCTTTCAAGAAGTGTGTCAACAATAATGAGGAAGAGAGAGAACAGCAATTTTCTGTTGAACAATGTATCTACAGAAAGTAAATGTTTCCATTGACATCTGTGTGTGTATGTGTAATCATACATACATATGTGTGTGTGTATATATATATGTATACATACATACTTTGTGTTAAAACCATTTCATATATATTGAATATGTATATTTCATATTCAATTATAAATTTCATATTCAATCTATATTTCATATATATATATGAAATGGCTTTAACACAAAGTACCAGGCATTCTTAAATCTGAAGTCCAACAATTTTTTTCTCTACATTCTGTGAAATATTCAACTACACGTATAGCTCATTTTAATGTTTCATTACAAGAGAGATTCCTCTACCAAGGGATTCCCAAGCATCCTCGTTTAACCAGCACTTCGAAGTTTCTATTTTAAGATTTGTAGCTGTTTTAAAAGGTAGGCCATTTTACTGCACAGCACCTTGTGAGAGGAAGGCCACTGTTCAGTAAATCAGGTTCTAATGACCTGGGCAGGGGAGAGAGCAAGCAGGACTTGCTTGTCGTTGGCTGAATTGGTCTCAAAACCAGTAAGCACAGGAAGTGAATGACAGCAAATTTCAAAGCACAGCAAAAGCCTCATTAATGCTGAACAGGGAAGTCGCACTTCAACTTAAAATTTGCTAAAACAGAAATAAAAACATATACGAGGCCCTTTGGGTCTTCATGTGTACAAAAAATATCAGTGATGTGTTATTCTATGGGGTTCTATGATAATCAGGTTTGACTGCTTGTTTTTCAAGGAGCTTTTATCTTTAGATTCATTCTTGAGGCAAGCTTGTCTAGTGCAGTCTCCCCAGTGCGTTCAAGTGGGCACCAAGGACTTTCCTGCAAACAAAAACTTGGAGAGGGAATCAAAAAGAAAGAAAGAAAGAAAGAAAGAAAGAAAGAAAGAAAGAAAGAAAGAAAGAAAGAAAGAAAAAAGAAAGGAGAGAAGGGGGCTTTCTGCATTGCAGTTAATGGGCTTTTACAGCCTGCTTTGCAGAGGATAAGCACAGGTTAGAAGCATGGTTAGACTCAGCTATCAGAAAGAACGATTTCTCAACATTTGCTGCAACATGGATGGCACTGGAGGAGATAATGCTAAGTGAGATAAGTCAAGCAGAGAAAGACAACTATCATATGATTTCTCTCATCTATGGAACATAAGAACTAGGAAGATTGGTAGGAGAAGAAAGGGATAAAGAAAGGGGGGTAATCAGAAGGGGGAATGAAACATGAGAGACTATGGACTATGAAAAACAAACTGAGGGCCTCAGAGGGGAGGGGGGTGGGGGAATGGGATAGACTGGTGATGGGTAGTAAGGAGGGCACGTATTGCATGGTGCACTGGGTTTATATGCAACTAATGAATCATCGAACTTTACATCAGAAACCAGGGATGTACTGTATGGTGACTAAAATAATATAATAAAAAAATTATTATATAAAAAAAAGAAGCATGGTTAGTAACTGATCAAGAAAAGAATTAGAGCATTATTTATGTATTTTGTTTTTATAGTCTTTATTTCATTTTAGAGAAAATGTATTTTGCTAGTTCAACCAACCTGGTAGGCCCTTAGCAGAATAAGAAACCAAGTGGAATATTTGTTTACCTTTCGAAAAGACTGTGGTTCCTAACATTTTAGAGTTGGATCTTATTTTCTAATCTTGATTAATCCCTAACTTGCAGATGGAATGAATGGCAACTAGACCTTTTTAAGATGATCCTTTGGAAGTTTGAAAACATTTCTAATAGGAAAAAAAAAAGTTCTTTGAGATGACTGGATTTTCACAGCAGCCCACACAATTCTAGTGAGGCCATGATATACATGAAAGGACAATAGGAGTAAAAAGTATCAGGGCAGGGTTATTTTGGGGATGGAGAGAACACAGACAGAGCCAAAGAGACGTGAAGCCTGGGTTGAAATCTAAGTTAGCTGCTCACCAGTCTTGCAATGGTGGGCAAATAACTTAACCTCTCCAAGCCTCAGTGGCCTCCCCCATCAAATGGGGGTAAGGCTCAGATGCCAGGGATGCTTCTGTGAGGATAGCACATAGACTGAGGTCAGAGGCTGGAGCCAGACCCTCAGTTTTTAATTCTGGCTCTGCTTTTGCTTGCTAAGAACCTTGGACAAGTTACTTAACCTCTCTGTTCATCAATTACTTCACCTATAAAATGAAGATGAAATAGAACATAGCTCTAGCATTGTTGTGTCAATTGTGATGGCTTAAGTCAGTATATAGAAACTATTTAGAAAGCTCTGCAGAAGTGTTAGTTACTGTTGTTACTAGGTATGTTTCCTGCCTATTCTTTAAAAATGTATATGTGTGTGTATATATATATATATATATATATATATATATATATATATATATATATTAGAATTACTTTCCTAAGAAATTGATTTTGTTTGTGGTAATTTACCGCTATAAGTGGGAAAGAAATTTCATTCCCCAGAAAGAGCAAATGAAGAAATAGAGAAAAGGAGGATTGTGTCTGGCCAAAACCACAATTTCAGATACACCATTCACTTTGTTTTAGAAGAATGTCAAGAGTTACCTATTCTTCACCAGAAGGAAAACAAGCAACAAGTCTCTGCAACCAGACATAGCAAGTATTGTTTTGAGAAAATGGAAGGGAGATCTCAGACATGCTTGGGCAAGATTATCATACCACTGCCTTTTAATTACAATTACCATGCTAAAAATAGTTGCATTGTACTTCATTCATTCATCATTGTCAAAGAGCCCTATTTGTGGAATATGAAAATATTTAATGCCTTGCAAATGAACACAGCTGGATGCTTAAAACCTGGTTTGAAGTATTAAATAGACTGAGAGTCTTAATGTATTCTTTTCCCCTGGTTACAATGAAGTTGTTGTTTATCAGATATATCATTAAGTCCTAGGATTAGGCAGGGGTGGGGGAGGAAATGTGATTTTAACAGGGAGGTTGCCAACTCTTTTAGCTTCACCTACCTGGAAAGGTTAAATCCTAAACATTGCAATGAGCCAGGAGTTATGGCCAATCCTCCAAGATGCCAATATGGCACCCATGATAGGGGAAGAGAGCGGAGGAGTAAACGAGGTTCGGATTACATGAATAGAGCTAGTCACTTTCCTTTTCTAAAACCTGCTGTCCGTAGGAAGCATGAAGTCTCTGAGACCACGGCCTCTGAGAAAAAATATAACTTCTTCTTTTGGGCCCAGACTGGGAACCTTGGACAAGGCAATGACTTAGTGTGGGGTGTGGAGTTGTGGTCTTATAGTGTGGAGGTCCCTTAGCTCTTTAGCAGGTCCCTTAGTTCCTGCACAGCAGAGTGTATTCCCTAGAAGCAGGGCTTCAGGCTGGAGAATATCTGCAGGTAAAAATAATGCGAAGCACCACGAGTATGCCGTAAGTTATTTTCAATTTCATCTTGGAACTGGAAATTCAAAATGTGACTCTTGGTATTTCCCAATTAGTTTATCGAGACAAAAGGGGGGCTCCAAGACCTAAGAGCAGCTCATGTTGGAATTTTCCAGGGATCCCAGCTCAGCCAGGGCAAGTTATCTCAAAGGCTGTACAATTTGGATAACTGGGGAGTTTAAGGAGAGAAAACCAGAATAACATGAAACAGTGCCAGAGAACACACGGAGTGTTCTGGAACACTTGGCTCTCCTGGTTTCCTTTAAAAATCATTTTTATTATTATAAACAACTTTGCAGAAAGTTTGTCCCATAAACTCTTTAATGAAATTATTGGCTTATCTCTATGAACACTTGCAAATTTGTCCATATGTATACATCTTACTTGCAAAATTTTAGTTGCTCTGTATGTGATGGGGTCTTACTTTTCATGTGGCGTTATTTATAACATCATTTTCTTTGACTTTTTCCTCTGTATTTATGTTCTAACTTTGTACTTAACATTTTAAAGAAGGGCACGATAGCTTATCCATGTGATAAAACAATATATTTTCTCAAAGTGAATCAACTTCTTACCTCTTCTTGCTCGACTGACAAAATGAAAATGACACAATACAAAGAAAAAACATTCCCCCTATAACTTTCAGAAAAGTTTGTTGTTGTTTCTTTTTTTTTTAAAGACTTATTTATTCATTTGAGAGAGAGAGTAGAGAGAGAGTGCAGGAAGAGTGGGGGGGGGTGGGCAGAGAGAGAGAATCCCAAGCAGTCTCCCCACTGAGTATAGAGCCCTACACAGGGTTCAATCCCACGACCCTGAGATCATGACCTGAGACGAAATCAAGAGTCCGGCGCTCAACCTACTGAACCACCCAGGCCCCCCATGTTGTTGTTTCTTTTTATACTCCATGAAATGCTTTATTTGAACGTATTGTCAATTCACTATTAGGTGATAGAATAAAAATTTTGGTAGCGACAACTGTAAAAATGGCTAATCCATGGCAGGAACAGAGCAACTGATTAAAGGGGAAAAAATGAAAAAAAAAGTTTATTCTTCTGTCCCTGCATTATAATGTAATGAATTTCACTGAAGTCCATGGTCACTCAGAGGCCACAATGGCCCAATAAGGCTACACTGTGGAATCTCACCCACTCATTTATTCATTCAATCATTCCGACAACATTTATTAGTAGGTATGGAAGAGAGAGTAGCAAAAGTGCCCCTTCATTCACAAACCTCACTGCAGAGAACATACCATAATTAAGTACATAAAAGTATTATTTTAAAAAAAAAATGGTCAAGAAGGTAAGGGGGAAGAGAAGGGCAGGGCTGGGGTTAAATGCGGTGGCTGCTATTTTTTATGTATTTTTGTATGGAAGGCTAGTTGACACACACAGTTACATTCTTTTCAGGTGTATGACAGAGTGATTGGACATGTTTATCCCTTATGCTAGGCTCACCACAGGGCAGGTGCCATCTGTCACCATACAATGCTATTCCAATACCATTGACTATGTTCCCTATGCTGTGCCTTTCCTCCCTGCAACTTCTTCATGCCAGAACTGGAAGGAGGCTGCTATTTCAGAAAGGGTGGTCTGGAAGTTTTCTTTGATGTGGGGGTGGTCATCGGAGAAAGTGATTCCTACGTCTATATTTGTCTGTGAAAGGACACGTGTGTACACGTGGCAAAAATATGGCTCACTTTTACATCTCTTCATTGTTGTTTATTCATTCATCCGAACAGTATTCATTTTTTGTGAATGTGCTGCTACTTTGATAGCTATGGGAGAGATGAGTGAACTATAGAGGCATGGCAACTGGCTTACAGAGTCTATGGGAAGACAAGAAATTATCACAAGTGTGATAGTGCTTTGAAAGAGGAAATACAGGGTGCTTTTTATGGCTGGGAGGTCAGGGAAGGCTTCCCTGTGGAAGTGACCTTTAAGCAGAGAAGCAGGTGTAAGCCAGCTTAATGTGGACAAAGGCATTGAGAGCGAGGGAGATTTATAAGCACAGGGTCACTGTACAACTTTGTTTTGCTGATGACTTTCAACTTTGCCACCTATCCCATTTCCCAAGGGCTAAGAAGAAACAGCACTTGATTATATTTCCTTGCCTCTCTGGCTGATGTACAAATGCACCGGGAAATTATTTAGCAGTAGAGGAGTAAGGGGAAAGACACAGCACAAGGGAAAAAATAATCATACAATCAAAACTCAATGACTCTATTTGTACCCAAGATTTGGATATCTTTATTTATCGTAAGTTTTATTGCAAATCAATCTTTTTGATAGCTGGAGTGCCCTTTGAAACGCAGAATTGGAGTAATAAATTTCACAAAGACCACTTATCAAGCTATAGTCATTTCCAGTTTTGTTTTTAATTGGCTGCATATAAATTTTCTTGTGTCTTTAACGTTAGATTTATGGCAGAGAGAGAAAGAAGCAGCAGCAGAAGGAGAAAACACGAAAACCATCAAGAAAAAATAGGTAAGTTTTTTTCGTTTTCTATACTGTTTGATTCTTTGAAATCCAGTATGATAATGATGTAGGGTAGGAAAGCTGTGTACCCATCTCATAAGCCTATAATCTACCCGAAACTGTTAATGATGAAGAACAATTAGAAATGAGAGTTTTGTATAATGGCGTATGATTCCTCCATTCAATGGAATATACCATAGCCGTTAGGACATCATGTTGTGGAAGTCCGAATGGCATGGGGGAATGTTCACAATAGATCAATTTTAGAAAGCAGGATGACAACAAAAATTACCATGTGATAAAAATTAGGTCACAATATAATTACAAAGAACATGTGGCAAAGAAAATATATCAATATTTTAATAGGAGTTACATCTGCTTAATGAGATTAGAGATTATTTTCTTCACGTTTTTTTCTTCATGCATTTTCCAAATTTTTTGTCACAAACGTGTATTAGTTTTATAATCTGAAAAAAAAAGCAATGCATGCTTTGTCTTTCCTTTTTTAATTGCAAAGAGAAAGGAAGGATTTAAGTAATAATCATCCTTATAATGTACATACATCCTTGTACAAATGGGAGTTATCCTCAGGTAGGTTTTGAATCAGTAGCTTTTACATAAGTGAAGTAAAGGACTCAGAAACAGGCTTTGTTGCTTGGGATAGTGCTGGGGGATTACTGGCTTTTATTAAAAAAAAAAAAAGCCAACAACAACAACCAAAAAACCAAGGAGAGGGCCAAGGAAATAAAACTTCACAAGGAGTAATGCTTTAAAAAGAGTAATTCTTGGGTGCCTGGGTGGCTAAGTCAGTTAAGCGACTGACTCTTGATTTTCGGCTCAGGTCATGATCTCAGGGTTTTGAGACTGAGCCCCGAGTAGGGCTCCACACTGGGTGTGGAGTCTGCTTAAGATTCTCTCTCTCCCTCTCTCTCTGTCTCTCCAGAAACCCCCTTCCTCTCTAAAAAGAGAGAGAGAGAGAGAGAATAGTTCTACTACAAATGACAGGTTTAAATAATGCCCTTAGCTGCATCGTTGTATCTCATTACCCAACTTCTGACCTTTTAACGGAGATGTGCATGGCGCACTCTTGAATGGTGTGCTGTGGACCAGCTTGCTGGCTGCCCCTGTCTTTTGTTTGTGGTGAGTGTGTGTGTATTTGTGCAAGCCACCTTTCCTCTTGCCGTCTCTGAATTTTGTGTTATGCTGAGAAAGACCTTTCAAGTTTGTAAAAATTTATACATATTTTCTTCCAGTGTTTTTATAGATTTCACTCTTTACATTTAAATCCTAAATAATGGTGGGTGACATTTTAGTGTAAGGATTAGGGTAGAGAGCAACCTTTATGTGTTTCCATATGGCTAGCTGGTTGTTTTAATAGCATTTATGGAAAACTCCACGTTTTTTTCTCAATAATTTGAGTCACCTTTATATTACACTCAATTTTTGTGACTTTTGTGTCTGTTTCTAGATGCTATGCTTTTTTATTCATCTCTTGATCTGTTTCTTCTTTTTTTTTTAAGATTTTGTTTATTTATTTGAGAAAGGGAGAGGGAGCGAGCACACCCCCCCCCCAGTGCATAAGGGGGGGAGGGGCAGCGGGAGAGGGAAAGACAGACTCCCCACTGAGCAGGGAGTCCCGACACCCTGAGATTGTGCCCTGAGCCTACGGCAGCCGCTTAACCAACTGAGCCACCCAGGCGCCCCTCTTGATCTATTTCTAAACCAATACCAGACTATTTTAATTACCACAGTCTTGTAGTGTGCTTTGATAATATGTTAGGTCAAATCCCCCAATCCATCTCATTTTCTTTTTCAAAAGCATATTGTAATTTTTTTAAATGCGTTTCTTAAATGACTTAACACTTCACTTTGCTTTACTAATGCAAATGGAGATACATATACATACACATAGACATTCATATATACACGCATATATATATTATTTAATAACAATAATATAGAATATACGTGCATATATATTACCCAGAAATTGAATTTTAGTGCTGCTCATTCTAGCAAAGCAGGGCAAAAATTATACCAGTTTTTTTTTTTTAAGACAGTGTCTATTTGTTCTTCAGGGTTTCTGTTGAGAAGTGATATGGTCACATTTCCTCAGCCAGATGGAAAAGCTCCTTTGACATTTGAGCACCAAGATCTCCAGAATCTTGTCCGTGTCCGCAAGCAAGATCTAGCCTAAAGCCTAATTACACGGTTTAGGACACATTCCAAATATTATTGCTCTCCCGTTCCGGGCTGCTATGACCATTCCATTAAAAAAAAGAGCCAGGGAGGGTCATTTCAAAAGCTACTGAAAGAGTTATAAACACAGGACAGCCAACTGATGCCTGACTTTTAGAAGTTCCATTTTTGTATGCCCAGAGAGTCAACCTTGGTAAAATAAATAAATAAATAAATAAATAAATAAATAAATAAAACTACACATACACATATAAACATAAACCACTTTTAGCTGGGTCAGCCCCTAAGAGATAGCTATGATTTTTTTTTTCTAATTTCCCTTTAAATAACAAACGTCTTCAAAAAGTGATCTGTACTCTCTGGCACGATGTTGTCTTCACTCGTTTCTGTCCATGATTTCCCTAATTTCTTATGGCAGATCTTCTGGCTCTAGAAGCAGTTTTAGTAAAACAGCTTTCTTACAGTCAACCTCTTTGGTGTTCTAACCAAAACCTTTGTCCCAAGTGTCAGTTTCCCTTCTAAACTTGTGTGCTGAGATTTTCATCTGAAGTCTCCCAAACCCAGCTGTTCACTTCTCACTTCTTTTGCTCTTTTTACTATTCTCCTGTTCTGCTTCTTTGTTCAAAGTAGTAGGTACTTTGGGGACTCTTGCTCAGCCCATGCCCCTCACCCCACTTCAAGAATGACCTGTCTGAGCCTCTCCTGTTGTCTCTTTCTCACCTCGTGGTTGAAAGCATTCAGGAAGGGCCATGTACAAATGGCGTGGCGGGTGGAAAGCTCCAGAGAAAGAGAATCATAAAGCACATGGCAGAGGGATGACAAGTCCAGAGGACACATGACCCTGGAGAGAGGAGGAGATGGGAACTGCTTTGTGCCAATGGCACCTCAGTTCTGGTCCTTTCAGAGGGCTAGCTGTGCTTCTTACCATGAAATATTCTTGTCCCCTCCCAATAAACCTCCCTCTCTGGGCTTAGGTTTGTTGAAGAGGCTTCTGTTTCTTGCATTCCCTAAATGTGAGGTGATGCCCCCGAGCTTAAATCTGTCTCCCTAAAATGTGAAGTTTCTTCGTTTTCCAAAGGAATTGTCTGAAGGAAGAGGCGATTTACTGAAGTAGTGAAGAGTGTGAGCACTGGGTTCAGATTGCCTAATTAGCTTGAGATCTCAGGACCTCTCTGCCTCCATTTTCCCATCTATAAAATTGGAATAATAGAAGTGTCTACCTTCTAGGGATTTGTGAGAATTGAAGAGTTGATGCAAATAAAGCTCTTAGAATAGCACCTGACACATTGTAAACCTGTAGTAAATATTGTTGTTATTGCTGTTATCTATAGCAATACATTCCCACTGGCTTTCTGCAAGAACTTCAACATGTCCGTCCCAGGACCTCCCAGCTTCCCTCCAAAGAGAACACAACTACCTAACTTCCAGGTCCTGTCATTGGCTCCTCCATTCAATCCAGCAGTCCTTTGACTTCATATCTGTTTGACTTTCGGGCCTAGGCCGATTCCATTAGACTAGCAGTTCCCAAATTGAACTGCCTCTCAGATACCAAAGATTTTGAATCAGAATCTTCCAAATTAGGACTTGGGAATCTGTATTAAAACAAAATAAGACAAAAAAACTCCTCAGTGAATTCTAATGGACCTGACCATTGGATCAGAGTTTGGGGAACTACTGTGGATTACACTACTTTATCCTCACTGACTTTATCTGTAAAGTCAGTGCAGTGAATACCTCTTTCATAGAATTGCTAACCTAGTGTGTATCTTTACCATGTGCCAGGGACTGTGCCAAGGGCTTTCTAGCTCTTGTCTCACTTAACTCTCACAGCAATCTTGTGAAGTAAATACTAGATTAACCCCATATTGCAGATGAGGAAACTGTAGTTTTGCTTGATAAAAGTCATTCAGCTACCAAGTGTGGGGAGTGAGTATATCAACTGCTGGAGTGAATGAGAGTAGTATATTAGCTAATGTATTTAAAGCCTCTGGTACACAGTAGGTGTTCAATAAATGTCCCCCTTCCCTTCCTTTTATCTATGTGATTTTATTCATGCCCAGTGAATCTTGGATTGAGGACAATACTTTGACCTTAACAGTGCCCAGAGAATTAAAAACCAGTATTCTGGAAGATAAAACATAAAAGGGTGGTGGATACCAGTGGAAGATGGAGGTTGCTTGGGATCACCAATAGAGAGAAACACAAGTATAATTGCATATGGAAGACCAGGCTCACATGAGGAGAAACAGTATCTTGGCCACTGAGGGTAGGAAAAGTCAGGGTGATGAACTTTAAAAGAGGAGAACCAAGGTATGAAGGTAAAACCACATCATCTCAGAGGTAGATTCCTAAAAGGACACCTGTTCCAGGCTCCTTCCCACCACATGATCATCCAATTCTTTCTTTTTTTTTTTTCAAAATTTTATTTATTTATTTATTTTAAAGAGAGCACAAGCAGGGGGCAGGGAAAGGGAGAAGCAGGCTCCTTGCTAAGCAGGGAGCCCAATGAGGGGCTCGATCCCAGGACCCAGGGATCATGACCTGTGCTGAAGGCAGACACTTAACTGACTGAGCCACCCCAGAGCCCCTGGTCATCTAATTGTTATGTAGACACTTTCTGTGACAGGAAATTCAACTTAGCAAGTCAGAAGAGGTTCTAGTTGTTAGAAAACTCTTCATATTGTTTCAGTCTAGATGTTCTACCCGCAGGTCCCCTTCCACTGTTTAGGGCCCTGAAGCACAAGTCTAATTTCTCTTCTATCTGACAGCCTTTCAAATATATGGAGACAGTTACCTTGTACCTCCTAGGGCCAAACCTTCTGCCTCCTTTAATCGTTCCTCATATGACGTAGTTCCAAGCCTCTTGATATCCTGGTCCCTCTCCTTGTGCATGTGTTTACTTTGCTTTTGCCAAGCCTTAATTGGGGACAATACTCTGTGTGTAATGACCAACACTGGGTGGTACTGTAACACACAACTTGCTTTATATGTCAGACTTTTATCGATGCAGCCTAAGACAGCATTCATTTATTTGGGCAGCCATACTGAGGATCAAGTTTAGGTTTGCTCTTATCTGCATCTGTTAAGATACTTATCAGCAGTTAGTTTCCCAGGGTGGGACCCCCACCTTTATCCCTGTAAGAGCTAGCCCACTGCTCCCACATTGCATTTGGCTTATGTTGTATAATGGCACGTCTTCCGCTCCTGGTTTTGTGTCATCTAGAAATGTGATGCAAATCCTCTGGGTTTTCATTCAGAGCACTGATAAAAGTCTTGAAGTCTAAGCCCTGGAGAGAGCCATCTATCATTCTGATGATAACTAGTATGGTATGAAGGTTTTGAAGTCAAATAAACCTGGTTTGAATTATGGCTCTGCCACCTACTTTATGACATTGGACTAGCTGGTTAAACTTTTGAGTTTCACTTTCCTCATCTGTAACATGGGGTTGTGAGGATTAAGGGAGAAGATGCAGAGAAAGCATTTAGCACATTAATGATGAAGCACAAATATTGATCCCCCCCTACCGTTTCTTCAGGTCTACATAAATTCATTAATCAGCATCTGTAGGTTATGGTTTGTTAATCAGTTATTGGTCCAATGAATTATACTGGAACCCAGGCCTAGATTTCTTTATCTTATCCACGATATCTTGTGAAGGGCATTGCTAAAATGCCACTTATATAGGGTGGTTTCCTTATGAAATCAGGGCAGAGACAAAGTAAACAGCAATGATTCCACTGGCATATAAATTTCAGAAAAATAGTAAGCTATAAATGAAGTTCGTCGACCTTGAGAACAGTCAATACTCAGGCCAGAAGCGCATATTGGGCAACTGCTCTGTGCCTGGCAATGAGTTGGGGACAGCAAGGGCTTTACCACGATTAAAATGCAGTGTCTGTGTTCAAGGAAAGAGACTAGAATTCTAGAATCTTAGGGGCTAGTCTTGTTCACAGAATTGAGTGAAGTGATTTCATTCCATTTGTTCATATATCCAGTCAACAAACACTTATCGAGCACTTGCTAGGTGTCAGGCTCCTGTCCCCACCCCTCCATCTCATTCCCATTAGGCGACCGAGGGTAGCGGGGTGAGTATGAGAAAAAAGAAGACACCGCCCTCGTATTCAGGGAGTTTAACGTCTAGAAGGTTGAGAGATCTTTGTGCTAAAGGCCCTCTGCTTAGTGCTTGGGATGCAAAAATAAGACAGATTCGTTGTCTTCTCAGTACTTAAGATGTGTTCTGTTATGACATATTTATTTTTTGTAACGATTTGTTTCCTTCCGTCTCACTCGCCCGGCAGCTTTTCGAGGCAGAGACCGCGGCCGCCGGGGGTGGGGAGGGTGTCTTTCACACAGTAGGTGGTCAAAACCCGGCCGCTGGAAGGAAATGCAATGGAATCGCTGCGGGCTTGAGTTCTGTCTCCTGAACAGCGAGAATGACAGCTGCAACCGGACGCTTGGAGGTCAAGACGAACGAAAGGAACGTAAGAAACTTGAATGGGGAAGCCTTCTAGAAATACTAAGTATTCGTTCTCCCGTTTGGACTTTGGCAAGCCAGGCTGTTTTAGGAAGGGTCTGGCACTCTGTGTTCCTAAAATTGGTTTCCTAGATGGAGTTGGAGGGAGGCGAGCGTGGAAACGCTGCTTTTTGTCAGGGTGCCCGAGGCAAGAAGGGGAAGGAGGAGGGGTGAGACCGGTGAGCCAGAAGCAAGCCAGGGACCTGGAGAAGAGGGACATCCCAGGCGACTGCAAGGAGTGCGGCGTCTGCACCCGCAGGGGCCAACGCAAACGGGAGACCTGAGGGGAAGGGAGAGGGCAGGGGCGAGGAAATCCAGGGAAAGCGCGCCGATTGGTCCTCTCCTCGGGGCGTGTGCTTCTGTACGCCCAGCGATTGGTGGCGGGAAAGTAGCTGGTTAACCGGCCCCCGCCGCCCCACCATTGGTTAGCAGCCTCTCTAGCTGCTACACCACTGGCCAGCGGGCCGGCGAGCCGCGCGCGGATTGGTCGGGGACGACCGCCGAGACCGGCTCCCTTCGGGCGCTCGGATTGGCTGGCGGAAAGAGGCAGGTATCCGGGCTCTGGGGCTCCTCCATTGGTGGGCGGGGAAGGGGGGTTGGGCACAGCGATTGGTGGGCGGGGGGCCGGGCCTGGGCCGGCGGGGAGCGGATTGGTCGGAAAGTAGGTTAGTGGTGCGACATTTAGGGAAGGCAGAAAGTAGGTCAGGGACGGAGGTGCCTGTTTACCCGCGCCGGACTCACCGCCGCCGCCGCCGCGGGATCCGAGTGGGGGCGCGGACGCGGGCGCTCCCGCGAGCCACGGTGAGTGTCGGGCTGGCCGCGGCCAGCGGCACGGCCCCGGGCACCCCGTCGGGGGCCGTTAGCACCCTGGCAGGCGCGGCGCCCCTGCCGCCGCCCGGGGCGCAGCCCGGCCGCCGGGGAACCCTGCCCGACGTGCCCGCTGCCGGCCTTAAAGGGCCCGTGCCCGCTCCCTGCCCCCACCCGAGCCTCGGGGAGGCTGCGCCCCTTAAAGGCGCCGCGCCCGGCCGCCCCCATCCTCTCTCGCGGGGGCTGGCGCTGCAGGGTAAGGCGGGCAGAGGTGCCGCAGGCGCCCTTAAAGGGACCGGGAAAGTGTCCGCGGGAGTACCCACCTCCCCTCCGCGGGTATCGCTACCTGGCGGGGGTGAGGAAGGAGCCAGCTGCCTCTTAAAGGGACAGCTCCGCCCTTTGGGAGCAACGATCCGGCTCAGGGCGAGTCGTAGGATGTATCCCTGGGAGATGGGGGGACCCTCGAGAGGACCATTCTTGACGGCTGCACCCCAAGGGCATTGGGCAAGGAATGCCTCTTCTGCCCTTCCTCTCCCATCTCCTCCACTTCCCTTTCGGGAGCCTACGGGGCTGGGAGGAGGAGGGAGGGCGTCTCCGTCGGGCTTGCGGAGTGCGAGTCTGCTCGCCCCTTCGGCCCTGTCGCGGGGCCTTGGCGCTGCACCCGGGAATCCGGGGACCATAATGGGGCAGACCTCAGCCTGCGAACTTTCGTCCGGCCTGCGCCGTCTGGGTCCCGGCGGCCCCGGGAGCATCCCCCGTGGGTCTTTGAGCAGGTGCCCGACGGCACGGGGTTGTCGCCCGGCGTCCAGGTGTGGGCCCGCCGCCCGCCCTAGAAGCCCTGGAGCCCCGCGGAGGGCGCAGCGAGGCTGGCTCTAGCACCGGGTTTGACAGATGTCAGAAAAGAAGGGTTCCCGCTCGCGATTGCCGGGCGTTGACAGCCAAGAGAACTCTCGTTTGCTCGGAGATAGAAGTGGAAGAGCAGAAATTAATGCCGACCTTGTGGGGCTTGAGTCAACGACCCCCGAGGGGTCTCGAGAGTCGGCTGCGGAGCGCAGGCAGGTGTTGGAGGGTAGGCGCAGGGGAAGGACGTGTTGCACTGGACATTGGCGTCGTCGGTTGTCACTGTCGGTGCTGGGCGATGAGGGACCAGGCTGACACTCCTCAGCCCACATTCCCTATCCCCTTTTCCCTCCTCCGCTTCAGCCCCCTGGCCCTTTCCCGGTCCAATAGCGTTGTCTGGGCACTTTGGCTCTTGCTAGTCTCTTCTCCTTGCTTACAGAGCTACTCCTCAGCATGGGATTATTAGCCAAGTTTTCTCACCCAGCTTCCAGAAATAAGATTCGGTTTTTGTGAGGAAGCATTTCTTGAGTGTACCTGTGTTTCCAGGGTCTTTGTTAAAAAACAAAAATGCACAGAAGCTGGCCATTAGATGCATCTCATTTCCCACAGCGCTTGTCCTTCTGACCTCTGCTGCAGTTCCCGCTTTAATCTAGTTTTACATGACAACTATTATTTGAATTCTTCTGGTCCCATTGATATCAGGATCTGTCAATTTGGGTTGGTGGAGTTTTTAATTAATGTACTGGTTGAATCATGAGCTTAAAATAATCATCGCTGCTCCTGAGCAGTTTTGAATAATCTCATGCTCTTCGTGCTTGCAAGGGGGGGGGGGAGTCACTGCTGTTAAATTAAATTTCCATATCAATGAAACTCCAAAATATTTTTTAAAACACAAAATTGAATCTTTTGGTCCATGATCTGTTACTGAGTTCACTTTACCGATATGTCTTTAAAGCAGCTTGTGGAACCTATTTAGAAGGCTTTGAAATTGCCTGTATTGCCTGAAGCTGGAATCTGTGGAGGTATTTTGGTTTTGATGGTGGATGTAGCCAGTGAGTAATAATAATAATTTAAACGATAGTTAAATTTGTGCCGTATTCCAACCCCTAAAGTTTAAAAAGGGGGAGGGAAAGGAACAGGTGGTGGAAGAGTATTAGTCTGAGAGTTAGAACTCACTGGTTCTGGCCCAGACTTGGGTATTCATGGCTGTGCCACCTGGGGTGAGTCACTGAGCCTCTCTGGCTTCTATTTGCCTCAGATGGAAAGTAAAGCAGTTGAACTAGGTGCCCTAGAGTTCTCTGCATCTCTAAATATTTAATACTTTGAGTTCAGGTTGGTATTTACCTCCAGAACATCTGAGCTGAAGTCCTATTTTCATAGGAAACTTAAACAGAACGACAGATGGGGCTTTAAAGACTCCATTTCAAATGATTATAAAATGACGACGACTCAGGAGTGTCCGCCTTCTGCCGAAGAGGTTTGCATACCACACAGGAGAAAAGGAAGTGGCCGTGTTTTCAGATTTTGCCTTCCACGCCAACCATCTCTGTGCAATTTATATACCAAACAGTGAACAAGCACTGTGGAAAGACTTGGCTATGTTAACAAAACTGCATGAGAATCTATAACAACTAAATATTTCATATGTCTCTTCGGTGTAGAGTTGCTTTCCTTCTGTGAGCTCTTTTCTGTGTGTGATTGCAACATCAGCTCTGAGGGCGGTGAGAGAAAGTCAGTATCAAAGAAACCATTTCTGCCTCTTACCAGGTTACAGTTACAGAGTGATTTTAGTTAGCAGCTTGGTAGATGCTTGCAGGGAAGTAAAAAATCCTCTCTAGACCTTGAGGCTTAGTGAGGAGCCCAGAAACACAGGCATGTCACCCTTCTGCAGTCTTTTCTCTCCTCATTGCCACTGCGCCACTTTGTCACAACACCCGGACTTACCCCAGACACCCGCCCTGGCTTTTCTCCTCTTTCTCTCTCAAAACAAGACCTGCTCGGACTGGAGCCCCCTCAGCACCTCTTCCTTCCTGCTCAGAATGTCCTGTCTTCTCCCCCCACCCCTCCACCAACACCCCTATGTCTCCTCTTCTCTTTCCAGTTCAGAAAAAGCAACTGGATCTCTCCTCTGTTTCTTTTCCTTGGACGTCCACTTTGGGCGGGAGCCTGGACTCTGGTGGCAGGACCTGGAACTTGGGTTCTGGTTAGACAAGTGTTAGATCCCTCTGACCGCAGGCTCTTTCTCTGCGGTGTAGTGCCTGCCTCACAGAGTCTGTGTGGGAATCCAGGGAGATGGTGCATGTAAAATGCCTGGCACACAGAAAGCCCTCCCTCAGTGCCTGCTGCCACTCCCTCCCAGTGCTGCCAGGGTCCTGCCCCCTGAATATCCTCTGAGCTCTGTGTCCTTGGCCTCCTCACCAACCCCAGAAAAGCCTTCATCTTAATCTAGTAGAGGAAGGATGGAAGGGGAAGACAGAGCCCTTCTGTGGGCCTGCGATGCCGCAGCCAGCTTTCCCTTGTCTGTACGTGGTACCCCTGAACTTGAATGTCTCTCTCCCCTTCCTGCAGGGCAGCCTCTCACAGGGCTATGACTGTTCCCCTTTTCGACGCTCTCCTGTGTGCTGTCCCTAGCTCCCACCCTCTGGTGCTCTCTCTACCACCCTTCTCTATAGTTCTCAAAGATCTCCAAACACTTTAAGTCTTGAATTCCAGGGGCCTGTCCTTAGTCCAGAGTTGTTGTTCTTGGCCCCTGTCCAGCTGTTCCCCTGCCTTTCTTTCCAACCTTCTTGGAATTCCCTCCTTCTTCAGCCTTTGGGTCACAGTGCTCTCTTGGTTCTCTTCCTGCACCCCCTAATGGTAGGTTTTGGTCTTGGCCCATTTTCAGTCCTGATCGGTCTCTCCTGCTTCAGCTGCCAGTGGGTTCATTGGAGACATTAGTGACAGGCTGGAGCTAGCATTCATGACCTTGGAGTTATAGGTTGTAAACTGCTTGCAAGCACTCTTATTTCATCCTTGTAACACACGGGTGCCTGTACCCCTTCACCACCAAGCCAAGCTGAGAGGCAGTTTGTTTGAGTGGCTAAAAGTACAGACTTTGGGGCAGATCGTGCATCCTAACTGTTCCTTCCCAGCTTTATGATTTGTGGTCAAGTCGCTTTGCTCGCTATGTCTTGGTATCCTCAATTATAAGACTGGGATCTCTGGAGTCCTTACCTCAAAGAGTTGTGGTGTAGATTAAATGAGTTAAAACTATTAAAATATACATGAAGCTGTTCATGGCACATCGTGAGCGTTCTGTGAATGTCAGCTCTTGGTACTTCTGCTCCGCCTTGCCCCTCCACATCCCGCCTGCCTGTCTATGTGCACGGGACTGTCTAGTCAAACTGAAGGGCTGTCTGTTGCCTGGGCCAGCCCTTGGCCCATTCCATGTTCCAACTTTCTCATGTCAAAATCTTACTCCTCTCTAAGACCCAGCTCAACTGCTTGGTCCTCCAGGAGCTGTTCCTTCATTGTGTATTTTTTTTCCTCCCCACACCTGGCAGCAGTGTCCCCCAGCCCTTGGTTTAGCTTGAATTCATAGGTACTGCTGCATCTGAATTGTGTTGGGCTATCTCTGGGACTATGTCCCTGCTTGCTCACGCCAAGCATTTTGGGGGGAATTCATCTTGGTTTTCCCAAATCCCAGGCATAGGGAGACTTGATGTGCTCATCCAAACTCACGTAGTGATCTTTGAGGAGGAGGAGATGGGATGGGATGCATCAGGGACACACGTGGGACATGGCTGTGAGTAGCTAGGTCTACAGGGAAGAGAGGTTTGAGTTTGGGACTTAACGTGGTAGGGAGGATGAGATTGAACAAGCTTTAGTCATCTTTGCTTTAGGGAAACGTTGAGTGCCGGCATAGGATGAGAAATGATTTTTACGTTAGTACGTGCTGTCCTTTTAAATAGTATGAACTCATGTTCCTCCAGCCTGGTTAAAGAAGGTGATGGAGGTCTGCCTGATTTCCTATTCTGGTTAATACTCTACCCATTGGATTTTGTACGTATACCAAGTAAAACATTTACATATATTTATGCCTTCGACTGCTGTTTGAAATGTGTGACTTGGGCCAATTAGTTAGCTTCTCTGAGTCTGACTTACCTCATTTGCAAAACAGAAATAATAGTACTGATGGCATTAGTGGCTAACATTTATTGGACACTTTCTATGTGTCAGCAAAGAGGTTAGTCACCTTATGTTTATTAACATGTTTAACCTTCATCACAACCCCGTGAGGTAGGCACCGTGATTATCCTTTTTTTTTTTTCTCAAGTGAAGCAGTTTTGGAAACTGCCCAAGGTCACTCAGCTGGTGTGGGGCAGGGCAGGATTTATGGCCAGAGGATTCCAGAGTCTGTTCTCAAAGCATGGTTGTCCGGGCCTGCTGCGGGGGGAGCCACCACCCGAAATGCTGTGTGCGCAGTGCCCAGCACCGTGCTGGGAGGCAGGCAGGCCTGCGGTGATGGCTAACCAGTCTTGCTGTTGACAGATGTGGTCGTGCACCTTCTCTTCAGCGGGACTGATCTGCGGCAGGACACCATGCCCATTTAGATCTCACCGAGTAGCACTTCCAAGGGCTCATGAGCATTCTTCTCACATCCTGTTGTGCACTTCTGTCTCTCTTGCTTCCTCATGCCTTTCTGCAGCATTGTTCTGACAGGGGCCTGGCGTGGCTCAGCCAGCCCCTCCCCAGGTAGCTCCAGGCATCAGATGAACCTCTGAATGGAGCTCGGTACCCCTTGCCCCCCTGTAGCCGTCTGCAGAGCTCCTCACTGGGGAGGAGACCTTTTTAAGAGTCTCTCACCATCTTCCTCCTCTCCCCAGCTTCTTAACCCAAAGACAGGCATCAACAGCCTTGGTGTATATATATATATTTTTAATGCCAGTTGTTTCCCGAATACATTTAGATAGTAAGAGAAACATTGTCTTATGTCAGGAACCTGTTACATAAAAATGTGTTATATAATGTTCAAATATATACTGCACAGTGGAATTAGATACCACTTTTTTTCCCCCAAAGAATAGACAGATAATAAACACAGGCTATAGTGAATGTAATTAATCTTGGATTTGGAAAGCATGGAAAGACATGCTCTGCCCTCAGAGCTATTGTTTGGAACCTCTGTTATCCTCCTCGAGTGCTCCAAGTATAGGATGTATGGGAAGTTGACCTGAATCTGCCATGGAATGCTACTGTGAAATACTCTGGAAATTGTCTTTTTCAGAGGGGGCGAAATTCCTTGACATCTTACTTACTTACGTTTTTCTCATATCCAAGCAGAGGGAAGAAGCTCTTTTTGTCCCTCATACTTAGACCAGTGAGGTCATCTTCTAACCAGTTTTGTGTTCTACCCTCTCCTTCCTTCAGTTCTTTCCCTATAATGCAGCCAACTTTGCCTTCCAGAAACAACCCTATTGCCGGTGGCCTATGGTTCACACTCCTGTGTTCAGTGCTTCAGGCTGTCCAGAGTCAGACCCTGTTCCCCCTCGGTGGCCCTGCCTCTCCACCCAAACCCCCATTCCCAGACTGAGCCGGGCGCCCCAGGTTGGGTGCTGCTCGGCTTTGCCCTCCCCTGCCTGGACCGCCCCCAGGCCGTACTCCTCCCTGCTGTCTGTCTGACTCCCCCTCTCCCCCTTGACCTGAGGGGCCTGTCCTCTTTGTCTTAGCACTTCTTTGTGAAACCTCCTCTGGTGACATTTGCCTCCTTTACATACACACTCTGTCTCTCTTTGTGACTTTTGATTGCCAGCCGTGCATTCAGAAGCAGTGGTACTTCATGATTAGCAAGTTATCACCTTGTAGGTAATCGGGATGGCCAGTTCTCTCATTCTTTAATCATTTCGCTAGTAAATACCTTGTCCTCACTTCCTATTCTCCAGCTCTACTCATTTACCCCTCCAGTGCAGTGGACTGGATGCCTACTGTGTGCACAGCACTATTACAGGCACTGGAGATACAGCAGTGAACAAAGCAGAGTCCCAGCCAGACACAGGTCGTGAACAGTTGAAGACGTTCACTTCCGGTAGTGATAGATGTGAGGAAGGCAATGGCGTAGAGTAAAGCAATAGTGACGATGAATGGTGGCAGGGAGGTTGCTTTAGATGGGTCCCTTGGGGAGGCCTTTCTGAAGAGGTGACATTTAAGCTTAGCTGCAGGAAGATCCGGGGGAAAGTGTCCCAGGAAGTAGAAACAACAAGTGCAAAGGCCCTGAGGTTGGAAGTAACTTGTTTTTGAGGAAGGTGAAGGCCTGGTAACTGGATTATGCACTCCTTGTGTGCAGATATTTATCCTCCCTATAACCTAGCTCAGTGCCAGAAAGCCCGTTAAATACTCGCATACAGGACTGGAGCATTGGCCCTTAGTGATACATTGTATAAATAACAGTTAACAAGACTCTGCACAGAAGGCTTTTAATAAAACTTTATATTGCACGGAAGTTGATGGTTCAAAGGGTTTTCTCATAAATGTACACCTAGCATGTATCATCAGCTATTGCTGTGTTCATTGTTGTTTAGTGCAGAGTTTCAGTCCTCAGAATTCTGTTTTACATGTGCGGCCAGCTTAAAAGCAGGTCCGTTCCAAAAGCTCATTTGTAAGGCACTTGAAACCTGGGATGGATTTTCCTATAGAAAAAGATGAACCAACTGGTGGTTTAGTTCCCAGGCGAGCCCACAAACGTCATTTCGGGCTGACTGTGGTTGAAGCCACACTGTTTAGTGCTAAAGTATCCTCAGCATCAATTAAGCCTTTTGCCGCTGGACCCCTAGATGGCATTCTAGGTCATTTACTGTTAGCATCAATGGGACCCCATCTCCTCCTATTTTTCCAGTCTGCCAAAAAAGTTTTATGAAAGGAATTCTTGCCCTAGTGCCTTTAAGATTTAGCTCCCCATGTTATAAACGGGCCCGTGGTGTGCCGAGTGGGGAGAGCCCTGCACTGGGAGCTGGGAGAGCCTGGGGCCCGGTCTTGGCCCTGCTACTGACTTGCTGAAAAACTTCGAGTAAGCTGCCTTCACTGAGCTTTGATTTCTCAGGTCCTTCTTGGATATAAAAGCTTGTTTTCTCACCACAGTGGGAAAACATATATATATTTCATTGTTCCAGCCTACCCTCAAATGGCTGCCTCCAGTTTCTTCTTGAAGAAGTAGATGTACTCAAATAACGAGCAACTCAAGAAGTTCCCGTGTGTGGTGCTCACCAGGTAGGCGCTCTGTTGGCATCCTCATCTCGACCTGCTATCTTTCTTAATGAGTGGAAAGAAATTTCGTCCTAGAACTTTTGGTCCCGATAAGATTCCTGTGTTCTTGGCCAACTTATCTTCCATATAATTATGTAAACTGGTTTTTCTTTTTAACTCTTAGGGATAAAAATGGTGACTATGGTTTGTTACTTATGAATTATACTTCTAAGTGCCCTTAGGGAATGGAATGAATTTGCAGGAGAGAGCAGAGCTGAAAGAGTGTGGGATCAAAAACAATTTTAAATGTTAAATGCAAAGCTATTTTCAGTATCCTGCTGGAGGAAAAAAAAATTTTTTTTAAGGCTTTCGATGATAGAAGAGGTTTCTGCTCCAAAGGAGAAAGGAGCCTCAGGTTTTCAGTGGTGCAGACTAGCGAACGACCACCCCTCCCTTCCTCGTTTCCCCTCTCTGTTCTGCTTTGGCGTCATGAGCCACATTTGCCATTTGACAAGTTTGCTGTTTAAAGGACTGTGGGACACAGGGTGTTAGGGAGTTAGAGCTCACATGGCCCAGGGCGCAGGGTGCTTTGCTGCAGACTTCCCCACCAGATTCGAGCAAGGGGCGCCTCCTTGGGATTTAAACGGCACTTTCAGCATGGCCTCGGTGTGGTCAGTTGTGAATGAGATTTTCCTTTTTTCCTTACATAAAGGCACAGCAAGGAGTTGGGGCAAGAAGCTTCTGCTGGATTTCACTTTGGAGCTGGAAGGTGGCATGATACCTAGCCTTCCTCCTTAGATGCCAGACTCTGAACAGGAATTGTGTCTGTTTTGTTCTTGGCTGTATCCCCAGCAACTAAGACAGTGTCTGCACAGAGTAGTCACTTAATAAATACTTATCAAATGAATGAATTCAGCCTCGGAAAGCCCAGCTTTCCTTCCCTTTCTAAGCCTCATGAGCTTGGTCTCTCAAGGTGACCACTTCCTTTTGAGGTCTGTGTTTATCTTATTCTTCAGGCTGGTCAGGTATCAGTATCTTTTATTGATAATCAGGACTTAACTGGCCATGGTTGTCCCTGCCTGGCTGATGGTTCATCTTTATGTTCTTTTTAATTGGCCTCAAAGTACAGCAAATCAGTAGCTGAGCCTCATCAACTGGAAGAAAACTGACTGTGTTTCTTTGGGCAGAAGTACTACACATTGATTTATTCAGTCAACACATATCTGAGCCAGGCACTCAGGCTAGACCCAGAGGGAGGGCAGAAAGAGTCAATGTAGGGGCGCCTGGCTGGCTCAGTGGTGGAGCATGTGACTCTTGATCTCAGGGTTGCAGGTTCGAGCCCTATGTTGGGTGTAGAGATTACTTACAAAATAAAATCTTTTAAAAAAAGAGAGAGTTGTTGTAGCCAAGGAGCCTGCAGTTTCATCTGTTGATGGAAGATAATCCAAGGCCATGTATAATGCCAACAAAGTGGTCTAGACTGTTTGTAGGTACTGAAGGAATTCAGAGACCAGAGAGATCTTTGTGAGTTGTCATGGCAGGGAGGAGGCCTCATGGAAATGATCAGGTTTAATCCAGACCTTTAAGAATGGGTAGGATTTAGATTCACAGACAAGGGGTAGCGCAGGTGTTTCCAGGGAGTGGATGGGTGGGAACATAGCACAATTAAAAGCACAGAGGTAGGAATGACCAACTTGTATTCAGGAACAGAGACTTGCCTAGAATGGCGGGTTCTCAGATAGTGGTGGGAATTTAAGTTTAGAAGATCAGTCAGTGCCTAAACATGAAGCACATCATTTCAGATGATAGTAATTACTAGTATATGGAGAGTTCTTATGATGTCCCCAGCATTTCACATGTATTATCTGATTTAATGCCAATGAAACCCCATGAAGGGGTATTATTATTAGCATCGTTTTAGAGATGAGGATCTTGAAGCACAGAGTGATCCAGTGACCTCCCTAAGGTCAATATAGCTAAGAAGCAAAGGATCCAAGCTTTAAAACCAGGCGATGGAAGCTCTTGGCCATTGGACTCTCCTGTCTCCCAGTGTCCTCCACATGCAGGATTTGGATTTGGTTGGGGTGTTAGAGTCATGAGCTAGAAGTAAACAAGGCTCTATTTAGCCCACTCCTTCATTCTGTATATTAGGAAACTCTGTGAGGTTAAGTGGCGGGTCACAGTTTACCTGGTGAGGTAGAGACTGGACAGCAGTGGAGGGAGAACCGCTAAAGTTGGTTTTACTGTGGTTATGATTACTATTTCAGTGATGTGAAATAATTATCCCTAAAGCATCAGTCCAGTGTGAATGTTTCAGTCATATCGGAGCAGCGAGGGACGAGCTGCAGTAGAGACCTAATAGGAGGCTGCTAGCTGAATCCAGACAGAGACTTAGAGGGAGCCAGAGCTGGGAATTGTCAATTATGTTAATTGGCAAGGCTGTTTTCCGTCACCCTTTAGATTTCTAGAGTGCAGAGAACATCTGCCTGTGTGAGTGTCTTTCAAGTATGTGAATCTGCACTGTACTGTGACCGAGCTGCCTTGGTTAATGAATTCTCCAGAAGCAAAGCACCATTATGAAAGTTGAATGTTTAAAAACAAATACCCACATTTTCTGGAAAAAGAACCAGATGAGGAACCAGATAACTTGCATTCTGGGCTGCTTCTGCTACTTAAGCACCAGATAGCCTGAGCCAAATTACTTAAATGTCTCAAACTGTGGCTGATTTCTTATCTGTGGAACAGGTGTAACAATTCTTGCCCAGCCCCAACTTACAGTGTGGTTCTGATGCTGGAATGAGATAAGGAAAGAATAAGGGTTTTGAAAGCTGTAAAATTGCTCCCGGGTTGGAGGGAGCCGCAGTTGTAGTTTTCATAGTGAAGGTGTACAGGCCTTGCAGGGATAGCCTGGAGGGCAATGAAGGAAGTTCTCCCGCCTCTGGGGCATGTTTAGAGATGCGGCGCTGTCCACTGCGTGGGTGCTGACGGGCCTCACTTTGCTGGGTAGGGCCGTATTTGAAAGGTGATGACATATTTCACCCTTAGAGATGGGAAGCCACAGCCTGGGCATGGCTGGAAAGGGTAGGCACAGATACTCAAGTTAATCTGTTCTTCTCTGCACACACCTCTCAGTACAGTGATGGGCAGCTGTGAACCAGAAAAACAAGTGTCAGGATCTAGCTGGCCAGCCAGTTGGGTATGCTTGGATGTTTCGCCTATCCTAGGGCATGAGGCAGAAATCCAGAAGAACCTTGATTAACCCAGGAGCTAAGGGGTGAGCCAGCATGCTGTCCAGGTAATACCTGATTCTAAAGCCTGTAACAAAGTCTTGATTGGAGATGTGTCAAATCTTAATTTTTGTTAGTTTTGCATGGTTTATTTATTATTATTATTATTAATTATTAATTATTAATACCTAACCTTTGAGCATTTACCGTCTGCCAAGAACTGTGCAAAGTGCTTATTTGCCTTTTCCCATTTAATACAGTAGCCCTGTGGGGTGGACACTGTCAGTTTCACTTTGTAATTAGGGAGACTGAGACCCAGAGATGCTTCAGATAACACACAGTGGGTGGAAAAGCTGTGATTCAAACCCAGGACAGTCTCCTGAGCCTACACTCTCAACCGCTACCATCTTCTTTCTCCCTTCACCTGGCACTCCACATGCTTCCTGCCCCTGGTTTTGAAGTTTCTGACAGCACAGATCTTCAGAAGGCATTTTTGGTTGATAAATGACACATCACACAGTGGCCTCAGCTCACTGTGTCTCTCTCTTCTTCATAGCCCATGGCTGACATCGAGCAGCTCTCCCTGGCTGCTTACAGCTCATGAGCAAATGGATGCCAGCACTGTATGCATCAGATTGACTAACTCTTGCCAACTAATGCATGTGGGAATTTTAAGGAGAGCAGAAGACAGGGAAAGGGATTGCTCTGGGTCAGTTTTTCAAAAAGTGGCCATGTAGCTTGTAGTCTGCTCAGCATTCATGATGATGCTTGTCAAAATCTCCCCACAAAAGTCTTTGCAAATGTCATGATTCTGATAATACCATTTACCTCTGTATGATTTACAAAGTAGTTTTTACATGCATTGTCTTGTTTAGTCTTCACCACAGCCCTGGCCCCGTGAGGAGAGGAGAGTTACAAAGACTCATTTTGCAAGCTATGAAGTACCTGGAGAGTTTCAGCTATTGCCCCAGGCCCCAAAGCTAGTCGGTGGCACAGCCAGGACCTACACACTGCTTTCCTGACTTTAACTTTTACTCTGTTCCCAAGTTTCTCTTTGCTTTCTCTATTAAGGATGTCATTAAGTGATCTGACTTACTGTATTCAGAAGTCAACAGGAATTATTAAAGTGAGGTGTTTTGTGCTACACACTGTTAGCGAATCAGAATAAATAAAAGGTCATGTAATTGGTTGTTGTGTTAGGTTTAATTGATTTGCACCTGCTTTGTATGGCAGAGAATACACCTCTATCTTTTGTGGCATATTATTGGACCAAAAGCCCTTCTAGCTTTAAAAGCCCCAAGGCTTCGGGGCGCCAGGCTGACTCAGTTGATTAAGCATCTGCCTTCGGCTCAGGTCATGATCTCAAGGTCCTGGAATCGAGCCCCATGTCAGGCTCCCTGCTCAGTAGGAAGTCAGCTTCTCCCTCGCCCTCTGCCTCCTCCCCCCCCCCCCCGCCCATAAGCTGTCTCTCTCTCAAATAAACAAATAAAATCTTTAAAAAAAAGAAGTCCAGGGGCGCCTGGGTGGCTCAGTCGTTAAGCGTCTGCCTTCGGCTCAGGGAGTGATCCCAGCGTTCTGGGATCGAGCCCCACATCAGGCTTCTATGCTGGGAGCCTGCCTCTTCCTCTCCTACTCGCCCTGCTTGTGTTCCCTCTCTCTCTGGCTGTCTCTCTCTCTGTCAAATGGATAAATAAAATCTTAAAAAAAAAAAAAAAAGAAGTCCAAAGGCTTTAATAGATGATCAAACATGGAGTTTATGTAATGTCTTTTAAAAGTTGACCATCAAGATCTTGGTTAGGAACACAAGCTCCTGTTATCACATTGTTTCCATGGAGAAATTAGCCTTGGCTCACATCATTTCAGCTCTTGGTGCCTTTTCCAGGAATGGAGTGAGCCGCTGCAGGAGAGAGGACTGGTCGTGCTTGTCACTTAGAGCTCTCTCCCCTCCTGTTATTGAAGGGGGCTGATTTGCTTTTCTGGGCTCTCTCAGTTTGTCCTGTGATCTGAACATAAATCATCTTTGAGGTCCTGGTGATTGGTTTTTGTTTTGTTTTGTTTTTTGGGGGGGGGCAGTTTTCCCTGAAATAAACCTGAATGGAACACTTTCTTATATAGTTTTGAACCTCCTCTTTAAAGTGTTTAATTGGCAGCAAGGGGCTTTACTCAGAGAATGTAGAACTGTTGTCACTCAAGCCTTTTTGGTTGGGACACCAGGCAAGTTCCTGTACTAAAGAGATCCACCATCACAATGGCTGAAACTAGTCCATAGTAGGTAGTGGTCCAGGCCTTCTGTCTTCATCATGTGGCTTCTGCTTGATGGTTGAAGGGGGAAGCTTCTAATTTTACCATCTCCTGGGGGAAAGGGTTGGGGTGCGGGGCAGTCACATGTAGTCATTTTAAGGTCAAGATCTGGCAGAAGCACGTTCTTTTATCCTAGGGGCCAGAACTTAAGTTATATGGCTACATTTAACTGCAAAAGAGGCTGAGAAATATCTTTAGGTGGGAGGTCATGAGTCCAGCAAAATCTGTTTTTAAGAGTGGTGAAGAGATCGAACATTAGGAGAAGCTTTCAGTGTGCTGAGTCGTGGTACCAATGGGAAGGCTTCAATAGAGTTATGAAGCTCTCCTGAGAGCTGCGAAGATGTGTGAGCACAGGGCCAGAATCTAGGCAGGCACACAAAAATCAGGGAATATGCAGCCATCTGGAAGTCAGGGCGACTCAGGGCTCAGAAAGTAGGCAGCCAGGTAGAACCAAGGTGCCAGGGGGAATATGAATAATCCAAAAGACTTCAGTTGTCTATTAGAGGAAATTCATCAGTGTAAGTGGTACAGTAAAAAGAGCACTGAGCTAGGAGTCAGAAGACCTAGGTTTGAGTCCAGCTCCTTCTGCTTCATAACATGGGCAGAATACTTTGAAGAATGTTTGCTTTATCATCTACAATATGGGAATAACAGTGATGGCCTTTCCTGTCTCCCAGGCTTAGTGTGAGAGTAATGGAAGGGGAAGTGCTCTGCAAACTGCAGCTCCATGGGAACTGGCATAGCGTCTGTGTTACTCACCTGTGTCCCCAGCACCTGCTATAAGGGCTGGCATGGACATATTCATTGAATGGAGTGTGAAATGTGAGAGGTGGGAAAGAAAATGCATTGTGCAGAGATCTTGATCCTGGAAGGTCTTCTCTGCTGGGCAGAGTGGTTCTTCTGCTCCCTACTGGCCACGGTCTTGAGCCTACGTGTATAACCAGGTACCCCACCCGGACGTGGCCAGATGGCAGGGCAGCTCTCAACCAGGTAGCGCAGGACACATAATATGTCTTTGTCAAGGCCATTTGCTTATTCCATTGAGTAGGTGACAGAATCCAACAAAAGAGGAGCTAGGACTTCCAGTTGGATATCATGGTCCATGAATGTGAACTGATCATTTTTAAATGGTCTCTTCTACCTGCAGATTGGAAGATGAAGCCTTCCTAAGGAAGGACTTCTTGCTTCAAAAACTAAGATGTGGTTATAAAATTCCCTTGTCAATTTGAAAAAAAAATTATGTGGCTTGTTCAAAATAATAAATGTTTACTGAAAATATGATAGAGATAAGAGATTACAAAGATAAGCTTATGATTTCTATCCTATGGGCATTTCTGTCCTGGCCAGAGTGATTTTTTCTTTCTCTTGCTGGAGAAATGGGGGCTCAGTGGATAATCAACAAAAATTTTTAACTTTCATTCATTTTGTTATTTAATTTGTTTATTCACTAAGGGTGACCTTCTTTCTTGGAACACAGTGGAGTATTTTTAAATGGACTTTATTGGAAAAAAGCAGGAGTTGAACTTACATTCACAGTATGCTCCTGACTCTGTTAAAGGCTTATGCATGGAAGGAGGGAAAAGCACCAAAATGTTAACAGTGGTTCTCATCTTATAAATTCAAGGTGATTTTTATTCTCATCTCCTTCTCTGTGGTTTTCTATTTTTCAGCAGTGAGCATGTGTTACTTTTATATCATAAACGGCTAGTTAAAAATGAGTCTTACAGGGGTGCCTGGGTGGCTCAGTCGTTAAGCGTCTGCTTTCGGCTCAGGGCGTGATCCTGGCGTTGTGGGATCGAGCCCCGCATCAGGCTTCTCTGCTGGAAGCCTGCTTCTTCCTCTCCCACTCCCCCTGTTTGTGTTCCCTCTCTCGCTGGCTGTCTCTCTCTCTCTGTGTCAAGTAAATAAACAAAATATTAAAAGAAAATGAGTCTTACGAATTAATACTCTCCAGCCAAATCAAGAATTTTTATTTTTGGCAACCTGGCCTGGGCTATAAGCTCTCATGTTAACTCAGACCTAGCCAGGTTATTTTCAGACAAGTTAAGGGATTTGTTAGAAGGAAGATGTTTTCCTTGTGGAAGTCAACACAGAATGCAATTGTTTTGTAATATGTCAGGAAAGAGGTCCTGAGGAACTCTGCTCCTGGAATTTGACCAGCCTGTATTACAGTCCCTTACGGAAATGTACTTTGCAGCTTTCACACTTGCCATGAGCTCGTTTTCCTTTCTCTTACACTCGTGTGTTCCTTAGGGACCCCCGATGCCATCTTCCTGGGACTGGAGGACCCTGTCCTTTGTTCTCTCAGGTCCTGCCACTTCCAGTGCCCTCTGTGCATGTGACCCTCCATCTGTTTGTGACTGTAGATTTGGTCGTGGTTTCTTCCCACCGCCGTGTTTGTAGACTGAAGAGAAATAGTTGTTGTTCTCTTCTCTGTTACAGCTGTCCCTTACCCTTGTCATTGCTCAGGTGAGTAGCCTGAGCTGTGCTCCTGGGACAGAATGAAGAGGAGGGTTCAGGACTGTAGGGAAAGGGTGGGGATACCGAGCTGGCTGCGGAACCTTGGAGAAGCCACGGGGCCATCCACCAAGCGCTTGGCCCGTGCCTGGCAGGGCCCTCTCTGGCACAGCTCCTGCAGATGGCTGCTTGGTGTTTGAAGCCATGCACTGATCTGTTGCTGTCCTGTGATGTGGCCGTCACTGTTCTAGATGCTGTCAGGGGGCACAGTGATGAGCAAGGCAGACCTGCCCTCTGCTGTCACGGAGCTTTCATTCTCGTGGGAGAGAGAAATGGTTAGCAGGGAAGCAAATGAAGCTCATCATGGATTGCAAGAATGGCATCAGAGTTGGTTACGTGGGCCCTTCCGTAGTGGAGCAGAAGGGCCGGGTTGGGATGATTCCAAGGCCTGGCTCCTTCTATGCCCCTGGTGCTTTCTGGTGGGGAGGGACGAGATCGGGAAGGTCTCCCGGGAAAGCTGAGCAGCTTCTCCCATTCAGTCTGCCGGGGCCATGTCTGGGCTGGCAGACTTGCAGAGAGAGCGAAAGCTGACGCATGAGCCCGGGACGGGCCCTCTTGGTCATTCCACTTGCCCATCTCTGGGCTGCAGGCACACATCCTTCTTTTCTGCAGAGCAATGAGCCAGTCTGCACAGAGTCCCAGTCTGTCCATGTTGCAGCTCTGGCTGAGGCCAAGCCCGAGCCCGAGTTTTCTCCCTGATTTGCAACTTCTGATGAGGACCAGCCTCTCCGTGTCCCTCCGACAGGACACTGGACCGCTGTTCCTTTCCGGGACAGGATTTTCTGTTTTGTGGTGGTGGTGGTTGTTTTAGTTTTAATGCGCTCCTCCCTGCTGCCCCATCCTTCGCCCACCGCTGGTCCTTTTCCTGGTGGCCAGAGTCTGGCCTTGTGTGGACTTGGGCCGTTTTGCTGTGAGCTCTTGATCACCCGCGCTTCCAGGACCTTTGGGCATCACTGTCTGCTTGGCTTTCGACTGCCCAGAAAAGCTGGGAGTTGGGTAGTTGTGAGTGATTTTCCTGAGCTTCCTTGTGGAGTCTTCTTTTCTATTATACTTCACTGTCAGATGGGCCATTTGTCCTGCTCTTTGTGCCCCATCTTTCTGAAAAACCAGGACAAACAGGACCCTCGCTCCTGTGGAAACTCAGCAGTACCCTTCCTCCTACAGGCCTTAGAGACTGTGTTTTCTGACCCTTCTCCTTCCATCTTCCTCTTCAAAGAACAACGCTTTTGAAGCTTGCCTCACCCTGGTTTGATGCCGTGTGGGGAACTTCCAGTTACCTGCCTCCCAAAGGGGTCTGGGACTCACTTGGCTTCCAGAGCTCCCCTCCTTGCTCTCACTGCTCTCCCACCCATGAGCCGTGATGTTTAACCAGAGAAGAAGTCATTCATGCTGTGTTCATTTAACACTCCTACCAGGGCCCACAGGAAGGCTTTTGTTACTAAATTAATTTTCTTGGGGAGTGGGGTAGCTTGTTACTATTCTCATCCTTTTGATGTTGTTACCATTCCTTTAAAAATATATCTGCGTAAATGCGTGTGTGTGTGTGTGTGTGTGTGTGTGTGTGTGTGTGTGTGTGTTTAGACAGTTCTACATATAGCAAAGGGCTTTGGAATGAAGGGGCCCTCACAGGGCCTGGATTTAAGCCCTGGGAGCACTCGTGATCCTTTGGGCAAATATCCTCTTGTCCCAAATATCTACTGGCTGAAATTTGTACAGTTTTGTTTCAATCTTCATTTCATAGTTTCCCCCAGTTTCTGGAACAGCTTTGGGGTTCACTGTTTGCAGCATCCAGAGAAGAATGCAGTCATTGGATCCTTCCCTTAAAGACACAGGCTCTGGGAGGAGAGCCTTCCGTTGCCTGCCTCGTGCCTGTGG
This sequence comes from Ursus arctos, assembly GCF_023065955.2. Taxonomy (NCBI): domain Eukaryota; kingdom Metazoa; phylum Chordata; class Mammalia; order Carnivora; family Ursidae; genus Ursus; species Ursus arctos. The sequence goes on from NW_026622908.1 coordinate 4,168,686, forward strand.
CTTTCAGACCTCCGGTGTCTGAGGACGTCGTCCGGAGCTTTGAGGCCTCAGGGCCAAGGCTCCTGTTTGGAGTGCGCCTGTTACAGTCAGGATGGCCCGGGCCGTCGGCAGACCTCCTTTACTTGGCCCTAGCGTGGTGGAGAGCACCCAGGTTGCTTTGAAATAAGCAGTTTTATTTAAAACAAGTTTAATCCAAAAGTTGCCTCTGAGGTGGTCTGAATGGCAATCCCCTCTGCTCGTGTGTTTCAGCTGGGTAATTCAGCAGCCTGGCTTCGTCTGCCTGGCAACTTGTGGCTGGCAGGCACCCCCCTCGGGCCCCTCCACATGGCTTTGCCTCCCCCTGTAAGGAGGGCGCGGAGAAGGGGTGCTTTCCCTTGGTCTGAAACAGGACCAGGCTGCGCGAGGCTGCAGGGATGAGGAGGCCGTCTCTTCATCACTGTTAATTGAGGGTCTCCTGTGTGTCTGGTATATGGGAAGCCACTGGAGGCTTGAGAGCAAGAAAGTAATCCATGATTTACATGTTTTAAAGGTTCTCCTGGCTGCCTGTGGGCTGAAGTGGGAAGGATAAGCATGGAGCAGAGGCATGGGTTAGGAGCTGGTTCCAGTCCAGGCAGCCAGGCTGGCTCGCACGCTGCTAGGAGGCACCTGTGTGAGCAGACGGGGCACAGGCAGGCCCTCACTGGCTGCCCTTGCCATTTGCCCTCGGGCTCTAGATTCCCCGCACCATCAGCCTGCCTGCCCTAAGTGTGCCAGGCCCTGCTGAGCTCCTGCTTCGTGGCTGGTGATGTTCGGTCCACCTGGAATATTCTTTTCCCCTGCTTCCCAATCTTGGTGGTTCTGCCACTGCCTCACCCAGTGACCTTGGAAAAGTTACCAGATCTCTCTTGAGCCTCAATTTCTTCATCTCTGAAAGGTGATCATAGAGCCACCTCATGGGATTGGGAGGGAAACACGATATGCACTTGAGTGTGATCACTGCAGGCCTCTGCTTTGGTCTCCTGCTTCCCACCTTGCCCTGCTCTGTGTGCTCTCTGTCCAGTGACCCAGTGAGGTGGGGTCCACTCAAGTTGTACCCTCGCTCAGAACCCTCTCGACAGTAGCTTCCCGTCTTGCTCAAAGTAAAAACTAAATCCTCAGCATGGTACGCAAGGCTGCCTGGTGCTCCCCTGACCTCATCTCCTATCCCGGGGCCTGGCGGGTAGCCGAGCAGGCTGAGTCGGGCCGAACTCGCTATGGTGCCTGGGGGGTGGCACCCCCCTGAGTTATGCAGTGCACGACTCATGTGGCCGGATGCATGGATCCCGGCTGCCCCTCTCTTGTTCCACTCTGGCCACATCAGGGACCTCGCTGTTCTGCAAACATGCCAGGCCTGTTTGGGGCTCAGGCTCTTTCCTCTGACGGCTCCCTCTGCCTTGAATTTTCTTCCTCCAGATTATCCGTGTGGCATGATCACTCACCTTCTTCAGGTCCTTTCTTAAATGTCACCCTGTTTAACGTGTACCATTCAGCCCACTGCCTCCCAGATGTTTCCCTCTTTCCACTTTGATTTATTTTTCATCTTGGCTCTTACTATCATCTAACATAGTCTACATTTGACTTACTTATTTGGTTTATTGTCTCTTTTCTCGATAGAAGATAAGCTGCGAGAGCAGAGACTAGTGTTTAGCTCATTCACTGCTGTCTCCCCAGTGCCTCAAACGGTGCCTGGCAGGTAGCAGGGGCTCGCTAATGAACGCGTGACTGAGTTTGCACTAAAGCAAGTGAAGGGTTTGGTGTGTTTGCTTAGCACGTAGGAAGCACCCAGAGAGTGCCGACCACCTTTGTTTTCATGGTTGGTGTCGATTATCCTTCGGGGACCAGCTCGTCCGCAGGTTGAATTGCATCATGGCCACCTCTGCTCCTCGCTGCCCTTCCCTCTCTGGCATTTATCACACTACATTAGTGGGACTTGCCTCACTCTTTTCCCTGTATGAGCCCAAAGTCCTGTGGGGCAAAGACAGGCTTGTTGGGATTTGTATCCTTAGGACCCTGCACCTGTGGGGCAACGTGGAGTAGGCGCTCAGGCAGTGTCTATTGCTGGCAGCCATGACAGGCGGAAGGGGCTCTGCAGTCCCTAACTGGTGGGCCTGGCTGCAGCATCACTGCCTCCTGTGTGCACCCCCCCCCCCCCGCAAGGGGCGCCAAGAGAGAGTTTGACCACCACTTACATGATGAAATCTCTAATAGTATGTTTAGAACAAAGTTGGGGGAGCAGAGGGCCTCCTGTGCCTAGCCCTTTGGATGACGGTGTCTGGGTGACTTGCCAGTTCCACATGTGAGAGTCTGGCCCTTTGGCTGTTCCGGCCTCAAGGAGACAGTGTGATTCCATTTACGCTCCTTCAGTGGGGACCATGTGAGCAACACCGGAGGCTTTGGAGGAGGCAGGGGAGAAGCAGAGAGAGCTTGAGCTGGCCCCTAGGGAATTTGGGGTGGGAGAGGAGATCATGCTTCTGGAGCGTAGCCCCTGGCCAGTCCGGGGACAAGGGTGGGTGCCCTGGGAGGCATGAGCAGGTAGGTGATTTGGGCCCTATGAGGGAGGGCGGTAAATGCCAGGGCAATGAGTTTGGCCTCTTGTACTTGGCAGGAGGGGTCCAGATGCAGGATTCTGAGGGGCTAGGTGTAAGAATGAAGGGGGTCAGGGGAGGTGGGGAAGAGCTTTGGAGTCATTTGGCTCGTGTCCAGAGAGAGGTGTCTCGTGAGAGGCACAGGCGGCCTGCGAGTGCCATCAGAGACAAGCACTGGACCCGCAGGGTGGCAGAGCTTGAGTGGAAGCCACAAAGGGCAGGCGACTGAGGAGTTAGACGTGGGGGTTCAGCATGCACGGGGTGTTGTCCTTCAGCGGACCTGTTGGTATCCCCGGGTCACTGGCATTTTCCTGCCCTGCTCTGCGTGGACTCACCAATTCCTAAGCACTGGCGTGTACAGGTCGTGCTGGGCCGGTCAGCCCGGCTCATCCGTCAGCTTTGGACCAGCGCGCTCTTCAGAACAGCCTTAAACCCGGACACCGGCGAACTCAGGTTCAAGTGTCAGCACAGCCCATAACTCTCTGGGGGGCCTTGGGCAAGATGCTCATTCTCTTGGGGGTTCGCCTTCTTTATCTGCCAGGTTAGCACCACGCTAAATCCCTGCGTGCTAAACTGGAACCTCTTAAATCCCGCCTGCCTTGGGTCAGCATTAGCCCTGGAGGCCTGGGCGGGGCTCAGCCTTCAGGTGGGAGTCCTGGTGGCCACACTGTGGAGGGGACTAGGCTTGACATCGTCTTAAGGGTTTGAACATTGTTCTCTCACCCAGGGATTGATTCATTCTGCAAAATGAGGGAGGGTTCTCTTCCCATTCCCCTTGCCTGCTTTGGGACGGAATTCCTGAAGTGACCTTGGCTTTTCCCATTTCCTGTTCTGCTCTCCTAAACATGGCCCCTGCCCTATGCCCAGGGCCTCATTCTCATACGGCTACCACCTTTCTCTCTGACCTTATTGCGTGAGATTTCCTCTTACCTCTTTCCTGTCTTCCTTTGCATCTGACTTCAAGCTCTGGGCTTGATCTGCCCCGCTGGGGCAACCTTGATGGCATGAACATATATGCCTACATGTTTGCACTCCCTTTACTCTGAAGATTAATCCTCAGCCTGTTCCATGGGGCTCTGTCATTTTTATCATGCTCATTTAAGATGGCTGCATAATATTCTATCAGGGGAGTGCCTTCAATAAGCCATGAGTTTGTTATGGGGCGTTTAGATTGCTTTTAATTTTTGTTCTTTCAGCTAATGCTACATTAGCCATCTTGGCGTATTCCAGAATCATTTTATTAGGTTGGCATTTATCTAGCTAATGGCAATGGCCCAAGATCAGACAGAGAATCAGAATTTCTTTTTTCAAGAAAAACGTCGTGAAGATATATTTAAAATTTACTTTAAATGCTAGGAATGTTTTTGTTGGATTTTCCATTGAACAAAGAACAGGGTAACAGCAACATGAAACGAGACGTACGTGAAAGGCTGGATATTTACAAGCAATACGTGACTCGTTTGTTCTTCAGTGTGGAGGCGAGCCAGTACGTTCTCTTAAGGAATAATTTCTCTGCTCAAATTGAGGAATTCGGTATCCCTATAGCTTTGATGCTGTGTTAAAACAATAGAATAAAATAAACAGTGATCCCTTCTTAACGATGTTTTTAAGAAAGGCCCTAAAACAAGAGAAAGTAAATGGGATTTTTTTAGAAACAAACATGTCTCCTTAAGCCAGAGTGAGCCTGTCAGGAAGGGCTTTCAGCCGTGAAAGCAGGTTGCGAAGTTGCTGAAAGGGTTTGGCTTTTTGTTGGTCGTAAGGAAACAACCAGAATGAAACTGACAAACGAGCGTCACTGATGGGGTTCCCAGTGCTCTTTTTAGCCTGGAACCCACGTGGCTTTGGGGTAGTGGGGACGGCTTCGGGTGCCCCGCTGATCTGTTGTTGCCGTTTCAGTCTCTGGTTGATGAGTACGTGGACCGTTTCAACCTAATCGAGCAAATGTCAGCTGAGTCTTCACAGTGCATAAGGTTGCGGGGAAGAAAAATTGGGAAAGAAAAAACCTAAGGCACCACCCTTGTTTCTGAGGAGCTCATGAACTGGGAGTGGGAAGGATACAACAAGTCTAAAACCGATGCTCCTTCAAGGGCGACTAAGAAGAGGGGCGGGGGCAGTGAGCCCCACCCTGTTATAGAAGGGCCGAATTCCGTTTCCCTGGGAGGCTAGGGCGGGGATGGGGGGTGGTCAAGGAAGATGTTATGGAGGAATTGCTTTGGTCAGCACCTTAAAGGACTGGCTGAGATGGGGACTGGACGTTGCCAGCAGAGCTGACACGCTGATAGGGGAGATGGAGATGGGAGGACATGGGGATATGTTTGGGGTTTGGCTGTGTTTTTGGGTGTGTGTCAGATGGCAGGCACGGTTCGAAGCACTTCCTCTATAGTAGCTCATCTCATCTCTACGGTGACCCGAGGGAGGCGCTATCACTGCCCCCATTTTGCAGATGAAGAAATAGACATAAAGGAATTCATTAGCTGCCCAAGAGCATCCTGCCGTAAAGCGAAGATCAGACCCAGGTGGTCTGGCGCCAGCATCTCTGCTTCTAAGCACAAAGCTGTCCTGCCTGTGATGTCGGGGAAGAGCAGGCACTAGAACCAGAGGCTTGGAGTACCGGTGATTCGGGGTATGTAGGTGGAAGAGGGGTCAAGGTGGGGATGAGAGGGATTGCAGGGGTGGGGGTGGGGGAGTTTGCTGAGAGCCAAGAGGGGCCACAGGAAGAAAGAGTTTCAGGGAGGGGTTTGTCAATAAGGCCCAGCACAAGGGCCAGCAGAGTTCCAGGAGGTGAGATTTAAGAGCAGTTCTGAGCCAAGGAGAGAGCCGGGCGGGCCTCTGGAGAAGGCAGCCAGGCTGCAGATGGTGCAGTGCTGTTCATTCTGGATGATTCTGTGTTTTGAAGGTGGGGAAGCAGGCACAGGTATTGGGTATCATTGTCTGTGTCCTCGTCTCAGTAGAAAGAGGGGAGCATGACAGAGAGGGGCAGGTGAGAGCTGGCACTGCTAATTTGGCAAACCCAGTGGCTTTTCTGCAGCCTAATGATTTTTGAAAGCTGTTGGCAATGCTGAGGCCCAAGTGTGATTCCCTTATCTGAATGCTGTAGCAATCGCTGTTTTTCCTGGAAAATTGGGCCCATGTGGGCCCTGTGTGTGGTTTATTTGAGTTCCATTTTTATAACCTTATTACCTTGTCCCCATGATGCAAGAGGCCGCTCTTTTCTCGAGCTTTGCTGTGAAAATTGTTTCTTAAAAGGCACAAAGCGATCTCTCATCATTTGGGTGGTGTTCTTTCCATAGTAGCACTTTTCTGCAGACACTGCACACACTTTTCATCACCCCTGACACCAGTTGTCATATTTTTCTGATCGTTGGCAATTTACTGAGAACTTTTAGGCAGCTTTTAAATCGCACTGCTTAGGTGTTTGTCACGATTTCTCCCAGGAGAGTTTGTGCGTGTACATATCCATTCAACTCCTACCAATGACCTTGCTGAGGCCTGACACCCCATCCTGTCCTCTTGAGTTGATAACAATAGCAATTAGCATTTGTGGAACCTGAGCTGTTAGCAGGCCCTGTACTAAGGGATTTATGTTCATGATCTCAATTATTCCCAGTCTCTATAAAGAAAGTACTATTACTTCCCCCATTTTACAGATGAAGAAAATGCATATTAAAGAGGTAGAATAGCTTGCCTCAGGTCCCACAGCTAATAAATGGCAGATCTAGGCCTCACTGGAGGCCTTTCTGACCTTGGAGCCCAGGTATTGCATTCATACATTCATGTATTCATTCATTCAACAACAAGTGATTGTCTACAACGTGGCAAGCACTGTGCTAGGCCCAGGGGGTCCAGCCAAGGGGAAAAAGCAAAAATTTCCTGCCTTCGGCTCACATGCAACATCGGGGACACGGAGGGGAAAAGAAAGTCCGTTATCCAGTATGATAATGAGGACTATGGCGAGGAGGTTGGCTAAGAAGCGTTGGGAGAATTTTAGAGTAGTCAACGTAGGTCTCATGGGGAAGGAGACCAAACTGTTAGGAGAAGTAGCAAAAAAGGCCCACATCTCAGTGCATCAGCTCAAGGAAATTTTCTTGGTTTACAATAAAACTGTATTTCTTCGTACAGAAAGATTCCAGTGTGGCTGCTCCTTTCTTGTGGTTATTGAGGGGACCCCCCCTTATATCTTATGGCTCTGCCTTCTTCAAGGCCTTCCGGTGCTTCCCATTCAGCTGGACGATGAGTAAAAAGAGAGGTCTTGTGGGGGAGTTTTTATGGGCCCGTCTGGAAGAAGCTTGCGTCTCTCCCACCCGTTGGTCAGAACTCAGTCATATGTTTGCTCCTACCTGCAAAGGAGGCTGTTGGGAACTAGGGTCGAGCCATGTGCCCCCAAGAAAAAGGAAATGGGTTTTTGTGAACTTGGAGTGCATGCCATAGCGAATGAAGTGAAGTGAGTCATACGTGTCACTCGGGAAAGAGCATCAGGGAGTGGGAACCGCAGGGTCAAGGTGGCCAGCGTGGCTGGGGGACGGGGAGGAGAGTGGCAGAAAGTGAGGGCAGGGACGTCATGGGGGCGGAGCCATTGGGTCATTGTCTGGACTTGGTTGCACTGGGAATGACCAGGCGGGCCAGGAACATGGCAGGGTTTTTGAAAGAGGACTGACATGGTTTGAGTTACATCTTGAAAAGATCACTCTGCCTGATGTGTTGATTGACTGAGGGAAGAGAAGTTCGAGTCCATTGGAGTTGCCCCGCTGAGTGACGAGAGTAGCCAGCTCCCGACGGATGGTGGTGGGGGCGGGATTTGAGATCTGTCCTGGAGGTGGAACCACAGGGCTTGCTGTGGGCTTGGTGGGGGGTGTGAGACAGAGAGAGGAGTCGGGCTTGTTCTGAGGTTTTGGCTTTCGCCTAATGACTGTTAGCCTCACTTTCTCCCTGCAGAAGAGGGGAATGTTTTGAGGAGAAGATATTTGAATGCCCTCTGGGCCCTGACCTATCTCACAGTAGGCTCTCTTCCTGCACAGTACTTTCTCTAGCACAGCCAAGCAATTCATAGTCTTTTTTTTTTTAAGATTTATTTATTTATTTTAGAGAGAGAGTGCACACAAGCATGGGGGAGGGACAGAAGGAGAGGGAGAGAGAGAATCTCCAGCAGATTCCTCAGTGAGCACAGAGCCCAACACGCAGCTCGATCCCACCACCCTGAGATCATGACCTGAGCCGAAACTGAGTTCACTGCTTAACGGACCGAGCCACCCAGGCGCCCCCACCCACATTCTAACGGAGCTTTCAGACAGAGGGACAGCACCCGCGGCTCCTCCCAGCACAGGGTGTGGATGAGACAATGTAAGCAGTGGTCCCACATCATCATCTGGAATCTTTGGGCCAAGCCTTGGGGCCCCCGGATGTGGAAGGGCCTGATGTTCCCTGTGGGGGGCTGAGAGATGCCTCTAGAAACCACTTCCAATCCCTGCTGTCTGTAATGTAAGAGCACATGTGTGTTTGGGAATGGGAATGGAAACAGCTTCCCTGGTCCTTCCTTGGCCATCATGACCTGTCCAGGCAGAAACTAGAAGTGGAACTCTTTAATAGGCAGTGATCTCAGTGGGAGCATAAAGGGGGAGAAAGTCCATCTCAAACAGAGCAGGGCGTGAGTCATGGCAACAAACGTGGCATGCCAACTAGGTGCTGGGCACTGGCTAGGTAAGTATTTTGTTTTCACCGGAGAGCAACACAATACTGTTTCTGTCCTCGTGGCAGAGGTAAACCCATGTGGATAGACCGTAGAATGATTCGTTGGAAGACATTTTATTTACGCCTAAGTATTTATTTTTAGCAATTGTGAATGGCATTGTATTTTTAATTTTGGTGTCCATGTGTTCATTGCTAGTGTATAGAAATAAAACTGATTTTTAAAAATTGTTTTATCTTATATCCTGCATCCTTGCTAAACTCACTAATTAGTTCTAGGAATGTCTTTTGTGTATTCCTCAGGATTTTGTACATAGGCAATCATATCGCCTGCAAATGGAGATTTGTTTTATTTCTTCTGTGCCCATCTGTATGTTTTTTATTTCTCTTTGCTGTCCTTTGTGCTGACTAGGACCTCTAGTACCATGCTGAATAAGATTGGGAAGAGTGGACGTGATTGTCTGTCCCTAGTCTTGGGGGGAAGGCAGTCTTCCAACATCAGGTAGATTGTTAACTGTAGGGATTTTTGCAGATGTCCTTTGCCCTTTGCTGGTATGGTTGGGGGTCGAATAGGGTTTTCTGTGGTGCTTGGTTGCAACAGAGTGGTTACCATCTAAAAGTTTTCTGTCTTGCTAGGGGGCGCACGCTTTTGTTCAGGCATTTTGTGTGTGTGTGTGTGTGTGTGTGTGTGTGCACGCACACATGCCTTCTGCATTTCTAGATTGCTGGCTTCTTTAATTCCAAGTCTGGGATATATGAGGCGCGCGCGCACACACACACACACACACACACACACACACACACACACAATGTAAAAAGAAAGAAAGAAAGTGCAGGGAACTCACCATGGTGTCATTCATTCCTGAGGTCCTGAGATCACTAACTGGTCTGCCTTCTTCACTCTGGCTTTCAGACATTTCCTGTACTGTCCAGGAGTTTTCTTTGCACTCCGTGTTCCTGGAAGTGGCAGTGGTTGGGAGCAGCCAGAGAGTATAGGTTGGGGCCAGTTTGTGGGGCGGCTTAAGGTCCCAGGGGCTTGATTCTGTCGGTGGTTGATTCTGAGAGCTATAGAGCGGTGAGGAGGGATGGGTGGGTGAGGGAGGGGCAGAGAGACCGGGAGGCTGTTGCCAGGGTCCAGGTAGTAGATAATGGGGTCCGTGCTGTCACAGCAGACATGGCTCAGAAAGGAAGGAGAGGAAAGTGCACATGGCAACAAGGAAGTGCGAGGTGATAGGTTATGGATGAGGTTTCTAGCTTGGGGAACCAGCTAAGATTGGGACAATCATGAGGCGCCCGAGTGCAGTAGAGCGGAAATACGCCAGGCATTTGAGAGCACATCTGGGAAACCGGACTAACGGTGCTGCCCTTCAGCGAAGGCTCCATAGAGCTACAAGTCTGGCTGCTATGTAAGAATGCAAGGAGCCTGCGCTCTGGGCAGAGGAAACGCTGTGGGAAAGGACGCTGGTACGGGTAGTGGCATGGTGGGCCTGTTGGGACCCCCCGCTGGCTGACACGTAAGTGGGCAGTTACTGGTTCCATAACTGGGCAGGATGCTCTAGGAGTTCACAAAAGAAAGAGGTTCCAGAAAGGGAGTCGGTGCCGCCAGGGGTCCGTCTGGCCACTTGTCTTCTGTTCTTTGTATGTTGGCATCCGTCTTTCCTCCTGCAGACAGACCACCCTCCTTGTGGGGGCACCACTGCTGACAGCCCCGGTTTAGCGGCTGCGGGGAAGTGGCTGCATCTGTAGCTCAAATCTAGACCAAGTCTCTGATTGGCTTAGGTCGGGGGTGTGCTTATCCCTTGGAGCCAATCGCTGTTGCCAGGGGGTGGAGTACTGCAGTGTGGGCTGGATCACTTGCCCACCCGTACTGGGGCATTCATGGTCTTTTTAGGAAGGTGGAAGAAAAGTGTCTATGGAAGATAAAAAAAGAATATTTACCGTGGCTTCCCGTAATGTGTTTTGAAGAACTTATAGTACATCAGTGTAGGAACTCTTTGGAGAATTTTAAGCGGGGGACTTGATCAAATTTAGGTTTTATTAAAATCATTTCAGACACTGTGTCTGGGGTTGCAGTCGGGAATAAGTGACTAGAGGTGGGGAGACTGGGTAGGAGGTTGTTGCTAGAGCTCCAAGGAGAGCTGACGAGACCTGAACTAATTAAAGTCCTTAGTTGTTTCATTTGGACCTCACCTCCAGCCACAGCACCGGTGAAGAGGAGGAGTAGGATAAAGTCTAGAGACAATCAGGCAACCGGGACTTGGTGACCAGCTGGAGGATGCAGGAGGAAGAGGGGCTTAAGGAGGATCACCCCCCCCCAACACCGCCACCAAGGGGGTAATAATTATTCTCTGGAAGGCTGGATTTATCTTTGGAAACTAGTTATTAAGTGGTGGCAGACTTGATATATCTTATTCGCTCCTTGAGAAATGTGAATGTTGTTGGCGTTTTGTGGTGCCTTAACTGGAAAAGAAAACTGATTGATTGTACTTTTCTCCCTTTAAAAAGTTTCCTTTCTTTATGAACTCAGATAGTAGGAGCTGCAGCTGGGACTGCCAGTTGAGAGATAGATGGGAGGAGGACCCTGGCCTGAAGACTCTTGGTCCCCCCAAGCCTGTCCCTGGGCCTGCAGGTCTACTTTAGAAACGTTCATCCCTTTGGCATTGTCCTGCTACCAAGGCTTTTCAGGATTTTAAGCAAAGAAACGACCTGATCTGACTGATGTTGTGACCAGTTCCCTCCTGAACTGGGAATTGACTGTGGATGGAGGGAGGAGTGACACCAAGAGCTAAAGCAGGGAAGCAGGCACACCTGTTGAGAGGCTCTCGCCATCATCTGCCTTGGTAATGGTGGTAGGAGTGGGAAATGGTCATATTCTGAATATATTTTGAAATACAAACCAATGTTGGTGAGGACTGGACTATGACGTAAGAGAAAGGAGACAAGAATGGCTCTAAACCTTTTGGCCAGGGCAACTGGAAGAATGTTGTCTTAAATTGAGATGGGGAAGGCTTGGAGGAGCAGGCCTGCAGGAAGGCCAGGGTTCTGCATTGGATATGTTAAGTTTGACACATTGAACGTGACTTACACAGAGCTCCTATCTATGTGATATCTTACTGGAGGTAGGCAGTCGGATATATCCTACTAGCCAGGAGTTGAGAGGAGAGGTCTAGGCTTGGAGAGGAATCTGGGCATCCTTAGCATACAAATGATGTCTGAATCCCAGACACTAGGTGAGACCAACTTGGGTGGGGGTGTAACAGGAAGGTATTACAGAGAAGATATGAGAACAAGGCCTGAGCCCTAGGGCACTCCAACATTAAGAGGTGGGGAGATAAGGAAGACCCAGCAAGGGAAAGAGTAGCTAGTGAGGTGGGTGGAAAACCAAGGGTACTATCCTGGAAGCCAAGTGCAAAGGGTCATCCAACAAGAGGGAATGGTTTAATGGTATCCAAAGCCATAAGACAAGGTCTGAGACTTGCTCACTGGATCCAGCAACATGGAGGACAGGCCCAATGCCTGCTTTTAGACCCCAGCTTAACCTTTCAAATAAGTCACAGTTTCCCCATTGAAGAAGAATACAGTGGTGCAAAACAGATCATATAAGATTGATTGAAATAAATCCAAGAAAGAAGACAGTGCCCTGGGAGTCTAGTAGAAGGGGACAGTATTTCCGGCTTTGGTGGGGAGGGTTGGGGTCAGATTCATTCATGTCTTCATTCATCATTTATTCATTCCACAAAAAATTTTATTGGGTTTCAGAGACTTATGGTGGGGAAGGGAGAAAGTGGAGTTAATTGTTTAATGGGTATAGAGTTTCAGTTTTGTGGGAAAGGAGTTCTGGAGATGGATGGTGGTGATGGTTATACAACAGCATGAATGTACTTAATACCACGGAGCTGTACACCCGAAAATGGTTACAATTATAAATTTTATGTCATGCGTACTTTACCACACACACACACACACACACACACACACACACACATCAGAGAAGAAAAAAAGCATATTGGCCCCATCATGACCTTGGTCTGGGATATAATGTTGGGAATGGATGGCATTTCAATAGGAGATGATATGGAGAGAAGGGGAGAAACACATCCAGCCGGAGGGAGTACAGAGAGGGACGGGACCTGCTGTCAGCTGTGTTTGTCTGGATTGTGGGGTCAGGAGCGGAGGCCGTGTGAGCGGAGGCTGGGGACTCAGGCCGGGCCGGTCGGTGCAGGCCTGGCAGGCTGCTTGCGGAGCTGGGCTTGCCTTCTTAGATTCTGGGAGCCTCTGAAGGCTCTCTGCCCAGGGGAGTGCCATTCCGAAGGTGTGCATTTAGAAGATTAATGTCATTAATCCTTCCTGTTAAACCATTGCTTATTAAAAGCAGTGGGATTGAGGCATGCATTTCTCTAGGGAAAATTGTGGCCTAGCAGAATTTTCAGCACCCAGGTACGTGTTCATGTGTTGAGTGAGTTATTTTTCCACCCGCTTTACAGACACTTCTTGAGGACTACCTAAATGCCCATGGCATCCTAGGCAGTGGGGTGAGAGAAGGCGTACATTTAATAGGTCTCTTCTCTTGAAAAGCCTGTACTCTAGAGACCCCCATTCCTAAATAAGAAATTATGCTCCCATATGTCATGTGTTACCATAAATGTCTCACCAGAGTTCCATGGGAACTGAGAGGAGGAGGTGCCTGGCTTGCTGGGGGAAAGCCTGTCCAGTGGATTGGAAAGATGAGCGGGGTTTTCTAGTCAAAGTAACAGAAATGGGCATCCTGAGAGGATGGTAAATCAAAACTTATTGGGGGCTGGAAATTTAAAGACAATGTGTCAGTATTCTCTCTTAAGGCTAAACTCTTCTCTCGTTGGCTTGTAGGTGGTGCTGGCTAGAGCGCACACTTTCAGACCCACACTTCAGTTTTCAAATGTGGAATCCTGGGCCTTCACCGGTAAGTTTGTCTGATGCCTTCTTACCGAATTATGCTATTGAGGGTCGGTATTTGGAATCAAGGGCAAGGCAGTTATCATTGAGGCGGCTCTGTGGAGGTTACCGAGCCTGGACTCGAGAGAAGCCTGTAGTACGGGCAGAAAGGAGGCCCACAGGAGAAGCGAAATTTCACTGCTTCTGTGATAGATGCAGAGAGGGGAGCCAGAGGAGGGGCATCCAGGGAGAAGGGGATGGACACAGCTGGCCTCATGGAGGGGTGGGATTTTAGCTGTGTTTTGAAGGAAAAATCGAGAAAGGAGTGAAATAAGCTTTTTGGGTTTGAGAAGTTGGTGTAAGATATAAAGAAAGTGGGCTCACAGCAGCACACTCATCACAGGAGACCCTCATCCAGAGGGGTCACGGGCAAGAATTTGGGCAGGATACGATCACTCCAGACCAAGGTCAGCAAACGTCTTCTGCAAAGGGTCAGATGGTAGATATTTTTGGCTTTGCAGGCCATGGGGTCTCTGTCACAGAGACCCAGCCCCGCTGGTGGAACATGACAGCAGCCACAGCTAATCCCCGAATGAATGGGTGTGGCTGGGTCCCAGGAAAGCTCTGCTTACAAGAATAGATGGTAGGTAGGATTTGCCTGTGGGCTCCAGTTCACAGTCTCCTTCTCTAGACCCTGAATGCCAGGCTGAGGCACTTGGACTTTGTCCTGGAGGCACTGGGCAGCCATTGAGGTTATTTGGGGCAAAGAAGTGAAATGGCAGAAGTGACATGCTAAGACCTTTCATCTGATAGCTGGATCAGAGGCGTGCGACCTGTTCCAAGGGGCAGCAGTAATCCACATGTGACATCGTGTGATTAACAGTGGTTCAAATGGGAGCAAAGTACCCATAGAAGACAGATTGCAAAGGGAGAACTGGAGGAGTTACAGTCTTCTTAGGCTTTAAACACAGGAGCCGAAGAGAATGAGGTGTGGTAGTTCACAGGGGTACCATTGACAAATGTAGAGCCTGGAGACGGACAGGGGTGCCTGATGTACCTGGTTTCAGATACACTGAGCTTGCGACGACAGTGCTTCATCCACAGGAAATGTCCAGTAGACAATTGGAGATGCGGGGCTGAAGCTGGACCGAGGCTTGGTCCAGAGATGGAGGAGGGAAGCCGTGGGATTAAGTGAGATCCCCCCGTGGCGAGCAGAGAGCTGAGCCTGGGGGAGTGTGCGGAACTCCGGATGGTGGTGGAAGAGAACCAGAGGCTGAGGAGGAGAGAGTCCCATGAAGGGAGGAGGAGGGGGTAGCAGAGACTCTGGAGAAGGACTTGAAGCAAGGCTGCTGAGTTCGTGACAAGTCGGTTACAGATGGCCTTGCGGAACACGGTGCCACGGAGGAGAGTGGGGGCCGAGGGCTCCAGGCTGCCCAGGGCCGCACGTAAATGCAGGGCAAAGACTCAGAGAGATTAGCGGAAGAGGCCACTCAGAGGGAGTCTGGTGAAAGAAGGGAGACACACGTACGATTTGGACACTTGCGTGTCCCAGCCGGCTTTTCTTTAGCTCTGGGCAGGCACAGCATGCCGCAACCAGTTCTCATTTCCTTCTCTGGAGCCAAGCTTTGTGTGGGGGGTTGTGTGTACATTGGGCTTTGTGATTGTGTTCTTCTGCTCCCTTTGAGGTGTGGCACTCATGGCTCTGCCACAACTTGCACCATGGAATCCAGCCCACATCTGGACGGTTGCCATAAGACAAGATGTGATCTGTTGGGGAGATCGTGGCATTTGCCTCAATTGAGGGAGAAAAGAGGGTGGACCAAGGAACCGAAACGAGACTTCTTACTGCCGAGTCTGCCCACGTGGGGGACTTAGAGATAATTGCTCAAGCCATCCAACCCCAGATGTCAACTTGTGCTCTGGGTGTTTCGAGCTGGGTTGGTGTGAATATAGCAGTTGCAGATCTGGTCATAACAGCAACAAGTGTGACTGGCTTAGAGCCACCATTTATTGAACTCCCACCACGTACCGGGCTCGGTGCCGGGGGCTCTGTACTCGTCATTTTATGTCATCTCTGCAATGGCCCCCAACAAGGGGAATGAGGATTGACACTTCAGCAGTGAGGAGATCAGATCATAAAGAGGTTGAGTACCTACCCAAAGTCACAAGAGATTTGAACTCATATCTGACCCCTGGTCTACGCTGCTCCCTGTTTTCTCTCGCCTGAGTCTGGGATTTCTCCTCCTACTTACGTAGAAGGACTAGAGACAGATCGAGCCGTACAGGTTCGCTATTCAGAGCCTAGAGTGGGTGTTTCCCCCTCTTAGGGGTCTGTGGAGAGGGTGGAGGAAGCGTGGGATCTCTGAAAGAAACCAAGACCTAACCTCAGATACTTTAACTGTTTCCCCAGGTAAAATTTTCCTTTAGTTGGAGAAGGCGACAGTCTTGGGTTTGGAAAGGAAATAGCACTGGAAGGCATGACAGTCAGAACCCAGGCCTCGCTCAATGGCAATTGTCATCTACTTTTTATTTAAATATTTGGTATTTCTCTCTGCTCACCTCCGACTTTCAGCTCTGAGAGCAGGGTCCTGTTTGTCTTATTTACCCCAACTCCCCCAGCATCTAGCATGGTTTTGTCATGTAGGATGAACTCAGTAAATATTTGTTGTTTCTAAAGAGTGAGGAGGCTTGGGACATGGTGTTTAACCTCTGTGTGCCTGGCACTGCTCTTGGCACTGTGGTTCTGGAGGTGACAAAGGACAAGTTCTCTGTCCTCGTGAGGCTACTCATGAGAATGTTTCTAGTAGGGGAGACAGAATAAACGTGTGAGATGTGTAATGGCATGATAATGCTCTGAAGTAAAATAAAGTGAGAGGAGGGGGTGGAGGGTGATGGGGCCACTAGTTTAGTCAGGGTCATCAGGAAGGCCCCGAGACCAAGAAATGAAGCAACACAGAGTGGCTTTTGGGGGCAAAGTCATAATGATTCTCTTTGAGGGTTCTACAGACGTCAGCTGAACTGTCAACACTTCTTAATTCTTTTGCTGGACCACAGTGGCTAACAGCTAACCAGCTGCTCCCAGCAATGTGGACCCCCTGTTGGGGCCCCATGTCTGCGGCCCGCTGAGTGCTCCCTTCCCCTCCGTGGTAGGTGCCCAGTCTGTTCACCTGGCCTGCCTCTCCTGGTTCTCCTCCAGCCTCAGAGACCTTGCCTCCGCAAGCCTGCTTTGCCACTTCTCTTTCCTTTGTCCTTACTCTTCATAAGGCTCTGCTTGGTCCCTTTCTCATTGCCACAGGGATGGTCCCCGGGTGAGGCCCTGTGCTGCTCACCTCCACCCTGCAGTCCCCCAGGACTGCAGAGCCAGCCCAGAACCTCCTCCCAGGCCACACCACTGACTGCTGCCCGCAGGTACCTGGAGCTCACTCCGGCCCTTGCTGCCGGTGCGGCCGTCTCCCTGTGCTGCCGGCCTGGCCTTCGGCGGCAGCCCCAATGTGTGTCTCCTGCACGGGCCGTCCCTAGCTTTGGCCTTTCCTCAGCGGTCATGCTCTATTTGTTACTGTGGCCTGCTGAAGAGGGCACCTTCTGATCGGTCCACTCCCTTCTCCTCCTTCCCTGCTCCTTCACTCAGGACTCATCATTTGGATTTCTTTCAGCAGCCTCCTAACTGGTCTTCCTGTGTCCATGTTTGTTCTCCCTCGTCCCACCCCCACACTCCTTATCAGGCTGATGTTTCTAACTCACTCATCTGCTCATGGCTTTCTCCTGCTGCAGACTCTCCGAGGGCTCCTCATTGCTCATGGAATAACACGGGGGCCCCTTCGGTGGGCCTGTGGTCTTTCCTGATCGGGTCTTTGGCCACGTTCCTCATTTCACTCCTTCCCTACCCCGGATTTCTAACCTCAGCCCAGCCTCTCGCCAGCCATCCCCACTGGGCCCTCCTGGGAATGCCCTCCCCCTGCTCCCCATTTCAGCAGCTCAGACAGGCTTCTACTCTTTCGGACACCTTCCTTCCCACCCTGCCCCTCTCTGTGACCTGGACATGACCTTCCTTCTGGCTCCCAGAACACTGCCTTTTTCTCTCCCAAAGCACTTACCAGCATAACTGTTGATTTCCTATTCGTCATGCTCAGTAAACTGCGCTCCTTAAGGACGGGGACGACACATGCGTGCACACACACACACACACACACGTATGCACATGTGCATACACACTATCTCTGGGTTCTCGGTGCCACAGCACAGTACGCCTGGCTCGGGAAGTGTTTGTTGAAGGAGCAGGGATAGCAAAGTCTGTTTGGGCAGCCAAACAACAGATTTATAATGGGATCGAATGTATTTGGAATTCGAGGTTCATGGGCCATTGCATTGGGCGGGGCCACCCCTCCCCTCAGCTTTGAGTACAGGAGGCATTGCTCTGGGTTTGGGGTCGGGGCTTCCTGTTGTGTCTCCCGGCATCCTGAGGCCTGAGGGATATAAATTCTCTATAATCTTTGCCCCGGATTTAAAAAAAAAACTCCTGTTGTTGATGGAATAGTAATAGCAATTCAGAATGGAAAAGAATCCGCCAAGGAAAGCTCAGGAATGAGGTCTACCCAGCTTCAGCTGGGTAAGTCCCACACTTCCTAAATTAGCCAAAATAATGATTCTTGCTAACCACCGACAGCTTTCCTCCCCATTGTCTAGCTGAGAACGCTTTTCTGGCTAGGGGATGAGGGACAGCTAGTGGTCCTTTGTGGCGATATCCCAGGGCTTCTTCATCTGCATTTGGAACCTTGTCAAGTCCTGGGTGAGCACTGAGGAGCTGCGAACAGCCAGGGGCTCTGACCTGAGATGCAGGGCAGGGTCTCTATCCCCCATGGGAGCTGGCACCATACACCTGGCCAGTCGCCAGCATATGTGCTCCTGTTCCCTCTTTAAGAAGCTCATTACACCTTCTCCATTTCCTAGTTCCGCTGCAGAACTGGGAAATTGTACCGAGAAATGCGGCTTTTGCGTGGGGACTCACAGTAATCTGGGAAGGTTTCCTAGAGGAAGGAGCCATTCTTACCACAGAGGTGTCCTGCTGACCAGGGTGCTTCAGCAGGCACTTGGAGCTGCTGTCCTCTCCTGGAAAGACTTAGGATGCTGCTTTCCCTTTCAGGAACTTTCCAGAAGCTGTTTCCACTGCATGGATGCATTTTCCTTCTGGCTTGCCTTGTCCGTGCCCATTCTCCCTGATTCGCCTCCTCCTAGGAAGCCTCCCCTGACCTCCCTGCTAAGAGACCTGGGTCCTGTCGTCACCATCACCGTTACCGTTGTATACTGCCTGTTGATTGCTGGCCATGGGCCAAGTGCTGGCAGAGTGCTTGGTGGGCAAGCACTTGGTACCAGGGCCTTGGTAGGTGTTGGCTGCGGTCAGGGTCACTTATCATCCCACAGACCCCTTTAGAAGGCACTGAGGCCCAGATAACACAGGACAGGCGAGCGCGGGTTTGCTGCAGGTGCCTGGCTGGGCTGGGCTCTGAGCCGTTCTTCCTGTGCCACCGTCCCTCGGCCACGCATGTGCGCAGCCTGCCCTCCTGCTCGTTTGCAGTGCTCGCCACAGAGGCCGGTCTCCGTTTATTTGTGTGGTTGTAGGTGAGCGAATGTTTGCTCCCCTGCCCCCCAACCCTGGGCAGCCCGGCGAGCCCAGGACTGCAGCGGCCTGCCCTCTAGGTAGGTGCACCGCACACACTTGACCCGCAGCCTGCCTGACGCCCGCTCTTTCTCTGTGCCGCCCGTGCCACAGGCATCTGGCCCGGGGACCGAAGAGGGGATCCCTGGGGGGCCCCGCATGTGTGAGCCTGTACCCTCACCTGTTTCCACGTCAGAGCCGCTCTGCTGGGGAATCGTCTGTGCCTCGGCAGAGTCCCTTCCTCTCAGACCCTTAGGCCCACTCCCTTTGTCCTTTTCTCCAACTTGTGAGCCCCTCGTCCTCCTGAGGAAGTGGACCCCATTGTCCCCCTAGGATGGAGCCAGCACCTTCCTCTGCTCCTCTGGGCCCGCACACACTGTGGGGATGGCTCTGACCACCGAGGGTCATCATGACCTGTGTGCCTGCGCTCCTCGTCCTTCTAGAGCCCCAGGGGCCAGCCGTGGTGTGGTGTCTGCAGCCGGGCAGCACCTTGTAGGGTCGGCGGGGGGGCGATCTGCAGAAGCCGGTGAGGGGGACAGAACTCACTACCTTACGAGCAGCTGCTGGTGCGGCTTGTGTGTGAGTGTGCCTGTGTCGGTGAGTGTGTGTGAGTGAAGGGGTGTGCGTGCTTCTCGCTCCGTGTTTGTCTTTGCATAATTTATCCTGGCGCACATTAAAGACTGTGTCTCCCTCTCTCCCGGGTCTGATGCGGGGCCTTGAGGAAGAGATATTTCATAGCCACGGGCTAAGTATTTTCTCCTCTCCCAAGCTGCAGGAGCCTCCCCTTCCCCCCAACCCCCCTCTTCGGTACCTCAGTGACCATTTCACAGGGTTGTTATGACTGTCAGCACCCACTTCCCAGACCCCCTTCAGATAGCAGTGCCGCAAAAGCCCCGTCTGGACCCCAGCAGGCTGGGCTACCCTGCTTAGGCTGGAGGCAGGGAAGCTGGTCCCCCGGGGGGCACTCACCGGGCCTCCAGGGCCCTCTGGGGCCAGGCTGGCTGAGCTCTGCGTGACTCACCCTGGTTTTGAGTGGGAAAAATAAAAATAAAAAAAGTGGCTTCTGACCAAATGGGGAAAGTGGGCATGGGGGAGGAGCGGCAGGAGGACGTTGGCCACGCCTTGGGTACGTTTGCCAGCAGCAAACCGAGATTGGCTTAAAGCACAGACTCCACCTTTAAAGGGGACCCACATGCTGGTCTCAGGCTCTGGCCCTGGAATGTCAGCTCCATGCCTGCGAGTGATGTGATTCGGACAACCCACCCAAGTTCTGTAGGCCTCAGTTTCCTCACCTGTAAAATTGGATGGTGATAATAGTAATCATCGTGATGAGGTTCTTGTGAGGGTGAGATGACAATTGCTGAGCCCCGGCATGTCGAAAATGCCAAGGATCTGTTACTGGTGTTCTTTAAAAGTCGTATCGTTAATAACAACTGTAGGACAACTTCAGACAAGGTACAAAGTCTAAAATGCAGCTAAGGCCCTGAGGAGTGAGATAAGGTATAGGAAAGGCACTCTGTGAATTGCAAATTACACGCAGATATTGTTATTAGCAGAAATATAACTTACTAGGGGCGCCTGGGTGGCGCAGTCGTTAGGCGTCTGCCTTCGGCTCAGGGCGTGATCCCGGCGTTATGGGATCGAGCCCCACATCAGGCTCCTCCTCTATGAGCCTGCTTCTTCCTCTCCCACTCCCCCTGCTTGTGTTCCCTCTCTCACTGGCTGTCTCTATCTCTGTCAAATAAATAAATAAAATCTTTAAAAAAATATATATATAACTTACTGTCTGGCCTTTGAAAAAATGACTGAGCATAATTTGATGATGTTAAGTCTAAATTCTTGGTTGTTTTTGGTTTTCATTTTGGAGGAAGATTTGTTAGGCCTTTCCTGGAATCTTGCCTGGAGGCTGTGTGACCCACACTTTTGCTCCCGGGTGCCAAACGCCTGAGTAGCACCTGGCACCGGGAGCGTTTCCGTGCTCGCTGTTGTTATTTGAGATGTCTTAGGACAAACAGCCGATGCATAGTAGTAGAGTAAGTTCTTGTAGATTCACTGACGGCAAACTGTGGACGTGTGCTCTGGACCTGGGAAGTTCTCACTCTTAAGTGTTTTATGCGTAAGATAGTCAAATAAATTTAAACAGTTTTTTCGCAATTTGGTGTGGACAGCTACCCTTGTTTTCTCAAGTACGTTAGAAATATATTCCTAGTATCAACTGCTTGACTCTCATTCCGTATTATTTCCCTGCCTCCTCCCATCCTTCTGAAAATAAAATGGAACAAAAATTACCCCTTAACAAAAATGTAGATACTTTCGGGCAGAGGTTGGAAACTCGACTCGTGGGCCATATCTGGCCTGCAAGTGTATTTGGTTCAGTGCTCACACTATTTTAAAACCTTACAATTAGAGACTAGCACTTGAAACTTGGTAGATGTTGTCTAGAAATCTGGGTTTCTAGTTCTGCATGAAAACCTGCAGGTCTGACAGTATGCGGTCCACCCTCCTTCATGGCAGTGCTCGGAGTGGTGGTCCCTCCTCCAGGGACTTGTCTCTCCAGTTGGTCCCGCCCTGCATCCTTACGGGGCCTGCAGGTCATTGAGCTGGCGGTCTCTGCTAAACGAACCAACCCTCTTGGACACTGCATCAATTTAGAGTTATTTTCATGAGCAACTTTGCCCATAGGTAGGAAGGTTATTTCACCCCATAAGTTGACATTTTTATGAGAACCCAAGTTTCATTGAGGCCCTTTTGGATTTAAGAGAGTCACCTTCTCTCCTCCCCGTGGGATTTCCTTGTTAGCAGTTTTTAAGAACTCTTCAGCAAGACTTAATAGGTCAGCATAAAATATTGGATAATGCAGGATATTAATTTTGATTGCCCCTGTTTAAGAGAGGTTGAAAACAAGTGAACTTTAGTTCCGTAATTTATGATGTTGTAAATTTGAACAAGACACTTAATCCTTTTTATTAGCCATCTTGTTGAAATAGTTGTAATTTGGCAGAATTCTTATTGAAATAGGGGAGGGGTTTGAGATTCTCAGTCCTGGAGGCTGTCCCCACCTGCGGTCTTTTCTTGCGCAAGCGCAGGAGTGTGCATGGGACTGGTGGCCGCAGGCGGAGACGGGAGAGGAAGTGCTGCATCCCGTGGTGGTTACTTTAGGGGACTCCTTGCAAACACTGAAATTTTCAAAATTATTATTATTCTGTGACCTTGTAGATCTAGTGTTTGTGTCTGTCGTCATGAAAGATGTAACCAATTCAGACAACACTGACATGCATTCACGTAAAGGAAGAAGGTCTTCACGACTTCCTCACCCCCAACCTTCTCCAAAAATAGGTACTTTTGAGACTTTGCCGGGTATAGTCGTGGAGTTTTTCATTTGCTTGGTGTTCTGCCTCCCTCCTTTGCCCTTATCCCCAGTACGCATTTTTACTTTTGTAAAAATGGACTTTTTCTATTCGTACTTTTCTGTGACTGTTCTTTCAGTGGCCAACTGCCGATTATTATGGTCATCTTTTGAAGTCGGTATGTACAGGTAAATATACCGTACTCATTCTGACAGCTGTCCTCCATGGTATGGATACATTTCAAGTTGATATCATCATTCCTGTACTGGCGGGCACCCAGGTTCCGATCTTTGGCCGTTGCGTCGACTGCGCCCTCTTGTGAACTTCTGCCTGAGATTGTCTGTGGTATAGATCCCAAGAAGGGGAACTTCTGGCTTAAATAGTTTGCATTTAAAGTTTGAACTAATATTGCCCTCATTGCCCTTCCATTCATGCCCCTCCCAGGAGTATCCAGTTATGGCTTTAATAATCTAGCTTTTTTTGCTTGAACACATATAAGAAAAGTAAACTTTAAAAAGTCACACATATGCCATCAAAATGACACATTTGTCTTCATCTGTAGTTTAATGAAATGAGTTTCATATTTTGATTTTGGTGACGGTTATCCTACATGCTGACAAAAATGTTCCTGAACCGTTGTAGCCAAGTTAATTATTAAATACTTACTTAAGGAGGGACCTGGGGGGCTCAGTTGGTTAAGCGGCTGCCTTCTGCTCAGGTTGTGATCTCAGGGTCCTGGGATGGAGCCTCACATCAGACTCCCTGCTCAGCGGGGGAGTCTGCTTCTCCCTCTCCCTCTGCCCCTCCCCCTACTCATTCTCTCTCTCTCTTTTTCTCTCAAATAAATAAATAATCTTCAAAAAATAATAAATATATATTTAAGGATTGTAGTTGTGCCAGGTAGCCTTTGGGAGAGTAACAGCCAGATCATAGCTTCCTTTTCCAGGGCTCTCCCAGGGCAGCTTGGGCTCTCCCTGGAGCCCGCAGGACAGAGGCTGGGTCGGCATTTACATGGGCTGCAGCAGGGAGTGCCAGGCCTTCGGCCCAGGAGACTTGAGGAGGGGAAGGCAGCAGGTGAGGTACCTGAGGCTCCCAGCACCCCTTCTTTACATCTCAACACCCTTTGCATGGACCGATTCTTCCCACATGTATTATCTCATAGCGTCCCTCCCTGTGACCTCTCTAGGAAGCAGATGCTCCCCTCTTCCCCGTCTTTATATCTGGGGACACTCGGGCCCAAAGAAGATCTGCCATATGGAGTGTCGCACAGCTGGTCAGGAGCAATGCCGTAGGCACAGGTCTTCTGACTCCAGATGTGGTGGAGCGAGACCCCTGCGAGGTCGAGACGTATGTAGCTTTTTGCCTGCAGCACATCATGGACGTTTCCTTTACTGAGCTGGAGAAAGGAAAAGGAAGGAACATCCCCAGCCTTCCCGGGGTCCCTTATGTCCACAGCTTTCTCCTAGCAGTG
Source organism: Ursus arctos (assembly GCF_023065955.2). Classification (NCBI taxonomy): domain Eukaryota; kingdom Metazoa; phylum Chordata; class Mammalia; order Carnivora; family Ursidae; genus Ursus; species Ursus arctos. The sequence goes on from NW_026622908.1 coordinate 4,192,353, forward strand.
CTAACACTCACGGGCATGTTCTTGAATGCTTCCCCAGCAACTGGGAAAGCTCTGTAAATTTTCAGCCAGGGGACTTAGCTGATCACACATGGTTGAGAGCTGCTGACCCAGAATGTATCTTCTTCTCCTTAGACAGGATGGATCTGGGGAGATGGTCGACTTACCACGTGCTAACTGCATGTGAAACTTTGATTTCGGTCTTCTCCAGAGGCCTCCTCTCTGACTCTCTGACCCGGTGTCTGGCTTTTGCTAACAGATTACCGTGGGTTGGCCAAAGCTCCTTAGCACTCGCCTCACTGAGGAGCCTGCAGGGACATTTGATGCCCAGAACATTCCATCCTTCCAGGATGCCCTCAGCTTACCCAGGCAGGGGGGCTGGTCTAGTGAAAACAGGGATCTGGAGTCTGATCGACCCAGGATCAAATCCTGGTCTCATCACTTTTACTAGCATTATGAAACTTTGGCTGTTGACCTCACCTCCCTGAGCCTCAGTGTCCCCTTCTTTTTTTTTTTTTTTAAAGATTTTATTTATTTATTTGACAGAGATAGAGACAGCCAGTGAGAGAGGGAACACAAGCAGGGGGAGTGGGAGAGGAAGAAGCAGGCTCACAGCAGAGGAGCCTGATGTGGGGCTCGATCCCGGAACTCCAGGATCACGCCCTGAGCCGAAGGCAGACGCTTTAACCGCTGTGCCACCCAGGTGCCCCTCAGTGTCCCCTTCTACAAAATAGGGATAATAATTCTCTCATGGGATATTTTGAGGAATACACAAATTAAGATTTAAAAGGCACCTCTCAAATGTTCAGCACAGAATGGATACTTATAAATGTGAGTCCTGGCTCATTTTCCTGCTATAGAGAGAAGGTTCTCCTCTGGGGATGCTCCAAACTGCTGGCTGCTGGCTGGGGATCCTCCAGCCAGAGGAGGGCCACCAAGATGACTCATACGCAGTGTGTACTCTCAGGAACTCACTGTTAGGTAGGGGAACCCAATACGCAGAGACGATGTGATGTGTACATTGGTAAGAATCAATTGATAGAGCAGAGTTTAACCAACCTGGATTGAGGTAGAAGAAGTTGTCAAGCAAGTAGGGTGTTGAAGATTGAATAGGAGCTTGATGGAGAAGATAAGGCTGCAGATAACGAGTAGCCAACTCCATTCATTAGCAATCAAGTTACATTATTTTGTACTATATATCTTAACTCCATTGACTCTTACCAATACACTGATATATTCAAATTCATCCTCTCTCTTTTCCTTTTTCCTCTCATTCTGCCTCACCTTCTCCCCACCCTGCTTAAGATACTCAGCCACTCAGAATTTCTCGAAGAATGTCTTTATGCTTCAGTAAATTCTCAGAGGATCAATGCTCCTTTACTCTGCTGAATTTTTACAAGAGTGCTGGTGTAGCTACCTGCTTTCCATCCCCCTTTTTTCTACAGTATGAGTAAGCTCTTTTGCTTTCTCAGCAGTGAACAAACTACCAGCCATTTGATGCTCGCTGCGTCGGTCCCATATACCAGGGGCATGTGTCATCCCATTGAGCGGCCAAACAACTTTGTCAAACAGGGACTCTTCTTTACAGATGAAGAAACGGAGGCTTAGAGAGGCTAATATACCGATTATTACACAAGTCGTGGAGCCACAGTTCCTCCCTGGGCTTCTTTCCCCTGGCCTCCGCCGCCTTGTTCAGCATCTGGCACACAGTAGGTGGGCAGCAAACATTCGTCCAAAGGAATGAGAGAGCTGCTACCCACGCCGGTCAGTTCATTTCACGCAGCTGGTCCTGTAACCCTCCTGGGGTGGTGACAGCGCCCCACCTATGAGTGGGGTCCCAGAATCACGCAGCAGTCATCATTCCCCTTGCCCCTGTGTCTAGGGCACTTGGAAGCAGATAGGTTAGACTGTTAAAGCTTTGTGTTTGGCTTTGTGTCTGCCCTGTAAGAGATATCTGGCAGAGTGCAGGTGCAGCGCCCCAGAGCCCAGCCCGGGAGTTGGGGGCTTGGATTCCAGCTTCCGTTCTCTGGTGACTCCCCAGCAACAGCGGGCACATCACAGCCCTCTCCGGAGTTCCATTTCCTCGGCACACTCTGGGGCTTCGTGGGTCCCTGAGGCTCCTGGCTGCTCTGTGAGCTGGTGTGATGGGAGAGGCTGTGGAGTGTGCTGGAAGGAACGCAGGCTGTGGTTTTGGGAACATCTGACTGTGAATCCTGACTCAGGTACTTTCCAGCCGTGTGACCTTGGGCAAATCACCTAACCTCTGATAGTCACTGTTTCTGTCAGTAAAAGAGCACAAGTCGGACCTGCTTTGAGGCTCCCTTTCATGAGTACGGGAGGCCATGCAAACAAGGGCAGTTTCCTTCCCTCTGTCTGACTTCTGAGGGCTTCGCGGGACGCGCTGGGGGTTTCTGCAGTGAGACCCGAGACCCGCTTCTCAGGTGCAGTGTTCTTTACACCTCGCAGCACCCTGAGATGCTCAGCTCTTCGATTTCTTGAGGCTCTTTTGTGCTGTTAAGAAACTGCTGGAAGGCAGGCACCGTTCTACCCCACTGAGCTGTGCTGGTGCCGCTGGGGCAGCGCCTGCTTCTTCCCCCTTTCCCCTTGCAGACCGGGCCGCAGTGGGCGTCACTGCGCATGCGTGTGGCTTCTTGGGCGCCCCTTGCCAGAGAGGAGAACTGCGTTCGTGTAGCAAATGTTTGCCATGCCCGGGCCTTACGTTAGGAGGTGGGGTGCAGAGAGGAATAGTCTCATGGTCACTGCCCTCAAGGAGCTCACAAAGAGGAAAGGTGCAAATAGGGGTGACCCAAGGCCATCGAGGCATGCGACGGGGCACCGCAGGAGAAGGGAGGGCTGAGGGGCTCTCTCCTGGGCAGTCAGGAGGGGCCTTTAGACCAGAGGTGACTTTTGAGCAAGTCTTAACAGATGAGTAGAAAGCTACCGTGCAGAAGTGCAGACAGCGCATTCCAGGCAGGAGCAGCTGCAGGGCAGAGGCCAGAGCCTGGAGGAGGCGACGCCTGGCTGCGTGTCTGGAGCTGAGGCCAAGAGGTGGAGGACCTGCTGGTCATCCCTTCAGTGATGACCTCGGACCTTTGTCCTGAGCCCCAACCCATACACCCGCTGCCTACTCAGCATCCACACTTTGAGGTTTAATGGGCATCCCAGACCCAACATCGCTAAATACAAGGCTTGATATTTTTTTCTTAAAAAGAAAAAAAAAAGGCAAAGCTATATCGTCTTCGTCATCTTGCAGGCAGGACATCTCCCTGGTTACACAGGCCTGGCATGTCGGCATTGCTGTGGCTCCTGCTTCTTCCCTGGTGTCTCCCTGCTTGCGGGGCTTGACACCTGCTCCGTCAGAGTACCCTCAAGGCCACCACATCTCCCTACCCTCTTCCACATGTCCCCCATCGCACAACCAGTCTCCCTATTTCTGCTCTGGCCCCGCTGCTATCAGTCTCCCACAGAATCAGACAGAGTGACCTTTCCAAAAGTAAATCGGATCATGTCATTTCCCTGTCAGAACTCTCCAGTGGCTTCCTGGCATCCCTGGAATAGAATCTGAACTCCTTGCCATGGCCGGCCAGCCCCTCCTGCTTCTCTGGTCTCATCTCGTAGCATTCTTTGCTCTGCTCACTCCATCCCAGCCACTGTGTCGCCTTCGCTGTTCCTCTTTCTTGCCTCAGGGCCTTTGCACTTACTTTTCTCCGCCTGAATCAGTCTTCCCCAACAGCCCTGCATGGCTGACCTTCATTCCATTCTGGGCTCTGTTCAAGTGAGGTGGGGGGCAGAGAGAAATATACTTACAGGCACTGAGTTCAAGGACTAAAAATGCATTGTCCTACCCCGCCCTGGACCCCAACTCTTGGCCCTCTTACCTTGCTTTATTTCTCGTCATTAGCACTCATCGCTACCTGCCTTTATATGATAGATTTATTTGTCTTCTTTACTGTTTGTCTTACCCTACTGGAATGTAAATCCGTGAGGCTGGGTGCTTGTCGCACCTGTCTCATTCACCACTCCATCTCCAGGACATAAAACAGAGCCAGGCACCCGGGAAGTGAGCATCACACATTAGACTGGCGAGGAAAAAAATGAATGAATTAATGCAAGTTAAGACTCTGGCGTTTATTCTGTAGGCAGTGCAAATCTAGTAGACATCTTTCAGGAGGTGAGTGACGTGGTCAGCACTTTTATTTTAGAAAGCCAGCTGGTGGCAGTGTGGGGGCTGGACTGTAGGAGGAGGCGGCAGAACTAGTTAGAGGCAGTTAAAATGGTCCAGGAAATTGATGCTGAGTCCTGTGTTGGGCTGTGGGCATGGAGGAGAGGGGACCGATGACAGGGCGTGAAGGCCTTTGAGGATCTTTGGTTCCTGTTGGGATAACTTGGTCTAGCAATTCCTCTATCTGAAATACAGGGGATATGCTGGTCGGGGGAGAGGCTGGCAATCCTCTGTGAGGTTTTTTCCTCCCCAAGCAAATGTCAGCTCTAGGAGGCACGTTCTCTGCAGTGCCGTTGGCTCTCTGAGGAGCGACCCTGGGCGACTCCCCCGTTCCGACATTCAGTCAGAGTGTAGTCAAGATGGCGGTATCGGGGAGACCTGCAGACGGGCCCTTTGCTCGTCCACACTACAAGCCACACTAAGTCTTTGGTTCTTTCTTGCAATGGGTACTTTTCCTCATATTTCACTCCCAAGGGGACTTGCCCTAACAAATTCTCTTCTTGTTTAGAATGCCTCTGCTCTGCCCATGTTCCGGACGGGGTTTGCCAGGAACATGGGGGTTCGGCATCTCCCTCACCACAAACAGACACAGGGACTCTTCCTGCTCGGGTGCCACCGAGTTAGGTTGTCGGTGGGCATATATTCGTAGCCCAGGAAGAGCCATGCTGTTTGGTACTGGCTCTTGTGCACTTTCCTTTGGAGCTTGAATTATTCCTTCTTCCAGAAGTCCCCGATCCTTTCCAACTCGCAGTGAAAAGCCTTTCATCTCTGAGTAAATACGTTCCCACCCATCCTGCTGAGGTGTCCCCTCTCTGTTCCTCACTGAGTCTATGCCAGCCCAGACTCTTAAGCCTCGGTCCAAAGTTCCTCGTCCTGTTTGTCGAGCCCCGTGAAGTGAAATGCCACACCGTCTGTACAGCCAGCTGCCCACCTCCCACCCTCCTTCTCTCTTCCGAAGGTCCAGATGCCATTACATTACATTATATTACATTACATTACAGGCTACGCCGGAGAGCTCCTGGCTGCCAGGTACTGTGTTAAACGCTTCACATGCATTCTGTCTCCCCTTCCCACCCTGCCAGGGTGAGTGTGGTTAACCTTTTTACAGATGAGGAAACTGAGACTTGGCAGTGCAGCGGGGCTTAGTAGTTAAGAGCAGGGCTTAGAGTCCAACAGACCCAGGTTTGAATCTCCACTAACTGTGGACCTTGGGCATGCTACTGAATCTCTTTAACCTTCTTTTTCCACTCCAGAAGATAGAGAGAATCTAGAGAGGGGTCATGTGTCACTGTGGAAAATAAACAACATACGGTATTGCATAAGCATAGAAGCACTTGCCTGCTACACACCAGACTTTGCGCTGTCAGTAAGTAATAGCTCATCGTAGATATTATTGTCTCATGGTCACGGTCATCGCCATTGTCGTCATCATCGCCATCATTGTCATCGTTATCGTCATCATCCCTCAAGGCCCAAGTCTCAAGGCAACATGACTAGTGCGTGGGTGGACTCAGGATCGAATGTAGCCCTACCTGGCTGCCGAGCCCTTGTTCTGTCTCCTGTCCCAGGCTGTTGCTCCCAAGTTCATGTTGCCTAAGACTTTCTGTCTCTGAGGTTGCTCTCTTGGTCTTCTCTGATTGTGCCTGGGCCCTCGGTCCCTTCCAGCCAGTGACCTCATTTCAGTCATTGACCTGAGCAGTCCCAGTGGCTAGGCTGTTCAGGCAAGAGCTTGGACAATTTTCCCTGAAGGTCAATGTCATCTTGTCTACTCTGCCAGCCAGGGGGGCTCCCCATGTCATTGTTTATGTCACAGGATTGTCCAAAGAAAACAGCAGTGGCAGCAGAAAGGGCTGGTGGGTGTCCCTGCCTTTCGGGGTCACAGATCACTTTGTGAATCCGGTGACATTTATGGAGGCTTTCTCCAAAAAATGCACATGACAGATTTTCATAAGACCCACATTGTTCATGAGACATTTGCCCTGAAGCCCACCCAGGAATTCTAGCTCAGAAATTCGGAATCAAAAGGTTAGCTTACGTGCTCGTCTGTCATCTTACCCCCTCTCATTCACAATCAGGAAGGGCTCTCTGTGTCTGTAGGATGTCTGTATTCAGAGGTAGTTAGGCCATCCTGGTAGCATTTGGAAAAACCTGTTTTATTGTTGCTATTTGCCATTTTCATTTCTTCCCGTATTTGAGAAGTGTATCTACACACTGGAACGGCTGGCTGTTTTGATGAGACTGACCTGCTGACTTGCACATCAATTCAAGCCATAGCCTGCATCTATCAGACAGCCCGGGGAGCAGTTTTGGCCCAAAATATCAGACTAATAGGAATTTTACTGTGATGTACAGCTTGTAAAGGTGCATATGCTTAGCTCCAGTGGGTTCGGTGTTCTAAATTCGGGTAAATGAAAATCCCTACTTTCAATTTTAAGATTTTTGGTATTTCAATCTTAAAAAGTAAGCTTCCATTTTTGTTGTTGTTGTTTTTATTCTAGTTTTCAAGGTATGGTATGGGGGAAGGCACATGGCAAGCACTTTACAGTCTTCCAACTTGCTCATAGCCCTCTCCTTGGAACCTTTCCAGCAGATTATGGAACAAGCCTCCTGTTTCTAACAGCGATAGGAGCCATGGGTGTCACTGCCAGTGGCTTCTCCCCTCCCTGCCTGGTCTTCAGAGCTCCCCAGAAAGGCAGGAATGAACCTTGGGGGCTTCCTCCACTCTGGCTGGGGGGCTGTGGTGCTGATGCCCTCTGCAGCTAGAGGTGGGGCTGAGGTTTGGGGACACAGGAACCAAATCTGTCATGTATTAGATCATTCGATGTGAAGCTCTTTCTGAGACGTAGTTTTTCCTCTGAAGTTTTTCTCCTTTGCTTTTTCTAAATTATAAAAGCAACAGACGCTCACTTCGAAGCCAGGATTAGAACTTCTCACGCCTGGTTTGGCATTCCAGCTCCGTGAACTCGTTAGATGTGCGGCCCTGGGAAAAACACATACCCTCTCTGGGCCTTGGTTTTCTCATTGTTCCGGAAGAGGTAATGATTTCACCTCATCACGTTGCCGTGAGCGCTGAGGGAGACTGGTCCACAGAATGCTCTTCTGGAGCTTTGGCATGGATTCCTTTCCTCAGTGATTATCTGTTGAGCACCTATGAGCCAGTCACCATTCTAGCTGCTCTGGAAATCCTCGAGAACAGGCGGGGGGGGGGGGTCTCTGCTCTCATGATGCTCACATTCTAATCTGAGGAGACGCAAAGAAATGAGACCATTTCAGAAATTAAGAAATGAAAACCCACAGGCGGTAGGTGAGTCACAGGAAGGGCTACTTTATTTTTATTTTTATTTATTTTTAGTTTTAAAGATTTATTTATTTATTTTAGAGTAGGGGGGAGAGGCAGAGGGAGAGGGAGCGAGAGAATCTTGAGCAGGCTCCCCACTGATTACAGAGCCCACCGCGGGGACTCGTTCTCACAACCCAGAGATCATGACCTGAACCGAAATCGAGTCAGACGCTTAACCGACTGAGCCACCCAGGAGCCCCAGGAAAGACCACTTTGGGCTGCACAGCCAGAGGAGACCTGTCTGACGAGGCTGCATGCTTTGTGACCCCCCAAGTCCCAGGCTTTCCGGCTTCGAACGGCTCTAACCCTTGAAGTATAGGTCCCAGTTTTGAGTTTGGAAAATCTGACCACAGAGCACACATCCGTTCCCCTTGGGGTGGCCTTTGTTCACTCACTGGCTCGGCATTCAGAGTGTGAGCGTCTGGGGCTGGAACTGCAGCTCAGGGCCTCTTGCTCTGAGAGGAGTGCTCACCCAGCGAGCTGACACTGAAGGGAGGAGGGCGGGTGCTGAGTTTCTCGCTGGAGCCCATTTTGCTCCAGTGCTGCTTCGAGCATTCCGGTTTCTAAGGAACTGGAAGTAATTTCTGTCTCAGTGAGCCCGTGGCACACTGCAGTCTCCTGCTTCTCTGCCTGCCGAGGTGTAAGGCTGGTCGGGGCCCCAGGGAAGCCGGGCAGCCGCGCCGTCCCAGCTCACGCCTTGGCATTTGAACCACAGAGCCGTCAGCCTGACACGCGATACTGTCCCTCCCGGGTTAGAATATGGATTTTTAAGTGACCGGCTCAGTCTGCTGCATTGAACACGAGGGACCCAAACTGATTAGTGAGGAAAGGTGCTGAGCAGAAGGGCAGGCTGCCTGTGACTCACCTGTCATGTTCCCAGCTGACCTACTTTTATTTGACCTTGATTTGCTCAGTGCAGTTAGAGACACTGTCGTGAACGCCCTTCTGCCGCTTGATTTAAGCCCAGCATGTGACGGCCCAGGATCTCCTGCGCGCACATGACCCAGGCAGATGGACGGATGGACAGGTGGTTCGTTTCTCATTTACCTCGGAATTGTAATTCGATCACAAGGAAAGGGCTTAATTTCAAGAAAATGGAACAATTATTTCAGACTAGATACAATGCCAAAGCAGCAGGCCTTCCTCCTCGCTGCCGAGCGGCTTAATCAGGAGATGGCCTAGATGGCCGCCTTTCAAGTGGGTCCTTGCAGTAGCTTGGCAACTGGCACAGGGTCATAATTGGAAGAATTTGGCTCTGAGTGTCTGTGGGTGTTTACAGTGCACTATAGGGCAGGGCTTCTTTTATTTATAGAATATTGTGAGCAACAAGCAGCAGAAGGCTGAAAAGCCACTAAATCTCGATTTATTTTTAACAAATTCCATTTTTCCCCTCATCCCAGAAGGAGAACTGAGTTATTAAAAAACAGTAAAAAATACATCATCGCAGAGCATGCCATATCTAATTCTGGGGTTGCCAGCGTCGGCCTGCAGCCACATTTTAAGGGCTTTGTAAATCAGCCATCCATTCAATCTGCGAACTTATATGACTCCTATTCTTCATTTAGATGTAGAGCGAAATTATTGGCAAGTGAGTGCTGATCAGAAAAAGTTCTACACTGTCTAAATTAGGAGATGGAATGTATAAATATAGAAGAGTGTACTTATGTTCTCAAAGGCAGATAAAACCACTCCTCATTGTCCATTATATTTAGCTATACAAGCACACATCCCATAGCACTCGATACCCGCGTGAGGGAGTCCACTCGTCGCAATGGCGGATCTGCGCCGCTCAAAGGAGCTGTCCTGTGCTCGCTGAGTGATGATTACCCACATAAGCATAAAAGACACGAACCCAGTGCTTTGTGGCCTGCGTTCTCGTAGTGTCTGAGAGCTGGACCAGACTTCAGGGGCCCCGAGGTCAAGTACATCTTAGTGTACGTGGGGAAGTTGAGGCCCAGAGAGGAGAGTGGCTTTCCCAGGGCCCTCCAGCGAGTCGGGGCAGAGCGAGGCCGGGCTCTGGGCTCTGGGCTCTTCCCTAACGGAGCCCTCCCGTGCCAAGCTCGGAGCCAGTGAACTAAACAGGTCTGATTTCCGTCCTGCAGCGTTCGCAGTCTCAGACGTCAGGACAGTCCAGTAGTCACCATCTGCTTAAGTCCACAGGGCTGTGTGAGTCCAACAGCTGGCTAGACGAGTGGGGGAGATGAGGAGAGGGGGACTTGGGAAGCTGTGTCTTCGGACACTGAGGCAGAGGTGAAGTCAGCGGCTCTCTGACCCACTTGGAAAAGCTCTATGGATGCCGGGAAGTTTCTACAGGCAGAAGGAGCCGCGAGTTTGCTGAGTGTTGGGGGAGGTAAAGTACGGCGGCGTGGCGGTGCCGGGGAAGGCGGATATGGCGCTTTGGGAGGAGCCCTGAAAGCGGATCGTGGAGATCTCGTGGGAGTACCTGAGGGAGCGCAAGGCTGGAGCAGGGGCCGGGGACAGATGGGCCGGGTGCTGCGGCGTGCTGGCCCGCGCTGGGATGGCGTGCGGGTGGTGCCGGCATGGCCGTTCCCAGTCCCCCTCAGGCTCCCAGCTACTCCTCACGGGGGCTTCTTTCCGACCCTCGGAATCCTTCGTGCGGCGCGCTCTGGGCAGCCAGGATCCTGGGGCTAGAGCTGGCCTGGGAGCTGCGCCCTGTCTCTGTCTTGCCCTGGGCTAATGGCCCCGCAGGGTGCCTGGCCAGAGTGCGCTCTGGGGGTTAGGTCTCCTCCTGCGGCTGGGAGGAGGCAGAGGGAGTGAGAGAAACCTGACTGTGGAAGCTTCTGGAAGAGTCACCTCTTGGCAGTGCTGCAGGCCAGTGGTTTTAGAGGATGTGAGTAGGCCAGGAAGGGGGGGTGCCCGTGGCCTAATTAAGGCCGTAGCAGTCAGCACAGAGAGGGTCAAGTGGTGAGGAGCACTTGCAGGGAGGAAGCAGCAGTGGGGTTAGCTGCAGCCCCCCAACCAGAGGTTGAAGGACAGCGCCGGGCTGGGACGGGAACCCCTAGGCAGAGGAGGTCCGCGGTGGGCAGAGAGGAATGAGGCTGCTCTGGCAGACCCAGCAGCTTGGGGCCCCAATGTGCTCGGGCTGGGGCCTGTGGAGTATTGAGCACCTTCCTCTAAGAGGACATGTTCTGTGTTCCTGCCGAGTAAGGGCCTAACCACTCCAGACAGTGGTTCTCAAAAATACTCGCAGGCGTTTCCAGGAGGCGCAAAAAATCGGAAGTCAGTACATAGGGTCTCTTGGTGTCATCTCCATAAATTGTTTTCCCTTAATCTTTTGGTACCTCCAGCTGCTGATCTGCTCTTGAGTCCTCGGAGCTGGGAACAGAGGCATTAGCAGGAATGATTGTACAGGAAAACCTGGGAAATAGCTGATGAGCCTTAGTCTCGGAATCTTATATTTTTTCTTGGATTTGTGTCATAGTTTTTATACAGTCGGATCATTTTTCATTGACAAAGTGTTTTCTACTTTTTAAAATATTTTCCGTTTTTGTAGTTTATAAGATAGTATTTCATGATGGAAGATACTTCCCAAATCAGTTTTCAGGGAGCAGATTAGCCCCTTCCTCTCTCTCGTTCCCAGCTCCTGGCCATCTCCCTGTGTCCCAGCATCTCCTCCCGTGTGCGGCTCAGCCCAGGACACCAAGGACTGGGTCAGGGGGTTGTGTCAGTAGAAGTTTCGGAGGTAAAGAACATGGAAACCTTGCCAGAGAGATGGCTGGGAAGCGGCCTGTGAACTGGACCGACACCACTCCCCAAGGCACTGCCTGTGGAGCTGGCCAACCTGACGGCTTCGTATCATGTGCCCCATATATCGGTGGCTTTAGTAATTGATGCTGTCTTTAAATTCTCCCAAGTAAGAAAATGTTGCTAGTTTGTTGCCACAGCTCTCTCATCTCACGCTTTCTCGAAATTACTTTGCTAGGCACCCAGCAGGTGTTCAGGAAACACTTCAGAGTTTCGGGGAGCCTTTGCTGTTCATAACCACCCCTGCCACCCCCCCCCCCATGGCGTTCTGAGACAATGAAGTGTAAGTCCTGAAGACTGTGTACATTAAGACAGTCCAAAGTCCCTCCTGCTTCCTTCGGGCGATCGGCCGCGCCCTGGCTATCAGCACTCACTTGCTCGTTATCAGAGCGATAGAGTGGTCCTGTGGGAAGGGGCCCCGAGGTCACTGCCCCTGGCCACGCTCTCCTGTGCAGGTAAACCCCATGGGCTGTTCATGACAGGCAGGCAGGCCCCTAGCCCCCTCAGGAACTGGCACACCAGGTGTCCTGCTCCCTCTTTGTGGACGTGTCTGCCTGTTTGAAAATCCTACTTTATTCTAATCGAAATCTGCCTTTGGCTCGGTTTCCTCGTTGACCTAGGCCAGCCCTTTGTAGCAATACAGAACAAAGGTCCGCGGGTGTGGCAAGCTTCCGCTTTTGAAGTCTAGAAGTAGTGCTCATGGACCCCTTCCCCTCCCCTTCCTTACCCCCTTGATCTCCCTTGCTAGGGTTTCTGTTCTCCAGGGCTGTCAGCCATTCCTTCTGTGACAGGACAGTCAATACTCATTTTAGCGACAGGCAACACTGAGTGCTTACCTTGTGTCGCGCGCGGTTCTGAGCTCTTACGTGAGTGTCTCTGTTACTGCCTGCAGCCACTCTGTGGGTACTGTCAATGTCCTCATTTTACTCACGGGGAAACTGAGGAACGGAGGTGCGCTCTTGTCCAGAGCCACACCCGTACGCAGCAGGGCACAGCTGCGGACCCAGGTGGTCTGGCTTGCGCTCTTAGCTGCAGGGCTGTTCTGTCTCGCACCCCGAGCGCTCACAGTAAGCTCGTGGTGCCTGAGGCTGGGGCTGGCCCTACTTTGACTTAGTTTGCGAGAAATCGTTTGAGCGGAGCCCGAGTCCAACCCTTTTCTATGGACACTCCTCAGAGATTGCTTGCACACAGCGGACTGCGGGGCAGAGACCTGAGCACTGTCATCAACAAATGGGTTCATCTGGGCTCTGCCAGGCTCCGTGGGGTCCATTTAGATCAGGGTGACAAATACGAGCTATGTGTATTTTCTTTTCCTGAACATGAAGTCTGATGCAATGGGTTCCTTTTTGAAAGTGCTTAGTCACGGTTTTGTGGCCAGAAAGCAGAGGGAGAAAGGTGCCTAAGGACTGTCCGACGGAACCCCTTCTTCGAGCACCTGGCCCAGTGTTCGGTCTCGCAGGACAGCCCCGGCAGTTGTGGGGTGGAGGGCCCACCTATGGGCTGATGCCCACCTGCCCGGCAAGGCTGGATGGTAAGTGCCACATCCACATTTTCCTGAAATGCAGAAATCAGGAAGAGTTTTTAGAGGTGCAGGAGAGGTAGGAGGTCGGGGCCTGTCTGGCCTGGGCTGGAGGGCTGGCCCTGCCCCTCACCAGCTGTGTAACGAGCAGCCGGTCACTTGTGGTCTCGGTTTCCTTTTCTGGAAGGTGGAAATAACACTGTCTTCTCAGAGGAATGATCTGGAGGTTAATTAAGCAGAGGCAGACATGCCATGAAGCTGTAGTGACTGTTTTGGAATGTTCCCCACACCTGACACCTCAAGGTTTGGTGACCAAGCCCTCGCTCACTGTCTGGCCTTTTCTGCATTTGTGGTGTGGGCTCCAGCCCCTTGGCTGCCTGCCACCTTGTGGAGTGTGGACTGTGGAGGCATGGGCCTTCCGGGGCAGGAAAAGTCCCTGCGGTCACGTTGGTTGTCCCGGCCTGACCCCTGGCAGGTCAGGCTGGGCTCCCGCAGGAGTCTATGACTTCATCAAGACTCTGCTTCCTGTGCCCAGGAACCCCTGGGCACAGGCCACACACTGGCTGAACCCGAAGGGCCGAGAAGCTGGGATTAGACCATCTTTCTTTTTGCTCATTGCTTTTCAGACAGCCTGCACCCCAGTTCTATTTCCTAGAGATTTAAGTAGCAAAATGAGGGACCTGGTCCCCGAGGTGTGGGCCCAGAGACCTGGAGGGAGAGCAGCTTAAAGCAATAGAGAAAGGACTGGATAAAATCTAATTCTGTTGTTACCAAAAATGGGGCCTTGAGCAAGGACCTAACCTCCCTGAAATGTGGTGTCTGTATCTGAAAATTGGGGATGGTAATCGAACTAATCCCTGAGGTTAGGAGGATTAGACGAGATACTGTGGGAGCCTAGCAAAAGGCAGCTGGCACCATGTCTAGCAATTAATCAATATGAATATTAGAATAATTTCCTTTCTCCTCCCCTCTCTACCCCTTCTCCTTTTCTAGTCCTGACTGCTGTTGGTTTCCTATATGGCTTTGGGTAAATATCTTAACCTCTCTTTGCCCCTTTATAGAAAAGATAAGAGTTGAACCAACTGCAGTTTCTGAATAGGTAACGTAGCGCCCCCTATAGGACATCTTGGGAATGAGCAGAGTGATTTGGCTGTCAACAGTGACGGAGGACAGGGCTGTCTGGGGAGAAGCAGATTTGCTAGATGTAACCCATGGAGAACAAAGAATTGTCCAACTTCCTACACACCTCCTGAAGTTCAGTGGGCATTCATGTAGGTGGAACTCTGTTTACAATTATCCGAGCCTGGAATCTGACTCCACTTTAAACATAAACACGTGCAATTTTTGCGTGTTTTAAATATATACTGAATTTTCCAGGAACACAACTACCAAGCATAGGAGGTTTACCTGTTCGTTATAAATAGGCCCAAGCACCTCATCGTATCTCTCATCATGTCTTTTAGAGTAGCTGTACCCAACATTTGCCTATTGTCTCTGTATGCAGTATCTGATTTTATCTACCTTTCCTTCTCTGTATTATAGTTATGGATGTTATGTTGATTGTTTTTGAAATGATAAGTGTGGGTAGGTTATATTATTTACAGGTTTCAAGAGGGTGAAAAGAATGTTAAAAATATTTGTATTGAATCTTTGAAAGTATGAGAGAGGGAGTATGTGTGCCCACATGCATGTGTGTGAGTTAGCTTAGAAATTAGCTGGAGAAACCTTAGAATAGACCTGAAATGAAAAGAAATGGGTTCTTTGAACAAGTTGAAGGGAGACTTAGACAAATGTAGGAAGATTGCTTAAATATATATATACATACATATATATTTTTTTAATTTTTGGAAAGGACTAACAACTAAAAGGAACCAGAGAGGTATGCAACAAAGGAACGGGGTCAGAATATCCTCCGTGGCTCCACTGAGCCTAGGATTTATGTGATCATAGTAAATATAAAAGCCAATATTCATCTACCCCAAATAATTATGTAACTTTGTTGGCTGAATGGGAGGGTAGGTTCCTCTGTGTGCCTATAATGACAGACATAATGGAAAAGAGGTGCCTTTTCCTCTTCCATGGTGAGAAGTGAGTAGATCCTGGTTGAAACTGGAATATCGTGGAGTGATACCATAAGCTGTTGTTCGGAAATGTGGAGGTGCTTCCTGTAACATGTTACCTCTGGAAATGAGCGGGGAACGGGCAGGAGAACCTGGGGACAGATATTTTTCCAATAGCCTTGTAGAACTTTATGAGTCTTTAAACCAGGCCCTAGGGGGGGAAAACTTTAATAAAAAATAAAAATTAAATTTAAAAATATGGTTTCATTTTTCTTAAAATGTCCTTTTACATAAGAATATGTAATGGAAGTCAGAATTTTTAATAGCATCCTTTGTCAGAGAAATAAGGTGTTTTGATGTTTCCCCTGTCCCTTTTAGAAAATATGTCATCTTAAAGAGTCTGAAACATGATTTTCATCATCTCTCTTCATCTTGCCATTCCTGGGTTTTTTTCTACCACTCCCACCTGCACATACTTTTTTTTCTTTTAACATCCATGTGTAGATTTTTAGAGAAAGGAGAACCAGCCAGCCTCCCTGGTCTTTACCATGTTCTGTGGCCTCAGCCTGCACGAATTAATTGTGTGAATTTTGTGAATTACCTCTTCCTATTCTTTAGTTTTCCACTGAGGTATTGTCTTTTTATTGATTCATAGGAGGTTTTATTTTTGGTGTTTTGTTTAATTAGGAAAGGATAATAGTCCTTCCCCTGTACAGAGCTTTTGAGTCAGACTGACCTGGGTTTGAATCCTGGCTTTTTGGCTCATGAGCTAAGAATTTCAGGCAATTTACTTAAGTCTCTGAGAATGAGTTACTGCTTTGAAAACTACATGAAACAACACTGGCACAAAATCCCAGCCCAGTGTGCAGTTTCTGCTGCCACAGCTTTTGCATTGTTACTTTTCTTGTGATCCTTGCACTGAATATTTTCTCAAAAAAACTACCTCCAGAACTCACGCTTTTTCACATCCTTGGACACGTAACACTCCCTTGCTGTAAGCAAAGATCAGAGAAATGAAACTGAAATCACTGAAATAATTGTTTAATTCCTCGCATAGGAATGAAAGAAAACAAGTTGATTCCGTC
Source organism: Ursus arctos (assembly GCF_023065955.2). Classification (NCBI taxonomy): domain Eukaryota; kingdom Metazoa; phylum Chordata; class Mammalia; order Carnivora; family Ursidae; genus Ursus; species Ursus arctos. The sequence continues at coordinate 4,208,341 of NW_026622908.1, forward strand.
TGACCTAAAAGAGGAACTTGCTGGGTCATTCCTGGGGTCAGGACACGCTCAGAACAACATCTGAGATCTGGGGCACTGGAGGAAGGCCTTGCGCTTCATTGCAAGATTAAATCGTCTTCCTCAAACTGTGCTCGCCAGGACAGGCAAGTGCACTTCAGAAAGGTTTCCAGTTGTTGTGAGTTGAAACAGAAAGGACCATCTGTTAAACACACAGGCCATTCCCCCAGTGCTCTGGTTGATTTGGGTCGTTGCTGTGTGTTTGGACGTCCCGGCCTTGTAGAAGGGAGGTGGGAGGGGCACACCCTGGCCCTGCCCTACTTCTCCTACTTGGAACAGAGCTTTTGCTTTTCTCCGTGGAGTCCCTGAAGACACAGAGCATGTGTGGGGGCCCAGCTCTCGAGTTGGGTGCATCAGGGTTGGTTCCCTGTTCCCCCTCCTGGCTGTGTGATCTCAGACAAATGGTTGTACCTCTCTGAGCCTCAGTGCCGTCTTATACAGGATGTTGACAATAACACCTTTCCTGAAAGGTCGGGATAAAGACCGAATCAGCCCCCTCCGGGCTAGCACCATCCTCAGCATGACTGACACTCAGTAACTGGGAGGTGGTCTCCGCTCCAGATGGGCGGGTGGCCGTGCAGTCTGTGCTGTAACCTAGACGTCTCGCGGGCCGCTCACTTAGCAGCTCCCCAACAGCAGCTGCTGGCTGCTAGGTGGGCAGCAAGAGTTATCACACCGGGCATGCAGCCTGGCAGGTGGAGCTCAGATTGGACTTCCACTCCCTGCGGCCCCATATCCAGGGGCCTTTGTGCAGTTCATGGACCAGCTGTTGCCCCTCATGCCAGAAAAAATCAGGAAGCCCGGTTCACTGTTCCCCCAGAATATGCCAGGAGTTGCCAGCAGCTCACATGCATATATGTGCACGCTCTCACGCACGCGTGCGCACACTCACTCCCACACACGCATGTGCAAGCTCACATGCAGGCAGGTATGCACACTCAACACGGGCCTCTGCACACACACACAGCCCCACTGCCCCCACATGTGCCTCCACACACAGGTCCCCCTCCCCACAATCTCTTCTCAACCCTGCAGCCAGGCTCAACCCCAAGTGGGAGCCTGTCACCCCCCATTGCGCTCAGAGTCAAAGCCAAGGCCATTACAGGGGGCTGCGAGGTACCATGTGGTCTGGGCCCACTCTGGTCCAGGGCTGGTCCCCTGACGCCCCGCGGCTCCCTCTCTGCCTCTGTGCCGGCTCTTCCTGGCCTGGAGTGCTCCTCCCTCCACGCCTCACCTCCTCAGATCCTGACTGCCTCCATCTCCGGAGCTCCTCCTGCCCTGACTCTGACCTCTCTCCCTAGCACTCACCACCTCCCAGCGTCGTTTACGTACTCGTCTCCTTTGCTTGCCTCCCTCACCAGAACGTATACCAGATGAGGACAAGGATCTTTGTGTCTTCACCCGCAGTCCTGTTGTGGGGACCGGTACCTGGCACTTGGATGCCCTCAGCAAATATTTGTTGAAAGAGTAATGAATGAATGTGGACGCACACACTAACAGTGTCTTCATTATTACAACATTGTCCTCAATTGAAATTTGACTGCCACATGCAATTTGCGGTGGAAATTTACCCAAATTCTCTACTCTCTCCCCGTACAAATGACCTGGCATATGTGGGTACTCAGGAAACGGCCTTGGATGGATTGCTTTAGGGCCTTGGGCCCGTGGTAGCCATCTGAGGCCTCCGTCCCTGTCAGCCAAACCTACGGTAGGTGGGCCGTAAGGGGGACATCGACCTCCCTGTACCCCAACACCTCTGGGGTGTCGCTGTCTCACCCCAGAGCCCCCGGGGCGGCAGCTGTCAGCTGTGGTGCCCATCTCTGTAGGGAAATCACTGGACTGTGCCCTCTCCGTCTCAACTTCCTGGGCAGCTTCAAGGTTCTGTTATTATCCCAGTGACTTCCGTTTCTCATGATCCTATTCCCAGCTTTCTGTAGGAGGAGCTATTTCTCTGTATTTTGGTTTCATTCAAGTAAAACGAAGGGGTTGGACTCAAAATACTGCTCAGCCTTCCACTTGTTAGGAGTCCTCAGTGCTTCCTGCTGCAAAACGCCGGCCTCTGGGCTGTTCTCCGGCCCCCCTCCCCGCCCCAGCCCCAGGTCCCTTTCTCCAGCCTTTCCCCAGGCCCCTCGTGGACTCCCTCGAGGTCCCCAGAGCCCGCCGTCCTGGATCCCTTCGGTGTTCAGTGCCTTTATGTCCCACTGCCAGCACTCCTCTGCCAAGCCCACATCCTCGGCTCTTACCATTTCTGAGCTCCTTCATTTCAAAATTTCTCTTCTGAGTTTGTTTTCTTTGATCTCAAAGCTTACCTTTCCACAGCCTTCTACCCCTCCTCTTCCCACCAGCGTGAGGCATCCCTCTCAATGAGCAGTTAACCTGATGAGCATTCTCAGTGTTTTTCAGATATGGAGCTCATTCAGTCTGTGAGGGGGCCCCGTCCTCCTCTTACAGGTGAGAAGCTGCAGCTCCCAGAGGTCAGGGAACTGGCCCACGACACACAGCTCGTAGGTGGCACAACTGGGATTTGAACCCAGGTTGTCTGGCTCCAGAGGCACTATACTCACCAGTGCCCTGTCCTCCCTTTCCATGTGCCCATCATCTCACCCTTTCGTCCACACCCTGCCTGCCCCTTGCCAGGGGGAGAATAGCAGCCCTTGCCCTGCTCCTGCTGATGGAGGTCCTGGGGCCCTCACAGCCTGGTCCACCGACTCTGGATAAGCGCCCGCTCGATCTTCTTCCCATGGTATCTCAGCCTTGCCCCCATTCTCAAAGAAGGCATATATCCCTTTTCTTCTCTGAGTCTTAGCCCTCCTTGGGGCCACCCCTGCTGCCTGTCCTAGCCTGCTTCCATCCACACAGCCCTAACCTGAGACTCAAAGCTCCTTCTAGGGCACCCCATCTTTGACTCTGCTCTCCCTCACAGAGGGGGTTTGACTATGAAATAACAGCAGTGCATCCTTTCGTTTCCTTTAGAACAAGATGCAGATGTTTTCCAGATCTTTCTTCAACTTCAGGCAGTAAGTTTCTTGGTGGCCAGTGTTCTTCCCTTAAGTCTTTAGGGCCAGGCTCTCTTATTCTCTACATTTAAAAAAGAAGAAGAAAGGTTCTCCTTCCTATACTTCAGTGATAGACTTGGCAGAGGGCTAAGATGGCGTCTCTTTTACGTTCGTTCCACAAACATTTACTAAGCACCGCGCTGGGCTAGGTGCATGCTCTGTGCCGTGACGTCTACAGATGTCTCTGAATCCCTCTCACCGCCCTCAGCAGCCCCTCAGGAGACCAGAACGCTGTAGGCTCTCCTCCCATCGATGGTATTGGAGATCTTTTCCACGAGAACCAGCCTTGGTTTCATCCACGAAATATCACAGGATTTACCGATCCTGCCCCCACGAGACTGTCTGAGCTGGCCCTCCAAGCCGCGTGCTTCCAAATGCATCCTCCTTGCTTCGTGTTTGATTTCAAGATTCCCAAGCCTCTAGAGCTGCCAGGAGGACTGGTACACAAGTACCACAAACAGGGCTCCCCGGGCCCCTGCCAGCCACGGCACAGCTGCTCTCCCTGGCTCAGAACGGACTTCCCACCCCCCAGGCCCCCAGGCACACTTCTGCAGCACCTGGTTCAAGCCTCACCGCCTCCCTCGTTCTTTCTCCTCCCCTTACCCCACCACGCACACACCAGTTTACCGATAAGCTAATTATTTTCTCTCCCACTCAGCTCCTGTGCCTTTCCTATGCTTCACAGCCAAGGAGGGCTCTCCTTCCTCGAGACACTTGACTGCCACCTGCTGGGAATTTGTCAGAATGGCTCCACAAATCTCTGCCCCTTGGGCAAGAGCAGAGGCGCCCCCCCCCCCACTCGTGCAAGGCGGCTCGAGCAGCTCTAAGCATGGCCTTGCCTCGCGCGCTGAGCATGCTGTCACATCTTTATCTAGACCCTGTTTCTCCAACTAGGTTGAGGGACTCTTGATTAGACTGTGGATTAGGACTGTGGATTCCTCTCTGTGTCCCCAAGGCCCCAGAGGCTAGAGAAACGCTTGCTGAATGATCCCGAGGCAAACACCTGTTACCTTAGGCGCAGGGTATCTGGTCTCCCTGGTGAACATTCTCTAAGTGCATCTGTAGCGAAGCAAGGCAGCTGAATCCGCACAGGCAGTCAGGGTAACCATGGAGGGCCCGGGGGGACTTGCGGTGGAGACAGAGCCCCTCTAGCCTCTCGCCCCTGCTCAAAGACCACCACCACTGAACGGACCAGAGCAACTCCTCATGCATCCCCTCAGTAAACCTGGAGCTGGGCACCAGCAGCACACAGCGGAGAATGTGGCGGAGGGGGCCAAGGGCCACCTGCCATGGCTCTCGGGGCCGGGGAGGGAAAGGACTTCTGGAACACGTCTGTGCCCAGGGCCAGCCCGTGAAGGCTGTAGGATAGCAGGAATGGCCACGCAGGAGCCCTTACGGGCAAGTGTGGGGTTGAGGGGAAGCAGATCAGGAAGCAGACAGCTAGTAGACAGGGTCACCAAGGGTGCCCACTCACGAGCCTCCGTATTTTCCAAGCCGTGCCCTCTTATTAAGCCACATCATCAAAAGCCACTGCCCCAGTGACAGCCTGGGGCTTCACAGGTGGTGGTAACAGAACACCATCAGCTCTCACACCTGAGGGAAGGGGCAAGAGGGGGGCAGCCTTTCACTGAGGTCCCGTTAAAAGGGGAAGCACTCTATTCTTTCACAGGGCTGGTTTCCTCAGAGCCATTCGGCAGCGCATGGCTCTGGTCCCGTTGAGAGAGCCTCCCCGACCAACACGACAGCCCTGACTACTTGGTCTGTCCCCGTGAACTGACAGGAAGTGCTTCCCAGCCAGTGTGAGGGTTGAACGTTTCCTTCTCCGCCCCGCCTGTCAGGAAGCCCAGAGACTGCGTGTTGGTTCAGGTTCTGTGGCTCTCCAGAACTTAGGACTGCTTTTTCGTATTTCCCCGCAGGCCTTCCCCAGGAATGCTTGTTTTGGGGGGGGGGGGTATTGTACTTCGTGGGGGTGGTCCTGGAGGCAGGCCTGGCAGTGGTGCGGTCGTCAGAAGAGCCAGCATGGGGCCAGATGCAGGTGGGTTGCCGTCCCCACTTGCTAGCTGGGCCATCTTGAGCAAGAGAGCTTCGCCTCCTCAGTCCTTACCTGGAAAGTCGGGATGATGAGCGTAATAGGTTATTGTGAAGCTAAAACGAGTCCAGCGGGAGCACCTCTGGACCCTTTCCCTCCTCCCAGATCAGGGGCTCCGTCTGTGCTTCCTTTGTCCTGCCTGTGTCTGTCGGTCCCCTTAGGCTGAGGGATAGACACAGCAGAGGAACTAGGTGACCGCCTGTCCTGGTTTGTCTGGGACAAAGGGGTTTTCTGGGAGGCAGGACTTCCAGTGCTAAAGTGGGAAGGTCTGAGGCACACAGAAGAGTCGGTCACCCTAGAACACACACCGTCGCCATCTCAGTGGCTGAGAGGAGCAAAGGTTTATTTCTTCCTCGTGCTGCTGTCTATCTGGGACCTCGCCAAAAGGAGGAGCCTCTCTCCAGGAAATTGCCAGTCTCGGCACAAAGGAACTCATGGTAAAAGTTCTGTTCGAAAGTCGAGGCTGTCCCTTCTGCTCACATTCATCAGCCAAAGCCAGTCCCATGGCCGGGCCTGACACTGGGGTGTCCTGCAGACCGTCCGTGCGGGGAGGGGCAGCTAACAGTGTGAACCGTAACGCAGTCTACACGCCCCCACCCCTTCTTGTGCACTTTGGGGTGCTGGGTCAGGGAGGAGGGAAAGAGAGAGAGATGCCCGGCTGCCATCGCTGGTCTTCACTGCGGTCACCCTGCTGTAGATGACATACGTCAGCTGTAGATGACATGGCTTTCTCAGGGGATGCTCAGCCTCACCCCGCTCTGCTCAGAGGAGTAGCTCGGTCTGCTTTTGGTGCCTAATAGTGGCCTCACGCTGCTCAGCTGCCGAGATGTCTCTGCAGGGGCAGCTGGGGCTGGGGCTTCTCTTCTAGCCCCCTTGCTCCTCTGTGTGGGGCCCCCGAGAGTCTTCTCCCTGAGCTCCAAGGAGAATGAGGGGACAGAGGGGGGACCAGAGGCACCAGCAAGTTATCCCCAAGCACACTGCACAAGTCCCTTGGTGCCTTGCTTCCTCTGACATCTGGTGAGCCCCCCTTGTTTGGAAGTCTCCAGCTGAGAAGTGGGCACACACGTGGCTCCCGATTCCGGGACCACAGGCCAGGCTCTCCCGAGAGTGTCTTCCCTATGTGTCACTTGGATGGCAGCACCAGGGCTGGCCCTGAGCTCCTCGTGGCAAGGACCTCTTTCCCGGTTACCTGTGGTCTCTTGGAGCCCTCTCCCTGGGCTCAGTTCTCTTTTGGAAATAGCACAGAGGTTTTTTCCTTGTGTTGTTTCATTCATTGTCTTACATCAAAGAACACCTTCTTGGAGAGAAAACAGTTTTCCAGAAATACTTGTCACAGCCGATTCAGCTTCCTTACTTGGTCCAAGCATATAAGAAAGGCCTGCTGATTTTTTTTTAAGATTTTATTTATTTATTTGAGAGAAAGTGAACAAGAGAGAGAGCACAAGTGGGGGGAGGGGAAGAGGGCAAGCAGACTCCCCACGAGCAGGGAGCCCAAAGCCAGGCAAGGCCTTCTGATTTTGGTTTTGCAAAATATAGTGCCAAAATTTATGTTAGCGTTCATTATTTCTATAAAGTAAATTTTAAGTCTTGGAACAATTGGTCCGAAGCAGAAATTTCACATGGAGTTTGGTACTGAGAACCTTCATCTACGTTTCGGAGAAGTGGGGGAAAGAGCGGGTGTGGTATTGGGAGCCCCCTAACAGTGAGATCATGGGGCAGAGGCGGAGAGGCCACAGGTGTGACGAGAAGGGTCAGAGCAGCACGAGCAGAGCCAGGAGGCCTCTCTGAGGAGGTGCCACCTGAGGGCAATTGAATGGAAAGCAGCAGTTCACCAGGTGACCAGAGGGTCAAGGGAGCCACGCCTGCAGTGAGCGCAGTTGAGGCCACGTGCTCTTGAGAACTTAAGTGTTCCGGCGGCCGAGCGCTTTGGGTGTCAGATGGGCAGGCCAGGGCAAGACGGGACAGGACGCAAGCGAGCAAGCACATTGTGGAGGTTTGCTGTTTCCTGGTAGGGCACTTCTGGAAGCGCAGTAAAGCCACTGAAGTGTTTTAAACAAGGGGGTGTCCTATCTGGGACCAGAGCATAGAGGGGCAAGTGTAGGGAGGAGAGCAGCCTGGATGGAGGCAGTGGCCAGGGGACAGAGGGGAGCGGCTGGGTCCATTTGTCAGAGGGCTAGTGGGGTGAGGGAAGGAGAGGGCGCCCACGTGGGTCCTAGAGTGCTCATCTGGGGGCTGGAGAAGAGCGTGGGACCTGTGTGGGGCATCAGACCGAGGCGGGGGGGGGCATATGGCAAGTGCTCGGGCCCCACTGCCCTGGGGACTTGGGGTCCGTAGGCTGCTCCCTGGGACTGGAAGGCCAAGATCCTGTCACGCGGTTTGCACGTGTGCAGACTGGCTGGCTCCCGAGGCAGCGAGGGTGTCTGAATCGGACTGTGGAGAGGAGTGAGTTGGGAGGACAAGAGCAGCCCTAGTCCTGGACACAAGCCCCAGGTAGCCCAAGGGCTGTAAGACGTAGCCAGTGGAAGGTGTCACGCTAGGACTTCTGCTGCAGAAAGGTCAGGAAAGGCCCATTCACAGCCTGAGTGTTGCCTCCTCAAGGCAGCGCCGGGAGGGAGTAGGAGGGCGGCACTGCCCTCTTCCCGTAGAGCCAGTTCTTCCGGACGCAGCGGCCACAGGGCCACGCAGAGAGCCCCGTCCCGCCCGCGGCAGGAGGCAGGGCGGCAGGCCATTCTGCTACCTGGCGTCCCCTCGCCCCTGACTGTGCCCTGACTGTGCGCCCGCACGGTGCTCGGGCGTCTTACCTTGCTCCCAGCGCCCTCGGACGTGGGCCCGGGCACGTGGGGCTTGACTTCACGTGTCCTGGGGCCCGTTTTCCGTGGTTGCTTGTTGTCTGCATTCAGGCGGCTCGCCTGGGAGAGCGTGCGGCTGGCCTTGACCGTGGTGCGGCTTGCGGAGCCCCTGCGCCCTCCTACCGTGGGACCTCCCGAGCGTCCTCCTTGAGTCTCTCTGCCTCCGTCTTCTCATCCAGACAGTGAAGAAAACCAGCGGATCTACGGTGCCTGACGCCAAGCGCGCACTCTAGAAATGTTCGCTATTCTATTGCTCGACTGGTCGGAGAAATGAAAAGTCCGATTACCTTCTTTCTCTTAAGGCCGCGTCCGAGAATCCATGTTTAATCATTGCAGAGGCGCTGTTTTCATAGCAAGGCTCTCCTGCCAGACTCCTTGCTCGTGCTCGCAGTGCAGTTGAGCAGGCGGCTGGAGGCTGGGACGGGGGGTGGTTCCGTGTTTCTCCCCCAAGTGACCTGTGTGGGTTTTCTTCTCTTGTGGGCCCCCCTGTAGGTTTCTGGAAGAAGCTGACTGCCTGAAAGGAAACTACAAAACATGAAAATCGCTTTGAGGTGACCCATACGTCCAGTGGCCCCTTACTCCTCCCAAGGTGGATCTGAGCTCTGAGAACTGTCGCTTCAGGTAACAAAATCGCACCCCCAGCCCCCACCTGCTATCATTGACGGCTTCCACGGTAGTCCTTTAAGGAAGTGTGGCTTCTGCCCACGGCCCTGAGACTCGGGAGAGCCTACCTCCTGCAGCAGTCTGGCTGTTCCAGCCTACCTCCTGCAGAGGGCATGGGGGCCTGAGGTGGCATCCCGTGTCTGACAGGTGGCCCAAAGCCTCCTGAGAGCCTGAGGGGAGGACTCTGCACTCCTCCCTGACCTACTTCTCTTCCCGTCCGTGATAATGATAACTTCTAGCAGCCGCCCGTTAGGGCCTTTGATGTGACTAAATGATTATAAAATGCTTCTCAAAGAATAAATTGGAATAACCAGGAAATTTCTGAAAATGAAAAGTCATAAGAGAAAAAAGGTTTGTTCTACCTAATAGTAAAATATATTATGAGGCCACAATAATAAATAGTGTAGTCCTGGATTGGAAGTAACTAGATCAAAGGAACAGAATAGGAAGTCCAGAAATAGACAATAAACCAGTAAAGGTGGCGTTTCAAATGGTGGGTAACAGAATGTCCGGTCTAGTAAATGGTGGCACTGTCACCTATCCACTGGAGGGAAAGAAGTCTCCAACCTTAGGTAGTATACCAAAAGTAATTTCCAAAGGGATTAAGAGCTAAATAAATTACAAAATATGAGTAAAGAGGGTATTTATATTTGGGGTGAGAAAAGGGCTTTTTTTTTTTTTTAAAGATGTCACTTTTAGTATCTCATACAAATACTGTAAGCCAAGTTAAAAGGCAAAAAGGGGGAGGATATTTATGACCTGTGACAAGGAATGAATATTCCTAATGTACAAACTTATTCATTCAACATCTATTTAATGAGTACTTACTACATGCTAGAAAGTGTTCCAGGCTACTAGGGTGCGAGTCGTGAACTAAACAAAATCCCTGCTCTTCTGATGCTCATAGTCTAATGGAGAGGAAGCTAGTAAATAAAGCAGTCGATTATTGATAGGGGCCATGGGAAAAAAATTAAGCAGGGTGGGGATAGTTAGGGAGGATTGGGGGAGGGGTTGTAGGTAAGCTTCACTGCCAAAGTGACTTTTGAGCAGAATATGGAGGAGAAAGGAGAGGAGTGGTTAAACTTGGATGTCTTTGTAAATGTTGAGCTGATGGGATTTTCTGATGATTGGGTACAGGTTGTAAAAGGAAGCAAGGAGGATCACTTCTAGGTTTGGGGCCTGAGCGTTCAGAAGTCCCACTTACTGATATGAGCATCACGAAGGCACTTGGCTTGAGAACCAGGGGTTTGGTTTGGATGTTTCAGTTGGAGGTCTCTGTTGTATATTCAAAGGGAGGCATCAGGGAAATGGTCCTTTAAGTTTGGAATTCAAGAGCAGTCAGGCTAGAGGTATAAGTTTGGGAGTTCTCAGAGCCTAGGTCATATTGGAAGCAGCGAATCTAGACTGATCTCTTAGGGAGTAGGTATAGACAGGAGGTCTGAGGACATCTGCAGGACTCTCGTGTAGCAGTGGGGGCAGGGGAGGAACCTGCTAAAGAGACTGTCAGGGAATGGGTGGCCACTGAGATAGAAGGGGACAATGAGGAGGTGGCCTCTTCAAAGCCAAGAGACCACAAGGAGGGAGAGATCAGCTCTAGCAGATGTCGGGATGGGGCAAGTAGGGAGGGAGTGGAGAACCAGTCACTGGATTTAGCAACGACGAGCTCACCGGGGAGCATGACGGGGGCTGTTCTGTCGGAATGATGAGGACAAAAGCCCAATTTGAGTTGGTTTATAGTGAGTAAGAGGGAAAGAATTAGAAACAGAGAACTGGGGTACTGACTAGAAGGGAATGGAGTTCAAAAAATGTGTGGTTTTTCCCCCAAACGAGAGCTGTTTGTATCTAAACGAGAGTGATCCAGTAGGGTGGAGAAGGTGGAGGGTGCACGATGAGTGGCACGGAGAGGATTCCAGGGTGATGGTTTTCAGGGGTGAGAGACGATGGGGTCCCCACCATGGGGGTGGGGGGCTGTTCTAACCAGCAGCACTAGGTGCGCCAATGGACACGCTCCCTTTTCTCAGTGGAGTAGAAAGCCAAGTAGCTGCTGAGAGTAAGGATGGGGAGCTGTTGGAGGCTTGAGGGGAAAAGAGAGGGTATGGCGTTCTTGGTCGCAGAGGGGGGAATAAACGGAGCAGGTGAGTCAAGGATCACGGGGCAGCGCTGGCATCGGAGGTGTGAGAGGTCGTGGGTAGAAAGTGAGAGCAGCCAGTTCATTGTGTGCTTTTCTCCCCCCAGGTTCAGGTGCGCAGGTGAACATGAGTTAGGAGGCCCATCCGTACTGAAGAAAATATGGTAGAAAAACAGGACATGAGTGGGCACAAAGGAAACCAGAGCAATGCCTATAAACATAGGGACACCATCCGTAATCATTTAAAAATGCAAGTAAAAACCAATGGGGTTTTGTGCTTTCCTTCAGATTGACAGGAGCTCTTGTTGGGAGTATAAATTATCGGAGCTTTTTGGCAGCCGTGTTCCAGAATGTACGGAGACATACCATGTGTGTTCCCTTTTGTCCTGCTTTTAGACGTTTAGAGTGAGAGATAATAGCTCTAGTGCCTGTGGTTAGAGCACAAAGATGCCCCCTCCGGCAGGGGTGGTGAAAGTGGAAAGTGGGCCCACACCTAGCCCTGGTGCACCCATCCGTGGGCGGCACTGCAGTCGGGGAACTGAGCTCACCGTCCCCACTTGCTTTGCAGATGAAGGAACTTGAGCCCAGAGAGCGGGAGTGACCGTCCCAGTCCCGTGGTGTGGAGCTGGGACCCCGTCTGTGGGCAGTGAGTGGCCCTCTTCAACTTGGTTTGGAGTCGGAGTCCCTTGCAAGGTACTCGGCAGCCCCTTTTTTGGGCCGGCTGACGCCACGCTTATACAACGTGAATTCTCAGAATGTGCTGCAAATTGGTCTACGGTGTCTTTATGTCCTGATGCAGGTTTTCCTGGCAGGGGATGCTGGGCACAAAGGCTAGTCAGGGAAGACAGGACAGACTTTGCCTGGTCTGGTGACAGACAGGGACCATATTTTCCTGGCTCTGGAGAGGGGCTCACAGTCTGAGAAAGGATCTTTTCTGCTTTCCTATGACTTTTACAAAAGTAGTAACAAAAACACAAAGATAAGCAGTAAATCCTATTTATTTTATGGACAGTAAGAAAATAAAATTAGAACTGTCAGAGAATATCTGGTCCCCTCTGTGGGAGGGGCACTGGGCTCTAACTCCTAGACCCTTGGGTTCTGGAATTATTCTTGCATGCCCTGGCAAGGGGACCCAGGAGAAGCTACCCAGTTGCTCTGAACTTGGGTCTTCATCAGAAAGATGAGCCGGGGGGCGGGGGGGGGGCGGGTGCCTGGGCGGCTCAGTCAGTTTAGCGTCTGCCTTCAGCTCAGGTCATGATCTCCGGGTCCTGGGATCGAGCCCCATGTTGGGTTCCCTTCTCAGCGGGGAGCCTGTTTCTCCCTCTCCCTCTACTGCTCCCCCTACTTGTGCACGCTCTCTCTCTCTCTCAGAGAAATGAAGTAAAAAAAAAAAAAAAAAGAAAAAAACATGTTCGCTCCTCTCTCCATCCCTCCAGGTCCCTATTCCAGTTGGCCGGGGGGGGGCGGTGTATTAGTGCAGTAGAGCAGTACCCCGACCCTCCGTGGAACCACCCTGGCCCCCCACCACAGTAGAAGAGCCTGTAGAATTCAGCTTTGTGCCTCCTTGTACCAGTTCCAGACCTCCAATGGCTGACCAGAGAATGGACATTTCTTCGACAATCAGTGACTTCATGTCCCCGGGCTCCACCGACCTGCTGTCCAGCCCCCTCGGCACCAGTGCCATGGACTGCAACCGCAAACGGAAAGGCAGCTCTACCGACTACCAGTAAGGCCTTCTGGGCTCCTCTTCCTCTGGCTAACCTTGGTGTCCATTCCCGGCACATCGAGGGGCCAACTGCTGCTCCTCCTGGAAGAAGGGGTCCTCTTTGTGGAAAGGGATGGAACCGACAGATCCAACAATAGGTGGCCCCACAGTGGGTTTTGTTTTTGTTTTGTTCTGTTTTGCTTTTCTCTTCCCCCCGGATTGTGAGCAGGAGGAAGCCTCCAGCACTGCTGAGACCCTCCCATCCCCCCTCCTGTCCCCAAATTGTTCCACGTCAAGGGAAAAGGAAGAGCCTTAAAGCCAGGGTCTACCTTTCACCCTTTTCCTTTGGCCTCCTCGGTTCCTTTGAGCAAGATGGCTAAGGCTCTGGATGCAGTCTCCGTGATTGGCCTGAGGCTCTGAGGACGCCCTCAGTTGCTTGTGGAAGGAGCGCGTGCAGGCCGTCTCGGAGAGTACTGTAGGAACATGGGTATTGCCCTGAAACATTATTCAAATTAGTCTGTACCTGTTTTATTAAATAGTATTTTTGTTTCTTTTTAGACGTGATGACTTTTCTTTTGAGTAAGAAATTTTCACACTTACAGTCAACTCTTGTATATCTGTACAAACGCCCAGGGAATAGACTGCCGCCTAGAACATTCAAAGGCACGTTTGTTTTGTTGAGGCAACTGCGTGGAATCTTACCCCGATGTCCACTTAAGAGGTTTTCTTTTGTTTAATGAGGGAAAAATCTCCAAGGAACAACCTCCCCCACAGCAGATGTCCTTTCTGCTGAAGTTCACAGGTCAGATTTGGGGAGCACAAGGGCTGAAGGCCCGCTGCCCACTAGGGGGTGCTATGATTCATGTGTAAGTGATCCCAGATGGTTGAGCAAGCCAACGCCCAGGGGATGGAGAGTGGGTGTGAGGACCGAGCGGGTTCTTCTGGAGCAGTCCCTCCCCAATAGGGAGGCCAGGAGATGTTTTCCACGTACCACTTGTCTTGGGTGGATGGATTCACTGGTGCCTTCTAAGACCTTTGCTATCTAAACCTGTGGTTTCCAATCTTGTCCCCACCCAAGACCTCCAGGTTTCCCTCATGGACCCCATTTACAAATCTCCTGTGATTCGTGGAGACCCTGTTACACACCCCTCATCCCTTTCCCTGTCATTTCAATATGCTAAATGTGTCTGATCGGTCAGGCGGAGCTCTCTTCCCCTGGGATGACCATCCTGGCCTCCGTGACCAGATACAAGCCAAGACAAAAGGGGGGAGAGAGTTTTGGTTTTCCCCTGTGGCCTGAGTCCTGCCTTCTGCTCTTTAGGACTAACTAGAGAAACTCTCTTCCGGGGAGGCAACCAAGGGCTTCCAGTTGGGAACCACTATTCTAGAATGCCCACGCTATGATTCAGTGCTCCTGAGGAAGGTTGTTTTTGCCCTTGAGACTACATTGTGTGAAGGGCCATACTCCTCTGTTCTTACAGGATAAAAGAGAAAGAGAGGTCCAGGTGCCAGGCCGTGTCCTCCTGGTGATAAACTTAGGGGCTGGAGAAGGGTGTGAGCTGACCCCAGGGGGATTTGGAACTCCTTCCTTGGAGGATTTTAGTCTGTTTTCTACTGAACCATGAGGTGCTGTGAAACTCGAGTCTCTGGAGTCTGTAAAAGGGAGGTAGTTCCCTGCTGTGACCCCAGGAGGGGTCAAACAAGGCTCCATGCCCCTCAGCCCCGCTCATGCCCTCTCCCCCAGTTCCTCGGGCCTCGGGTGTTCCCACCTGGCTGAGAACCGGCACATTGTGTATCTGTGTCTTTAAAAAGCTGCCTCGGGACTCTGCTCAAAGCTGCTTTGTGGGTTCTTTGGTCTCCCCTCCTCACTTCATCCCCCACACCAAATATATATGTATGTACATGTATATTGGAGGCTTCGTATGTTTTGCAAAAGAATAGGCTCCATTTATCCAGAATGATGAGGGGAATCAGGTATTATAGTTATTTGGATCCTCTGATTAAGAATTTCCATAAATGCTGTGTATTTCCAGTTTTCAAAATACGGCATAAAATATGTTAACAGCAAACTCTATTGGTGACCATATGTAACTTTTGTTCGATCATCTGGAAAACCGGTCCTAGTTGCACAGTAGGGGCAAGCTGTGTGTGTTTGACTAGTCTACGTCAATCATCAATACTGTGGATATTTGAACTTCCTGATTATTTGCTTTCTGGATAAATGAGAGCCTTCCATGTTGTAAGAAGCTGCTTTGTATGTCTTTAGTAACAAATACTCACATTCTGTCTTGTTTTTTCAGAGAAAGCATGGACACAGACAAAGACGACCCTCATGGAAGGTACCACGAACCTAGTCATGACCTTCACCCTGCTAGCTATTTGCCTTGCGTAGTTACGTGTTCTGGTACTTGGTGCAGGTCCCGCCTGTGCCCTTGACTGGGGATAAGCAAGGAGGCTGTGAGCCTGGGGCTCAAAATGCTCTGCCCGGCCCCCGGCCCCCAGTGTGGCTAACGAGAGCGCTTATGTGTATTGAGGGAGATGACAGGGATTAAGTAGGGAAATGAGTGAAGCTGGGAAGAAAAGAGAGATGTGTAACTTTGCCGTTAGTCTCCCAGGGATTGTGTTTGATCTTTATGCTTTATTTACCCCCTTCCCTTCCAGGTTAGAATACACAGAGCACCCAGGAAGGATCAAAAATGCAAGGTAAGCATGGACCTGTCTATAAACGGTCCTGGTTCTGGGTGCTCAGGGTGCAGCTGAGGCAGCCCCATGGGTCTGGTTCCTGTCAGTCTAAGCGTCCTTTCGGGGGTGGGGGTGGGAGCCTTGGCTTGATGTGGCCGTGGGCCGCGTGTCCTCTCCACACTGAGCTGGCCTTCACTCTTGGCTATCTAAGCACATTTAACCTGAAGGGGACTTTGGAAGGAGCAGAAAGCCCTTCAAGGCTGAAGCTCTTCCCTGGCCGTCTCCAGCAGGTTGCCCCTTCCTGACTCGAGGGCCCTCCAGAGGTGACCTGGCTCAGTGACTCCATTCTTGGGCTGGGCCTTGCCTCTCAAAGCGGCCCTTCTTGCACCGCAAGACCAGACATGGGGCTGCCTGCTCCCTTGAGTAGATTGTCTAACTTGGTCCCTCCTGCCTCCAGCCACACTTGCTGATTCCATCCACGTGGGTCTTCTGCTCTCCTGCCTGTGGCTCCGGGGCCATCTGAGGCTGTCATGCCACAGAACCAGGGCTGCAGAATTCAACTGGCCCGAGACTTGTAGCTTCCCCCGCACAGCCTAGCCTTGGTGGGAGGTCCCTCTTGGTGGCTTTGTTGCTATGGCAGCAAACTACATTTCCACTGGCAATGCACCTCCATAGGGGACAGTTACAAATGGCAGGTACCAACCAGTCAGGGAGAGCGTGTGCACCTGAGGAGGCATCCTCCTGCCTTGACGGGCGGCCACTCCTGGGAGGGACAGGAAGCCCTTGGGTCAGATGTAGCATCTGCCGTATCTCGGTGGAGTTGTGGTTGATCCAAAGATGGCAGCGCTAGTTACCGAGTGACTCAGTCAGTGAGGCTCTGACAGGCCACACAGCGGGCTCCTCACAAACCTCAGAGATCACTCCACCTCCCTTCTCTTTCCTTCCACACCCATCTTAAAATCCGACTTTACAGGGGCTGAGAGGAAAAGAAACGAGACCTTAACAATCCAGTTTACTCTGAGCAGACAATTTTTGTAATATTTCTTCTTAATTCTAAGCATGAGATAAGCATACAAACAAGTAACACCGATCCTGGGTAGTGAGGCCACTTTTTTGGTGACGTGAGTAGAAAAGTCAAGCTCAAAGCCTTGTGCAAATTCTCAGTGTGCCCTGTAGGGGAAGGTCCGAGACAGTGATGACTTATTTTTATCATTGTGTCCTTGAGGCTTGGCTTCATTTTCTAGAAATCATGTCTCCTGTTGTGCAGGGAGGCTCACAGTCAGATTGAAAAGAGGCGTCGGGATAAAATGAACAGTTTCATCGACGAACTGGCTTCTTTGGTGCCCACGTGCAACGCCATGTCCAGGAAATTAGACAAACTTACTGTGCTGAGGATGGCCGTTCAGCACATGAAAACACTGCGAGGTAAGACCTCGGGGCCGCTGTCCTCGATGCCCTTGCCCGCAGATGTTCCCTCCCTTGCCTGGGGTGCGCCTGGGTCCCCAAGACCGTGTTTGCCATTTGCCGGTGTGTAGCCTTGAGTGACAGGCCTGACCTTGCCAGCACTAGACCTGATGCCGGATGAAGTGATTACTGAGCTTACGTGGGTAACCAGTTGGGATTTTGCCATCGTGCAGCCCGGGGGTAGAGGCTGTGGTCTGGGCACGTGTGTGCACGCGGCTGTGATAAGCAGGCTACGTGCATATCAGCGAGGCCCCACATCTTGCAGGTGTGCGTGCGCCTGGGCCCCACCCGCCCAGTGATCCCCGTCAGAAATACAGGTGCCCTTGGTGACGCAGGGAAGGCCGTGGCTCTTTATAGGAGGAAAATTCGCCCACGGCTCCTTTAAAGAGTGAGTCACTGGTTGATGGTTCTTGCCGCGTTTTCCTGTCAGGGATGAACACTGATGATATTTTCATGTTCCTGGAATTTTCCCAAACCAGATAGACTCTGCACGAGGGAGGCAGTAGTTTCCGTCTTTTCTGAGCGCGGGGTGGGTGAGAACACAGAGGCAGAAACGTGGAAGTGACTTCTCCAAACCGCAGGAGAAATCTGCAGTGTCACAGGCACCTTAGTGACACTGTGCCCGGCGTGTTCCGTGGCCCGTCTTGGACCTGTGAGGAAACTGGAAAGTGGCGCTCAGTCAGACCTCTGACCTGCGTGGTAGAAGAATTGCGTCTTTGTTTCCACAAAGCCACCAGGAACAAGTAGCCGGTTTCGTCTGACCTTTGATCACTACTGAGACCTGTCAGCGTCGCGTCCTGTGCTGTGAGCGTGGCACCTAAACATTCCTGTTAGGGAAGGTCAGAGAGATTGTCGTGAGCTCGTTTTTACTAAATTGGAAGGAAATAAGGGACAAATCTCGAGTTACAAAAAGCAGGGATGTGGCTCAGTGTGTGCCTTGTTAGTTGATATAAAAGTCCCGGACATGTTCTGTCCATCTCCTTCACCGTGGTACTGGGGATTGTTACAGATCTTTTCTACTTCCTTTCCTCTCTTCTTCCTTTCCTCTCTTCTTCCTTTCTTCTTCCTTTCCTTTCTCCTTTCCTTTCTTAGATTTTATTGGTTTATTTGAAAGTGAGATTGAGGAGCGCCTGGGTGGCTCAGTCGTTAAGCGTCTGCCTTCGGCTCACAGCGTGATCCCAGGGTCCTGGGATCGAGCCCCACATCAGGCTTCTCCACTAGGAGCCTGCTTCTTCCTCTCCCACTCCCCCTGCTTGTGTTCCCTCTCTCGCTGGCTGTCTCTCTCTGTCAAATAAATAAAATCTTAAGAAAATGAGATTGCGAGCACAAGTGTGAGGGTGCAGAGGAAGAAGCAGACTCCCCGCTGAGCAGGGAGCCTGACTCGGTGCTCGATCCCGTGATCCTGGGATCATGACCTGGGCCGAAGGCAGACAGTTAACCGACTGAGGCACCCAAGCACCCCCCCCCCCATTTTATTTCTTCACTGTTCTAACCATTTTTGCAGATTCCAGGTCATTTGCTGCTGGCATTTTTGTCTGTTACTCTACGATTCCTCCTATATGATGCCTATGTGATGTTCCCATATACGATGCCACAGTGATGGCCTTTGAGGCATTTTGTCCCCTTTCAGCCCAAGGAGCCAGAGTTGTATTCACTGAAGTAACGCACTTCTCCAGTTGCCAAGCTCATTTACCTCACCCCGATGAAGAGACACCCCAAGCGCCATCTACGGTGTATTTATTTACTCAGGGCCTCGCAGACGGGGTGATCTCCCAGGAAGGCCCAGCGTGGTCATTTGAGGGACTGCTAGACAACGCATTTAATGTCGGTCCTGGGAGGACGGAACCCTCCCGGGAGCCTCTGTGGTTGGCTTCCAAAGCTGCCTTCTCTCTTTGAAGCAGATTTTTACTTCCGTCTATTACCCCGTGGCTCCCCTACAGTGACCAGAGCGAGCCTGTTAGGTCCCCTGAGGGCAGCGGTGGTGTGTTTTCAGTGGGTTCTGTCCGAAGCGCCATCTAGCCCTGTGTCTGTTAAGGAAAAAGAAGAGAACATTGGAGTCCAGGGTGGTAGGGACTAGGCCGCATCTGGAAGGCGGGAGGCGGTGGAGTGGAATGAGCCATTCCCCGAATAGAAAGTGTACCAACTGTCTTCTTTCCTTCCCTCCCTAAGGTGCCAGCAATCCATACACAGAAGCAAACTACAAACCGACTTTTCTGTCAGATGATGAATTGAAACACCTCATTCTCAGGGTATGTCACAATTATGAGCTTGTTTTATACACACTTAAACTTTCAGAGTGAGGTACCAGAGTGTGGGAATTTGGTGTCTAAACATTGGACCTTTTGAGCCCAACTTTGTCTTTTCGGGTCTCCACGTCTGTCTGTCTGTCTGGACAGTCTCCACAGTCCTTCCCGGAGGTTGTCCTCCTCCCCTTCCATCCTTGCTTAGACAAAAATTGAAGGCCCAGGCTGCTGTGATTTTTTAAATCGAAGGAGGCAAGATTTTGTTACACTAGGTAGCTAAGAACCCCATTCCTGCATGACGTTTTTAGAAAGCGACAGACACTGATAACAACTGAGAATTTATCTTGTCCCTCACCTGACCGCTAGCAGAAAAACATCCGTGTACATCTTGACACCAAGATCCCATCAAAGCAAGAAAGCTTCCAAAGACTCCCTGCCCAAGGACGAAAAGAAATGGGGAAGGTGAGGCACTCGCTTGTCTTGCTCGTCTCTGCAGAGAGGCCCGGTAGAGGTGACGCCACGTGAACTTGGCTTCCATGTGGAGTCAGGTCTGCCTCTGGGTAGAGCGAGAGCAACTTCGAAACTGAAGGGAAAGAAACCGGATTCAGAAGCCTGTCCTCTTGCAGATTGTAAACAGAAAAAGAGAAAAATATAACCCACCTCCATCCCCCCACAGCCAGGGTGGACCTCGCCTGCTAAGCGCCTACAGCGTCTGGGCACCTTTCTTTGGGCAGACGGTTGCCGGGCCTTGGGCTCCAGGGTACTCCGTCATCACCCTGACTTTCCATTCTGCCTGGCTTCTAGTCCTCTGTAAGTCTGGCCCGTGTGCTTACTGCAGCGTTCTCTCTCCATCCCCTCCTGACATGTTCTCTCAATTGGAAAGCTTTTGGCTGCAAGGAACAGATGACCTGATGAACAGATAGGGTTTTGTTTCCCAAATATAGCCGGTCCCGCGGTAGGCCAGGAGGGGTTGGTGTACTGGCTCAGCGAGGGTGGAGCCAGTCTCTGGCTGTCTTCACAAACAGTCATGCTGAGCTGGTGTGCAGCCTGCTTCCTCAGTGTAGCCACACCAGCCAGAAACAAGGGGCCAGGGGAGTGTCTAGACCAGCTGTCCCTTTCCTCAAGAAAGAATATGCCTTCCTGAAAGCCCTGTAGTAGACGTCAGCTTCTCCAGAAGATATTACTTGATGACCCCTAGCCTCACAGCAAAGATTTAGATTTTTCCAGCCACCACAGTAGAGGCAGGCAAGAGTCCCCCATCAGCGCTGGCCACACACACTCCAGAGCCATGTCCGTTAGCTAGATTTTCCTCCGGAAGTGGCTCTCATGACCCAGTACGGGGCTTCAGCTGTGGTCTGGTTGGCTTGGGGTTGAAAGGGCCAGGTGCCTTCCTTGCCGCAGAAGCCATCATATTAGTGCCATGTTTTGGGCCGCTGAAATACTGTTCCTCCCACTCTCTTAGGGATTATTGTTAGGCCAAGTTTTTTCCATCCTATAATAGGTGTGGTTAGTTTTTTTGAACTTCTGTTTCTGTCAAAATCTGTTTATTGGATGGTCCTACATTCCAGTTTGTCGTTAGCGATCCTTCAAAGCTTCTTGCGACTGGTAGATCTGATAAGCATGCCTTCTTGTCTTTCGTTCACTAATACCACGAATATTTCTGAGACTTAGTTCTATGTGCGTGGCACTGTTCGAAGTAAATCCAGGTCAACAGTAAGCACGTTGTGGGGGGGCCAGGCATCCCGGCAAGTTTGTGATGGTCCTTTGGCTCCCTCCCTCGGGGCACAGTTCCTCAGACGCAGCTCTGCACTCCTCTCTCCATCCTTCCTCGTAAAGCAGTCCCCGTGCTCAGGGAGGACTTGCTGCAGTTAAGATACAAACTGTGCAGCGTCTCTGGAGAAACCACCAGAGCTGGCTTCACGGGCAGCAGCCTCTGCAGCCACACGGGGCCTGGCGCTCGGTTTAACACTCTGCTCTTGCCATCTGGAAGGGCATAATGTTTGAACAAGGGTCCCTACGTTTCCATTCTGTCCTGGGTCCCACAAGTCGTGTGGCTGGTCCTGATTGCCCTACTGCTAATTTGATGTTTTTAAGGAAAATATGTGTGTATAGATACAAATGTGTTTTATTTTGAACACCTATATATGAAGTATATGAAGTTCCTGTTACATATATAGGTTTAAATGTACAAACATAGATTTATATGTCTGTATATATTTACATATATATAAACTCCTTTTGTAAGGGCAAATGTTCAATAACTTTCTCCTCTTCTAAATTTCCTGTCCGATGCCCACACTTGTCAGGGGATGGAACAAGGATTTTCATGCCACTGAAGCCAAATACTTCATCTTGGGCTTGCCTTTCCTGCACTTCCGTGTCCTCCAGCATCTGTAGGACACCGTGGTGACATGTCTCCCTGATGAAACTCTTCTGCCCTCCCTGGTGCATGTCCGTGGTGACGAAGCACCATCCAGTCCCTCGCCACTTCCCGGTGCCCAGTTCCCGGGAATTTGCTTCAGCGGAAGGCAGGGTCCGCTCAGATGGTGCTTGGACGGTTCGGCCGCGGGAACCGGACTTCTGCTTTTCCTTCCCGGTGCACATCTGACGGACTGCTTTCCCCACTGGGAGCTTTCAAAATGGCGTCCATAGGTGGCGTGTCAGGGAGCAGGCAGCCTGATCGTGTGTGATGTCCGGATGCTCCACGTCCCCCCCTTCTGAAAAGGGGGCAGACCCCGCCAGGGCTTCTGTGTCCCTTACTAACTCAGCCTGTCCTACCGCGAGAGGGAGGCTGCCCTGTCTCCCTGTGGCCCCGTAGTCCTGGGGGCGTTCTCCTCGCCTCTGCTCATCCGCTGTCCCCTGGGCGCCCGGTGGCGTTTATCTGCCCGAGGGAAACAGAGTCCGAGTGTGTTGAGCCTCTCCTCACTGACGAGTCCCTGGCCTTTGGAGCCCTCTCGCTCTCCCTGGGTGTGTTGAGACCCACTTTGTTCGTGTCACGAGTTCAGGCCTGACTCTGCCTGTCGTTCCCTCCAGGATGTCACAGGCACCTTCTTCGAGGCACCGTCTGTGCCACTTCACTAAACCCGTGAAAAGCCTCGACACCCTTCTCTGGGGAGACGTGAGATTGTCCGCAAGGCAGTGCGGAGGTTATTAATACCCCAGTTTTTGACCGATCGAGGCTTCCAGATGGTGCTCGCAAAGCCTCTTCCTCTCCCCTGCCCTCCCCTGCCCCGTGCCAGCGCCGGGCGAGCTCAGCCCCAGCTCCCTGCCGGCCGAGGGGCCTGGCGCCGTGCCTTGGCCGTGGTGGGGTCCCATCCTCCTGCTTTCGTGGCCGCACCGGTGCCGGCGCCATTATCATGCCTCCAGCACACGAATTCATTTCCTAGTCCTGTGAATTAAATTACGTCCCCAAAGGCCCTTTTGTGGGAAGGGAAATAGAGTTTCTCTAGATTTTTCCCAAGAACAGACTGAGGACTCGTGAATAAAGCAAGATGTTGAATTAGAACCGTGGGAGTGGAGCATAAAGGCAAGTTCGACTGAGCATGGAGGCCCCTCGCCGTCGCTGGGAGGCCCCTGGCAGGAGCCGAGTGCTCGTCCGTCCGCAGAGCCGTGGGTGGGACTCACACAGAGACCGGGAGCCCAAGCTCTCAGACCCCGTAGCTGCGGTATTCCTCTGCTTCCGCCTCCCGAATAGCGTCCTGTCTCCGTAGCTGCCTGTCTTGGGACTTTAGATTTTACCTGTACCTAAGGTGAAGAGGAGGGGAAAAGAATATAGGGGAAATCTTTGCTTTGGTCTTCTTGTGTCACTTAGGGTATAAGCAGCCCATCCCTGGATCAAGAAATGCTATTCAAGAACAGTAGTCCTCAGTCCTTGTACGTGAGAATCGTTTGGGGTAGGGGTGAGAACAGTACTCGTCATCAGCCCCACCCCAGGCCATCAGCACAAAAACAACACACACCGCTCCCCACGGAGAGACACACCGTTCAAGAGCGGGCTCTGTAAATGGAAGTGTTTGGATGGAGGACAGACGGTGGTCAGGAGACAGGAGAGGGGGTTTTGATCTTACAGCTTCCTTCAATCTCAGATTCTATGATTCTGTATAGTTAAAGCAATAAAATAAGACTTCTCCAGACCTTGATACACTCAGTGGAAAAGTCTTAAAGTGAACTCAATGTTGTAACAAAAATGACTTCACTTGGACCGTCCCCTGTAGCCATGGGATGATCTGTGTGTCCGGACCTGCCTTGGAGAGCATCTTCCTCCTCTCCTGAGGCATTAGCCGTGAGCACCCTGTGACTGTCAGGACTACAGTTCTGTGCTTTGGCTGCTTAGCAGACAAGTCCTTATTTGCTATCAGAGTGATTACAAATTGTGTTTCCTAAAGTGTGATAAATTGACTATCCATTTCTCCTGATTAGGCAGCAGATGGATTTTTGTTTGTCGTAGGATGTGACCGAGGGAAGATACTCTTTGTCTCCGAGTCTGTCTTCAAGATCCTCAACTACAGCCAGGTATCGCTCCTGTTTCCGTTGGTGGTGGGCAGCCTTCCAGCCGCCAGAAAGGTCACCCCACTTTTTAGAATAATTATAATATACAAGTCACATGTAAAACGCTCGTATGGTCCTCCCACACACACCCAGTGCTTCTTCCAGAAAATTCATCATTTCTTAACAGAGAAATGAATTTAAACCTAAAAAAAAAAATCTTTTTTTTTTTTAAGATTCATTTATTTTTTAGAGAGAGAGAAAGAGAGAGAGAGTGGTGGGGGCAGGGAAAGAGGGAAAGAGAATCTAAGCAGATTCTGCACTCAATGCGGAGCCTGACACAGGGTTCAATCCCACAACCCTGAGATCATGACCTGAGCTGAAATCGAGAGTCGGACGCTCAACCGACTAAGCCGCGAAGGCGCACCTAGAAAAAAATGTTTTGATGTGTTCCATGCTTCCCTTCCTGGAAGGGTTGACTGTGATCTCAGCAGCAGCTTTATGCTTTTATTACTACACAATGAATATCCCACAACTCACGGGGGGGTGGGAGGCAAGGGGCTATCTGACAAGGAAGGGCAGATAATAGAATACCAGAGGATAAAACAATTGGGGATCCACCGATACTGTGTTTGCGATGACGTATCCCTTTTTATTTCTGTTGAACCTTGGCTTCCTCTTAAAAAAAAATCCTAATAACCCCTACCTTTTGTGATTGTTCATAGGATCAAGTAAGATAAACATTCCCAAAAGCTTCTAGAGCAGAGTTTTTCACTTACTCCCTAACGTTTTTACTCACCCACTCATTCATTCACTCACTCCTTCACCTGCCGGTGTTTGCACGGGAAGTTGGTAAGGTAGCAGAACTGAAGACTCAAAAGAACACGTGTACGTACACATTCAAAGGGATGTAAGTTGGATGTGTCCCGAGTGTCTTGTTCTTCTTGGTCTTCGAGCAAAGTTATGAAGGCAGTCGTGGCCGAAGAGCTTGAAGACTCGGGCTAGAGTCTGCACCCACGCCCCGTGTCCCTAGAAGGGCATTCGTGGGCATCGGAAATCAATCAAAGGGAACGTGTACAGCTGAAAGATTCTGGCCTTCGAGGAGCGTGGACTGTTTATAGTAGTAGCCGTATAGTTAAGCCCTTTTCCCCTCACATGTTACCAAAACCAAACTCCCGATGCCTCGTTCCCCGTGTCTCTATCTAGGCAGAGTGATTGGACGGTGTATGTTCTCATTGGACAGCTCTGAAATTCTCATGCTTAGGAAGACAAAGTCTAAGCACCTGCGGGGTGAGTTCTGTTCCACGTGCTGTTGACTCGTGTCCATGCTTCATCCCTGCAGAACGATCTGATCGGTCAGAGTTTGTTCGACTACCTGCACCCTAAAGATATCGCCAAAGTGAAGGAGCAGCTCTCCTCCTCGGACACGGCGCCCCGGGAGCGGCTCATAGATGCAAAAAGTGAGTCCAGGAGAAGCTGCGGCTTCTACCTCGGGCCGGCTCAGACCGCTGAGCGGAGACAGCCCCTCGTGCCCCGCGCTCAGCCTCCGGCCCCTGCCCTCTGCCCTTCATCTGGGTCGCGGCAGTCATCCACCTTCCTTCGTCTTTGTTTTGTTTCACATAAGAAGCAACAACTCAGTGTCCAAATCTACTGAGAGGAAAAACAGCTACTTTGATTCTTTCTGGTTTTTAGTGTTTGTTTTCCCCCCAGAATCTAGAAATTCCCAGTTGGATGCTCCTGCATTTCGGGGGCTCAAACCAGTTTGATTTGTTCCCCCCGAAAAAAAATCCCTTCAATTTACGTGAGTTACACACCGGAGGCTTCCTAAGATAAAAGTAAGAAAACATGAAATGTACACGTTTCTTTGGACAAAGTGGTTCCTCGTTAGTCGCTCCCCCTCCTGGCTTCCTCCTTTAGCCGTGGAACCACCGTTCACATCCTTCCGCTTCCTGCTGTCGGTCCGCTCCTCTGCCTCCTGCGCGAGGCCCTGTAGCCCTCCTCCCGTCAGTCCTGTGGCAGCTGTGGCCTCCAGCAGTTAAGAATGCGGTGGAGTCTTGGGGCGCCTGGGTGGCACAGCGGTTAAGCGTCTGCCTTCGGCTCAGGGCGTGATCCCAGCGTTCTGGGATCGAGCCCCACATCAGGCTCCTCCGCTATGAGCCTGCTTCTTTATCTCCCACTCCCCCTGCTGTGTTCCCTCTCTCGCTGGCTGTCTCTATCTCTGTTGAATAAATACATAAAATCTTTAAAAAAAAAAAAAAAAAGAATGCGGTGGAGTCTGGACTCAGATTGCCAGGCCCGTGTCTTGCTTCCACCATTTTCCAGCTCTGTGACCTTGAGCAAGTTACTTAACCTCTCTGTGCCTCCGTTTCCTTATCTGCAAAATAGTACCTCTTTCATGGGGCTGTTGTGAGGATGACATGTATTCACATACATGAAGCCCGTGGGGCAGTTCCTGGCACACAGTAGGCACAGGGTCAGTGTCCTGATAGTTCAAGGCACCCCTCGTCCTAAAAGTTCAGCGCGGCCCCTGGTGACTGTTACCTTTTATAGTCTGGCCCTGGCGATTTTTGGTAGTGGCGTGAGGAAAAAAAGGTGATGTTTGGTCCTTGCCTTTAAGGCTCTCACCATATAGTCAGGGAGACAGCACCCTGCGTACTAGGTACCACCGTAGAAATAGTACCAGGTGTAGAGAACAGGGGAGTCGTTCTCATGTGGGCGCGCCGACAGGCATCAGCGAGTAGCTGACAGCTGAGGTGGGTTTGAAGGGATGAATTACTGTGTGACCGAGCAGGGAAAACGATTTCTGGGTGCATACAGCCCGCTGTGCGGCTGGAGGAAGCCGAGCAGGGGCGGGGCAGGGCGGGGCGGGGCCGTGAGCATTCCGGAGAAGATGGGGGGGGGGAGGCTGGAGGGGTGACACCAAGCAGGAGCCCGGGGCAGGGTCCCCTCCTCTGATGGTCGCCCCCATGGTGGGCGCGCGTTGTCCCTGACACGGTCTGTAGACCAGTAGCCCGTGCTCCTAGCGGGATCGTGGTCCTGGTCCTGCTCCCGGTAGCCGCGTTTAGGTGATCTGGAAACATTTCCAGATTGACGACCCATTTCCCCACATGGCACCTTTTACAGCCTAAACTGAGGAGGAATGGTGTGGCCATTGTAAAACAGTGAGGCAGGAAAGAAGAGGCTTTCTTCAAGGTCACACTCCCCCTCCTGACAGACAATACTACTCTCAGTTTATCACATTTTGTGTGTTGATTTGCAGCTGGACTTCCAGTTAAAACAGATATAACCCCTGGGCCATCTCGATTATGTTCTGGAGCACGACGTTCTTTCTTCTGTAGGATGAAGTGTAACAGGCCTTCAGTAAAGGTGGAAGACAAGGATTTCCCCTCTACCTGCTCAAAGAAAAAAGGTAACCATGTCACTTCTTTCAAATCTTAATACAGTGAGGCAGGGGGGGTGCCTGGGGGGCGCAGTCGGTGAAGCGTCTGACTCTTGGTTTCGGCCGAGGTCATGATCTCAAGGTCGTGGGATCGAGTCCCATGCTGGCCTCTGGCACTCAGCGTGGAGTCTGCTTCAGATTCTCTCTCCCTGCCCTTCCTGTGCTTTCTCTCTCCAATAAATAAAATCTTAATAATAATAATAATAATATCCTAATCCAGGGAGGCTGGCTTTGTGCACTGGGGTGCTCAGCAGGGCATTGGTTCCACAGTTGCTTGCAGATCGCAGGACTGCGGCCAGTGCCATTCTCCCCCAGAGGGTAGGGCCGCAAGGGAGGAGAGACAGGAAAGCGCTGGTGGTGTCACAGTGACGGCAGATTCATGGGAAAGCTTCCTCCATGTAAAGTCGGTTCGTTTTAATGTGGTTGAGAAAGATGCCACCTGCTCCCTGAGCATCCCGCCGGTCCACCGACAGGACTCTTGCTCAATTCACCAAGGTCTTTCTTGTTGCTGGACACAATGGCCGCTTCATTTTTCTTCCATCTTCAAGTATTCTTTCCCCTAGGATTCCACGAAACCTCCTTCTTCTCGTCTCCCCCATCCTCTGCCATGCTAGGCCCTCTTCCGACTTCCTTTTGCTGGCTCCTCGTCTGTCCTGAGCCACCTTTGTCTACACTTGACGCACGGGTAATGTCATCTACTCCCTTAGCTTGCCGTGCCACGTGTATGCCAATTACGCCCAAGTCTGTATTTCTAGCACAGACTTTTCTTTCACACTCTGGATCCTTAAACCCACTTCTTCCTAAATCTGCCCGCTCCGCTCTTCCCAAGGGCATCTCAAACATGATCTGTGTAAGTGCGACCACCGAGCTTCTCCCCGCGTCAGTGGCCCCGCCGGCATCTAGTTGCACGTACTGGAAGCTGGGGAGGCGCCTGGGGCCCAGTTCGCCCCCTCTCCCCATACGGTCGGTGACAAAGTCCTGCCACCATGAAGTCACCTCACTGCGTGTATCCACCGCCCTGTTGACCGTATCCCTCGGATCCAGGCTCCCCTCCGCGCTCACCCCCTGGTGAAGTACGCTCCTCACACTTGCCATCTCTCCACACGACAGCCACAATGATCTTTTTGAAGCACATCCTTCTGTCGGTTGCCTGTTGAAAACCCTGCAGTGTTCCCCGTGGCTCTCGGAGAGAAGCTGAGAGTCCGTGACCGTGCACCCTCCACCCCCTGCCAGTCCGTGCGCTCAGCTGGGCCGACTTCCCGTCGATGCCTCGGCCCCTTTCCGCCCCAGGTCTCCGTCCACGCTGCCCAGTGACGGAACGCCGGCCCCCCCGGCTCCCTGCAGCCGGCTCGCTGGCCTGGTCCTCGAGAGCTGGGCCACGCTGCCCAGTGACGGAACGCCGGCCCCCCCCGGCTCCCTGCAGCCGGCTCGCTGGCCTGGTCCTCGAGAGCTGGGCGTCCGTGTCCGCGCTCGCTGCGCCAGCGCGTTCCCGCAGTTGCCTGTGCCTTACTCGTGCGGTCACTTGTTTGACGTCTGTCTCCCCCACGGACTGGAGACTCCCTGCGGGCGCTTCGCATGGGTTCTGCAGTTTCCCAGTAACGAGTACGCCCTGCGGCTTCGTCAACACTCCCTAAGGATATGTTTGTTGTTGAGATCCACAGGCGGTCTACACTGAGCGTGCCCCGAGGCGAAATCCTTCTCCCTCTTCTCTACAGCATGCTCTCTGTTCTCCCTTCCCTGAGTCCGTGAGCAGCAGCAAATATTCAATCCAAAAAAGTTGGAGTCCCCTCCATTGTCTTTCTTTCACACCAAATGTTTTGATGTTCGTACTGAATCTCAAGAGTTCCCAGGAACTTCTCCTGGGTGCTTCCCCGCCTCGTCACCCTCCCTGCGGTACAGAGGCCAGCCCTCCTCCTGTCCTGCTGTCTCAGCTCCTGCTTGTCTTTCCTCCTGCTCCTTACTCTTCCAGTTTCCCTATCGCTCTGCTCCTGGAGTGTCCAAACCCCGATTTGCTTTTGCTGTTTCCCCACTTAAATACCTTTAGAAGCTCTCCATTCCCTGTCTGATAAACACACATTTGTTAGCAAGCAGTCTAAGACCCCAGTAATCTGCCCTGACTTGCCTTTCCAGCTCTGTCTCCAGCCCCTCCCGCCTCTCCCTTTCCACTTCCACCACGCGGGGCTCTGGGGCTCTCGGTTGTTTCTTGTGCGGGACAAGCCTCTGAGCTTTGTACCTTCTCGACGTTCTCATGTTCTAGTCCCTGAGCCAGCTCTCCTCCTTCTTGATCCACCTCCTACCCACTTTTCCTGGGCAGCCCTCCTCTCCCCGGGTAGAGATACTCCTTCCTTGGTGTATGTGGTGCCCTGGGCATAACCAGCCCTGCTCCGCACGGATGATGCTGGATGATAGCCGTCCACTTCTGTGTCTTCCTCGCTCCCTGGATTCTCCGTTCCGGAGAGTAAAGCTGTGTTTATTGTTTGCTTCCCTTCCCGCATCCCAGCCCTCCACAGGCGGCCGTGCCTGCTTGCCCAGAGCCGTCCTGACACTGACCGCGGACTTTGCTTTCTAGCAGATCGAAAGAGCTTCTGCACCATCCATAGCACAGGGTACCTGAAGAGCTGGCCGCCCACAAAGATGGGGCTGGACGAGGACAGCGAGCCAGACAACGAGGGCTGTAACCTCAGCTGCCTTGTCGCCATCGGACGCCTGCATTCTCACGTGGTTCCGCAGCCGGTGAACGGGGAAATCAGGGTGAAATCTATGGAGTACGTGTCTCGGCACGCAATAGATGGGAAGTTTGTTTTTGTAGACCAGAGGTAAGAGTCTTCGTATGACCCTCAAACAATAATGGTACAAGATTTTCACCTCTGAGTACAGCAGAGCAGCCTGGGCCCTCAGCTGGCTTTCCTCAGAGTAAAGAAAGAAGGAAGTGATGAGGATTTCTGCTAAAAAAAAAAAAAAAAAAAAGAGAGAGAGACCCTTTAGAATATCATTATAAATACAGAGATTTTCACCTTAACACTCTTCGGAATGTAGAGACAGTTAAGTAGACGACGCCAGGGTTCAGTGTCCGTGGCCAGGAGAGAAATGGTAGGCATAGGATGTTGTCTGAACACGTGTGGAATGTTCAGGACCACGGCTGTGATTGGAATTCTGGAACGTAGGACTTGGAAAAAATGATCTAGTCCTGAGCTCTTGGATGCAGGGGTCGTTGGCTATGGTAATCTCATAAGGCTGTTGAAGTTTTGATTAAAACTGTTAAAAGTTCCTCGGGCTCAGTAACCGTACTGTAGGTGCTCGGGAGCTGCGTGAGGCTGATGGCCAAGGCCGAGAGCGACGCCACTGCAGAAAGATCTGCGGCAACACTCATCTAGTCCAGTCTCCTTTTTCTGGGTGGGGAACTGGGGCCCCGCCTGAGGACTGGCCGCCTCCCCTTCACAGCTGAGTGGTAGTTGGCCTGAGCTGAGCACCCAGATGTGCCCAGTTCCCCGCTGCCCTCTGCAGCCTCCTTGAGAATATTCACAGGCTGAGAAGTTTTCTGGCTGTTAGAACCAGTCACTACATGCAGGAAAAGGACACCGCCACTTTTCAAGGCCCTTGTAGCCCCTGCCACTGGAGATTCTAATATTTGGTCATTCTGATTAAAAAAAAAAAAATGGGGGTGCCTGGGTGGCACAGCGGTTAAGCGTCTGTCTTCGGCTCAGGGCGTGATCCCGGCGTTATGGGATCGAGCCCCACATCAGGCTCCTCCGCTATGAGCCTGCTTCTTCCTCTCTCACTCCCCTGCTGTGTTCCCTCTCTTGCTGGCTGTCTCTATCTTTGTCGAATAAATAAATAAAATCTTTTAAAAAAAATGTAGTAAAATGGAGAAGCTTCGCCCTGGGGTTTGGGTTTCTATCACATTTTTATCTGACTAATAGAGTTACCATTTTTAAGTTTCCTTTCTTGGGATAACGGCCCCTTTGAAAGGCTTCTTTTCTCTCTTCCCTCTGTTTTTATGGTGGTGGTAAGTTCAATTGCATGAAAAAAATACACCCACCCAGCTTGGACCTTGTCCTCGTCAGCGCAGCGGGGTTCATCCACGGCAGAGATGCTGTTAATTGTCTGAATAACTGTTTCTTTTTTTAAAAAATTCTAGGGCAACAGCTATTTTGGCATATTTACCACAAGAACTTCTAGGCACATCATGTTACGAATATTTTCACCAAGATGACATAGGACATCTTGCAGAATGTCACAGGCAAGGTAAGCTAGGCTGTACAAAAGGTCTTAAGATTAAGTGTCCCCCAGCTTCGAGACTAGTCCACGTAAAGGTTCCTGAGAAATCTGCCCCCAGTGATGTGGGAGTCAGCCAGCCCAGGACTCTTCAGGCCAAAACATGTCTGAGGAGAAGAGGCTGATGTTCCCGGGCCCTGTTTATCCCCTTACAGTGAACCCACCTTGGACTGCCTAGCACTTTCCTGTACATAGGACAGTGCAGTTTCTGGAAAGCATCTCTTGTTCTTGTTACACGGACCCTATACAGATTTAGTCTGGCTCAAACAGAGCTGATTCTCTTTTCCATAAAATCCTGCTGTGTTTCCTGTATTTTCCTCTTGACTTATGGCACCGGAACATACCAGCCTCTCGAGAGAGGAGCCAGTATTGACTCCTTCCCTCATTGTCCTGTTCATTGCCCTCAGACGTGCGTTTCCAAAGAGGCCCCTTTCTGCACCTCCGCTACCCCAGCCCTAGCTCAGGCCCTTGTGCCCAGCCTGTAGTTGTGGGAGACTCCTGTCAGGCTCCTTGCTCCCTTCTGCCCCACCTTCCACATTCCAGCATTGTCCTGTCTATGCCCCAACAGATGAAGCTTGATAATGTCACATCCTTGCTTACACCTCCTGCCTTTAGACTCAAGGCCAAATACCTTTGACCAGCATTCAAGACCTTCCACCTCGTGACCCTAACCCACTTCTTCAGCTTCACCCCCACCCCATCCCTGCCTGCAGGGGCATCAGAGACCTCTCATTTCCTGCCCCCACCAGGCCCTGCCACTCGCCGGGCACTGCTGGGTTCTTCCCTCCTTCCTCGAGGCTCTGATCTCTTCCCCTGCGTAGCTGCCTCTCGTTCCTCTCCTGAGGGCAGGGGTCCCATGCTGTCTCCCCTCTATCTCCAGTGCCTGGCACATGAAAGGTGCTTGTTAGGTGTTTGTGACATAAAAGAATGAAGTTTGAATAGGTGAGTGGCCTCCCTGGATTCAGATGTCCTAAAAGTGCTGTCGGCCGTCAGGCTTTGTGATGGGAAAAGAACCTGGGCCCTTGGGAGGTTTGTTGCTCCCTTCAAAGCTGATCCCAGTCAGAGGTCGATAATGCAGTCAGTTATTCCCTGGAGCCTTCATTTCATGCAGGGAACAATAGCAGGAGAGTCTGAGTTCAAAGGCCCCGAATCAAACCCTCAGACACTGTGTGTTCTCCAAGTGCCCGCTCCCCTGGCTTACTACACGGTGATGGCCCCGGGCCCGAGCACGAGGCAGGATTTGGTTAGTTTAGTATGTTGGTCTGAGGGAATCCTACTCATGGCTTCTTTGCATTTTCAGTTTTACAGACAAGAGAAAAGATTACGACTAATTGCTATAAGTTTAAAATCAAAGATGGTTCTTTCATCACACTGCGGAGTCGGTGGTTCAGTTTCATGAACCCTTGGACCAAGGAAGTAGAATACATTGTCTCAACCAACACCGTCGTTTTGTAAGTGTTTTCCCTGTATCAGAAGCTCCCTTGCTTCAAAGAGAAACGCCTGGGGCTCTTGACCTGGGAAGGCGGGTACAGGCAGCAGCCAGTGTCACAGCCTTTAATGCTACCTTGCTAATGCCCTGTGAAGCCTCAGGACTGGCAGAGGCCAAAGGGGCTGCTAACAAAGAACATGTTTCCATACGTATCCCGTGCAGGCCCCGGCTTGTGGCATTGCTCCAGGAGACAGCACCGTTCCCTTCCCAATGCAGCAGTTAGCTTTTGAATTCTGGGGGCCTGCACCCTGGGCGCCCCTGGTACTGCCGTGCAGGGAAGGGTTGACCGTCGTGCAAGGCTCACGCAGGTGCCCATTCAGACTAGCCTTGGCCAAGGATGGCCGGGTGTCCGTGCCCACCAGGCTGGCAGCCCCAGTGCTGTCAGCCGGAAGCCTGCCTCAGAGGCTGCCACCTGCTAGGTGAGAAGGGAAGGACCTGCTCTTTGGCAAGAACTGCTCCGCACGTCTCCTTTCCCATGGTGTCCAGACCCCCACCTGTGGCTAGAGCCGAGGGGCTGGGGCGAGGTGCCCCTGCAGACTGGCGGGAGAGGAGGCCTCGTAGCGATGATCATGGGCGGCCACAGTCACCTTCTCTGCTGGACTGTGTCCCGTACAGACCAGGAAGGCCCGGGCAGGCAGTGAGGCCACAGGCCGGGATGCTGTCCGTCATGTTCTCAAGCAGCGAGGAGACCTGCTGAGCCACTCAGACAGACACTTCCTTTCCTGGCCTGTCCAGGTCCAGAGTGGACACCGGACACCTTGGCCAAGGTGAAAGGTGCGCGGTTCTGAGCAGGCCTGACTCATGTTTCCTTATTGCTGGGATGTTCACAGAGCCAACGTCCTGGAAGGCGGGGACCCAACCTTCCCGCAGCTCACAGCGTCCCCCCACAGCATGGACAGCATGCTGCCCTCTGGAGAAGGTAACTATGGACTGCAGGGACATCGGGGCTTGCCCGTAAGAAGCTGCTTGTGGCCAGTGTACCCTCTCCCCAAGTAGCTGGTGTTCTCCACCCCCATCTCTTATGGAAGAAAGGAGGCCTTATAAGGGATGAGCAGTAAGGACGTTGTCCTCTCACATTCTCTGTTGAGCCTGGATACTGGGAGCTCATTTTTGCTTTTCCTGAGGCTGCCTGGACCCTGGAAGCCCTTGAAACAGCAAACTCCCTGCTCCTTTTGGGCTTTCCTCCATGTTGCCCAGTGACTGGGATATGGTGCCTTTTGGTGACTGTCACTGGCTCCTGTGGTGGGAGGAGGGTGTCTGTCAGCACCAGGGTATGTACCATACCAAGCGGGGCTCCCTCCCGGGTTTGGCTCCAGCCCCTGCTCTCTGCACTTGACTTATCCTTCCATGGGACTACCAATGCTTGCATGGCTTCCTTCAGTCCCCACCTCTCCACCAGTGACTGCTACATCTGGTCTGTCTCTGGAGCTCTAGGTCTGTCTCTCCAACTGCCTCCTGGACAGAGGCACCGGGAGTCTCAAAAGCACCTGAAATTCAGCATCTCCAAACCGATTTTCTGCATTCCCTCCTCTGGTTGCAGAAACCTTGACTCTTCCTTCTCACCCGTTCTATCCGAACACGAAATCCTGTCCCTTCTACCTCTTAGACTTCTCCATCTCCCTCCCCTCTGTTACGTGGATCATTGCAGAGAATTTTCTAACGCCATTGTCACTCCCCCACCCAACCCCCTTCCTCCACTGTTGTTCATTCTCCATGCAGTGGACTTTCCAGTAACCTAGTCTAAGTGCCTTTTCTGTGGGAAGTGCTTTGGCACTCCGTATCCTCTGGATCCCGTCCAGATCCGTTAATGTGGCATCCAAGACCTTTCATGATCTGATTGGTAGCTCCTCCAGTTTCATCTGTCATTCCTCCATCGTCATTCATGAGGAATTTCTCGGAGTAGTCTCCCAAGCTTCGTCCTCCCTCAGTGCTCTTGCGTATATTGGTGGCTGTGCGTGGAATGTCTTCCCCTCCTCACCTGATCTCTGCGAAGCTAATTTCTCCTCCTCTCTCAAGACTCAGCTCTGAGTTAAACTTTCCCAGGAAGCTGCACCTGGCCCTGGAGGAGTTCGGTGCCTTGTGCTTATCTGTCAAACTTGCCACACTTCGTTCCAGCCATTGTTCGTCTTTTTGTCTCCCTGTTAGACTGTGAGCTCCTTGAGGGCAGAGCTGCTGACTTGCCTCTGTGGCCCTGGCTTGCAGTACCGTGGTCGTCAGTAAACAGACGTGGCGTGCGGGAGGGGAATTAGATGCTTTGCTTTGGTCTCTGATCCTGGACGCAGACTTGAGCCTTCTGCTGAAATGCCTTTTCCCGACAAGCGGCGGCTCTGCTGTCCCTTAGGGCATAACCCTGAGGCTGAACTTCAAATGGACCACAAGATGAACTGGTTTTAACTCATAATAGCGTTTCTTCCTCGGTTCCCCTTTCCCACTCTCAGATTCCTTTGTTGTAGGTGGCCCAAAGAGGACCCACCCCACTGTTCCAGGGATTCCAGGGGGAACCAGGGCTGGGGCAGGCAAAATAGGTCGAATGATTGCTGAAGAAATCATGGAGATCCACAGGCAAGTAACACCTTCCAGTTGCTCCCTTAACCCAGTGGTTCTCCACCCAGGGCATTTTGCCCCCCAAGGGGTGTTTTGTAATCCTAGAGACATTTTTGGTTGCCATACTGGGTAGGATGTTGCTGCTAAAAACCCAGTGGATAGAGACCAGGGACGCTGCTTGATAATCATCCTGTAGTACCCAGGGCAGCCTCCCTCCCATCTCCCCCCACCCCCAACAAAGAATTTTCCAGTCCAAAATGCCAGTGGTGCCAAGATTGAGGAATCTTGCCTGAAAGAAAGAGTGAAACCCAAACAGGCCAGAGTTAAAGGGAATTCTTTGGGAGACTCAACTTTCTTATTACTTTGTATTATGACAAGGGGCTAATGAGGATGGATGAACACTAACATTATAGGACTACAGGAGTGGCGACAGTCCGTGATCTGGGCCTTGACAAAACATTAGCTGCTTCTAGTCGAATAGCTGCCTAGCTTTAGTAATAGAAACCAAGCAGAAGCCCTCCTGAGAGGGCTGCTTTCCCATACGAAAGAGGGGAAGTAGCTTACTTGGGTTTGAGTTCTGGGCCTCTACTTGGCTGTGCTTAAGGGTTCACTTAACTTCCTGGTCTCTGTTAATTAAGCCATAAAAGGCGGGTGATAGCTATCTCCCAAAGATTGCTTTAGGAGTGTAAGAAGTCTTAGGAATGTTCCTAGAACAGAAACTGACATATGGTAAGTGCTCAAAAATTATTACATCTGAGTCTTTAAGAGTAGTGACTAAGGGAAGCAGTTACACGCTCATCTGAATTTGGGGAATGGAGAGGGTAGTAACTGGGTCCTTAGGAATGCATACTTCATGGAACTTAATAAGAAAAGGGAAAAATTATTCCCTGCCGCCACTGGATTCTCTCAGGAGAATTGAAAGGTGGTCTTATTTTCTAGTCGGCCATAGAGGGGCTTTTATCCCAGTGGGCAGGACAGTTCTGTTCCAACACTATGGGAATGATAAATATGACCCCTCGGGTCTACTTCAGGACGACGTCAGGGCAGTGTGCAGTGATAATCAGATTCTTACCGGCCACTACACGTGCTGTGCTTTGCTTGAAACCATCCAAGAACAGTGTTGACCTCAAGGACCTTACAATCTGTGAGAAGTCTATTTTCTTTACGATAATAGAAGAAAGGGAGCATGCGTGAGCTGAAGCAAGGAAGGGAGATTGCTAAGAATCCTAATAAATAATGCTGAAAAGTTTAGACAAGAAAAAAAAAAAATAAGACCCCATTCATTGTAGGATGCTGAGCAGATGTCCAAAATGTTGTGCTAATAAGCATTATGGAAGTTGGATTGGAATAGGAAGAGATGAAGGTGAGTGTGCTTACTAACCCAGGAACGAGGCCCATCCCTCAGTGATGATACTGTTCCAAAGAAAAATCAGTAATTTAACGACTAGAAGATGAAATAACAAGGAAAAGGCAATCCCAAGATGGGGAACCTGGGACAATAGTCATTTCATAGACATAAGTAAAGGAAGATGGGATACATTCAGCAATTTTTTTAGTAAGTGATTAGTACCCAACCGTGTATGCTGAGTGCATGGAATACAGTTGCACCCGGCCTTGGAGGAGCTTATGATCCAGGAGAGAGAAAGCTTATTCACTCCCAAGTCTACAGAACTAGGTAACACAGGCCAATGGCCAGAGGACTGCTGAGTGGTTGAGCGGGCTGCCTGGGTAACCCAGCAGCCGCATTCATCCCTGTAGAAGCTACGGGCCTGGGGGTCACACAGCTGCCACCTTACTCCGGCTTCATCACCAGGCTGTGGCTTCGTTTCCTGAGCTCCTTCAGCCTGACGAGTGTGACTGTGTGTGTGTGTTTACAGTTCTAAGGCTTTCTCTCCTTTCATCTCCTATACTGAGAAACCTACTAGCTGAGAGGGTCTGAACCCATTTTTCGTCACCTGTTGCTTTCGAAGACCGCGGGAACAGCTGCCCTACTACTCCTATTACTACTACTAGTGCAAGGCTACTTCCTAGGTGTAGCTGAGTCACCCCAGCACCTTCCGTTTCCTAAGAGTATTCACTAGCTAAAAAGTATTTGTAGGGAAGAGGATAAATCTCACTTGCTGTGGTTTCTAGTTCTAGATAGAGGCTGAACTTCTGAATTTCCAGCTCTGTGATCTGGGTTCTATAAGAAATGAAGCTGGCCACTTACTTGAAACGCAGCAACACGAAATCCAAACCCTAAACCAAGGGCTTTGTCAGTGAGATGCTGGACTCCAGGGACTACATTCTAGATCAGGCGCCTGTGGGAGAAATACAGCTTCTCGCCTGTTTTTATAAACATAATTTGATTGGACTACAACTACACCTGTTCATTTCCATATGGTCTGTGGCTGCTTTCAAGCTACAACGGCAGACTTGAGTAGTTGGGATCAAGACCATATGGCCTGCAGAGCCTGGGTAGTTTTACTGTTTGGCCCTTTACAGAAAAAGTTTGCCGATCCCTCTTCTAGTTCTTCCTCCTCCTTAGTCCCCACCCCTCACATCCCACTGAAGAAAAGGAAACACAATATAACGAACTCCTCTTTTCTCTGACAGAATAAGAGGGTCATCCCCTTCCAGTTGTGGCTCCAGCCCATTAAATATCACAAGTACACCTCCCCCTGATGCCTCTTCTCCAGGAGGCAAGAAGGTAAGGCTGAAGACTCTAAGACTTCTTAATCCGGAGAGCCTCTTGCCCAAGTTCTAAAATGTTGGGGATGGGAGTATGTAATTACCATTGTGGTTGCTGAAACAAGTTGGACCCTCTTTTAAGTAAATGCATCTGTGTGAGTTTAGGTATAAAGCATACGGGTGGGGCTAGAGAGGCTTGCTGATATCCTTATTGGATTTATTTCATGTGAATAGGGCAAGGCAGAAAGCATGTTCTAAGGAATGGGGAGGCCATTGCATTGAGGGAGCAATTCAAGAGCTCCCATGAAGGAAGGGTTAGTGAGTACCTCACACAAAAAAACTATCTAGTTCTCTGCCAAGAAATTTCAAGGGAGAAAATATCATTAGTCTCTAGTGCAGGAATGGGAAACAGTAATACTGGCAGGAGCACTTTGGTGCTTTGGAAGGCAAGCCATGCCTTTGCAGCTGCAGAATACATGGGGGGTCTGCTGCCTGGGTCTCCTGAGCTAGGACAGCACTGGGTACAAGTACTGTATCAGTCGCCAGCCCTCATGAAGAGTTGGCTAGAAGATTACACCATCTGTAAGCTTAGAAACCACTCATCTGTGTTCATCTTTGCCAGAGAATTTACAAGGGTAGTGCCATGTTAATTGTAAATCGCAAATTGTAGTGCCTGATGTTAATACAGGTTAGGATGACCCAGCATCTTTGGACATGGTCTTCCTTCCCCTACCTCCCAAAACATACAGAGCGAAAGAATATTGTAATTTACATAAACAGGACTCCTAGAACACAGAGTGTATCAAAAGCAGGATACGGGTTTTCAGAACTGCATTCTTCTGAGGCTCAGGTTACCAGGACTGTGGTGCTGCCAGGTAGGATGGGGCAACGGTGGTTGGTGAGTAAAGAGGGTAAGGTCAGGACTCCTGCTTCTACCAGGGTGGCTCTATTTTATATATGAATCTTCTGTAAAAATTTCTATTTGAAAATACGTTTTGACTCTACCCCCCCACCAAAGGTTTCAAAGTCAATAAATTAATGGGTAAGAGTGATCAATGAAAGATAGACCTGGGCTTGAAGCCTGGCCTTGCCATGTGCTAGCTGCGACCCTATATAATTATTTAGCCCTAGTTTTGTTTTATAACAGGGCTACTGTAGGTTAGGACACTCAGCATCTTTGTATATTAAGTCCTGTTATGAGGTGATATATGTGAAAGTGCCTGGCTTTTGGTAATGACTCAGAAGATAGCATCAACAGTTAAAGCCTAGGCTTGGTACATCCCCAGTCCGTTTACAGGTTTTTCTCTTAGGCCTGTTCTCTTGTTACATCCCTAGGTCCTTCCTCCATATTGGATCCATCATCTCCTTGGGGTGGTTCCCCCTTCGCTGCTTCACAGTTCAGCTTTTAGACACTTGACTTCCTGGTATTACCAAGAATCCCACCACTGTTTTGAAAGGTTATCACTCCAGTATGGTGCTTAAATATTACTCAGGGAACTTCTATATACATTTTCTCAGCCTCCCAACTTTATAGGTGACAAAAATCTAAGGTCCCAAATATTAAATGCTGGGCCAATCATTCAACAAGTATAGCCCCAAACTTAGGTCCCTTGACTTTTGATTCTTTCTACGCCAACAGCTTCAGAGATCTAATACTATACTCTACATCACAAAGCCCCAAGTATTTTTGAGGCATTTAAGGAAAAAATTTTCTTCTTTGGGCTTATAAAAACGGGTCTGAGGGAAGGAATTCTGAATACATTCTGACTTCAGAAACAGGACTTGTAAGAGTAGCTTAAACAAGATGGGAGTTAGAAATGACGGCAGCATTGTACCAAAGCCACGACAGTAAAGGTGGCCCCATGCTTCCAGCCCTTTCCAGTCACTTTTAAAGTGGGCAGTTCATTCAGCGTCAAGCTAAAAAAGCGAGGCTCTAAATGAACCTCCTAGGTTCTGGGAGTCTGGACAACCAGAGGCACTAAGGCAGGTTCAGTTAAAGCAGCAGTTACCTGGTGTTGAGGGGGTCGAGATCCTTTCAGGGATCTGCAAGGGCAAAATTATTTTCATAATCTAAAGCATTTTTTTCCTCACTGTGTTGATACATGAACTGAGAGTGCTAAAAGTAGCGCTGAGCAAAAGCGCTGGTGCTTTTGCAAAAATCATGGCAGTGGCACCAACCTGCCCTAGTAGTCAGTGTGTTCTTCACCACTGTATACTCACGATAAAAAAAAAAAAATTCAAGCCAGTTTCATTTAAGGATGTCCTTAATAAGCAGTAAAAATAGTTTATAAAACCGTTGAGTAAATCTTTTTAACACTGTCACAAAACGGAAATTATGCGTAAAGCACTTGTGCCGCACACCGAAGTACAATGGCTGTCTCAAGGAAAAGCACTCACAGAGCCAAGTTAGGAGCTCAATGAACTGCTTCTGTCAAAGGACACCATTTTTACTATTGCAAACTGTGGTTGTTCAGACTTGGGTATTTAGCATACATTTTCTTGAAAACAAATGAACTGGTGAGTTCAAGGAGGACAGGTGACAGTAATTGTTGCCCATGATAAAACTTTAGCTTTCAAGCAAAAATTAAAATTTTTGGAAAACTTGTATCTGCTGCTTTGAACTCAACAGCTTCCCAAAACTTACTATTACCTCATCATCAGAAATACCTTTCAACAGTGAGGTATAATGAAATGTTCTGAGGTGTAATGAAATGGGTCAACATTTAGATCTGCCTAAATCAGCCAGTGTTTTCCAAATGACCAATGCAAGATACTTCAAAATCATGCAAAGGTATACCAGTGGATTTTTATATAACCGAGTATAGAATTTCATTGATATGGTTTCAGATTCCACACTGCACCTAATGTTTAAGAAACTTCCACTTATTGAGTTTTGATGTAATATC
The DNA here is from genome assembly GCF_023065955.2 of Ursus arctos. Taxonomy (NCBI): domain Eukaryota; kingdom Metazoa; phylum Chordata; class Mammalia; order Carnivora; family Ursidae; genus Ursus; species Ursus arctos. Next base: position 4,249,085 of record NW_026622908.1, read on the forward strand.
AAAGAATACCAGAGTTGTTTGAAAAGGCTGTTAAAAGGAACCTCCCTTTCCCAGCTACATACCTGATTTCCTTCATATACGTCAATCAAACATCTAAACAGACTGAAGAAAATGATAATCCTGTTAAATTCTATTAAGGCAGACATTTGATTTGGAAAAAAAAAAAGGTAAAATGATGACATTTCTTTTTGCTTTTTTAGAAAAGCTATTTTTCATTAAAATGCTATTCATGAACATCTAATAGGTTTATTAGATTTAAAAAATTTATTTTAACTTCAAATATAGTGACTATTGATATAGTATATATAAACAAAAATTCTTTGGAGTTCTCAATTCTTAAAGGTTTCCCTACCAAAAAGCTGGCGTGCGGAAATAAATTTGTAATGCCACCTCCTGGCAAGACCTGAATCACTGCCTCTCCTAAACTCTAACCAGTCACCAAGGTAATTGAGTCCTTGGCCTCAGTCCTGCGAATAAGGTGATCCACAGACTTTAAAGTGCCCGTGTGGGCTGAATCATACAGAGAAAATATTTTGGGAAGAGGTTTTTCTTACTGTGACCATTTGTAACAGTTTCTTGTTTGAAATCCTCCAACGGGAAACTGAACACTTTCCACCTATCTTTCTCTTTTCAACGTGCCTCAGTTTCTTGATGATCTTGAGTACAGTACTGGCTGGAACTGTTGATGGTATGAAAAACTTCCTCTGTTTGTAGATTTTAAATGGAGGGACTCCTGACATTCCTTCCAGTGGCCTACTACCAGGGCAGGCTCAGGAAAACCCAGGTTATCCATATTCTGATAGTTCCTCTATTCTTGGTAAGTAGCATTATTACTCCTTTCCACTACAATGGGCTTGTATAACATCTGGCATAAAGTCTGTTTTAAGAACTGAATGAATAAAACAAGCTAGTTCCAGATAAATTTTTTAAGAACTAAGTTTAAAGGTTTAAAATTTGTTTAAAATGTGTTTAAAACTTTACCTCAAAGTTGAATTTAATGGTTGAGTTCTGGTGGGGGGGGGGCTCCAGATTTGTCCCTGGAACTCGAAAGGAGACTCCAGCAGCCTGGCTACAGGCTTTTCCCGTGTGGGCCATCAGCCCTTCATTGGGAGAGCTAATGAAGGTTCAGATATAAAGCCTGGAAGGATGATCAATAAGTATTTCAGTGGGTATTAAAAGTGGTAAAGAGTTTGCTTCTCCCATCTCAGCCATCTTTTTCTCTATTTGTCTTTCTGGATTTTTTTTTCCCCTAATCCCTACCTTCCTGTTTGTCTTTCCTTCTGTATGCTCCTCCTTGTAACTGGTTATGTCAGAATATTAAAATGAGGTAAACTCAAATGCTTTAATCGTTATTGCATTTTAAGTGCTTTGTTTCTAGAAAGTTGGTTCTTCTCTCTGAAACACACTAAAGTTAAGAAAATAAATTATGGCAATGCAGCCCCAAAAGCAGTCTCCTCCGCCCTTCCCACCTTCTTGTTAAGTACATTTCTTAACAAAAGTGTGTTTAGGAACTGCTTACTCAAGTTTAACATGTTTTGGTATTATGACCGGTCTTTATCTCCTCCTACAGGTGAGAACCCTCACATAGGCATAGACATGATAGAAAACGACCAAGGCTCAAGTAGTCCCAGTAATGACGAAGCAGCAATGGCCGTCATAATGAGTCTCTTGGAAGCAGATGCTGGACTGGGTGGTCCTGTTGACTTTAGCGACTTGCCTTGGCCGCTGTAAACACTACATGTTGCTTTGGCAACAGCTGCAGTATCAAAGTGCATTACTGGTGGAGTTTTACAGTCTGTGAAGCTTACTGGATAAGGAGAGAACAGCTTTTATGTACTGTCTTCATAAAAGCCATCTCAGAGCCATTGATACAAGTCAATCTTACTATGTGTAACTTCAGACAAAGTGGAACTAAGCCTGCTCCAGTGTTTCCTCATCATCGATTATTGGGCTAGCTGTGGATAGCTTGCATTAATTGTATATTTTGGATTCTGTTTGTGTTGAATTTTTTAATCATCGTGCACAGAAGCATCATTGGTAGCTTTTATATGCAAATGGTCATTTCAGATGTATGGTGTTTTTACACTACAGAGAAGTCCCCCATGTGGATATTTCTTATACTAATTGTATCATAAAGCCGTTTATTCTTCCTTGTAAGAATCCTTTACTATAAATATGGGTTAAAGTATAATGTATTAGACAGTTAAATATTTTTAATAAATGTTTCCCTTGTTCTATAAATACTGTTCACATTTCAAATAATAGAAAAAAATCCTATGTGCTGCAGGGCTGGATCAGTTTTCTACTGTGGCTGTTTCAGGACAATCCATGCCAATAACATTTACAGTGCCTTTCTGGCCTTCAGTAACAGCTCCAGGACTTACATAATTTTCCTGTTAGTAGCCTAGCCGTACTGCTAAAATAATCTCCCAATTACTGCAATTTTATGTTAGTATGGTGATGTTACTGCTTAAACACAAATTTCAAATCCTGTGAATACAAATTCAATGGGCTTCTTTCCTACAACTCGTCTCCTCTCTGCTCACGGTGTGGCTTCACACATTAAGTACTTCCACTTCCTCCCAGAGTATCTTTTTAAAAAGCACTTGCACAAATAGTTTGCTAAGAAGAGCAACACAGTATAATGGACAAAACACTGAAACTTGAGGTTATAGGATAATCTCATAAAGTTATTTCACCCATCTTCTTAGGTTTGACTAGAAAATGTTTTTTCAGTCAAACACTACTGTGGATTCGTAGGGAATCAATCTAAGTGCTTCCTCACACACAAATCAGGAGTTCCATGAGCTACTAGGTAGTTTCTAGTTATGTTAATACCAACAAGACAGGAAATCTGCTAATTATGAGACAAAGCATCTGGTCAAGATGGTTATAAAGTTAATCAGAAACATTAAAACAATGGAATTTTATTTTGATGAAAAACTTGAGTTTACAATCACTTAGTAAATGAAGAGCCAACACTTCATCTTCCTATCCCATAACTCTTAAGAAAAAAAATTAGTAAATAAATATCTGAACAGATTAAGGGTAAGGCAGACTGGATAATAAACCACCTCTGATGTTCACACTTCCCGCATGTGACTCACTCTAAAAGGGCGAAAACGGCACTGGAGAGAAATAAGATATGGGCATTGGATCTCCTCCAAATCACTCCGATAAGCCCAATGATAAATACTCTTTTGCCCATCATGGGCCGCAAGCTATACACATTTTACTGAAGGAATACTTTGATAGAAGCACTTATTTCAGTTATATTGTGCATCACAACTATAAAAATGGCTTGAACAGTTCCATTTAACCACCATTTATAAAGTGCAACTATATAATATTCTACATTTTATCCGGGGTGTGATGAATATCAACCTAAGCTCCAAAATACCCCAGCTGCCAATTTTCACCACTTCTGAAAATATCTAGATGTGTGAAAAAGGACTGTCCCCCACACAAAGAACCAATTTCACAAACCTACTGGTAAACAAATACATTTATATAACTGGAACCTCAGGATGCTAGAGTTGTACTCATTTAAAAAACCATTCAGCTACCTTTGGTCTTTAAAAAAGCCTACACTGCAATATCCTAAACATTGTCATGTGCATCTCACGATGAAGAGAGCGGCCTTGCAGTGCAGAGTGAGGAGAGCGCAGCGTCACCGTGAAGAGTAGCATGCTATGGTTTCAAGAAACATCAGCATCACAGCATCGGATTCTGTGCATCAGGATCGAGGTCGTTGTTGCCAGAAGGGGGGTGGATAGGGAGAATATCCAGCTCATCCACTTGCGGGGTTGGGTGCATGACTACCAGCTGGTCCTGGGGAATGTCTGCGGCAGCTGCTGCAAGATTGGTGATAGATTTACTCTTTACACACTGAAAGTCTACATGCCGACTCTTTCCTTCTTCCTTCTCCCAAGACATTCGAATAAAGGGTCTTTGGACATAGTTGTAAATCACTTCCGGGCGGCCCCCAGGCCTTTTCTTTACTTTTTCTTTGTAGGTAGGATAACCTGGAGGAGAGAAAAGTTTTAAAAAAACTGTGGATACACACATACACAAGCGTGCACACAACGGTCCCACACACTTCTCACCCAAGTTAGTCTAAAGAGGGCTTTTCTGCTGTAGTTCCTGAACAAATTAAAACAAAGAAAGGAAACCAGTATTCCATCTCCTTAGTCATCAGTTCAACAGCCAGAAACAGAAATCCTGCTGATGCAATTCACACAAGTTTCCACCATCCTCTCAGCCACTCAATACACTAACCACCAGAAAAATATTCTTGAAGTAAAAATATGGAGGGGATAGGTCCTGAATATGGTGGTATGTAGTTTGGTGCATCTTGGGCTCTACCTGTGTATCCTTACGATCCCTGAACCCTTCCCTTCACAGGGTTATCTGGCCTCGAGGCCTGCAAGTTATTGCCACATTAGCCTTCTAATTTCCTTAAACCTAAATCTCATCTTTACATTGCCTTGGGTTTTTTCTTTCTTTTTTTTTTTTTGTTAAAAGATAAAAAGCTATAGAGTTCTCCAGCTTCACCGGTTCTAGGCGTACTTTTTTTTTTTTTTTTGTTAAAGATTTTATTTATTTATTCGACAGAGATAGAGACAGCCAGCGAGAGAGGGAACACAAGCAGGGGGAGTGGGAGAGGAAGAAGCAGGCTCACAGCAGAGGAGCCTGATGTGGGGCTCGATCCCATAACGCCAGGATCACGCCCTGAGCCGAAGGCAGACGCTCAACCGCTGTGCCACCCAGGCGCCCCTCTAGGCGTACTTCTGCGCCTAGGTCAGCAAAGCCAATATTTTAAGCCCCTTATCATTTTAACAGTACTCCCAACAACCAAGCAGTTCATCCAGGTTGGTGATTCCAAAGCTGCTTCTTCCGATTAATTATATCTTCCTCTTCTTGCATAAATACTGAAAAGTAACAATTAGTGAAGACAATTCTAGTTTGGAAAAAGTTTCAGTCATTTACCAGTAAGGCAATTTTTCCAAAGACAGATACCCCTTAGAAACTATTATAAGTCCCTTCCCTCCCTCCTACTACCAAGAATTGCTAGTTTAGACCAGGGATTGGCAAACATTTTCTGTAAAGGGCCAGACAGTAAATATTTCAGGCTCATTTTCAGCTTCTCTTGCAACTACTCAACTATGCCACTGTAAAGTGAAACCAGCCACAGAAATATGTAAATGAATGAGCATGTCTATGTTCCGATAAACCTATTTATAAAAAACAGGCAACGTGGGGGGTCAGAAATAGGCAATGGGCTAGATTTGGCTCATGGGCCACAGACTGTATTAGAATCAGAAAAAAAGGCCAAGGTCACGTAATTATTCAGTCATACATAGGATTTGAACACAAGCAATGTGGCCCCAGAACCTTTAATCTTTACACTATGCCACGTTATGCCAAGGAAGATACTTTGTTCTTAGTAAGGGCACTTTAAAATAAAAGAAGTATCTGACATAGCATCTGGAAAAATTCATTTAAATCACAAAGTAAAAGCCTGTATGTATGTGGCTCAGATAAGGGGGCTCACATTTTAAAGACCCTCTGTAGAATGTCTTGTTTCACACTTCCAGTCAATTACCATGTGCAGGGCAGCACCAGAATTCAGAAAGGTCTCCAGCTCTATTCCCTTGTCCTTGATTCCTCTTGGACTATTAGTCTTTAAAATTCCCATCTCATCATAGTACAATTTGTCCTCCACATAGAATCACCACTCTGATACAAGTGTAATCAATCGTATTACATCCTTGCTTAAAAACTACCAATGATTTCCTCATGCTTCAAGGGAAAGTCCAAAGTTCTTCACGAAGTATATAAGGCTTTTTTACAACCTGGTTCCAACCTACTTGTCATCAAGCTTCAATTCAAGTATCTCTGCCTGAGAGAGGCCTTCCTCATCCTCCGAATCTGCAGTAGCTTCCAGGAGCCTTCCCTCTAGCTCTGAAATCAAACAGCTAAATCCCACTATTTACAAAATGACAGAAGACAACACACACTGGTGAAGCTAACGTGTCAGCAATTTCACTATGTTTTTAAGCCCGAAGTCTCCTCCCCTTTCTGTCAAGATCCTATTTCTGGTCATTCTTCCTCCTATGTCTCAGCAGCCCACCACTGTGATCTCCAACACCTCAACTGGTCACTGATCAACACCATTATCTTCATCAGCAGCATCACAAACATATACTGAGAAATCACTATGTGCCAGGCCCTGTTTTAAGTGTTTTTCATGGATTAGTTCATTCTGTCATCAAAATAACCCTATAAAGTACTTATTAATGCTCCCATTTTAGATGAAACTGAGGCACAGAGAAGTTAAGTGCCCTGGCCAAGGTCACATAATTATTCAGTCATACATAGGATTTGAACACAAGCAATGTGGCCCCAGAACCTTTACTCTTTACACTATGCCACGTTATGCCAAGGAAGATACTTTGTTCTTAGTAAGGGCACTTTAAAATAAAAGAAGTATCTGACATAGCATCTGGAAAAATTCATTTAAGTCACAAAGTAAAAGCAATTTAAAAATGTATGCATTTAATAAGATGAAATTAAGTTTGAAATCTGTATTTAATCTGAAAATAAGTTAACTATTATTGTATCTTTAAGAACCTGTAAGCTACTAACATGCTTTCACATGCATTTTCAGATCGTCCTTTTTAGCTCTGTTGGGCTTTAAGGAACACCAATGATCACTAATGGGCATAGAACCTCTCCCTATTGTTAGGGGATCTTATGGAATAAATAATTTCTAATGGCTTTCTATCTTTTCAGATTAAAGAAGCTAATTTTTTGTTATTTATAGGTCTACTGCATGAGAATTCATTCAGTCATCATTTGAATTTTCACAAAGTATGTATTTCTCAAATTATATTCTAAATGGGATTTTTAACTTTTCTTTTTTTCAAAAGAAAATGAATAGAAAATAATGAAAATGTCTTACCTTCTATTCCCAATCTAATCTTCTTAAGACCCCTCTCCTTCAAAACCGATTTGGCCACATCTCTGTTTTCAATGTACTTGAAAAATCTATATAATTTTGTGCTATAAATAACTGGAAACAAAAAGACAGAAATATTTTCTTATTAAAATCAAAGTACTTGGAGATGAACTTAAAATTATCTTGATCATCAAAGGGGCCTGACAGCCCTAAAAGCCCAAATAATGGATGCAGTGATGCGAAAGGATGACTAGCCAACATGACAGGATAATTCAGTACAGTTAATGTATAAGCAAATGTCTACTTAAGTTGAAACCAAAAAAAGCTTTAATAATCAATCAGGTAACCCAATCCATAGGAAGAATCTCCTTCTGAAAGATATATCATATACAAACTTATTGCAATAGGATCCGCCCCACTTTCTTCAAATAAGAGAACCAAAAGACGATGGCAATATCACATCATTATCAAGCAGGCAAAGTAAAGGACTTTGCCGTGATGCCTACAAGGCCTCGTCTGGAAGGGAAACAACTGCCTTGTCAGAGAGGATAAAATGGATACATCTTATATTTCATGGATTGAGCAACTATTAATAATTCCCCCAAAAGACAAAGACCCTCCCCACAAACTGTTTTCAATTCAGGCGAACAGCCCCATTTAATACTGATGTTAAAAATGGCAGATTCGAGCATGTTCTGCCTCGGTTAGTCTGTTTAGAGCAAACTGGCTTTGCAAAGGACAGACATTCCACTGACAACATGTTGAGTCTTCCAAATGTGCTGGGAACTTCAGGGAGTTAGACTGATGGACCCTCCTCGCCTTCTCTCTTTCAGGTGGAGTTATCTCCCTTAAAAGGTGAACTGCAAAGGTTTTTTCAAAAAAAGAAAAACACACTCACAAACCAAACATGCTGGTTTAAGAGCCAATAAAAGGAAAATACGAATACAGATGCTACTCATGGGGTAAATTTGTGATTTACATCCTTAAGATTACTGATATTTTAAGATAGAGATTTGCTGACATCTCAGAATGGATGCTGTCATAATGTCACAATTAGGAAAATCAGGCTGAAGAGGCTGTGTTTCCTTAAATGATCTTCTTTAGGTTGAAACATCTTGGCACGAAATGAAATATATTTAGACAAATTAAGTAAAAATGTTTTCAGTCCTTTTTAAGCTTCAAAGCTTAAGATGAAAAACAAAACAAACCAAAGAACACGGACATGGGAAGTGCAACAACTGAAAAGGAAAAGCCAGGTTTACCATAATCCCTCTATCACTATAATGTCACTGCTGTGTTGTACAGCTGGTTCTCCTCTCCTGGAGGCAAACTTTTTGAAAACTAAAATACAATTTATTTTGGTTTGTTCATTCCTCTTTCTTAATGGAAAATAATTTAGTATATTTATTTTTAATTTTTGTTAGCCTTTCATTTTTCCTGTGTTTTGTTTCAACTTTTTATTCCACATATTGTTACAGAAAACTACTATCAGCAAAGAAGCTAGGAATGAAGAAATACAACAAAAATGCCCGTTACTACAACTGTCCAGAGAAGAATCACAACGCTCATTAAGTATATCATGCAAAGGGAACATGTGGATGTAAATTCTGAAAAGTGCGAACATAACTTATGTTAAAATAATCTTTCAAAACTCTTTAGAAGTCAAAAAGAAAACCCTCAGAGTCTGCTTTGATTTTAGACAAGGATACCCCTCGGAGTCTGCTTTGTTTTGATTTTAGACAAGGATAAGTAAAATGAAAAAATGAGAGATTAAAGTATTCTGGTAACTTTCTACATTTCTGTATTTTTTACTTAATCCCTAATCTTTATCAAGTCAACACAGACTGGACTACAGAACAAGACACTGGGCTATTTTACCTACTTCCTCAAATCATTCTTTTAACTCTATCTTCTCGAATCTATAAAACAGCTCAAAAATACTATACTGGGTTCATCAAGAAAAAAATATAAATTTTCTGACAACCAAAAGATCAAAAGGCTCTAATCAGAAAAGGTTTGAAAGTGTAGTAAGGAAAAAGTCATTGTTGCTCAAGATAAGCTGTTTTGGTCAGAAATACCTAACTATAGTTCCACAAAGCTTTCTGAAGGGTCCCTATATCCTCCAAGAACGCACAGGATACTAAAAAGGGAATATCTTAGAACTTAAAGTCACCCTAGAAATCAATGCGTTGAAGCTTCTCATTTTATATACTAATAACAATTCATCTAAAAAAACCAGCTGATTTTTTATAATCTATTTACTCCCGGATCTACTTCCCTAGAAGGCTTCTTTCTAAATGCAAAGAAAAAAAAAAATCCATCAAGATCCAGACCCTCAACAAAGCACAAACCATTTCTGTGCATGACAGGGGTGGGCATAGTTCTTCTGTGAAGTGCCAGAGAGTAAATACTTCGGGCTTTGCGAGCCATGCGGTCTGTGTTGCAACTACTCAACTCTGCCATTGTAGCGCAAAAGCAGCCATAGACGAGACATAAAAGTTTATTTCTAAAAACAGGCAATAGGCTGGATTTTGACCCACAGGCCATAGTTTGCTGACTCCTGACACAGGTAAGCGTTCAATTTCTTTATAAAAACTGTCCTTTGATCAGTATTCTAGAAGACACAATCTGTGATGATTTAAGAGAGAAAACACGCCACAGCACTTACTTTGTGAGTACTCCTCTCCCATCTGCGGTGGGTACTCTTCATCCCAGTCAACCACATCGTCATCTGTAAGGACTACTATGTGGCATTCTCTTTCCCCACTCTGGGCACTAGCTACCATGAGAGGCAGGATCATTTCTTCCAGATAAAATTCAAACTGTCTACGAGCACCATCATTTGATAACTCATGCATTAGGGCACCTGAAATGAAACCCACAAAAATACCTTCATTTCTTTTTGATGACTGATCAGTAAAAGAGCAGAATCAACACACACAGAAAACATCAGGTTATTTCAGCATCTACTGTGCAACCCTAGAGACAAAATACAGTGGTTATTCTTTAGTCAACAAAACCTCTCCTAAGAAGAGATTTTACAAACTGTAGAGCCTACAGCAAGAAGGACCAATTAAAAGCATCTAACACAAGTGCCTTCATTTCATACTTCAGGAAATGATCTACCTAAGGTTGTAAAACTAATTTACAAAATCAAAATTAAATTCCCCAACCTCACCCTAGCCCAGGGAGTTTTTTACTGTATCGTGTTGTCTTCCATCAATATATGCAATTATATCTTAAAAGTATATCTTAAGGATGTTTTCAGATTGTCCCTATGAACTAAAATAGCTCCCATAATTCCATCTCCCATGCTTGCTTTCTCAGAAAATTATTTGCAAACAACATTGATATTTTGGCGTAGGAAAAGAAGTAAACTGGCTTTGGGATAAGGAAGGCAAAATGTCAAGCAGAATGCAGCATAGTACAGGACTTACGTAGCAGACCTGACCCTAGAAGTCAGAGGGGTAAAAGATAATTTCACTTCACCCTCATTAAGTATGGACATAATGAATAACTTCAATTTCCCAAATACATGGCCACAAAATCACCTGCATTGACCTAATTTTTTTCCCCCCTATGACATTGGCAGTGTCCTATCTCCTATTTAAGGTACTACTAGTTCAGGAACTACCGGGAGGGTCAGAGCAGGAACTAGAATTCCATCTAATCTACAGTCTCCCAGGGTAGAGCTTTTCCCCCTAGAACAGGTTGCTAATTACATAATAATTATTAATAATATACAGTGATATAATAAGTGAATAAATAACATGTGTTATTATTTAGCCATGCCTCTCTCTAGGCCGGCTACTTTCCATTATGACTTCTTTTTAAATTCCCTCGATTGCCAAACTCCTAGATAAATCAACACATTCGTTTTCCTTTAACTTTTGAACCAATTCCAATCTGGCTTCCACACTCAGTATTCCTCAAAACAGCTCTCAATATAGTCTCCAAATGACCTTTAGATTGTTAAAAATAATGAACACGTTTTGATCCTGTTCTTATCTGACTTCACGGTTGAATCTCTTAAAGGGACCACCACCTCTTTTTAAAACACCCTCTTCCCCTAAGAATCTCTGATGCCATTATCCCTGGTTTTCTTTCTCCTCTGGATGTTCTTCTTTGATCATCTTTGCCAACCCTTTCTCCTCTAGCTGTTCATTAAATACTGATGTTTCTCAAAACAATTTTCCTTTCCTCTCTTACCTTATGCTGGTAATTCCCAAATTTATTTGACTAATTCTTGTCTTCTATATTCTAGATGTATTATACTCAACTACCTTCTGGAAATCTCCACTGGGATGCTACTTCACAGGTACCTCAAACTCAATATATTCAAAAGTGAATTTAATCATATCTGCCTCTCCCTGCAGTGTTTTCCAAATCAGTAAATGGCATCATCCTCCAATCATTTCTCAGAATCATCTCAGAAGAATGCCAGGCATATAGGAGGAACTTAAATACTTGTAGAATAAATAAACGAACCCTTGATTCCTCTTTCATCTCTTAATTCAACCATTTCCCAATCCCTATCAAGTCCGCCTCTTAAATGCACCTTGAATTGTGTCATTTTCTTTTCTGGGAAGACGCTGACCAAAGATAACTGTAGAATCTCTTATGCCACATGCTGTTCTGCAATGGGACCTTGACATCTCCTTCCTGGAGGGGGAGTCTAATTCCCCTCCCCTTTAACCTAGGCTGGTCATACTGACTTGCTTGTAACCAGAGCAGCATGGCAGAGGTGACAGCGCATGACTTGCGGTTTTGCCTTGGTCCTGGGTAATGCTCACTCTCCGAGTGCTTCCCTGCTGAGCCCAGTCTCAGACTTGGAGAAGCCCAAGATGCACGCAGAGGCCACATGCAGGTTCTCTGTTTGACAGTCCTAGCTGAACCCGGCCTTTGAGTCATCCCAGTGCAAGCAGCAGACTTGTGAGTGAAGAAGCCTGCAGCCTTCTGCGTCACCTCAGCCCTTCAATTATTCATAAGATGAGACCTCAGACAGAGTGAAGCAGACACAAACCACCTCTGCTGTACCTTGTCTGAATTCTTGACCCACAGAATAAAAATTATACTCTATGCTAATGGTTTGTTACATAGCAATACTTAACCAGAACACACTCCATCCCCAATGCCCCCACCAAGTCCAAGTCATCTTTAACTCTCACCCAAACTACAATAAAACCTAATTACATTTCCCCAACATCTACTTTTGCCCCTGTGTAATTTATCTTTCCCCCAGCAGTCAAATTATGCATCTCCTCTACTTTAAATCTTTCATGGGTTATACTATCCTTAGAATAAAAGTCCCAAATCCTCAACTTGGTCCATAAAGACCTATTACATAAAAATGGAGATTACAGACCAGTGTGTAGAGTCATTTAAAAAATATTTTCTTTAAACACTACATATAGATATATATCCTACATAAATCCTATATATGTGTATGTGTGTGTATGTATCTCGCACCTAAATTTAGCCTGGCCCATATTTCTCTCCTACACTTTGAACATGTATACCCAATGCCCAACAAACCATTTCCACTTGGATGTCTAATAAGTATTTCAAATTTAACATGTCCCAAATCAAGCTTCTAAATTTCTGCTCCCCATGAAGTCTTCCCCCATCTCACTTAATGGCAACTCCACATTTCCAATTAAAGTCCTCTTCTCTCTTCCCCATCTCATAACTCAATCAACAAGCAAATCCTGACCAATATATCCAGAATTTGACACCTCCCACTGCTTCCACCCTGATTTAAGCCACCACCATCTCTTACTTGAATTATGGCAATAGCTTCCTAAAGATAGCTTTACTTTTTATCTTAATTCCCCTCGCAATCCATTTCCAACATAACAGTCTAGAGTAATTCTTTTAAACCGCAGTCAGATCAGGACTACAGCACTGCACAACTCTATACTGAATTCTGTGTGAACAGTGCTCCCACGAAATGGTACAACCTCGTGGATCATACCACTCCTCTGTTCAAAACACTCCAACGGCTTCCCACGTCACTCAGAGTAAAAGCCAAAAGATAAAAGTCCTACATGACCTAAGTCCCCTCCTACCCTCATCTCCTACTGCGGACACTCTCACTTACTTCTCTCCAACTCTTTGCTGCTTTCAGACATGTCAGGCAAGCTGCCTCAACCCTTGCACTCACTGTTAACCTCTATTGAAATTACGTTTTCCTCTCCAGTTAAGGCTTCTCTGGCTGCTCTATGTCCCTTCCTTACTTTCCCCCCTCCTCAGCACTGATCACTAACATACTGTATGTTATTTGTTCACCTGGTTTGTCTGTCTTCCCCAAAAGAGTGTAAATTCCACTAAAAAGGAAGTTTTGCCTGGTCTGTTCATGCTGCATCCCCAGAACTTACAACAGACTGGTAGAGAATGAACAGTCATCAGATGTTTATTCAGTTAATAAATTTTGTTTTCTCCCTACTTCTCTAGCCTTACTTCTCAGCACTCACACTCCATCCCTCTTCTCTAGCCATACTTCCCCCTTCTTTCAGTTCCTTAAGCATGTCATATTCCCTCCAACCTCCGCAAATACATTTTCTGCTATCTGGTACAGTCAGCATCTTATCCATTTGCCACTCCTTTAGGTCTCAACTTTAATGTCATTTAGATAATAACTTCCCACAACCTCTTTACCATACACTTCTCATAGCATCTCATTTCTTCACCATATTTTTTTCACAGCTTTTCATTACTTGTCAAATGCCTATCTTCCCCACTAGACTATAAACTCCATAAAGGCAGGGACAAGGTCTGTCTTGTTCATCACTACATTTACATGGAACTCACAAAAAGCATGAGTAAGAGGCGGGGGAGGGGGGATTACAAGTTAAGTAGTAAACTAGAAACACACAGCTGATACGTAAGAATTAGAGATAAAGTATTGGAAATCCACAGTGTATAGGGAGTGTTTGAAGCCATAATGATGAATGGCATCACTTAGAATAAATGCATAGATTCTGTGAGAGAGAAGGGAGCTTAAGACAAAACACTTAGGAATGAGCATATTCAAGAGATCAAGATCAGAGAGCAAGTGAGAGAAGGATAAACAGAAGGCCTAAAAGAAGGATGTTAAAGAGCCAAAGGAAGAAAGAGTCAAGAAGAAAGGAGTGACTTAACAGTGACATCTAAAGAAAATGCCTTCAAAGACAGGGATGCCAGAATTACCACCAAATTTTTAAACATTGTTCAAAATATTCTAGCCAATTCACTAAGATAAAAAAAATATATATATATGAAGTGTTATTTACAACAGAGCCAGTTACCCACAAAGAATATAGGAGAACCAACTAAAAAACTATTAGAAATAAAGAGAGTTCTGTTAGGTGGCTAAATACAAATGTACAAAATTCAAAAATTTTCTTATATGTTAGCAGTTAGAAAATTTAAACATATTCTACACATAACAAAAATACATAGTATCAAAAAATAAACAAGATCAGAGCAGAAATAAAAGACATAAAAGAAAACTTAGTAAATGGGAAGACAGCAGTTGGAGGAGACAGAAAATATGTTAATTTTTCTAAAACATTAACTTCAAAGAATTCCAATGAAAGCTTTAAAATATTTTAAATAATTTTTTTACTATCTACAACAGACATAGGTCAGATTTGAGTCTGTGTGAGGCGGAGGATTACTTTATATAAAGAGGAAAAGACTAATGATACTAGAGAAGAAGACAACAATTAGAATAGGGTCCTAAAAAATTCATGAGGGAATAAAATAATTTATTCATTCAGCAAATGTTTACTGAGTCCTTACTATGTGGCAGGCAGGCACTATGGACACAAAGTTGAAAAGGTATAGATAGTTCCTTGTATAATTTTAAGACACAGACAGCTTAGTGTAATGTGCCATTCCAATATTCAGTAAAGGCACATATTAACAGGAAACAATTCAGTTTTGGACTCCAGTCTACACCTACAGTATCCTTTTATGTTTTTACAAGGCCATTTTGTCTCTTCAAATTCTACACAGTGCTTTAATAAAGTCTATGAGAATCTCTGTATTTTTAAAAATATGTACAAGTATTCTAGAAACAGTTACAATTATTTAAAAGTCAAAAGTCTAGAAAAACATTATACATATTTTACATAAAGCCTCTTACCTTTAATTCCATAACAAACAAATGAGACTTAACAGTGATGACAGGGTCTATGTCCAAAGGATTAAAAAACCAAATCCATGTTGTTGTTTTTTTTATCTGACAGTCCCCAAAACTATCTGTTTATATGAAATGAAATTAAAATGGTCCCATGAATTAAAAAAACATAAAACTTGAACTCAAGGATCTACAATTAGAATAATTAATGCCATGGTTTAGTAAAAACATTTTTTAAGATGTGAAAAAACGGAAACTTTGTTCAAGTTTACACATTTATGCTCTAACTATTTGACTTTAAACTTTTAAATATCATCTATAGAGAAACAGACTCAGAGGTGGACCAGCCACTTTATCCTACCTACTGATGTTTTCATGAAGACTTTCAAGAATGTTTGGCAATAATAAAGTGGTACTTAGGGGAAGACTTAATAAGACCACACATTTTCAATGAATTAGCTCTTAAACAAGCATGAAGAAAACAGCTATATTTAAGTATACAGTAGGTGCCTTAAAACTTTAAATAAAATTTCCCAGTCACGGTGCACTTGGGTGGCTTAGCAGTTAAGCGTCTGCCTTCAGCTCAGGTCATGATCCTGGGGTCCTGAGACAGAGCCCCACATCAGGCTCCCTGCTCAGTGGGAAGCCTTCTTCTCCCTCTCCCTCTGCCACTCCTCCTGCTGTCCCTTCTCAAATAAATAAATAAAATCTTTTTAAAAAATCATTTAAAATTTCCCATTCACAGTTTCTAACACACCAATCTTTGAGAAGGTATGCCAAGCTACCGGTGAGTTCAGGTTAATGAAGTAAAGATAACCATAAGTCCGGGATTAACATAAGGCTATAACCACGTGTAGGAAGCTTTTAAAATGACTTCCCACCATATAGAAGATAAAATATAAGAACATGAGTTTGGATCAAAGACCTTCCATAATGTGGCCCCATTTATTTATTCTCATCTCCTTCTGGTCCTGACATAAAGTCTCTGCCCCAACTAGATTCTTTCCGAAGTATATCTTTTGCATCTTTATTCCAAAAATCTCAGCTGTTACAATCACCTCCTTATTCTACTCTTTCTAATCACTCCTATTTATTCTTTACTACCTGCCTCCTCTGAACTCTTCCCCAATCCCTCTAACCCACAATGACCTCTCCTTCTGAACTTCTCCAACCACTTAGCATCCAATTCAACATCTGAAAATTCTCCTATTCTGACTTTTCTGTGTATAATCACTTCCCCCCCCCCCTCAGGCTTGGCAAAACAGTGAGACGGAAGGGTGCTGGTGAGGTGGTGAGGGGAAAATACTGATTAAAAAGTTAGGATTTCCGAAGTTCTAGACTCTGCTCTGAGGCTGTTTGCTGTTCTGAAGACAAAGTCACTTAACCCTTCATGTAAATGAGGGTTAGGTACTCAATCTAAGATCTTTAATAACAAATACTGTTTTGAGATTTGTATCTTCCACAGCAGCTTAGGATATTATCTTACATGGAGAGTACAAAAGAATTATAAATTTTTGGTGATTTCAGGAGTGAAGCCAAATACCATACTTGACCAAAGCCAGGGCTCCCAAGCTGGGAGATAAAGACTGGCAACTAATGACAGAGATGGCATCAAGGAAGAAATTAAGGAGAGTCTATCAAAAATACATATATGCATACATACAAACATACATATATATAAAATTTAATTTTTAAAGTTTTGGAAAATTGCATAAGGAACTTATAAAAATCTCAAGACTTCCATAAATCATCCTCATGGTATCAACAATGCTCTATAATCCAATTAAACAAATATTTGATGTCCACATAAATAGCACTGTTTCAGGCTTTTCATTCCAATATGTTGTAACTCTACAAACCACTCACACACAAAACATCATACTTACTGAGATCTCTACATTTAATAGTACTATATTCAAAAGAAATACAAAGGTAGTCGCATGCTTCTCTCAGTTCAGGAATAGATATGCCATCAGGACAACGGATTATTCCTGTTTTGTAGTAATCCTAAAAAAAAAAAAAAGTAAAGAATGCATAAAACATCTAGAGCACAAAGTGGCCAAAACCTTACTATTAAGGTTAAGCTGGTAGCGTTTTCAAAAACAGTGGAGCTCTGAGATTTCTGAACTGTGGAATTTTAAAGTGAGGTGCGACCTCAGCTCACCTAACCACTTTTTCATTTTACCAATAAGAAAACGTTGGCCCAGATGGGTTCACTGACTCACCTAAACAATTATTTATTAGCAGAGGAAAGATTAGAACCCAGGTCTCCCTGTTACTGATGTGTTTCTTCTCTCTACTGTATCATGACAATTCATATATATTTTCCCCTCTACAAGTTATTTTTCTATATAACTACCATCAAATTTTACAACTATTTTTTAAAAAGGAAAGCTAAGTGATATATTTTAAGGTACCTTAAATAATTGAGTAAAATTTATCGTTCTTAGGGGGCGCCTGGGTGGCACAGCGGTTAAGTGTCTGCCTTCAGCTCAGGGCGTGATCCCGGCGTTACGGGATCGAGCCCCACATCAGGCTCCTCCGCTATGAGCCTGCTTCTTCCTCTCCCACTCCCCCTGCTTGTGTTCCCTCTCTCGCTAGCTGTCTCTATCTCTGTCAAATAAATAAATAAAATCTTTAAAAAAAAAAAAAAGTTTATCGTTCTTAGTAAAGAACTTCAAAGTCATATCCAAGTATTAATATATGTAAAAAGAATGCACAATTAGATATTCTTCTTCCAAATAGTATTCTTTGGTATGTCTCATATTATGAACATTAAATAGTACTATTCCAAAATCTACTTCAAAAATTGTTAAGGGCTAGGGGCGCCTGGGTGGCACAGCGGTTAAGCATCTGCCTTCGGCTCAGGGTGTGATCCCGGCGTTATGGGATCGAGCCCCACATCAGGCTCCTCCGCTATGAGCCTGCTTCTTCCTCTCCCACTCCCCCTGCTTGTGTTCCCTCTCTCACTGGCTGTCTCTATCCCTGTCGAATAAATAAATAAAATCTTTAAAAAAAAAATTGTTAAGGGCTAGTCCCCAAATTACAGCTGAGTCGTAAATTTTTTTTTACTTGTCAACTCCACTGGGGGCTAAAGGAAGTACGGCCAGCTGAAAATTACCCGCCCCCCGCCAAATTAAGATCTGCCTCAAGCTTCTTAAGGTTCAGAGCCACAATAACACAATAAAGTTGCTACACCAGTGCAAGCAGAGGTCTTCTGGTACTTGCCCAAGTACTGACAACCCAATCAAGATCAACTTCTATTCCTGTCTTGTACCCCCAGGATCCCCTCTGCCCACTTACCCCAAAATTCTCTGAGGAAACCATATTTTCAGACTGTGGTATAAACTATCACACACTGTAAATCAAAGCTTTATCACGGATTTGAAATTACAAGTAGGGACTCTGTAATACTAATTCAAATATTCCTCAAAATAAAAGGCTAAAACCTCAAAAAAAAGGTTTAAAACTAAAATGCTAACTACTACATTTCAGATGACTTTTAAATGTTAACTGTCCACATTGCCAGTTACATGCAATAAAATATTAGAATTCAAGTAATAACATTTATTCTCAGGTAGCAAAAATGATCAACTTATTGTATTTAAGAGAATTAGGGATGGAAGAGTAACATGACTCTGGAAGTATTACCACTAAACTCTTTGAAAGAATCACCTATTTATATTTAAGAAATGACTCATCCCCCAACCTATATTTGTATCATATTATCTTTATGTACTAAAATAAAAATGTTTTTTCTTTTAAAAAGACAATATTCTACATAGAGATATCCAAATAGAACTCTGCTTCCAATACAAGTACCTACCCAAAAGGAGTTCTATGATTAAGTCAATACACGTAAGAAATAAGCACTCACCAGAATAGCTCGAAACACGGTAGAGCCAATTCCCTCTGCCACTTCATACTCTCCCTTCTCATTGGGACGTGTAAAGTTATGTTCTCTGCCAGATCCAAACATCCTATGATATTAGTAAATAATTGAGAAATATAACAATAGGATACTTCCTTCAAAGGGAAAATTTCATGTACAAAAGTAAAAAGGAATTATAATCTATTAGTAAATTAGTTAAAAAATTCTTATCAGTACTTTATTCTGATAAATGTAATAAACGAAGGATTATTAAAAATATTTCCTTTCTGATGGGAGGGGATAATAATATAGATTCCGTATCAGCAAACAAAATCAGCTGATAAAACTCAGAAGCTAAAGAACTTTTCAGCCCCTTCTTCTGGGGGGGGGGGGGGGATCAATCAACCAATCTAAGGAAAAGGTGATTTTTATACTAATCTTACCAGAAAGAAAAAAAAAGGAAAAGGGAAACCATGTTAAATGTGCCTTTTTCTTAAACTGCTGCCCTCACTGCAAAGTTAACGCTATAGTGCAGCACCTACAACAGAGCAGGAAGAGACAGAGGAGGCTGCTCCACTTTTCACAACGGTAACTATAAACGTAAGAAATATCACTCAAAATTCTTACACCTGCATCCTAGAACTGAAAAATAAGCAATCAAATGCTCGGGTAAAGAGGAATGAGGAAGTTAAGTGGTGAATAAAAAATTAAACAAATTAGTAAAAAGCTCTTAATATTAATTTTTACATAAGAAAATACAGATTTCTATTTTTTCAAGTAATGTTCTTGGCCCTTTAATAGTAACTATTTTGAAAAAGAAGAGACTTGCAAAGTATGTTCTTCAAAATCAAAACTTTAATGCATTATTCCCAAGAAAATTTAAAAACTGTGGTTAAAGGAATTTGAACCTCCAAATTAAATACCATCATTCCTAAGTATTCTACTCAACAATTTCCCAATTTCAATAGTTTCTTCTTTTGTTATAACACAGAAATCTATAAAGAACAAAGCTTTTTTATTTCAAAGTTTCCAAAAGAATGCCAACTGCTTTTTACAGTTCCCATGAATATTAATTTTCATCCCCAAAGATATGCTTTACTCAACTGGCATGAAAAGATGACTTCACTGATTAAAAAAAAAAAAAAAAAAAAAAGCAAGCAAGCAAGCAAGCAAGGACAGTCTTTCAGGAATCAAATGTCATGCAATTTTCTCAAATACCTGAATTTTTTTTTTTTTTTTTTTTTTACAAAAGGAGAATGCTAAGCTTTTCAGATCAATATGGCTACACACACACGTATTTTGGGCTTTGTTTTTTTTTTTTTTTTTTTTTTTTAAGAAAATGTAACCTAACAAATGAAGCAAATTTCCAATACCTACTTTTTAACTGTGTTTCTTTAAAATTTAGGTAAAAATTAAAAGTATTAATAGTGTCAAGTCATCCTCCTGACACCTTCCATCAATAATCTTCTTTTGTGCTACTAAAAATACATAAAAGCCATACTTGGTTTTTTTGCCTCAGAGGTGTAAAGTCTAACTGCCAATTTTGTTAAAAGGAATATTTAACTATTTAAAATGTGTAATGTCATATGTTAGCTTTTATTCTGTATGCAGAGATAACTGAGAAAACACATGTACACACACAAAGGCATCCTAAATAGTTACTCATAAGCAACCTAGGAAAAACCACAAGTTTTTTAAATCATATAAACTTCTATTTCATTTCTATGCTCCTCCATTTTATATTAGAGTGAACAGAAAAAGATACTAATTTTACAATGAGAAGGTATTTGATCCTAGTTTTGGACACACTGAAAAATCAAGTCTATATTGCCTGTATCATTTTTAACACTGGAGTTCCCACAACTACACACTTCACATTAACCTTTACTCTAGACCAGCACAGATTAGAAGACGACTACAAGTATCTCTCCTTCATTCTACTAACTACTTGTTAATAACATTTTTTTTAACTATCTATATGAAACTGACAATTCCTGCTGACTTTTCAGCTAACCAAACTTTTTTTTTTTTTCTTTAAACAATGCTGATACCTGCTATGTTTGGTGGTTGAATTTGGGATTCCTCAAGTGAAAAAAGCATATATTACTGTTAAATTCACTTTGTTAGATATAATTTAAGGTTTCAACCTGTGGAGATCGTTTAGGACCCTATCTTCATTAAATAGGTTTGTTTTTCCTGCTGATACAGCAAAGATTGTTAGAAATAAAACCAAGTTCAAGATCTGGCTCTACCATGTTCTGGTTGTATTAACTTGAGCAAGTTATATTTAACCTCCAAAGCTCAGTTCATCTGTAAAACAGGAGGAATACTACATTCCAACAGAGAATTACTGTAAAACTTAAATAATATGAAAGCGCTTTAAAATAATACAAAGAACTGGAATAATACAAACCTGCCCAACATTGTATTTGGCTGTGCAGTAAAAATGGACGGGTCTACAACAAATCTAGTGTTATCCACTATTAGCGTTACTCGTTCTGACGTTCTTACATTCCGAGCTCCTTCTTTTGCATTTTCATATACAAACACCATCTCCCCAGATGTCTTACAGCTCCCATCTGAACTTGACTGACTACTGTTTCTGCTGCTGTTCCCAGCACTGCTACTGGAACCATTTGGAGATGCCTTTTGAGGACGAGGACTGCTTGGACGAGAGGAACTGTGATCTTTTTCTCGTTCTGAAATAAAGATGTTAAAGTTATGTAAATTTTCCTTTAAAAAATTCAAGATCCACATACATCTTTTTAAAATTCTGATGTAAGAAAGTTGTTTTAAATCACAGCATTTCTGGGTGCCTGGGCGGCGTAGATGGTTAAGTGTCTGCCTTCGGCTCAGGTCATGATCTCAGGGTCCTGGGATCAAGCCCCAAGTTGGGCTCCCTGATCAGCAGAGTCTGCTTCTCCCTCTCCCTCTGCCCTTCCCCACCACCCCTGCTTGTGCACGCACATGCACTCTCTCAAAAAAAAAAAAAAAAAAAATCAAATCAAATCAAATCAAAGCATTTCTGCTTTTTGATTTCAAGTAACATTTTCACAGAACACCATTAAATATTATTTCCCAGGAATAAAACCTAAAGCATCAAAGTGTTTTCTAAATTAATTTTCATAGATTTTTATTAAAAGGATGTATAGCTGATAATGCTCAGCCAGACTAAGATCAAAATTAAGGTAAATTTTATGCTATTACACTCTTTAAATATATATGAAACTCAAGGAACAGAATAGTCTTACAAGTCAAATAAGCACTGAAAGTAAGTAAAAGATTAATAAAAATATGAACTTTAACTGTCCTAAATACTAAAAGTATTAGTACTACTCTAAGAACACAAAGTACAAAGTTTGAATTCTCATTATGTTAATTAGGCCATCTCCAAACTAGTAATTTATCTCACAAAAGCAAGGTCCCAAAGGAAGAAAAAGGGTCACTAAGGGCACAAGAGTATTTATTCTTTCAAATGACTTTCAGCGTCTACCAAATAAAATGGCTTCAATAGCTGATGATCAGTGCTTTTTTTCAATCTCACTTTTGTTGGAATAAAAGCAATGCCACAAATTCTAGAGGATCATATAATTACTATCCATAATTTTAACTAGGTAGGAAATATTGTTAAAATTCAGAAGATTTTCCTTTCGCTATTCCAATATCCTATAAAGGGAAAATTAAAACTAAGATTCTGTGATAAGTTCCCTTTAGAGCCTAGATAACTACACTTTAAAGGTGACCTAAAAATGTGCCTCCATCTCATCAGATTCATCAGCTTCTGCCAAATTCCTCTATGACTCAGGCTACTCAGAACACTCTGTACAGCTTTACTGATTATATAATTAGGTTTGCTATATCTCCAGAGATATTCTGACACCTCCATTTTATTGCCTGTTTCCAGAATGCTGGTAGCATCCCCAAAGCAAAATTAGCTGAATTAATAAAATCATTTATTACATCTTCCTATTCTCTTCCCAGGAACTGAACTTAGCATATTAACAAACGGTCAGCTCCTATTTACACTTGCATGGATTTTTGACTTATTAGCACTAGTTTGACTTTGAGGACCTACTTAGATACTGACAACCTAATTAAGCCCTAAGATAAATGACTTTGATTTATAACAATCAAAAACAATGTCAAATAGTCAAGGTATTAAATGTGCCCCTTCTCCAAGGGAAAATGAAAATCAGCAAGCTCACATTGCTAATGCACCTCTCCTTAATCACACTATTTATTTACCTGAAATGTAATAATGTTCATTTATAGTAATGAGCAGGAAGAAGAAAAAGACCTAAGCTACAAGAAAGCTGCTTCTTTGCCAAGAAAACAAAACACTTCACACCTTTTCATCTTCTATTTTTTAAATTAAACTTAAAATATTGTCAAAACTCAAAATAAATTACTACACGGTTATTCTAGCTCTCATTTCCTTTTCTAGCATGATTAACCAAGAATTCCTATCAATAGTTTACTACAGATTTTAAAAATAAACCACTGCTTATATATCACATAAATTAAATATCAATTTGAAAGATTAAGGGGCACCTGGGTGGCTCAGTCAAATATTTAAGTGTCTGCCTTCAGCTCAGGTCATGCATGACCCCTGGCTTCTAGGATCCAGCCCCACATCGGGCCTCTGCTCAGTGGGGAGCCTGCTCCTCTCCCTCTGCCTCCCCCCCCAATTTGCCATTCATTGGGGCGGGCGGGCTCTCTCAAATAAATAAAATATTTTTAAAAATTAAAAAATAAAAGATTAAAAAACCTCATATCACAGTTTTAAAGGCTTTTGAAATTACTTCTTCTATGAAACTGTCCTAGACTCAAAAAAATTCACTTTTAAGTTTCATTTAATAAGTTCACTTTTTATAGCAAGAATGAAGCTAAGCTAAAATAGAAGCAACTGAACGGAACTAAGGAGTTAATTTTACTCTTTAGTACTAGGCACAGTTCACTGTCATTATTGTTTTATAAAGGTAACTGCATGCTTTTAAAAACTGTCAGGAAGATTAGTTGATTTTAACATACCAGCATGGTGCTGTCGTGTTGGAGAAGTAACATTTCTAATACAAGGAGTGAGTTGAGATTCTGTTCTTTCGTGAGATGAATCTCGTGATCTGTCACTTGATCTTCGTCTGTCTCTTGATCGTTCATGTCCCCCGCTAGCACCATGTAGACTCATTTTGGTGTGGTCAACAACTCCTTTAGCAACACGTGAGGGAGTACTGGTAAGTCAGAAAAGAAAATTAACCATAAAAGTGGAACATGAGATCACAAATGCTTTTAAAGAAAAAAGCAAGTAACATAAAACTATTTTGAAGTTTAAGAATCAAATGCTACTTTACAATTCTGAAACGTAATTACCTTAAACTTGTAGGTTTTGTAAATGCTGGAACACAGTATCTTTAAAGATCACATAATCCAACTCAGTTTTTTTTAAGAATGAGAAAACTAAAGCCCAGGAATGTTAATTAACTTTTGAGTTAGTAGTAGTAGTAATAGTATTAGTACTAGAGACCACTCAGATTTCCTAAATATTGCTCAAATATTTTGCTCTCTTTGATTGGGGGGGGGGGGGATTGGCAGAGAGAACACCAGCTTCCAGAACTCTTAAAAAATGAGCTATGGGGCTATATGGCAAGTATGGTCTCCTTGCCGTATAAAATAAGTCTACATGCTTACTTTAATCAACTTGACTTTCATTGAACTCCTTTCAAAATTTTTGAAAAAAAATTTTTTTTGAAAAGCATTTCTCTAAAAAGCTTAATTGTGCTGTGTAAAGTTACAGAATTTAAAATTTTTAAACATCTTATGTAAATTTGCTCGTGAGAAGTGAGTAACTGAGAATGATGATTATCTAGTCTAGCTGATAGAATTAAGTCACGCAATTATTGATAAAGTTATATGTACTATGTGTACAATGCTGTAGAGAAGCTCCCTCAAGGAACTTAGGTGTATCAGTATCAGTAACAGATATGTATCAGTACTACATGAAGATGTAGAAATTTAAACAATTCAAGAGTTATCCCAAATACAAAACTGTTAAATATATCTCAAATATATAACTAATAAGTGAGAGATAGATAATAAATGCTTTAATATCTCAGGGGAAGAAGAAATCATTGTAGACTTGAGTTAATCACTGGTGAACCAGGTGCTGGCAACCAGATAAGATTTTAATAATCAAAGTACATTGTAGGTAGGAAAACTGACAGGAACAATAATGAGAGAGCTAGACCTAATATGTCTGGAAATTTACCATCTTATCATATACCATGGTGCATGGTTTAAAAATATTAGTTTTTTTTATAAGTAGAAACAGAAGAAACTTCACAGCTTTAGAGAAATACAGAAATACAATACAAATTGTATTTTAATACTTAGTTGCTCAACATGTTGAGTATTACTTAACATTTTGGAACCTTAGTTTCCTCATCTGTAAAATATAGGTTCTATTTACTTTGTAACGTTAATATGAGGATTAAATGAAGAAATGTAAGTACGCTAACCAACAATGTACCTAGCACAAGAGAATCACCCATTAAATACTAGTTTATTTAGTTATGACAAAGACATTAAAGTTCAATTACAAGACTGCTCAGAGTCACACAGTATTTAGTGGATATGCTGTAACCGAAGCCTTTTGATTAATTCCAGTACCCCCTCCATAATATTATCCTGCACTCCACCACTGAAACCACACTAGTTAAAATTTAAATCTTCTTGATTCAATTTTAAATCCCATAGTGCTTCTGGGACATCTCCTCTGTTGCCTTATTATCTACAATTCTTTGTTATTTTAATGTTTTCTTTCATTATGAAAATCAGTCATCACCCTCATTATAACAGACTATAAAGATAAAAGATACGGCTAACTTTGTATTTACCCTAAGAATTACTTCTAGGGAAATAAAGGGAACCTATTAACCTTTATCAGTTCTTTGTCTTTCATAAATTTACAGAGAAAAAAAAAATTCTACTCCCACCTTCTTTCTAGTGAAAAAGATCAGAACAGGATTGCATCCTTGGAATGTAATTTTTTTCTTATAGGAAAGATCCTACTGCATTTATGTTAAAAACCTCAGAGTAGAAACAATGGAATTTCTGGTTTGTGTCCTAAAGTAGGAAAAAGAAAGCAATCTACACAAACAGAAAAAGGATTATATACTGAAAAAGTAACTCCTCAAATTATTCTAGCTGTTAAGTTTTAAATGTGCTTAAATATGAATCTAACTGTTAATCTAACGGACAAGGTATAAACACAACCACAACTAAGGCAAATGTAGGACAAGTGTTCAGTATGAGTAAGGGCCAAGGAGACTGATTAATTGAAATGGCGTTATTCTACCAGACACCTCTGTAACTGAAACATTAAATGCTACTAAGCATTCATCCTGCTAAAATACTGGCTTCACCTCTAAGCTGTTTAGATTTTAAATAAATGCAAAAAGTGTCATCTTCCATTCTTTCTTTTCATTCCCAAATGGAATGTACTCTGAATCAGACCTTCAAAATCAGATGTCATGGAAGACTAATTATGTCCTTCTTTATTTAATTAAATAATTTTAGACCAGAAAAGCACTCTAAGGGCAAAAATAATTAATACTTGTAAAAGAAAATGAGGACATGCAAGTTCAGAGGGGCTAAGTCTGCTTCATGTTACATTTAAAAGAGTCAGAGATCCGTGAACTGAGGACAGGTAAGGAGATGAAGATTACATCAACCCCAACATCTACTTCTAGTCAAGACAGAATGGCAAGAACTAAATTTACTTTCCTATCTGAAAACAAAACACCCAAAATGGACAAAATTTATAAAACATTATAAATGGAAACATGGTTTCCAAGACACAGTACATCAGCAAAGAAAGTGATCCCTGAAAGATGAAAACCAAATGAGATAAGCCCAACAACTGCTCCAAATTACTTTTTTTTTTTCCTCCAAATCACTATCTTAAGAGAGTTTCCAGAGTAAAAAGGGAGGTGAAACCCAGGCAGAACCTGGTATAGACTCAGGTAAGGATACCGAATTGGAGAGCTTGGGAATAGTAGGTGCCTAGAGTTCTCAGGAAAGAGTACCAGAGAGGAGAAAGCAGCACAGAGAAAACTTCAGAGATCTGCAGAGTCTTCTTAGAATATGGAGCTGAGTACCAATCAGCAAATACATTTGAGGAAACTACATAAGGCTGGAGAAAGAACCAACTCAAAGGACTAGAAGATATGGTGACCAGGACTCATATAGGACTTATTCCCCCCCAGCAGGCTGGAAAACCTCATAATTCATAGGGCATTGGAGAAAGAATCTACAGGGTCGTGGCTCTGAAATGGGAATCAGACCTAGATGGGGCACTGTGCTAGTCACATCTAACAAATCTTAACAGCAAGACCTGAAAAGAATCTAATTGTTTCCAAGTAACTAAACTGAATCCTAAAACAAAGCTCAAGAATATTTATAGGAAAACAAAAATATCCAGCATCCAAACAAGGTAAAATACACAAGTAAGAGAAAAAAATCAAAATCAACTTGGAACTGGCATGTCTCAGAATTAGAAACAAAGGCATTAAAACAGTCATTATAATCATATTCCTCCAAAAGGTTATATAGAAATATAGAAGATAAAAAAGATGCAGATCAAACTTCCAAAGATAAAAATGCTATCTGAGATGAAAAAATAGACTGAATGGAATTAATGGAAGATTATACATTAACAGAAGAAAAGATCTGTGAATCTGAAGACACAGCAAGAGGAAATATCCAAAATAAATACAGTATTCATTATCAAAAAAATAAATGGAGTATGAGTGAGGGGCAGGTCAATTTCAAATGCCCTAATACAAGTTTAAATGGAGTCTATAAAGGAAAAGAAAAAATATTTGAATCATGTCTTGAAATATAATAAAAACTACATGTAACACACACAAATTCCACATTTTAAGAAAAATCAAAACACAAAACAAAAAACCCTGTGACCTATGTTTTATCTAGGTGAAACACCCTTCAAAAATAAAGAGGGAAATGCATTTTCAGACACACACACACACACACACACACACACACACACACAAAGATGAATGAACAAATTCATCAGGAGCAGACCAGCATTATAAGAAGAGTTATAGGAAGCCCTTTAGTGAGAAGACAAAGTAATGCCAGATGAAAATATGAATCTACACAAAGGGATGAAGAACACTGGAAATAGTAATTATGTGGGAAGATCTATGTTTTTTTTTTAATTGTTTAAATCTCATTAAAAGATTTAAACAGATCTTAAAAATTTTTTAAAAATCTGTTTAAAATATTTAAAAAATCTCTTTAAAAGATTTAAACAATAATTATAACAATGCAGTATGGGACTTATACACATATAACTATAATAGCATAGTTTGGGATTAGAGACATAAAAGTACACTATTGTGGCTCTTAAATCATTTCTTGTGTCAATATCACTTGAAGGTAGACTGATAAAGATGTGTATTATAAGCCCTAAAGCAATCACTAAACTAAGGAAACAAAGAATTACAGGGAAAAAGCCAACAAAGAAGGGAAAATGAAATCATTAAAAAGAAGAAGAAGAAGAAGATACAATTAATCCAAGAGGGCAAAGGAAAAAGGGAGAGGATGGGGAAACAAAAACAAATGGGACAAATAGAAAATAAACAGCAAGACGACAGACTTAACCTTAACCGTATCTATAATCACATTAAATGTAAGTGGCCTAACCCATAAAAGGTAGAGATTATCAGACTAGATACAAAAGTCAGACCCAACTATATATGTTGCCTACGTGAAACACACTTCAAATATAAAAGTACAAAGAGATTCAATATAAAAAGATAATGAAAGATCAACTATGCTAACACTAGTCAAGAGAAAGCAAAAGTAGCAATATCAATATCAAAATAGACCACAGAGCAAAGAATATTACCAAGGTATTTCATAAGAAAAAAAGGGATATATTCATTAAAAGCGTGTCCCAAAAGTTCTTCTGCTTTATAACAGAGCTTCGAGACACATGAAACAAAAACTGATAAAATTACAAGAACTCCATAATCATCCTGAGATTTCAATACTTGTAATACTTAATTGAGCAAATAGACAGAAAATCAGGAAAGATGAATAAAATTTGAACAACACTATCAACTGCCTTACCTGACATTTATAAAACATTTAACCCAGTAAGGGCAACCAACTCATTTGTTTCACATCCACGCAAAACATTTACCAAAACAGACAATATTCTGGCAACAAGTCTCCATGAATTTAAAAGAATTCGAACATACAAAATTTGTCCTCTGATTACAATGGAATTAGATTAAGATTCAGTAACAGAAAGATATATGGAAATTTCCCAAATATTTGGAAATTAACACCTTTTAAATAACACATGGAGCAAAGAAGCAAGCAAAAGGGAAAATGGAAAATTTTCAAGTAAAAAAACCCAATTAATCAAAATTTGTAGGATGGCATGACATTACAGCAGTAGTTAGGGAGGAAATTTATAGCATTAAGTGCCTATGTTAGAAAAAAAAGAAAGTTCTAAAAAAAATAGATAAATAACTTCAGTTTCCACTTTAAGAAACTAAGCAAAGACGAAATTAAATCCAAAATGGAAAAATCACTAACAAAGATCAGAATGGAAATCAAAATAATAGAAAACAGGAAAAAAAATAGGGAAAAAAAAAATCAATGAAAACAAGACCTAGATCCTTTGAAAAAACCAATTAAATTTATAAACCTCTAACCAGACTGGGGGGAAAAATTGAGAAGATACCAATTCCAATATTAGAAATGAGAAAGCTGACACCACTACAAAGGTCGCCTATATTAAAAGAGTAATAAAAGAGTATTATAAGTAACTTTATGCAAACAAGTTCATCAACTTAGAAAAACTAGACAAATTCCAAGCTACCAAAACTCACTCAAGAAGTAACAGAAAAGGTGAATAGCTCTATTTTTTTTTAAGATTTTTATTTATTTATTAGAGAGAGAGAGAGAGAACACATGCAGAGGGAGAAGGAAAGGGACAAGGAGACTCCCCGCTGAGCTCGGAGTCCAATTTGGGGCTCCATTTCAGGACCCTGAGATCATGACTGGAACTGAAGTCAGATGCTTAACTGACTGAGCCACCCAGGTGCCCCTGAATATCTCTATTTCTATTAAAGAAATTGAATTTGTGGTTAAGAACCTCCCCTCTAAGAAAACTCCAGGCCCAGATGGCTTCACTGATGAACTCTACACTTCAGAGGGATATAATATCAATTCCACATAAACTCCTTCAGAAAACTGAAGACAACATACATATTTCCTAACTCATTCTATGCGTACCAAAACCAAAGACTTTATACGATAACCACAAATAGACATCCCTCAGAATATGCATATCTATTTGACTAATTAAAATTTTGTTTAAAATATGCAAAAAAAACCTGCATCTCAGTATACATACAAAATACATTTGGCAAAATACAAAATCCATTCCTGATTAAAAAAAAAAAAATCCTTACCAAAGAGGGAATACAATGAAATTTCACCAACTGGATGAAAGATATCTATGGAAAACCTACAGCCGGCATCGTACTTAGTGGTTAAAGACCAAACACTCTCCAGCTAACAGCAAGAACAATACAAGGATGTCCACTCTCACCACTTTTATTCACCAATGTACTATAGATTCTAGCCAGAACAATATGTCAAGAAAAAGATCTAGAAGGCATCCAGATTGGAAAAGAAGTAAAACCATCCTTATCTGCAGACAATACAATCATTGATTGTAGACTCTAGTACAAAAAGTTACTAGAACTAATGAGTTTAACATGGTTACAGAATACAAGATCAGTATTCAAAGTCAACTGTATTTCCATATACATATGTTGATCCTTGAATAATGGAAGAGTTGAGGAACCAACCCCTGCACAGCTGAAAATCTGCACATAGCTTTTGACTCCCCCAAAACTTAACTATAATAGCTTACTGTTCACCAGAAGCCTTACCTATAAACAGTTAATACATATTTTATGTGTTATATTATATACTGTATTCTGACAATGAAGTAAGCTAGAGAAAAGAAAACGTTAAGAAAATCGTAAGGAACAGAAAATACATCTACAGTACTATTTATGTATATTTATTGAAAAAATCCACATATAAGTAGTCCTATGCAGTACAGACCCATGTTGCTTAAGGGTCAACTATACTAGCAACAACAGAAAAAATCAGAAATTAAAAATTTAAAAGACCACTTACAATAGCATCAAAAAACTGAAAGGATAAACCTGACAAAAGATGTGGAAGATCGGTATGCTAAAAACTACAAAACATTGCTGATAGTAATTTAAAAAGACCTAAATAAATGGAAAAATTTACCATGTTCACAAGTGAAATGACTCAATATTATTAAAATAGCAATTCTCTCCAAGTTGATCTACAGATACAATATAACTCCAGGGGCGCCTGGGTGGCTCAGTCAGTTGAGTGTCTGACTTCGGCTCAGGTCATGATCTCGGGGTTCTGGAGTTGGCCCTGCCTGGGGCTCCACGATCAGTGTGGAGTCGGCTTATCTTCTGCCCTTCCCCCTGCCCATGCTCTGGTTCTCTCTCATAAATAAATAAAATCTTTTAAAAAACCACAATATAATTCCAAAAAACTTAGCAGGTTTCTTACTCAAACTGATTCTAAAATTCATACAGAAGTGCAAAGGACCTAGAATAGCCTAAATAACTTTTTAAAAAGAACAGATATGGAACACTAACACAACCTAATTTCAAGGCTTATTATAAAGATATAGGAAAGAACACAGTGTGCTACTGGCATAATGACAGACAACTAGATCAATGAATCAGAAAAGGGCCCACACACATATATACAAGTCATTTTCAGTAAGGACTCAAAGTCAATTCAAGAGTCTTCTCATCAAAGAGTGCTGAAACAAACAGATATACAATGTACACTCCACCTCCAACACCTGGGGAAGGGGAATTTGCAGGTGAGGGGAGGAGAGTTTGTGTCATGCACAAAAGTGGACTCAAAATGGATCACAACCTGAAATCTAAAACCTAAAATTATAAAGTTTGAGGAGAAAAAAACGCAGAATTCATTAAAAAATAAATTGATGAGGTGTACCTGGGTGGCTCAGTCAGTTAAGCATCCAACTTGATTTTGGCTCATGTCATGATCTCAGGGTTGTGAAACTGAGCCCCACATTGGGTGTGGAGCATGCTTAAGAGTCATATTCTCTCTCTCTCTCCCGCCCCCCTTCTCCAAAACTAAATAAGTAAATAAATAAACTGATGAACTGGGGCTACATCAAAATTAAAAACTTTTTGGGGTGCCTGGGTAGCTCAGTTTGTTAAGTGTCTGCCTTTGGTTCAGGTCATGATCCCAGAGTCCTGGGACTGAGCCCCACATCAGGCTCCCTGCTCAGCAGGGAGATCTGCTTCCTCTACCTGCGGCTCTCCCTGCTTGTGTTCGTGCGTATGCTCGCTCTCTCTCTCTCTGTCAAATAAATAAATAAATAAAATCTTTAAAAAAATTAAAAACTTTTGCTCTTCAAAAGACATTGTTAGGAGAATGAAATCACATAGCCAATAAAGAACGTGTATTTAGAATATAAAGAACTCTCAATGTGCAAAAAATTTGAGATACAAAAGATGAGAAAAATAAGTACATGAAAAGATGCTGAACATCATCACTCATTAAGGAAATGCAAATCAAAACCACAATGTAACACCATCTCACATCTATCTGAATGACTAAAAAGAATGGCTGTATCAAGTGTTGATGAATATGTGTATGAAATGAAACTGTCACATACTCCTGATGGTAATGTAAAATGGTACCACCACTTTAAAAACGGTTTTGGAAAACAGTTGGAAAGTTTCTTAGGGGGGCGCCTGGGTGGCTCAGTCGTTAAGCGTCTGCCTTTGGCTGAGGGTGTGATCCCGGAGTTCTGGGATCGAGCCCCATGTCGGGCTCTTCCGCTGGGAGCCTGCTTCTTCCTCTCCCACTCCCTCTGCTTGTGTTCCCTCTCTCACTGGCTGTCTCTCTCTGTCAAATAAATAAAATCTTAAAAAAAAAAAAAAAAAAGAAAGAAAAAAGAAAGTTTCTTAGGAAGTTAAATATATGCTACCCATATGATCCAGCCATTCCATCTTATCTGTTTACCCAAGAAATAAAAGTATATGTTTATAGAAAGATACAAACATTGTTAGTTGCTTTATTTGTAACAGCTCCAAACTAGAAACAACCTAAATGTCTATGAACAGGTAACTGGATAAACAATTTGTGGTGAACAAATACAATGGAATACTACTCAACAAAAAAAGAGAAACGAACTATTAGCACAAATTACAACATGGATAAAGTTCAAAATTATGCTGAGTGAAAGAAGCTAGATCCCTATACCACCCAAAAAAGAACACAGTAATATCAGGTTCTAGGAAACACAAACTAATGTACAGTGTCAGAAAAAACACTGGTGCTTGTATGGGCATGGGATATGGGGGCTGAAAGAGGCAGAAGCAAAGAGTTACAAAGGACCCCAAGGAGAATTCTTTCAAAAGGCCGTAACTACAAGAAAATGATGAAAGGAGAAAATTTCATAGTAAAAGCAAACATATAATAAAATCAGTAAGGAGGCTGAAACACAAAAGTAGTAAAATCAATTATATCCACAAATATCAGTCAAGGGATATGCAAAATACAAAGATGTAAATATGACATCACATTCCTAAAATGTGGAGGGAAGAGTAAAAATGTAGTGCTTTTAGAGTATGTTCGAACTTAAGTGACCATCAACTTAATATAAACACCTAAATACATAAGATGTTATAATATGAACCTAATGGTAACCACAAACCAAAAAACTATAATAGATGCACAAAAAATAAAGAGAAAGGAATCTAAGCATAACACTAAAGAAAACCACCAAATCATGAAGGAAGAGAATAAGAGAAGAAGAAAGGAACAGAGAAGAAGTACAGAACAACCAGAAAACAATGAACAAAATGGAAGTACATACCTATCAATAATTACTTTAAATACAAATGGACTAACAGTTCCAATCCAATAACTGTATGGATAAAAAAACAAGACCTATTATATGCTGCCTACAAGAGACTCACTTCAAACACACGTACAGATTAAAAGTGAAGGGCTGGAAAAACATAAACCCTGCAAATGGAAGTACAAAAAAAAGCCAGGGTGGCAATACTTACACCAAACAAAAAAAACTTTAAAACAGACTGTAGCAAAAAATAATAAGAAATAAACAGACTGTAGCAAGAGAAAAAGAAGGGTACTACAAAATAATAAAGAGATCAGTACAACAGGAGGGTATAACAATTATAATATCTATGCACCCAACATAGATTCACCTAAATGCATAAAGCAATTATTAACAGATATAAAGGGAGAAATTGAAAGTAATACAATAATAATAGGGGACTTTAACACCCCACTTATATCAATAATAGATCAGACAGAAAATCAACAAGGAAACAGTGACTGAATGACATATTAGACCAGATGGAGATGGACATAATAGTTATATACAGAACATTCCATCCAAAAACAGCAACATACACATTCTTTTCAAGAACACATGGAACATTCTATAAGGTAGATCATGTTAGTCCACAAAACAAGTCACAATAAATTTAAGAAGACTGAAATCATATCAAGCATCTTTTCTGACCACAATGGTATGAAACTAGAAATCAATCACAAGAAAGAATCTGAAAAGGACACAAATACATGGAGGCTAAACCACATGCTACTAAACAATGAATGGGTCAACCAAGAAAACAAAGAAGAAATAAAAAAAAATACATGGAGACAAATGAAAATGAAAACATAATGGTCCACAATCTTTGGGACACAGGAAAAGCAGTTCTAAGGGAGAAGTTTATAGCAACACAGGCCTACTTCAAGAAACAAGAAAAATCTCAAATAAACAACTCAACCTTACAACTAAAAGAGCTAGAAAAAGAACAACCAAAGCCCCAAGCTAGCAGAGGGAAGGAAATAATATAGATTAGAACAAAAACAAATAAAATAGAGGATTGAAAAATAGGGAAGAGCAATGAAACCAGGAGCTGATTCCCCAAAAAGATAAACAACGTTGATGATAAGCCTTTAGCCAGACTCAAGAAAAAAAGAGAAAGGCTGAAATAAAATCAGAAATGAAAGAATAACAACACCACAGAAATATAAAGAATTATAAAAGAATATTATGAAAAACTGTGTGCCAACAAATTGGACAACATAAGAGAAATGGATAAATTCCTAGAAACATATTATCTTCCAAGACCAGGAAGAAACAGAAAACTTAAGCAGATCAACTACTAGTAATGAAATTGAATCAGTAATCAAAAACCCCCCAACAAACAACAGTCCAAGACCAGATGGCTTCCAAGGTGAATTCTACCAAACATGAAGAGCTAATATATATTCTTCTCAAACTATTCCAAAAAATAGAAGAGAAAGAAAAACTGCCAAATTCATTCTACGAGACCAGCATTACCCTGATACCAAAACCAGGCAAAAACACTGCAGAAAAAGAAATCTATAGGTTTTCTCTGATAAACACAGATGAAAAAAATCTTCAACAAAATATTAACAAACTGAATTCAACAAAACATTAAAAAAGTAATTCACCACAATCAAGTATAGTTTATTCCAGGGATGGAAGGGTCTTTTGAAATTCGCAAATCAATGTGACACATTACATTAAAAAAAGAAGGGATAGGGGCGCCTGGGTGGCTCAGCTGTTGAGCGTCTGCCTTCGGCTCAGGGCGTGATCCCAGGTCTCTGGGATCGAGCCCCGCATCAGGCTCCTCTGCTGGGAGCCTGCTTCTTCCTCTCCCACTCCCCCTGCTTGTGTTCCCTCTCTCTCTGGCTGTCTCTCGCTCCGTCAAATAAATAAAATCTTAAAAAAAAAAAAAAAAAGAAGGGATAAAGATCATATGATCATCTCAGAAAAAGAATTTGACAAAATACAACATCCATTCAGGATACAAGCTCTCAACAAAGCAGGCTTAGAGGGAACAAACTTCAACATAATAAAAGCCATATGTGAAAAACCCACAGCTAACATCATATTCAATGATCAAAAAACTGAGAGCCTGTCCACTAAGATCAGGAACAAGGATATCCATTCTTACCACTTTTATTCAACATAGTACTGGAAATCCTAGATGCAACAGTCAGACAAGAAAAAGATATAAAAGGCATCCAAATTGGTAAAGAAGAAGTATAACTCATCATTTGTAGATGACATGATACTACATACAGAAAACCCTAAAGACTCCACCAAAAAACTCTTAGAACCAATAAATGAATTCAGTAAACTTGCAGGACACAAAATCAATATATAGAAATCTGTTCCATTTCTATACACTAATAACAAAGTAGCAGAAAGAGAAATTAAGAAAACAATCCCATTTACAATTGCACAAAAAAGAATAAAATACCTAGGAATAAATTTAACCAAGGAGGTGAAAGACCTATACTCTGAGAACTATAAAACACTGATGAGAGAAATTGAAAGCAACACAAACAAATGGAAAGATATTCCATCCTCATGGATTGGAAGAATTAGTATCGTTAAAATGTCCATACTACCAAAAACAATCTATGAATTCAGTGTAATCCCTATCAAAATACCAACACCACTTTTCATAGAACCAGAACAAATAATACTAAAATTTGTTTGGAACCACAAAAGACTGAGAATAGCCAAAGCAATCTTGAAAAAGAGTAAGAAAGGTGGAGGTATCACAATCCCAGACTTCAAGATATATACTACAAAGCTATATTAATCAAAACCGTATGGTACTGGCACAAAGACAGACACACAGACCAATGGAACAGAA
The DNA here is from genome assembly GCF_023065955.2 of Ursus arctos. Classification (NCBI taxonomy): domain Eukaryota; kingdom Metazoa; phylum Chordata; class Mammalia; order Carnivora; family Ursidae; genus Ursus; species Ursus arctos. The sequence continues at coordinate 4,285,912 of NW_026622908.1, forward strand.
CTGAGAGTTCAGAAACAAATTCATGCTTACGTGATCAATTAACCTACAACAAAGAATATACAATGGGGAAAAGACAGCCTCTTCAATAAATGGTGCTGGGAAAACTGGACAGCTACATGCAGAAGAATAAAACTGAACCATTTTCTTACATCATACACAAAAGTAAACTCAAAATGGATTAAAGACCTAAATGTGAGATGGATTAGAACTCCTAAAAGAAAACATTGGCAATAATCTCTTGGACACCGACCTTAGCAACAGATTTATGAATATGTCTCCTCAGGAAAGGGAAACAAAAGCAGAATTAAACTACTGAAACTACAACAAAATAAAAACCTTTTGTACAGCAAAGGAAACCATCAATAAAACAAAAGGCAACCTACTGAATGGGAAAATATATTTGTGAATGATATATCTGATAAGGCATTAATATCCAAAATGTATGAAGACAACTCAATACCAAAAAGCACCAAATAATCTGATTAAAAAATAGGCAGAGGACCTGAACAGACATTTTTCCAGAGAGGACTACAGATGGTAAACAGACACATGAAAAGATGCTCAAATCACTAATCATCAGGGAAATGCAAATCAAAACCATGATGAGGTATCACCTTACACCAGTCAGAATGGTTAAAACCAAAAAGATAAGAAATAACAAGTGTTGGTGAAAATGTGGAGAAAAAGGAATCCTCCTGCACAATTGATGGGAATATAAACTGGTGCAGCCACTGTGGAAAACAGTGGTGGAAGTTCATCAAAAAAATTAAAAATACAAACAACATATGATCCAGTAATCTCACTACTCATATTTACCCGAAGAAAACAAAAACACTAATTCCAAAATATACACACCTATGTTTATTGCAGCACTATTTACAATAGCCAAGATATGGAAGCACCCCAAGTATCCATTGACAGATGAATGAAAAAAGAAAATGTAGTATACATATTATAATAGAATATAGCTATAGAAAAGGATGAGATCTTATCATTTGCAACAGCATGAATGAACCTAGGGGGTACAATGCTAAGTGAAATAAGTCAGAAAGAAAAAGACAAATACCATATGATTCCACTTATATGCAGAATCTAATAAACAAAAAAAATGAAGAAAAAAAAAACGGATTCTGAAATACGAAGAACCGGTGGTTGCCAGAGGGGATGTGGGTAAGGGGGATGAATGGAATAGATAATGGGGATTACGTTAAGTACAAATTTCCAATTATAAAATAAGTCATAGAGATGGAAAGTACATCATAAGGATTATAGTCAATAATATCGTAGTATTAATGTTTGGTGACTACACTTTTCCTGGTGAGCGCTGAGTAATGTATAGAATTGTTGAATCAATATGTTTACACTTGAAACTAACATAACATTTTATGTTAATTACACTTCAACATTAAAAAAAAGGGGGGGGACTTCAATGAAACTTTTGGGTGTGATGAGTATGTACACCTCCTGATTTCAGTGAAGTTTCATGAGTGCGTACCTACATCAAAACTTATCAAACTCTACACCAGAACTGGCCTCTTGGCTAAAACATGGTTTGCTTAAGTTAAGGCTATCCTCCCAGGAAGTTTCTAGTCAGTCATTTCAATTACACTTAATAAAAGTCATGCCATCTTCTCCTAATAAATCCTAAATTCTCTTTCACTAGCCAACATAGATTTTTGCATTCCCTCTTATAACATGGTTCACGTTCTCATGAAACCAAAAGCCTTTCTACAATAAGATTAAAAACAACTACCATCTCCACCTGAACACCACGTGAAAACCTCACGGATCAGTATTACCCAAGTTACTGCAGAAACCCAAGATCAGAATCCTTAATCATGACTCCTCTAAAATCACAATTTTCATCAATAAGAAATATCACTCACAGCACCTCTAGTTACATAAATAAACCAACCTTAAACACAAATCCTGCCAAAACAAAACATTTCCATTTTTAAATCTTGGAACTTCATAACCTAATAATGCTTCTGATTTATCTTACACCAACTTTTCACTTAACTTCAAAATCATGCTTTGAAGCATGCGGTCAATCAAGAGGCAGTTGATTGACCAAAAATACTTAAATCTTACTAAAATGTTCACTCTCAAAAGCAAACATGTATTTATATCAAACTTCAGAATATTCATTTTGTATGAATTTTTGCTTATGACCTTGCCACCTAATTTGTTTAAAATTTCCGATTATGGCAACAGATTCCAATGGCAGGCAAGCTCCTAAGGACTGAAGAGAAATTTAAGGGTCTCTTTCATTTTGTTCGGTGAAACTAAAAAACTCCTGCAGGGGAGAAAAATAGTAAAGTAATATGTACAGAACTTTAAAAGTCCAACAGTACTGCAAAATATGTAACAAAAGCCATGCCATTCTCTGAAAGGATAAATAAACGGTGGTACATCCACAGAATGGAGCAGTACTCAGAAATAAGAACTACTGATATGCACAACAATGTGAACGGATATGAGGGCATTATATGATATAAAAACCCAAACCCAAAAATTTATACACTATCTGATTACATTTACGTAACAGTCTCAAAACGACAAAATTATAGTGATTGACGGAGAACAAATCAAGGGTTGCCAGAGGTTAAAAGTGGGGGAAAAGGGTGTGGCTCTAAAGAGACAGCATGAGGGAGTTTGCTTGTGGTGATGGCAACAGCACCTGATTGTGGAGGTAGTTACACAAATCTATATATTTGATAAAATATCACAGAATATATGCCAGAAAAAAGTTCATATAAAAACTGATTTCTACAGTTTAGTTATAGTATTGTATATTGTACCGATGTCAATCTCCTTGTTTGCTAATGTACTACACTTATGTGATGTTATTATTAAGGAAAGCTGGGTGAAGAGTACCCAGGAACTCACTGCACATTTTTGCAATTTCTTGTAAAATCTAAAACTATTTCACAAAAGGAAGTTTAATAAACATAGAAAAGGCAAGACAATGCAGAGACAAAAAAAGCAAAACTATATTTAATAAACTCAGTGATTTGAAAAGATATTATTCCCATAAGAGGAGGGATACGGTTTAAAAAAAGAGAGAGACTGAGAGTTCTTAGAAATTCAACACACAACAGCAGAAGCTTTTAAAGTTACTAGAAGGACTGAAAGATAAAATTGGGAATAAAAGACAAAAGAACAGAAAGTAAAAGAGAAACGATGAGAAAATTAGAAAAATAATGAATCAGGTCAACATTCAAACAACATATGTTCAGAGAGAACAGAGAAAATGGAGAGAAATTATACATGAAAAATTTCCAGAAGTAACTGATATTAGGAAGCACTGCTACTATCAAACAGACACTAGTTGTAACAAATACACAAAAGCAAAATATCTACCAAGTGAATCATATTCACTTATATATGACACCCTTATGTAGAATACACATGATACAACCTTACGTGGTAGCACTTTCCTAGTTTGAGGAATTATATTACTTATCTTTAAACACTTCCAGCAACTAACATCATAACTGGTGCACCTTATTAATATTTGTTGAATTTAGCTGAAGTTTCAGGGTATATATAATATCTAAGCATTTTCCCTTCATTGGTTGTTTATTCCTTGTCAAACATTACTCTGTGTGTGTGTGCGCACACACAGAGAGATATGGAGCTTTACAAATTTACTAGTTGTTTTAAACATTTAATCAATGTTTTAAGACCTACTTTTTTTTTTAAAGGTTTTATTATTTATTTGAGAGAATAAAAGCGAGAGAGATCACAGAGGGAGAGGGAGAAGCAGACTCCACCGAGCAGGAAGCCTGACACGGAGCTTGATCCCAGGACTCTGGGATCATGACCTGAGCTGAAGGCAAACACTTAACCAACAGAGCCACCCAGGTGCCCCATAACCTACTTTTTCTTAAAAATGAGATGAGTATCCTTGTAAATTTTGTGTTAGATGTTCCTATCCATTAGTCCTTTAAAAAGCAGTATTTTAAATTCCTATTTTTATTTTGGGGAAAATTAAGCTGTTTTTATTAGTATAAGAAGTATCAGGGGCGCCTGGGTGGCATAGCAGTTAAGCGCCTGCCTTCGGCTCAGGGCGTGATCCCGGCGTTATGGGATCGAGCCCCACATCAGGCTCTTCAGCTATGAGCCTGCTTCTTCCTCTCCCGCTCCCCCTGCTTGTGTTCCCTCTCTCGCTGGCTGTCTCTATCTCTGTCAAATAAATAAATAAAATCTTAAAAAAAAAAAAAAAAGTATCATATCTTATGTTTTAGCTTTTTTAACACTTTTAAATGATTTCATATTAATATATTGTTAAGCACTTAATTTGCATATGCTTTTTATAAGCATTTTTAAGGTTTTAAGAGATGCAAAACCATGGCTTGAGGACCAAATGCAACCCATTACTTGATTTTGTAAATAAAGCTTTATTAAAACATAACTATGGCCATTCATTTATACATTATTTATGGCTGTTTTCACTTTATAATGGCAAAACTGAGTGGCTGCAACAGACTGTGTAGTCCACAGAGCCAAAAATATTTACTATTCAACCCTTTACAGAAAATGTTTCCTATTCTTATGTTAAGTGTCATGATGATTTAAGAAATGCTATCAAACTTCTAAATCTATTTCCGACAGATTTAACAGAAATTTCTCTCATCTTTTCCCTTTTTTGTCAACTAGCCTTTCTACAAGCTTTTTGTTCTGCTTAATACATGATCAGTTCTCCAAGGAACAAAGGCTAATTACTGAAAAGGGCAGTTCTCAACTGAGGACTGAGCTATGCTCTCAAAAGTCAACTGTAAGTATGTGGTTTGATCAATTTTTTTCCATAGAAATATTTTAAATGATACTTAAATCCCAGATTTTCCCACTAAAGACAACTACAGCAAGAAATATAGCCCAAGAATAGTCTTAATACTAGTCCTAAACCCTAACATCTTTCTCTTCTCCTTAAAAATCCCATCGTCAGATATGTCAGCAACTGAAGTAAGGCAGAAGCAGTCGCAGCAGCAAGAAAGTTCCATGGAAAAAAGAACCCTTGTACACTGTTGGTGGGAATGTAAACTGGTGCAGCCACTGTGGAAAACAGTATGAAGGTTCCTCAAAAAATTAAAAATAGAATTACCCTATGATCCAGTAATTCCACTGCTGGGTATTTACCCAAAGAAAATGAAAACACTAATTAAAAGGATATATGCAATACTATGTTGATTGCAGTATTATTTACAACAGCCAAGATATGGAAGCAATTCAAGTGTCCACTGATAGGTGAAAGGGTAAAGATGTGGTGTATATATATGGTATACACATACAAAAAATGGACTATTACTCAGCCATAAAAAAAGAATGAAACCTTGCCACTTTGCCACTTGCAACAACATGGATGGACCTAGAGGGTATAAGGCTAAGTGAAATAAGTTATTCAGAAAAGACAAATACCATATGATTTCACTCATGTGTGGAATTTAAGAAACAAAGCAAACAAAAACAAAAAAGAGACCAAAAAAACCCACTCTTAAATACAGAGAACAAACTGGTGGTTGCCAGAGGGAAGGTGGGGAGGGGGAATAGGAGAAATAGATAAAGGAGAAGATCTTGATGAGCAGTGAGAAATATACAGCATCGTTCAACCATTAGATTGTAAACCTGAAACTAATATAACACTGTATGTTAATTATACTTGAATTAAAAAAAGTTTCATATACTGTTGCATGACCACTCTAAGAGCATCTTTTCTGTGAAGTCAAATGAAGACCTAGATCCTAAAAATTCTGACAGAAAAGTACCCCTTAAGGGCAAAGATTTAATGTTTTATTACCAGGGTAAAGTTTTCTCAACTAATAAAAACTAATTTCATGCAAACAGCAAAGGACCTAAAGGTTTCTTTAACTATCAAAATGTCTATTCCTTTGCTTTTAGCTTTTGGCCTTTTTTAATAAAGGAAGATGTTGCTAGGCAAGCATCTCTCCAAACTGAGGAGTCTCTGAATTGAAGTTATAATATCTAAATGTTATACTGTTAATTTTTTCAGTTCTAAAAAAAAAAGCATAGTTAAAATTCATCAGTAGGTATCAGGTGCTTACAACATACAGTGACAACTAAACCCTATAATGACTAAAATTACCCTTACTCTCCTATCCTTTATCCTAAAAATTTGTTTTAACATGCATTCAATCTACAAAAAAAAATCACTGAACACAAATCATATGCCATTTACTATTCTAGTTCTGATGGATATAACCAAGAAAGTCTGTGCCCTCAAAATTAATACAATCAAGGGGGGAAAAAAACACAGAATATATACAAATAAATACATTAAATATTATATGGTAATAGATGCTATGAGGAAAAATGAAGCAGGGTAAAGAGGACAGACACTCATTTTGAGGTATGAGGTTCTATCTTATATAGAATGGTGAAGGTGGGACTGTCTGAGAAGATGTCTGAGCAAAGATCTAAGGAAGGGAGAAATAGAACTATGAGAATATGTGAGGATACAAAGACCCTGCGGTAAGAGTAATCTTTGGACTTTTCATGGCATTCAAGAAGGCCAGGATAGCTGAAGCACAGAAAGCAAGACAATGTTAAAAGATGAGCTCAGGGGCACCTGGGTGGTGCTATCAGTTAAGCATACAACTTAGTTTCAGCTCAGGTTGTGATCTCGGGTCATGGGATCGAGCCCCACATCAGGCTCTGTGTTCAGTGTGGAGTCTGCTTGTCCATCTCCCTTTGCCCCTGCCCCCTGCTCACAGCCCTCTCAAACAAACCTTAAAAAAAAAAAAAAAAAAAAAAAGGTCAGAAAAACAAGACTAGGACCAGATTATGAAGGGCCTTAAAAGAATGCTTAAGGAAGGATGCAAATGCAGAATCAAATGACCAATTCAGGGACTACTGCAAATAATTCAGGTGACAGCTAAAAGTGACTTGGACCAGAGTCGTAGCAATGCACGTAGCAGAGTGGACTAGACTATACATTTTGGAGAATAAGACTTTGAAATTTCAGAGATTAAATGTAGGAGGTGAGAGAGAGGAGTCAAAGATGACTCTATTATTTTGGTCTGAGCAACTATAAAAATGGAAGTTCCATTTACTGCATGAGAATGAGAGTGGAAAGATTAGGTTTGGAAAGTGTAGGTATACTGGAGATTTGTAAAGAGTGAGAGGTTTATTCAACATCCAAATGCAGATGTCAAATAAGGAGTCAGACGCATAAGTCTAAAGTTCAGGGGAAAGGTCCAGGTTAGAGATAAAAATTTGGGAACTGGAAATCACTATATACTTAACAGTCTCAAGCAACTCCCTACCATAGAAAATTATAAAGTAGTTTTAAAATATAGCTAACCACCAGGGGCACCTGGGTGGCTCAGTCTGTTGAGCGTTGGGACTCTTGATTTAGGCTTGGGTCATGATCTTGTTGGTCATGGAATCAAGCCCCACATCAGGCTCTGCATTCAGCAGAGTCTGCTTGGGATTCTCTCTCTCCCTCCCCCTCTACCCCCCAACATGTGCACTCTCTCTCTAAAATAATGAACAGATCATATATATATAGCTAACTACTATTAAAAGCTCCACAGATCTAAATTAATGGTCAGATACATTTTGCATCTACTGATTAGTCATTTATTCAACAAATATTTACTAAGTACTTTGTGCAAGTTGCTGTTCATGATTGAGAATAATATAATGCACACATAATCACGTACATTTAAAGGTGATTCAAAAATTTGTAATTACTTTTAAAAAACTTTTGGAGCATCTATCCTACTTATTACTTATTAAAGGGGGGGGGAATAAGCCAGTGGAAAAAAAGATATGAGCTACAAGATTTAGTTTTAGAAATACATAACAAATAGTCAATATTTTAATGAATTAGTTTCACAAAACATGTTTCTAGAGAGAAATAGCAATCCAACAGTCACTTGTATTTCCAAATGGCCTTTTGAAAACACAAACTGACTTATTCCATTAAATTCCCTCTTATATCCTCATACCAAAATTTTAAGCAATAAAACAATTAAAAATCTAAACTACTCTGCTAAACTAAATTAGATTGATAAAAGTAAAGAATGAAAGCATTTGCATCAGAAGCCCTTTGATACTGGTCATTCAATATACCTAAGTATCCTGAGAAGTACTCATAGAAACACAGAATCAAAGTTTAGGAAAACCCTTTTAGAACACGTAATCCAAACACCTATCTAATTTCTGAATCTCATCTATCAAGTCCCCATGAATTGGCTGACCTACTGCTGTTTATGACAGGGAAGAGTAACTTGGTTTTTTCTTTTTAACAGTTCTGTTCAATCTTTGGAAAGCTCTGACTCTTAGACAATTCTTCTTAACATTAAAGCTTACTTAAATCTTGTCCTCTGCCCCTAGTTCAGGGTTTTGGACCAGTTAATTATTTGTTGTGGGAAGCTGTCCTGTGCATTGTAGGATGTTTAGTAGCACCCCTGGCCTCCACCCACTAGATACTAGTAGTACTCTCTCCTCCCAGTCGTTAACCAAAAATGTCCTCAGACGTTGCCAAAGCCCAATGAAGGGCAAAATCACGCCTCTACTTGAGAACCACTGCCCCAGTTCTAACTGCTAGGGCCAAATAACTATATTAACAACACTAAGATCTGAGCATTTAATACATGCCAGGCACAATTCTGAGCACTTTACATATATTTTAATTTAATCCTCAAAACCATCCCCAGTTGAGAAAAAGGGAAGCTTAGAGGCTAAGGAACTCGCCTAAAATCTGATAGCAAATTAAATGGCAGGTCTGAGATGTGAACTAAGCAGTTCAATTTCAGAGCTCATGCTTTCCACCTCAAACGAGTCTGACTCAAACCAAGTCTAGTGTCATTTCCAAAGGGTAACTCTTCACAATTTGAAGATGCCTCTTACAATGAAATTCCTTAATATCAATCAGAACTGCTCCCAGGACCTCCCATTCAGTTCCTTAAGCTTACAAGGTTTCCACCTTCTTCACATCCTTCCTTTGAATATACACAGAACTAAAGACAATAATACTTTGCTGTACAGTAGAGTGGCTCTAGCCTTCTTTTCCACTAATTGTGATTTTTTCTTTTTTAAGCAGGGAGGGTGGGTGAGAAAAATGGAATGATGGCAGCCATATTGTACTTTTGTTTTATATCAAATTTACTGCCAAAAAACACCCCCAGGTCTTTTCCATGTGTGATGTTGCAAAGCCATGCTAACTTTATATGAATGTTTTTCAGGCCTTATGTATACTCCAAAAAAAATTCATTTAAACTTAGTCCAACAATACAAACTCAGAGGTCGTTTTGAATCATTTAGTTTATCATTTCCTATCCTTCTTTCTTCACTGCCCCCTATAATTTGATAATTTGCCTTCCCCAGACATGCAATGAGACAAAACAAAGAACAAAGCCACCTTCCAAGATCAGTATTTTTGGGTAGGGTCATTCAAAATCAAAACTGTGTTGATTAACAGAAACAACTTACAGTTAGCTAATTTTTTCCTTCACCATATACCCAAGAATATAGAAAAAAGACTTTACCAAAAACTAAGCTTAAGTCCAAATACATTATATTGCTACTAGTCTACCAACTGCATCAGAAAATTGCTCTGACAGTCTATTTTTAGCAAACCCATTCTGGATCAAGTTTAACCTATTTTTCTTCAAGTTTCTTCCTTTTCATTTTTTGTTCTAAAATTTACTTTTCTCAAAATCAGACCTAGAATGCTCCCATCTTTTAGTACTTCTGGTATTCTCCTAAAATCCTTAGAAATCACAAATAATACCAATAAGTTTAAAATTTTACAGGCAGTTCCTTTTATAAACGTAAGAGGTTTCAACTGACCCAGAAGATAACTCATTTAACTAGATGCATTCTTCATCACTATACCCCTGTTGATTTTTATGTCCTTGTAGCAATGCCTTGCTTTGTTGTTATTATTGGTGGTGGTGGTGGTTTGCTCTTTCTCTTTAACAAAGAAGCTTCTAAATAAGAGCTAAGGGATTTTTTTTCTTCCTTCATTATTATTACAGGCATTATTATTACACTTCCCTTGATTACCTTTTTAAATGTAATCTTGTAACCTTATAACCTTTTAAATGTATATCTTATATACCCTTTTGGTTGGTCTTAGCATTTTTTAAAAAGTCTCAGCTCATTGTTTTCCTAATTGTTATAAAGATTTATTTTCTATATTTTATTATGGCAATCTTAGCTATTTGCTTTGTTTTAAAAGTAGTGCATATCTTTAAAGAGTTTATTGTGTAGTCACACTAACGATCTTTCTCTGTCCAAAAAATATCAAAATTACAATTTTTACTTAACTCCCTGAGCCATTCTTCCTTTTTTAGAGAAATTTATCCTGTGGAATCATGCTGATCTTTTCTCTAATCAAAAATCAGAAAAACTCAAATTGGCAAATTACAAAATATATACATATAAAACACTACACAGTTCTTAAGAATTATGTTACAGAAGATTATTTCATGACATAAGGGTTGTTCATGATTAAGTATAAAAAATGGGTTATATAACTACATACAGTAGTAATATTTCAAAACCACTTTTAAATATGTGTGATTTTATATTTTTATACATACACAAAAAATAGGTTATATGCAAAAATAAGCTATGATCAAAAGAAAAATATTTTAACATATTTGTTTTCTTCTACGTGCTTTCTGTATTTATCAAATTCATGTAATGAATATGTATCACTTTTACAATAAAACAGGCAATATTATTTTAAAAGAACCATCAAAACCAGAGAAAAATACTCTATCAAGTATAAGATCTAGCTTGAGATTTCTTTTATAACTCTATTACTAAAATAAGCTTAGAAAAACATTTCTGGATACCAAACCACAAAAAAAGCCAATACAAGATACCACCAGCTAGCCTAAACATATAAATAAGTTGTGACAACCATGAAGATGACCATTCGAACTTCTAGAAATTAAATGGGGGGAAACCACAAGAACTTCCTGTTATTTCAAGGAAAGGCTCTTATGAACTATTTAAAAACATTAAAAATGAAATAATTTTAAAATGAATATTCCCCCCCAAATCCCTACAAAATGAAGGGTCAGTAGGACAGGAATAATGAAGACAAAAGAAAAAAATTAGTTGAAGTGCTTAATATTAAGCTAAAATTTCCAAATAAAGTAAGCAATGTCACCTGCTAAGATTTAAAATCTCATAGCAAGAACAATTATCTTTATTTAGAAATTCTCTCTGGTTGAAAATCATTTTGCAATAATCCAAAAACTTATCTAATTTACTCTCTAGCTCAGTGGCAGCATCTAGATCATCTATTCAGAGTCTAGGTTCTAAGAGACTAGAAAAAAAGTCATTTTAACCAGTTAAAATTCATCATTCAAATACATTCAGTTCTGTAAAATACTACTGCATATAAGTGGTTCAACTAATCATTCATTCATCCAAAAATAAATACATTTACCCTCTTCTTTAGAAAATTATTTCAACTATTTCATTTGTCTACCTTGAATTTAATTTTCAAATATATTAAAAATATTTTAAATTAGTCTTTCCTTGAACTGTTTATGATATTCATAAAAAACAATACCAAACATAATACATTCTCAAGTTACATGAAGATTCTAAGACTTTAAATGAAATAAAAAACAAAGCATCAAACCCATGAAAGCAATAAAAATACACTCCATTTATTTTAAATAACTTGCCATTAAGCTGACAATCAAGACATATGATCTTTTTCATTCAGAAAAGTAAATGATCATAATGAAACAAAGGCCAAACATATCTTTCTCAATCTCTCTCATAATCATAGATGTATAGAATTATAACCCAGTGATATCATGTAATAAATGAATACACACCTTACTTTAGTATATGCCAAGGTAGACACACAAAAGCAAGAAAAAAATTCTGAAATCAGAGTATAAAGGGACTCTGCTTTTTCAAACAATGCAGCACTGAAAGCCAGGTCACCATCCTTGGGCATTACTAGGAAACTTTAGCACATCTGATATTTCCATCATCTTCCAAGATTCCTCTGAACAATCAGAAAATTTCCCAGTCTCCCCCTACCTCCCCTGTCTATAGACGACTTCTAGCTTTCCTCCCTCCACTGTGTAATAATGCTATTGCAGTTATTTAGGCTGTAAATGTTCAGAGATACAACCCCCTCTATATATTAATTCAGTTCATTTTCTCACAGACACTGACTCAGCCGTGGGTTGTGCAGCACTGACGTTTCTAACCGAACAGCATCGTGTGAGCTGTGATCATCCCATTTCTCCATCTCTGTGCAGCGATTGGATATTGTAATTGATAGACAGGCTGAAGAAAACTCAGGAGATGAGGGCTTAGTGATATGTAGCTATGTTGCCAAATGCCATCTGTAATGCTAATTCTAGCTGTGCCAGCTTGCCAGGTTTTAGAAAACTAGGATGCAGCTAACTTTCTTTTTTCCTTTCGATATTTTATTGTGTACCCATTCTGGACAGTAAAGCTTCTCTTTAAAATCAAAGAAAAAATATTGTACTTAAAGAATCCACTCAAAAACTATTCTTTGAAGCAACCAAACTTTTCTATTTCTAAACTACTGCTGGGACTATGAAGTGACTTAAAAAGGAACTGTAAAGCTCGATCTTCACGCAGTCTCAGAAGAAAGGAGCATGCGTACTTGTATGTGGGAATGAAACCTTGCGGCAAAGTCTGATATTGAACGTATGATGTGTTTATCTTTAGCAACCTGAGCAGACTGCAGATCTGAGTTTTAAATAGTTGTATTCAACCCAATTCAAATATTCAGGGGCTTTTAAGCATATTGTCAACCTAGCCATTTTAATGTTAGTTGTACAGAAAACGTGCTTTCTTTTTCCCTTTTTAAGTAGCAAAAACTCTTATAATTTATAATTTAAAGAAAGCTGTTGCAATTCAGGCCAAACACACTTCAAATGAAATGATATTTAACCTCTCAGCAAGCTACAAACTCCTCTATACAAGTATTAACTATACAACTACTCAGAAAGAAACAAAGTTCAGTAATTTTTTAACTAATTAATTTGTATGCACTTGCTTAAGCCACAGGGAACATAGGCACCCTGAAGTCCATCCATGTTGAGATTAGCTTCCTTGTCTTGTTCTTTATACCAACAGTGCTATACATACCAAATTTACGTTCAAAAGAAAATTCAGAAAAGAAATTACCTTCAAGTTTATTAGATGGAAATGAAACCATAAGGCAATGCCCACCAAATCCTCAAACCTCAATGGTAAGCACGCATATATAGAAATTATCACTTTTAGAATTCAAGAAATTTATTTTTATAAGGATAAATAAATCCAGTAAGGAAAAGTGGAAGAAATAAAATGAAAGAAAAAACCTGAAAATGCAGAATTCCAAAATGTGAACAGAACAAAACACAAATTTACACAAGACAACTTTTTAAAATTATGCACAAAAACTGAACCAATAGGGGCACCTGGGTGGCTTAGTCGTCAAGCATCTGCCTTCAGCTCAGGGAGTGATCCCAGCTTCTCCCTCTCCCACTCCCCCTGCTTGTGTTCCCTCTCTTGCTGCCTCTCTCTGTGTCAAATAAATAAATAAAATCTTAAAAAAAAAAAAACTGAACCAATAAAATGTGCTTATTTCTTTACTGCTAAAGACGAAATGTCTGTGTCCTCCCAAAATTCATACACTGAAATGTATTCCCCCGATGTGATGGTATTTGGAGGTAAGGAGGTAATTAGGTCTTGAGGGTAAAGCCCTCATGAACTGGATTACTACTTTATAAAAAAGACCCCAGAGAGATCCTAGCCCCTTCCACTATGTGAAGACACAGAAGAAATACAGTTGTCTGAACGAGGAAGCGAGCCCTTACCAGATATCAAATGTGCCAGCACCCTGAACTTGGACTCTCTAGCCTCCAGAGCCAGGTGAAATAAATTTATCAGCCACCCAATCTATGGTATTCTATTATAGCAGCCTAAACAGATTGAGACATTTGCTTTTACAAATTTAAACCCCCAATTCTGTTTGAGGTGGCAATGTGCCCACCTATATTTCTTAGTCTTTATGACCCAGAGAAGACCATATGACATAGTTCTAGCCAATGATTTATAAGCAGATACCTGCTGGAAATTTCTGGGAAATTTAATTCCCTAATGTAAATGAAACCCCTTTCCCTCTGTTCCCTTCTCCCTCATTCTTGTCTGGAAGGTGGACATGATGGCTGGAGCTACAGTAAGCCATCTTGTGACCATGGGAAAAAGCAAGAAAATCAAATTCTTGATCCTAACAACTTTAAGCCAATAAATTCACATCAGGCATTGCCTATCTGTGAACTTACATGTAGGAAAAAGAAACCTCTAACTTAAGCCAGTGTTTAGTCTGGCTTTCTTTTGCTCAAATATCCCTAAATAAAATACACAAGATCCAAAAAAAGGATGAGAGTAGGTAGAAGCACAGATGAAACACAACTAGCCATGAGTTGATAGAACCTAAAGCTGAGAGATGGGTACAGAAGGGTTTATTATTCCTGTTTTCTCTACCTTATATGTATTTAAAATGTACAATAAGTTACTGAAAATGTTAAAAATTCAGAATGAGAAACTTGTTTATAAATTTTAAGTTTGCCATTGAGATTGGATGGTCTTGGACAAGTTTATTAAGGTGTTTTGTTTTTTTCTTTTCATCTGTCAATTGGGGAAAGTAATACTACTCATAGAGCTCCACCTTCAAACCTAGTCAAGGTTATCTCCAGAAAGTCCCAGGCAGGAATGTCCATCAATCTACCTAATCATTCAAGGATTAGCTCAAGTCTCATTATCACTCAGTTTATACTGATTCCTTCTTTGAACTCTAATTTTACTACAGCTCACTACCACATTTTGGTGCCCTGTTGTCCTCAAATTGTTCCTTATGTGGATTTTAAGCATTCCATGACGGTACCCTGACAAACTTCTGAATCTTTCCTGAACTGACTGTAGTATCTCAACAAATACTTGTTGGTTGTTAGCTTTTAAAACTTCCCAATTATTTTAATACTGACTCAAAGAATACCATTTTTAAAAAGTCAAATTGCGTATATTTTTGAAGTATCCTCAGTGCATAAGAACAAGAGGTCCCTAAAAATAAGTTGTTTTCCCTTGGGCAGAATTTCCATGACTGAGGTTAAAATAAGCTCAAAGGGGGCACCTGGGTGGCTCAGTCAGTTAAGCATCTGCCTTCAGCTCAGGTCATGATCCCAGGGTCCTGACAATGATGAGGCCCCACGTCAGGCTCTTTGTTCAGTGGGGAGCCTGCTTCTCCCTCTCCCTCTGCCTTCCGCTCCCCCTGCTTGTGCTTTCTCTGTCAAATAAATAAAATCTTAAAAAAAAAAAAAATAAGTTCAAAGGATTTCTTTCCATTAAAAACAAATAATATATTGGTATTTATTTTCTATTTCTCTTTAATATTTTTCACTTAGACAACCAATATTGCTGTGGTCTACCTAAGAAGAGCACCAAAAAGTTACTAATGGTATAGATATCAAGAAGAGCTATGACGTTTGTTATTTCTGAAATGAAACAACAGGAATGAAAAAGTACTATTAGTTTTCCTCATTGATGATTTACCTCTTATAAAGCAAACAATAGCTTATTTTCACTTTTCATCTCTTCATATATAATGCAGTTCTGCACATTAGCAAAAAAATATTAAGAACTAGGAAGGATAACAGAGAATTCACCTCGAAAAATGTATACAACACAGCAGATAAAAATATCCCACACTTAGTGAGATCAAACTAATACCTCTTTAATCTCAAAGACAAAATAATTATCCATATAATAAGCAGGATGGAGAAAAAGTACTAGAGCACCAGCTGAAGCACACACACACACACACCCAAAAAATGAACAAATAAACCAAAAACACTATCACTGGTGTCCACTTATAAATTAGTAAGTCAACTTAACCTTTTCACTCTAGACCTCACCACATTAAAAGTCCACAATAAAGATAGACATCTTGTCAGCAAAATTAAGTACCAGTTACTCACACTTTCTAGCTGTAGTATATAATTTAAAAGTACCTAAATTATTTCTTTAAAATTACAAAAATGATTTCAGTATCACAGCATGTTTTTATTTTAATTTTTTTAAGAAAACTGGTAACAGTGTCAGTGATTAGGATAATTTTATATTCAAACAGGTTAAATGTTTGATAATATCCCCTAAGTAAATATTTACAAAGCACAATACTCTATGAAAACATGCTTACATACCTGTAATGTGTGAGGTTTATGAGCTGCCAATTAACACCTTAAAATATCAAATCATAAAGTATTCTAAATGAGGTATTCCTCAGTAAGTCACGCAGTACAAAATGAAAGCTTTAGATATAATATACAAATGGGCAGAAATTTTTGAGATGAATTTCATTTAATGCATCAAACTTTAAATGAACCAGTAGAGTCACTGCAGAAAGACTGATTTTCCCATGAGTATCAGGATAACGACACAATATGACACTGCCTATAAATTATTATGTATATTCTACACACACAATGTATTTAGAACACAAAATACATTCCGATTAGAGAGTTTTACATACAAAGAACTAACCTGTCTTGCCAGAGTTCACAGTCAAGTTAATTACAGCATTATTCATGGGGTCAACTAAGGAGGTTTTAACATTATTTAGAAACAGAAACAAAAATTCAAATACATACGAATATAAGAAGATTAAAAAGAAAGAAATGTTTCTGTGAAAGTTTTTTAAGGAGAAATGCAAACAGTCATTATTATTTGTAAACCAGCCCCCATCCTCTGACAGGACTTGCCACAACCAAATGCAGTTTGATTCTTCATAAAAGTCAATTTTATCAGAGCTTTGATACGTGAAATACATATTTTCTACCTACCTTGAATGTTTATAAAGTTTACGAGGTCTACTATGCAATTTCCGATCCCAATTCTCTGGGTCACTGGAGTTACTGTCATAAGGATGAGGCCGTCCTGCCATCCCACTTCAAGCTTCCTCACACTACTGCTCTGAAAGCACATATGTAGCACCCATAACCTACATAAAAGAGTAGTGTTGACCTTTAAATCTATTCCACGCAGAATAAAATAATCAAGAATTTTACATACTTTCTGATATTACTGTGACATATTTTTAAAGTAATGAACAGTATTATAAAATACTAGACATACAAAATGCCACAAATGAGATTAAAATAAACACCAGAAGTCTTTTTAGGTACTTTTCATTCGATATTTCTATTATATCTGCTCCCCCTGGCAACAGTTTAATAAGAGTGCTATTTATATTTAGTAAATATCCTTAACTGTCATCTGGGTATCTCATGTCTCCAAACATTAATATCGAACCAAAAAAAGGCAAAACAATTCCGAAGAATGATTCTATCAGACAAAATTTCACCTGGAATACATTTAATTACTGAAAGTTTTAAGATGCTTAACAAAGCATCTAGTAAAACCAAAGTTGTTATTTCTTTAATCAAGTTAAAAGAACCTAAATAGAAACTTAGGGTGGGCTCAACAATAAAAGAATGTAACATCTCGATATTTCCTTACATTGTAATTACCACAAAAATATTGTATTAATATGATTCATATACTTCATGCCTTTTCATATGTGTAACTTGTGACTGTTACTTCTATTAGTCATAAAATTATAAGAAAACTAACAACAGCTTTACAGAATACCTGAACTAAGTATTTTGAAGTGTATTTCACTATCCAATTTAATCATCACAATCACCTTATAATCCCCACAAACAGAAAACAGTCTCAATAGTTTAGTAACTTTGCCAAAGATCGCAATGTTGGTAAATGGCAGGGTTATAAAGAACAATGAGAATTTGTACAAAATGAAGTCTTGATCTTGAAAAATGCTCAGGCTGGAATATTCTGTTTGGAAACAGATTAAATTTGATGTTTAGAGACTGTAAACACCAAAAGAAAAACCAAATGAGGTGAAACAATTAGAACAAAGTTCTATAATTTGAACCAGAGCCCAGGTTTCCTGACACCCACTCCCGTATGCTTTCTATACACTTTTCCAAGATGGATTTGATAAAAGGAAGGGAGGGGGAGTTATGCATAAAAGTCAAAAGGAATCCAGAACTGGGAAAACACTATACCTTACTGAGTTTCATAAAAAATTCCAGTACAATCTCACAAAAAATGCCAAAGGTAAACTTATTAAAATTGTCAGCTTATCTCAGAGTTCATAAAAAAGAAATACTTCCATAAAGAATAACATAAAAAATAAATATTTCTGCTTTAGAGAAACTGTTTTGCTATTTTATAATTTTCTTTCATAATTAGTACTCTTTGCAAAACAATTAAAAGTCTTACAATCAGTGAACACTTTAATATCATAAATATGTAAATATATAAGTAGATCAATGATCTAACAAAATAATAGAAGAGGGGGGCGCCTGGCTGGCTCAACTGGAAGAGCATAAGACTCTTGATCTTGGGGTCATGAGTTCGAGCCCCACACCGGGTACAGAAATTACTTAAATAAATAAACTTTTAAAAAAATAACAGAAAAGGGGAAGGGGGATAATTGTACAATGGCTAACTCAAATTGCTGAGCAAATGCCACACAGTTTATTTGGCGAATGCTCCTGGAAAACGAGACCTGTTTAAGAATCACTGAGTAATTAAAAATCAATCAGATATCAGATGAACATAAAAACTATAAAAATATTTTGAAAACAAAAAATCTCAATCTCACTTCCGTTTTTAATATAAAAATTAAAATGTATTTACTAAAAAAGAAACTCTTTAGACGTCCAAGTGGAGGCACGTGGGTGGCTCAGTCGGTTAAGCATCTGCCTTCAGCTCAAATCATGATCTCAGGGTCCTGGGATGGAGTTCCACATGAGGCTCCCTGCTCAGCTGGGAGTCTGCTTCTCCCTCTCCCTCTCCCCCTCCCCCCGTGCTCGTGTACGCTCTCTCTCTTTCTCTCTAATAAAGTTTTAAAAAAACTCCTTAAAACTTCAATTTGACATTGTATCTAGTTATGCGTACTGAAGAGATGAGGCAGAAGAGAAGGGTGAGAATGAACAAATAGGAGACAAGGAAGAAAGTCAGAAAAAAGTGGTCACAGAGCAAGCTTGACACAAAAGGTAAAAAGAGTATTAAGAAAAACTGATAAAAAAGATTAAAAAAAATGTAGAGAGGCTTAGCAGGTGTAGAATGAGATTTAGAACATTTTTTCCTTACTTTAGGTCTTCCACCAGTAAGCTATTTTAGGCATTAGCATTTCTTTACAAGAGCATTTTATCTCCTCCTAACCCTTCTATAAGACACACCCCCTATGGATACCCAAAGATGTCCACTGAGAGAAGACAGATCCTAAACCATAGCAGAATGTGACTAAAAACTATAACCACAAAGAATTCATAAGGTAAATTCAGATCCACATTTTTCCAGCATTTTACAGTGGGTAGCATGTATCCAGCAGAAAGGAAATACCAGTATGTCTTACTAATCAATCCTATTAAAATTAATAAGCATGTGTTTTACAGCTAGACACAAGAAAGAATTTCAGATGAAAACTATCAAAAAGGTCACCTGGAAAATCATATTTACATTTCATTTGTCATTAAAATGAGTATCACCATGTGAAAGATTTCTCCCCAAAGCTTACTCCCAATAATCATGGCTACAAACATGCTAAAAACAGGAGAAATTCCAAGTTGAGACATCTGGAAAAAACAGGCCTGTGTTTGTCTACATGTACTCCTGTATTTTCAATGTTATCAATAAGCTACAGATAAAACTACAAATAGAAAAAGGCAAATGACACACATTATATACTATTTTGAAATGTCTAATAATTTTTTTTTTTTGGTGCAAAATGGGGGTTTTATTAAAGCATGGGGACAGGACCCATAGGTAGAAAGAGCTGCTGCTGAAATGTAATAATCTATCTTAACCAATCTCTGCACCATAGTTGGTGACATATTTTATTTCATTCATTCATTCAAGAACACCATATACATATTCATTCATTCATAGAACACCAAATACAACATATTAATCTATTTTAAGATGCTCCAATAAGTTGGACAATGTTCCTGTGCTCCAAAACTCACCCCAGTAAGGCAAAAAGCCTCAGTTAAAGGCTCCATATACCATTTACTCCTGTGTCTCTCTCCTACCTGCACAGTGTTGCACTATTCCCCCAACTCTTCACTTTATTAAAGCATGGGGACAGGACCCATAGGTAGAAAGAGCTGCTGCTGAAATGTAATAATCTATCTTAACCAATCTCTGCACCATAGTTGGTGACATATTTTATTTCATTCATTCATTCATTCAAGAACACCATATACATACACATTCATTCATAGAACACCAAATACAATATATTAATCTATTTTAAGATGCTCCAATAAGTTGGACAATGTTCCTGTGCTCCAAAACTCACCCCAGTAAGGCAAAAAGCCTCAGTTAAAGGCTCCATATACCATTTACTCCTGTGTCTCTCTCCTACCTGCACAGTGTTGCACTATTCCCCCAACTCTTCGTGCCCGCTAAACTTTGGGTGTTCTTTAAGAGTCCATCATCATTTGCTGGGTCCAGGGAGACAGCAGACAAAAACCGCGAGGAACAAACCCTTGAGAACACCAAGTTTTATACAATATCTACACTCTGTTTTCATTATCTCTACCTGAATTCTTCAATAAGCACCCCAAATTCAACAATGCCAAGCTCTATCTTGGCCTCCCACATCAGCTAGTGTCATCTCTATTAAGCCAAGAATCCTGAAGTCATCCTTGCCTTATTTCCCAACATCAAGTCTACTTCAAAACTGTTTTGATTCCTTCTCCCCCTTTTCTTTTTTTTTTTTTTTTTTTTTTAAGATTTTATTTACCCATTTGACAGAGCACAAGCAGGGGAAGCAAGAGGAGCAGGCTCCTTACCAAACAGGGAGCCGGATGCAGGGCTCGATCCCAGGGTCCTGGGATCACGGCCTGAGCGGAAGGCAGATGCTTAACTGACAGCCACCCAGGCACCCCTCTCCCTTTTCATTCATAAGGCTGCTGCCTTCATCAAAACCTTAACATCTATCAATAAGGCTCCTGGTTGACCTCTTTATCACCATTCAGTCCATACTTTCTCCACTGTAATCAAAATTCTCTTTCTAAAAAAGTTTAATGGTTCTCTGTTCTTTGATAAACTCCTTACCATAAAGTTCCTTTAAAATATGACTCTTGGGGTGCCTGGGTGGCTCAGCTGGTTAGGCATCTACCTTCAGCTCGCGTTATGATCCCAGGGTCCTGGAATCAAGCCCCGTGTCAGGCTCCCTGCTCAGTGGGGAGTCTGCTTCTCCTTCTCCCTCTGACCTTCCCCCAACTTGTGCTTGAGCACTCTCTCAAATAAATAAATAAATCTTTAAAAAAAAATATGACTCTTGGCTCCCCAATGTCTACTTCATATAAGGCAAACTAAAGTTTATTATTGTATGGATCTTGTAATCATCAAAAAAATTATTACTGGACTACTAGAAACAAAGTTCTTAGAAAACATGTCAAAGTTCATTGCTATTTTTAGGCATGACAGAAATCTAAATTCTAAATAATTTAGAAATAATCTGTACAGAGGCTGGAACAACTGGGCCTACTGGCTTAGGGACATGCATTCAGAAGACTGCCAAAAGTCAGCTAGGAAAAAGGCAATTGATTACTTCTCTTCTCTTGGATATTATCATCTAAAAATCGGCAGTGAGGGAACAGAATCTTCAGGACTACAATAAATAAATAAGTGGTTTTGGGATACTATTTCCAGGTAGTATTAATTAACAACAATGATCCATAAAAGGATTTTTTTTAAAGGATAGTATATAGAAATTATTTATTGTCTTTACTATTTATCAATGAGCTAGGAAGTTTAATTTTCTCCTATTTAAAGCTTACAACAACCTAATATTATAATCCTGTTTCATAGATGAGAAGATTTTAGAGCTAAGATTAGAATCCCAGTCTAACAGAAAGCCCATGTTCTTTCCAATGTACCAAGCCAGGTAGACAGAATTCATATGTTTGCTCCTACTGCCAGATTTTTTTAACTTTTTTTTTGAACTCATTTAAGCCATCTTTGACTCTGTCCATCCTATTGAGATCTCACTCTAAATAGTGTCATTATACGAGAACTTCCCTATTAACATGAAATTGTTTTTCTCTCTCAAACTTTGCAAACAAAGTAATTCAAGTGTGGTGGCTACTGGAGAGAAAGACCTGACAGTTAAGAGGGAAAACAATGAAGAGAACAAAATCACATAGTGATGCCAGGGCTAGGAGCCAAGGACTGCCTTCAGCTGCACAGAAAGCCAAATATACAGAAGATATTTCAACTACATCAAGAAGTGGAGAGGCTGGAGAGAGTGAATACTGCTACAGATAACTGTGAAAGAAAAAGCAGAGGTGGAAGCAACTTTTAAAAGTAAACCAGAGGGGTGAAAAGAAAACTCCTGAAAAGGCAGCCAAGTGAAGTGATCATGTGAGCCCCTTGCAGATAACAATGATTTATATCTGGATAAAATATTTTTTTTAATTTTTTTTTAAGATTTTATTTATTTATTCGACAGAGATAGAGACAGCCAGTGAGAGAGGGAACACAAGCAGGGGGAGTGGGAGAGGAAGAAGCAGGCTCATAGCAGAAGAGCCTGATGTGGGGCTCGATCCCATCACGCCAGGATCACACCCTGAGCCGAAGGCAGACGCTTAACCGCTGTGCCACCCAGGCGCCCCTGGATAATTTTTTTAAACTACAGTTTAAAAGCACTGGCAAATGTCCCAAAGCACAAATAGTGAAAGAAGAGCGTATTCTGAAAGGGAATAGAATTTTGAGTTCAGGTGGAAGTTTTCTGTTTTAAAAATTTCATTTATTTGACACAGAGAGAGAGACAGCCAGCGAGAGAGAGAACACAAGCAGGGGGAGTGGGAGGGGAAGCAGCAGGCTCCCAGCGGAGCAGGGAGCCTGATGCGGGACTCGATCCCAGGACTCTGGGATCACGCCCTGAGCCGAAGGCAGCCGCTTAATGACTGAGCCACCCAGATGCCCCCAGATGGAAGTTTTTATGCTGAGTGCCCTTCCCACCCCCTACAAATATGGTGAAGGAAACCAGACAGCCATACAGCTCAAAGTAGTAGAGAAAACACTTCAGAGCTGGAAGTGCAGCTGGAAATGTAAGTCAGACATACTGGGAATGAAAGAACCATACAAAGGTATTGACCCAAAATCTGAGCATAAGCTCTTCTCAGCTAAATTACACATGTATGAAAAGGAGACTCCAGGTAGCCTCTGCAGTAGACTACAGAGGAATTTACCCTTGAAAGCTACAGAGCATAGCATCTATGAGTTTTATGCTTTTTAAACTGAGTGCATTCCCCAACCTTACAGCCCAAGCAGCAGAACGCTGAAGCCCTTACTGGCTTAGGATGTTAGAGGACAGAAATCATCAGGGGCAGAGGAGCTAGAAATTAAGAGGGAATACCCAGAAGTAGAGGAACCACAGAGAGGGCAAGCTCCAAAATCTGAATGTAATCTCAGCTCAAATTTTTGGCTAACAACCAAATTACACAGGTGGAAGAGAACTTTCCTCCACCCACTGTCCAAGACACCAAATTGAAAAACAAGTAGCTGGAAGAACTAAGAACTGAGCACAGATATCAGCTAGTATACACTGCTTGGGAAAGAATGTTTGCAGATTGAATCCAGGCAAGTTAATGGACCACTAGAACAAAAAAACAAAAAAACAAAAAAACAAAAAAACCAATGCTCATGAGAACATTACAATGCCCTGGTTTCAGCCAAACAGTATGCGATGCAAAGAAATAATAAAGTAAAAGGGCAATCAACAGAAAGTGACTCCAAGCAGGCCCAGATTTAGGATTTAACAAATGATGACTTCAAACCTTATATATAAACAATTAAAGGAATATATTCAAAGAACTAAAAAAAGAAGGTGGTCTTAATGAGTGGCAGACAGGGAATCTCAATAGAGAAGTGAAAACTATCAAAAACTGAAAAATTCAGCTCTAGCTGAAAAGAGCAATAACTAAAATGAAAATTTCAATTAGATGGGCACAACATCAGACAAGATGAGGAAAAAAAATAAGGGAACTTAACAATAGATTAGAAATTATCCAATCCATAAAATACAGAAAGACTGAGAAAAAAAATGAACTTATCTGTAGACATAGGTAGGACAGCATCTAATGATACAACATTTAAGTAATTGGAATTACTACTGATATACTCCACAAAATGGAATTTCAAAAGCGTTAATGTAAGCTAAAGAAGCCAGACTCAAAGGCTGCATACAGATGATTCCATTTCTGTAACATTCTCAGAAAGATGGGGATATAGAATAGAACAGCCAAGGACAGCACAGTTTAATTTTGGGGTGGCGGGGTTGATGGAACTGTTCTATATCTGGATTGTGGTGATGGTAGTTATGCCAACTGTATGCCTTTGTCAAAATTTGTAAGATCTGGGGGCTCAGTCAGTGGTCAACTCTTGATACCAACTCAGGTCTTGATCTCAGGGCTGTGAGTTTAAAAAAAAAAAAATTGTAAGACCTATACATCAGAGAATTTTATTGGATGTAAATTTACAAAGAAATTTAAAAAGAAAAAAATCAGTAGAGATGGTTAATACTTATAATTATCAAACATACTAACACAACATATTTGAACCAATTTTTAATCAAAAAATGAAAATCACATGGTCCCCATTACCATCCCAAGGAGACTTAATCAATAGCTATCTTCCCACTGCCATAAGATACACATAAACTTTTGATAATGAAAACTGGTGGGAACTTTTCTACTTCTGCCACAATACTAAGTGATTAAGATAAAAAGGTTTTGGAATCAGATACAACTAGTTGTATGACTCTGTATAAGCTTAACTTTCAAGCCCTCAATTTCCTTAAATGTGAAGAAAACAACACAATTCTCATTACCATTATTTTATCTGTACCTATAACTGCCAATCAAATTGTTTTTAAAAATAGATGAGTCAGGAAACCTTACATAATAACATAGGGCTGGGCATATTGCTGATTTTCTCTAGTAGACTACTGAATGCAAAATTTGCATAATATTTCATTAGCTCATTCATAACTTTCTATTTGCCTTTTGAGATCACAGAAGACAATGAGAATTCCTAGATAGTTGCTCAACATTTACTGAGCACCTATAATGTGTTAGATGGTTGGAATAAAAAAGATGAATATGGTATCATCCATTTCCTGGTTCCAAAAAAACAAGCAAGCTCAAAATAATCACAACACAGGAGCAGGGGATGAATGACTAGGGACAGTACTTCTACTCATTTTTTATTTTCTTAATTTCTCCAGGGAAATGACCCTCCCTGTTCTACTTAACATCAAAAATACCTTAGACAGGGGCACCTCAGTGGTACAGTCAGTCCAGCATCCAACTACTGGTTTCAGCTTAGGTCATGATCTTGGGGTCATGAGATAGAGCCCCAGGTAGGGCTCCAGGCTGGGCGTGAAGCCTACTTAAGATTCTGTCTCTCCGGGGCATCTGGGTGGCTCAGTTGTTAAGCGTCTGCATTCGGGTCAGGGTGTGATCCCAGAGTCCTGGGATCCAGCCCCACATCAGGCTCCCTGCTCCACTGGGAAGCCTGCTTCTTCCTCTCCCACTCACCCTGCTTGTGTTCCCTCTCTCGATGGCTGTCTCTCTGTCAAATAAATAAAATCCTAAAAAAAAAAAAAAAAAAAGATTCTGTCTCTCCCTCTCCCTCTGCCCTCCCTCCCTCCCTCCGAAACAAAAACAAAAAACAAACAAAAAGAAAACCTTAGACTATTCAGGGTCATCAAAGAGCTATGTACTTTGGACACAATTGCTGATAACAGTTTTAAGAGCTAAATCGAAACCTCATGTCATTCCTATAATTCCTTAAATGAAAACAATTATTTCGTTGTTAGCTTAAAAGTAAATTTTAATTTATGGAAGAACCAATCATCCTAGTTTCTAACCTCTACGAAAATTCCTTCAGTTATTTTTTATCATAATATTCCTGCTGTATCCAAGCTTAAAATTTTTAAATTTTACTCTTTTGAAGAGAAAAGCCTCCCTGGTACATAACGAATTACCACAAACCCAACGGCTTACAACAACACACATATTTTCTGTTTCTGTTGGTCAGGAATCTCGCATAGTTTAGCTCAGTCCTCTGCAAGGCCACAATGAAGGTGCCGACCATGACTAGATCTTCATATGGAGGCTCAACTAGAGAAGGATGTACTTCCAAGCTTACTGAGATTGTCACAATTCATGTCCTCATGGTTGTAAGATTCAAAACTAATGATGGAGAGATAGTGAACATGCTAGCAAAATGGAGTTTGATGCAATGTAATTAGGAAGCATATCATTACCTTTAATATATTCTTTTAGTTAAAAGGAAATCACAAATTCTGCTCAGGCTCAGGAGCAGGGGATTACACAAAGGCATGAACTCCAGCAGGCAGGGATGACAGGAACTACCTTAGGGTCTGTCGGCCATATTGTCCAATACATTCTATCCATGTATTACACTAAAACCTTAAGATTCTGCTCAGCCCTTGTTCTAATTATACATACCACTATACTAACACACACATACACGCAAGATGCATACATCTCTTTTCTCTCCTTGACTTCACAGATTTGTCACAGCAAAAACCTAGAATCAATCTAAATGTTCATCAAAAACAAATTGGTTAGGGACACCTGGGTGGCTCATCAGTTAAGAGTCCAATTCTTGGTTTAGGCTCAGGTCATGATCTCATGGGTGGTGAGATCGAGCCCTACACTCAGAGGGGAGTCTGCTTGAAGATTCTCTCCCTTTGCCCCTTTCCACACTCTCTCTCAAAAAAAAAAAAAAAACTCCTTAAAAAAAATTCGTTAAAAATCTGCACAATATCATGCAACCAGTAAAAATGAGATAGTACGTACACTAATAAAGACAACATTCCAAGATATATTGTTACACTGAAGAGCAAGGTACAAATGTGCATTATGTGTTCCAATATTTTTTTTTTAAAGATTATTTATTTATTTGACAGAGATAGAGACAGCCAGCGAGAGAGAGAACACAAGCAGGGGGAGTGGGAGAGGAAGAAGCAGGCTTCCAGTGGAGGAGCCTGATGTGGGGCTCGATCCCAGAACGCCGGGATCACGCCCTGAGCTGAAGGCAGATGCTTAACGACTAAGCCACCCAGGCGCCCCGTATTCCAATATTTTTAAAAATATATACACAAACAGGACACCTGGCTGGCTCAGTCGGTAAAGCATGCAACTCTTGATCTTGAGGTTGTGAGTTCAAGTCCCATTTTGGGCATAGAACTTACTTTAAAAATAAATAAACTAAAATAGATATGCAAACACCCATGTGTGTACATGTTTTTAAAATGGCTACAAATACCACATAAAACTTATGACTAGTTGCCTCTACAGAAAGACTGGAATGAGACTTTTCATTGTATCCCTTATACTATTTGGATATAACACATGCTGTTTGCATAATGATAATATGGAGGGGAGAGCTACAATAAAATGTTTGGAGGAAGCACTGTTACAGAAATTTCTTCCCTGTTTAATTTGACTGACTAAGCGTAGTTTTGTTTGTTTCTTACTGCTTAAATGTGGTCAATACATATTGTAGAAGAGGAAAAATAAGTTCTCAACTGGGACCCTTGTAACAAAAGACAGATTAACAGAAGAAAAGCACACAATTTATTTAATGTAAGTTTTACAAGACATGGGAGCCTTTATAAGGAAATGAAAACCCAAAGAAATGATTAAATTTGAGTGTTCTTTTTTGTTTTTATTTGATGAGTAGAAAGCTGTGGAAAGATGGAACAGGACAAAGAGTACCAGCTAAGTGCAGCAAACTGGGGGAAACTTACTAGCAAGTCCTGTTCCTCATACTCCTCTCTGTCTCTTCATCTTCAGAGCTAAGGATGCTCCTTTCCTCAGGGTAAAGGGAGGCTACCTCTCATGAGGGTTTTCTGACCTGCTTTGGGGGCAGGTCAGAAAGTCCATCCTGTCCATGCTGTTTCTCAAATTCCTTCAGCTTAAAGTATTCCATATATGCCAAGGTTCCATATTTTCAGGTAGCGTGTCCTAAACCCCATCATTATGCAGTGGTAGAATGTTTCTGCTACATGTTTCGCATTAAACTGTAAGATCCTTGAGGACAAGAACAAAGTATAATTCATATTTGTGTTCCCACAGCTTAGTACAATTTGTTTTACAAAATGTTTTAATTAAGATGAAAGAAACTGAAGGGCATTTAACACACTCCACTAGTAGAGGGAAAATACAGATTACGATTTTTGGACAGTCTTTAACTTAGTTGCTTGTCTTAAAAAAAAAGAATAGTATATAATTATATCCATGTTTCAATTATGGTAAAGAGCACCAATCATGTGAATCCCACCCTCAAAAGTGCAAAAATTCTAACAATTCAATTTCGAATGCCAATACTTGCTCTTAGGAAATACACACTAAGAAAGTGGGGTTAAAGGAGGGAAAGTATAAGAAACATCCTTGAAAACATTTTAAATAATATTATCAAATGACCCGTAAGTTTCCCCAAAATATTCCTCAAAGCTGCCTGTCAATTTCACAGAAGCCCTTTCAAGTGTCAGGGCTTGTCCTTTTCTGACTAGGGGAGGTTAAAGTAAGGCAAGTAAATAAAGTTGAGAACTTCATTCAGGATACTTTTATACTACATTATATCTGACTAAATTCTGTGTAACTAGTTCCATGATATCAAATTTAATTGATTTATGCTTTCACTCAAAATCTATTAAGTACTTAGCACCTCTTCAGGCATTTTGCTAACTGCTAGAGATACTCACGGATTTAATAAAATTGCATGGAATTCCCATTAATAGCAGGGAACTTTGTCTATTTAAAGGGCTTCCTTATCTAGTCCCACCAAAATCTAAGACTTCCAAAGTCAACTCACATTCAGCTCTTGATCTTCCAGAGGTGACCCGGAGATAAAAATCTCTGAGGTAACTAACTTTATATAAGTTCTATTCAAACTTTGCTGACTTCTTATTCAAGGCATTAACACTTCAAGAAATGTTTCATTTATTTGTTTTATCCCATTTAGATCAATAAATGTCTGAAAATCTTTCCATTATCTTACCCATTTTCTAATTACCTGCATTACATGGATAGCATTGTAAAGAATTAGATGCTGTTTATGCACTGAATTCTTAAAACTCACTAAAAGACATCATTTTTTGATATCCTAAAAAATCTTAAGTTTTGTTTTCTGTGCATATGTCCCTTTTTCCTTTTCTTTTATGACCAAATTTTGCCTTCAAAACTGGAAGCATCTTAATTGAAATAAATCACCTTGACATAAAATTTAATATAGGCAAATCTCCAATAAGCTGATGAAGTGCCTAAATCAAAGGAGATTACATTCAACTCCTAAGAACCAGCATCTAAACAAAGTCAGACTCTTAAACAATGTTTTCTTTTTTCCTCCATGACCCCTTACACAGAATTTTAAACAATGTTTTCTTTTTTTTTCTCTATGAGGCTTTTAAAATGTTACATATTTTCTTCATATAACCTTTATCATGTTGTTCCATTTTGCTTTGTTCATTATTCCCATAACCTTCTATTCCTTTCAGATTTTTGCTTATCTGCCATCAATTCAACAGTCTAGAAAAGACCCTAAGTATGATTCAAGTTCTAGACTACAGTGCTATCCAACAGAACTTTGTGTTACAATGAAAGTGTTTTATTTTTGCACTGTCAGAAAAGTAGCCATTAGCCATACGTGGCTATTAAGCACTTGGAATGTACCACAACTGATTTTAAGTTTCCATTTTACGTGATCTAAATTTAAAGAGCAGTGTGTGGCTAGTTAACTACTTTATATGCCAGCACAGTTAGAGGCAGAAAATCAGCGCCTCCCCCCACCAAAAGTTATTTCCTCTAAATGCTTCATTTTTAAGGAATGTGAAATTTGCCCTGAGACAAAATACTTGCACACACACATATACACACACTATTTATCTTTGTGTCTTAATATTACAGGTAGTGTTCAACTTAATATAAAAATTATTTTCTTATATTCAGAGATAATTAAGGCTTATTTCAAAAACTAAAAGTCAGTTGTACTGGTATATAAATAGACAAACCAACAGAAGAGAATAAAAGGTCCAGAAATAGATCCCTAAAACATAAGAAAATTTGATATACCATAAAGAAGTAGTTTCTTGAATCACTTGAGGAAAAGACAGACACTAATAAGTGGTATCGGGACAAATGGATAAACAAACATTTGTGAAAACATAAAATTGAATCCATACCTCACAAATACTAGGATAAGCTCCAAAAAAATCAGCTATCTAAATGTAAAAATTGAAATCACACAATATTACAAAAAGCAGCAGAAATAACAAAACTTAAATACTTTTTCTATATAAAGAACTCTTAAAAGAGAAAAAAAAAAAGATAGCGCCCACCCTCCAAAACTGAGGATACACAAAAGACATGGGAAATTCTCAGAAAAATAAAGGCAAATGGCCTTAAACCTATGAAAAGTACGTTTAACCTAACTCATAAGAGAAATGCAAGGTAACACTTCCAATTTTGACCACATACTCTGTTGGTGAGACTGGAGAAACAGATATTCTCTGCATTCTCATACACTGCTAATGAAAAACAATGATATAACCTCCAAGGAGAGTAATTTTGCAATATCTAAATTATACAAATGTTTACCAGCCCCACTTGTAAGAATCTATCTTGAAGATACAACTCCACAAATACTATTCAAAATATTCAAAATATATTCACTGTGGCCTTATCTGTAACGGCAAAAGACTAAAAACAATCTGAATGTGTATCAGCAAAGGCTAACTGAATAAAATGTGGTACATCTACACAATGAAACACTAAGCATCTATAAAAAAGAATAAGGGAGGGGCGTCTGGGTGGCTCAGTCCACTAAGCATTTGGCTCTTGATTTCAGTTTAGGTCATGGTCTCAGGGTCATCAAAGTGAGCCCTGCCTCAGGCTCCAAGCTGGGCGTGGAGCCTGCTTAGTAAGATTCTTTCTCTCCCCCTCTCCCCCTGCCACGGCCATCCCCCCTTACTGGTGCACGCTCTCTCTAACAAAACAAAACAAACACAGAATAAGGGAGATCCCCACGTACAATTATGGATTAATATCCAAGATATATTGTTAGGTGGGGGGAAAAAACGAGTGAAGAACAAGTAGTACACAGTTTGTTACCTTTCTGAATAAATATAAATATACATACAGTCATAAATAGAAATATACATATATTTATTTTTGCAAGAAGAATTCTACAAAGATAAACAAGACACTACTAGAAATGGTTACCTAAAGGGGCAAGATGGGAATGGGGTGAAAGCATACAGATGTAAGCAAAACTTTTGAGTGTTCTTTCTACATAGTTTTGATATTTGAACCACGTATTTATATATTTTAAATAAATAACTAAAAGGCCTACTACTACCATGTTCTAAAATGCACCATTTAATGCTTCTTTGGTTTTATTTAAATAAACGGTAGATGTCCATTATAAATGTAATTGCAGATTTAGTAGCAATAAAAAGGATTGCCATGTCACTCAAATTCATTCACCTCTTATTAAATACCTCTGTCTAGAATAGTAAGTAATAACCAAGACAGATCAAAATGGGTTCTTGGAAGAAAAAGATGAAGCCATCCTCCTTGGGGAAGTTTATCAGATCGGTGGTAGATTAAATATGTTTCAGCATTAAGTGAACTCCAGCAAAATATTTAGTGAGATTTTTCGAGTAGGATTGAGGCACAAGGTCTTCTAGATGTAACTAATTCAGGGAAACTTGGATAATAAGTTGGATTCTCATATATATTACCTATGTTAATCCACATATCAATCCTGTAAGACATAAGAGGTGCCTTTTTAAAAAAATTGAGAAATTGGTTTAGGCTTAAAGGGATTATGTTATTTGCCTAACATCATATAGCAAATAAACAAGCCAAGACACCGATACACATCTCCGTATTCAAAATCAGTGTTTTTTCCACCATACTATACAGTCTCTCAAATTTAATACATAACAAATCAAAATGCTATACCCGGAAAATAAAACTATTAGTGGTAGCATTTCAAATCACTAAGAGAAAGATAGCTGGATTATAGAGAGATTCAAGGTTAGATAGGTTCTAAAAAAAATTAACTGCTTCTAACTATTTGAGCAGATCCTTTCCTTCATGTTTTATCTCTCCCAAATTCCACACTAAAAATTTCACAGTACAACATAAAACCATTAAAAAAAAAAAAAAATCAAGGAGAAAATACAAGTGAATAATTACCTAACTCTCAAAATAAGGAAAGAATTTCTAAGCCTCAAATCAAAGAAAAACACCATCAAGACAAAGACTGCTAGTCTTGAGAAAAAGGAATGTGCTGCCAGACAATTTACGCTAACATTCTCAACAAAAACTGGTGAAAACTTCATTAGAGATCAGAATTAGGGCTGTACACAGGCTTCAAGAAGCATTAGGTTAGACTACATAAAAATTCAAATAAAATATAAATGAAAAACTAGAAGAAGTTTTACAATACAAAATAAAGAATTAAAATCTTAAATATTTAAGAATATTTATATATCCACATTAAAATACCTCAACACTATGGGCAAAGTTCATGAACTAGCAATTTACAAAAAAAATATGAGTGGCCAAAAAAGGGGAAAAGCAGAAATATTCAACCTCAGTAGTAATATAAGAAACCCAAGTTAAATCTGAGATGTTTAACCTATCAAATTGCACAAAGGTTGGCTGGTTGGTTGGTTGGTTTTAATGACAACCAATGATGGCTAAAGTATAGAGAAAACGGCTACTCATGTTTGTGGGAACATAAATCATAAAACTTGCAGGGTATCATACACTTTGGCACAAGAACCCCTACTTTTAACTTTATCCTAACAAGTATGTTCATCAAAGCATTTATGATGATAGAAGGGGAGGGAAAAGAGGAAAGAAATGTTAATTTTAAATCTATGTATCTATCATTCAAATTTTCTTTTAATTTCTCAAAATAAAATTGAGGTCACTATATACAGAATGATCCCAATTTGGGGGGGGGGGGAAGGGAGAGAGGAGGGGGTGGAAGCAATTATCATTGGGCCATGGGATTACAGTGCCATTTTCTTCCTTACTCTTTGCTAAATGTCCCAAATTGCATGCAATGCATTATACTTTTATAGTCAAAAAGAAATTACTCCAAAAAATATACTTTTATTAGTAATTTTCAAAGTACTCATTGTAAAACAATTTCAAAACCAACAAGTGTTCAAGACTGCTGTTAAATTTCATTCACTGATATTTGAAAGCAATGATGAAAGATGTCACACCACTTTTCTTCTAAGATATGATACTTTCTCCCTTAATGTTGTGTTCAACTAACTTAACAGCTGCATATATATACATGTATATAAATAATGTATATATACTGTCATACCAGTATTAGATATATACTACACAAATACACAAAAAATGGAAATGAAAAAGGGATTACTTTAAATATATATAAATTATATATATATATATTTATATAAAATGGAAGTTCTATTTATTCCTTCAAATAGCAAAACAAATAAGTTTTCCACACACTCCCAGAACTACATACAGTCCACTAGGGAGATAACTGAAATAAACCACTCAGAATCAGGAGACTTGCAGATCTGTATTCTATGCTCAGCTTCCCCACTACCAGCCAATAACTTCTATCAAAAATCAGGTAAGGGGGTTTAATCTGCTCTTCAAAAAATTAGAGTATTAATGATTTAAAGTACTTTGCGTATTATGGTTTTATAATTCCACTACTTTCTAATGACTCGACATTCTTTCTCAAAAGAGAAATTCAGGCAATTTGGAATACTCAATAAGAAGGAAAACAACAGTGCCCCACAGTTACCATCTTACAGGAACTTCTTTAAGAAAACTCTAAATTAACAAATGAGGAACCAAAAGGACAGAGCAGACTGTGTTGTTTGCTCTCTAGATGTGAAAAAAAATCAAATTCAATCTTGCATTGCATAAAGCACACTGCCCTGAATGAAATAATTACCTTTAAAATACTACAGCACTATTTGTATGATCATTCAAGAATAAGAAAATTATAAAAATACTTTGTTGCACAATTTTGCACCTGAGCTCTCAGATTCACATTCTTAGGTATCTGAACTTTAAAGCTTATTTTTAAGGTGAGATTTAATGTAGTCTACAAATAGAAAACATAGGATAATTTTCTACTCACCTGCTATAGCAGTAACAGTCAAAAAACAAAAGGGAAACAATCCAAATTAATAAAAATAATTTTATATTTAGAAGTAAATAACAGTATCCCAATAGGTGATTTTTAAAATGTGAAACCATCTCTCCAATGTATTCTCCCTTCCCTTTTTGCTACTACTCTACCTGGCATTCAAATTACATAGAATACCAGCTATCAGTCAATGGATTCCAACATGAAAAGCAGAAAAAGAAAGCTTTCTATTGTTCAATGTTGACTAGAATAAAGAAAAAGAAAAAGAAAAAAACCTTTTTAATTCCTAGTGGAAGAGTCATATGGCAAGGCTGTAAATAGCCATTTGAACTTGTTTCCCCTCCAAAAGAGATAACTGGATGTAAAAGTCAATTTACCTAAAGAATGTATTTCAAGATCATAGGCTATTTTCTGAGCATAAACACAGAGCAAAGTGCTAATAAGTGATATTCAATTTACTATTTACAGAGCACGTTTACATATTTTATTTTATTTCATTCTCAAACTCATGACAATTGTGCTCTCTCCACTTTTCATGTAAGGAAACAAAGGCTCGTAGATGTTAAGTAATCTCATAGAGCTAACACCTGGCTTTAAATACAGATCTAAATGATCCCAAATAAGGTATTACAAGCAGAGAAGTATGTTTACAATTCAAAATAAACTCAGAAAAGTGTTATTCATACTTTCTAATCAAATACTTCAATCACTGATTCACTGACTCTCATCCCCAACCAAATACTAAATGTTAATTTCAATTTGTGACCAAAAATATTAATAGATAATTCATTTCAACTATAAAGACAAAAATCATAGCAAGTGCCAGATATTTTACATTTTCAAACAGAAAATATAAACTAGTAATTAAGGGCAAAGAAAGATGCATTGATTGGCAAAGATATCTTTCAGCATCTTACTGATCTTTAGCAATCTACTGTGACGTAAGGTCACGTATTCCACATAAAATCTTTCTTCTTTTATGATCAAGTTCATACTATTTCAAGTACTCAGCTCACTATATTGCCATTACCTATGACTAACATTTACTAACCTCTTAATCCTCTCCCAGGGAAGATCTCTGAATTCTGATTGCCTTCCATCTCCGTGCTCTAGATTGCTACCTGCTTAGCAAGGAAGTGTGTTTCAAGGAAAGTAAACCAGACCAAGCCATAGGAGGAAAAATGCAACGTGAGCCTGAACCCTAACAAACATTCTATCCAAAAGGAGAAAAAAAATCTTAAAATAATTCTTCCTCCATTAGCGAACACCTATAATTACCCCTTCCTCCTTTACTGTGGGTTCATAACCAACAAAGAAACAAAATACAGGAGTCAAATAAAGATAAAAATACAGCTAAAACCAGGGCCCAAAAAAGCTTCCTATTACTTCAAACGTAAATTAAACTTACTTAGATTTGTAGATATTCCATTTCCTCTTCCCTCATAGAGCCCAGCCTGCTCAGATAAATCTACCTTACAGAAAAATAGAGAATGTATATCCTAAGAACTGAGATTTCCAAAAACAGAACAAGAAGGCACTGAGCAAAAACACACTGAATCCCTTCTCCTCACTTCACCTAATGCTTTCTTGGGAAGGCAATTTAGGGGGTAAAAAAAGAGGGAAAGCTACTTCAAAGAGTTACTTTACAAGTCATGGTAGAAACATCGGGAGGGAAAAATGATGTTTCCCCCTTCAACAAACAATCTCCACAAGTATACAACAGATTCTTCAGAATGTTTTTAAAACTCTCACAAACATAATACGTATGTTTCACTTCCTATACTAGAGAGAAGAGGAGGGATTGGATGAAGAGATAACAGACTAGTTTGACCTGAGAAGACTGGGTTAAAAGGGAGAAAATCAAGTCTGCAAACTACTGAAAAACCAATAATCTCTGTAGTCTTTGTATGAGTCATGGTAAATTTAGCTGTAAGAGGTAGAGCTCTTTGTAAAATTGCACAGTAGATGAAAGGGTACTTCACCATTTTATCATCCTTTTCAAAACTCTCTCCCTCACCTAGCCTCCTCTCTTACCCTCATCCCCTGCAAAGACTCCCCACCTTGCCTTCAATATGCCTAAGGTCCACTTCTTTCTTGGTCTGACCTCTAAACTTCCATTCCCCTCAAACTAAATATGAATCAGATTATGTGATTAAAGTATTTCCCACTAATGGGTAAATGTGCTTTAATCCATGGAGTTCAAGTCTACAAATATCACTAAGCTCTGCTATGTGTAATGCACTGTGTTTAGTCAAAGTAACTATTCTTACAAGAAAAACTAGTTAAATCAATTTTTTAACATACAATGTAAAGAAGAGGAGCATAAGTGCCTGCTTCACATCACACTCTCCCCACCCCATTTCTTTCTATCCCTATACACCTTCCCCTCACCCCATCTGCCAGGAACAAAACCCAAGAAACTAATACTGCTTCCAGTAAAAGTCAATGACTGGGAAGACAATGTGGGATGGCAGAGCAACCAATAAACATTCAGAAATATAGATGAGTTATAGAGGGTCTCCTGAATTTAATTTCATGTATTAATTGCAAGTATAGTAAAGGGCCTCTCGGTGAATCAATTTCCTTACAAGATACCTATAAATTAGCTTTGCTCAGAACCCTTAGTTATTAAACCATAAATCTGAAGTTTCTTCTTCCATTGTTTCCAAAGTTAAAACATTTAAAAAGTACCAATTCCATTTGCCGTACTGTACTTCAAGGCTATTAAATTTGGCTATTAAACTTATCTACTGTTTTCAATTTGGCATTTTTCTCAAATCTTCCTAGGTTTGAAATTCCAAACTAATTGGCATATTTGCTTTAAATCTTTTTTTTTCAGTTGTAAAATTTATTCATTCTGACCTATAACAGAGGTCCAAAACTGGAAAGCAGGATACAACTACTGACAGGCGTGGGTTTGACTGGGCCACATTAAGTTATTCTTAATTGCTTTAAGTAGTTGTCAATATTTTTAACAATCAAGAGACTGAAAGTAAAAATCTAGATTTCCTGTGTTCTATTAAGAAGGCTGAAAACTGGGCCCACATTCATGTATGGCACTAATAGGTGGATCTGATAACTGGATGTC
Organism: Ursus arctos; assembly: GCF_023065955.2. NCBI lineage: Eukaryota > Metazoa > Chordata > Mammalia > Carnivora > Ursidae > Ursus > Ursus arctos. The sequence goes on from NW_026622908.1 coordinate 4,323,320, forward strand.
CCTCTAAGATGAAGCATATTCCTATGAAAGGTGCGTATTTTCCAGCTCACTCACACACTTCACCAAGTCACCTAAACGTAAAAAAACCACAAAGCAGATCTTGCTGGTTTGCAACTTAATAGTTAAGAAAAATTTTTCACAAGGCTTAGAAGAAAGGGTAAGAAAGAAAAAAATTCAGACTGGTGAAGAGTGACATAAAGGTAAAAAGCCCATCTGAAAGCTATTCTGGGAGAAAAAAAAAAAAGGTGAAAGAACTCAAAAACACTGAGACACTAAAACCCTTCCTGATTGAGCACTATGTTAACTCCATGGTTCCCCGCTCCATGCTTCAGATTCTCCCCTCTTAACTTTCTTTATATATAACAGCAGCAGATAGGTCATAAACTCTGAGAAATTTTGAGAAATTTATCAAACATTTACACCTTCAAAAATAATTCTCACGCAGTTTTTAAGTCTTAATCACATCAAATCCTATCCCAAGTATTTTCTACTGCTTTCCACTTTACATTCAAGTGACAACTGCAGTCCTCATTTTCAAGACGGGGACTTCAGTCCTAGGTCTCTCCAGCACAGAAACTTTTTTGGCCCTTACAGTTGCATTCCTCATTAGACCTCTTATTCCAATCTCTACAGTCTATTCCATTCAAAATTTATCCTAATTTATCCCCTCTCTACAAATTCTTGGTCAAATCTGTGTGTGGAGAATGGGGGATGCCTAATTGTCCAAATGAAATCAATATACTGGGCTGCTTCATTGAGATTAATTTAAATAAAAAGCATGAAGACTCTTAAAGATTAAGAAATTTTAAAATAATTTTTATATGCTAAATGCACAAAGAGACAAGTGAGGCTCTAGCTTTAGCAAGTGTGGACTAGGGACTTTTCATCATGGACTCTAAATACTAACAACTACTGTACCAAACGTACGAGACCCAGGGATGGTCTCCTTGCCCCCACACTAACAAATTACCAAATGAGGTCTCCCTGCACCCCGTTAACGAGGAAGAAGGGTGTTAGTGGACTTGCATCTGAAGAAGAAAAAAACAGGCAGCTTCTCTATGCAGGTTTTGGGAAAACAAAGCTTTACCATACGTGATACTGTTAACAGCATAAAACCACGCAGCACATTGCTGGACTCTCACTCCTCTTCACCCAAAGGGAGACTACCTGCTACTCTATCCCCTATTGTGATGCGCCCTCCTGAGGATGTCGCTACGTTAGCCCAGCGGTGACAGAAAAAGGGGCGGGGCACGGGGTTGCTCAGCCCTGAGAAGGAGGGATGAGGAGGGTATCGCCTTCTTCCCCGGGGAAAGGCCTCGGGACTCCCAACCCAAAAACAGCACCCCGAAAACCCAAGTCCCATCCTTGCCTCTCCGAATAGGGTGCCAGCTGCCGGAGCCCAGAGCCCCACCCACAGTCTCCTAGCAGGGTCTGGGACGCCCAGACCACCGCCACAGCAGCCGGGCGCTCAAGCCCAGATTCGCCCTCCGCCCCCTTCCTCCTTCACCCAGCCAAGCCCAGCCTCCGGCACCGCCCCCACCGAGTTCCCCAGCTGAGTCCAGTCACCCTCGAACCTGCAGTCCCTCTTGAGTGTCCACGGAGGGCCTAGGCAAAGGCGGGGGCCAGGGACACCTCCGCTTCCTCCTCAATTGGATCCCTCCGGAGGTGTCTGCGGCGGCGGCCACTCAGGCGGCTGCAGCTAGCAGAGCCGCCCCGGCAGGTTACAGGCCGGCTCTTAAGCCTCTTCTCGCGAGAGCCCGGAGTCCGAAGAGGCGAGGCTAGCTGTGTTCTCGCGAGAATGGCGGCTCAACGCCCGGGAGTGGGCGGGGCGCCGAGGGTGTGGGCAATTGAGGGAGCGGCAGTTTGGGGTGGGCTTTGTGCCTGGGGGCTGGGGTCGCAGAGTGCCGGGCGCCTGCCCTCAGAGACGTTAGCCTGGGGTTGAAGGCGAGCCTCAAGTCTGAGAGGCTGCGAGCATAGTTACCCCCACACCTTTGAGTCCCACGTTTTCCTTCGACTTCCTGTCACCGTTAGAAAAAAACGGACCGCGTCTCCTGCCCAGAGTTAGAGAAATAGCTCTGGGACCCCGAATGCTTCGGAAAAACGTTTCCCTCAATTGAGCAAACTCCGAAATAGCCACTGCGGGCTCAGCTGGCGGATATTAACCCACCTGGGCCCGTGAAAGGCGGTCGTCCGGAGGCCCGGTGTCCGCGGCTGTTTGTTTTTAAAAGCTGGCTTGGCGGGAACCGGGGTGCCAGCTGAAACTCCTGCAGTTGGGCCGCCTATCCCACGTCGAGAGGAATCTGGGTCGCATGTTGCTCCTGTGGGCAGAAGGTCGCCAATTGACAGAGTTTCAGTCATCCAACTTCACTGAGCCTACCGCGTGTCAAACGCTGGACGATCCACACCGGGCGGGGGGCGGGGCGGTAATAAAAGAGGCGGTGTCCGCTCTCCAAGCTCACGCCGCGGGGGCAAGACCAGCCCGAAAATGTAAACCCACTGTACTGTGATGAAAACCGGGTTGCTCGCAGTGAGCTGCGGGAGCAGAGAGGGAGCTCTGCCTGCCATGTTGAGGAAAGCCTCCACCAGGGAGTGACATTGGAGCAGAATCTTGAAGGATGAGTAAGAGTTCCCCAGTTTTGAGAAGAGTAGGAGGGGCGTTGCAAGCAGAGGACGCAAAGAGGAAGAGGACCTGGTTTGAGTAATATGGTATGAAAACAGATCTTGCGGAAAGAACTTTGTTGAAAAACTTGTAATCATTGTTTATTTCGGAAGAGAAGGAAACTCCTAGTCTCTCACGTGTGATCACCGAAGTGTTTTCCAAACCCAGGTTTATGCTAACGAGGTGAGTTTTGCTGCACAAACAGGATAGTGACTATCCTCTTCCTCGTCTAAGTACACTCACGTATCAGAGACGTAAGGGAAACAAAGGTTTTTATCAGACTATGCCAAATTATTATTGCCAACAGTCTGCTAAATTGGAAATTCCCAATAATCTTTGAGGATTTCTAAGAGCGATCTAACAGAACTTTTGTAATACAAGAACTCTCAGGGAGAAACTTCAGAAGAATCCTCAGGCAACGAAACAACAACAAAAACTTCACCAATCTTCATTTATCGTCAAGATTTTCTTCTGTAAGCTAAGATCAAAGGAGGTAATTCTACAGTCCAAATTTAGGTGTAGAGAGTTCTGTCAAACAGGAATCATTTCCCTATATCAAAACAGAATCTATGATTTCCTACAGAAAGGCTCTGGTAGTCTATAGTTTCCACCAATCTCCCTTTAGACACATTATTTTCATATTTATCATATATATTTATATATACAATAGTTTCATTTGGCTCGCTCTATCCTCCCTACAAATAAGGGCAACTCTTAATAGGAAAACAAAAAGTAGTTCTGATCTTGCTGTGGGTCAATCAGGTGCTCTGCTTAGCATAATTCGCAAGTTCTAGTCCTAGTTCCAGAAAATCTGCTGTCAGCAAAGATTTTAGATGAAATATGGAAACTTTGTTCCATTCTGGAATCAAAACATTTTACATTGTTTTGAGAGGCCTATAGTTCATTATATTCTGTTTTTGGAAGGAATGAAGCAAGCAAGCAAAGAAGCAAGGAAGTCTAAAAATCTAATAAAGCTATCACCATCATTTGCTTTAAAAAAGTTAACCTATCAAATATTACTTTGAGGAGCATCGTTTGCTTTAAAAAAGTTAAGTTAACCTATCAAATATTACTTTGGGGAGCATCAGTAGCATCTATATGGCTAATAGGTAATGCCATTGATTCAGATCGTCACAAACTGTCTGCAAAATCATTTGTAAATGTTAGCTGACTGAATGAGGTAAGGTTCAGACCCCTAATGAAAATCTTCTACAATCTCAATCACAATACGCACAAAAAGATTACAAATAAAGAGAAGTTTTATTTATTTATTTTTAAAGATTTTGTTTATTTGAGAGGAGAGAGAGAGGCTGAGCAGGGTGGGGGAGGTGCTGCAGAGGGAGAAGGACAAGCAGACCCCTTGAGGAGCAGGGAGCCCGATGCAGGGCTTGATCTCAGGACCCTGAGATCATGACCTGAGCCGAAGGCAGACACTTAACCACTGAGCCACCCAGGTGCCCCTAAAGAGAAGTTTTATACAGAAGTAATGAACAAATAAGTTCCTGTAGTTGTCTGTATTACTGCACCTTGTAACACGCTAAAACAAGATTGTTTCACAGCAAAGAAGATAAGCTTCTAGTTGAATACTTGCTCAATAAATTAATGATAAGCCACAGACCCAGAACCCTATCTAACTTTAAAGCCTGGGATTTCTTTGTACTATAAGGTTTGAGCACTGTCACCTAATGGCAGGAACAGGAAACTCATTTTAACTCCAAAAGAATTCTATCCCTATGCAGCGAACGTATTTATAGGTTAAGACCCTGTGTAAGGATACTAGGGGAAGTACGGGCATTATTAATATGCAGGTTCTACTGACTTTAATGAGATGTGTAAGTAACAAAGGGAAAGCAAGCCAGGTCATAAGGAGATAGAGATAATGGGCTGTGGGAAAGAGATAGGAAAGATTACTTCTAACTGAAGAGATGAAGAAGGTGCAGGAAAGGGGGAGGATGGATGTTTGATCTGCGGCCTTGAAGAATAGATAGGATCCATGCATGAAGAGATAGTAGGAAAGGACTTTTTTTTTTTTTTTTTTTAAGTAAACTCGTTGTCCAACCTGGGGCTCAAATTCATAACCCAGAGATTGAGTCCCATGCTCTACCTACTGAGCCAGCCAGGTACCCCAAGAAAGGACATTCTTATGGAGAGATCAACAAAGGCATATAAATGGCTAAACTGTGTATCTTGTAGGGGCAACAATGAGCCATTCAAAAGAATGAATAGGAAGTTTGTTTTTTGTTTTTTGTTTGTTTTTTAACACCAAGAAAATGTTTTAGACTACAGAAACAATGATTATAGTACACAATATTCATGAGCAAAAAGATACACCATATTATAAGTACTTACAAAGTTACAAACCATTTGCTCCCTTAACATTTTCCGTATTTTAAGTTCTATGTGAAGATGATCAGATTTACCATTTTGGGAAGAGGGGAGAAAAACTGTATTTATCAGCTAGCTGTACTCACCGTATGCTCCGTTATTTATATGTATAAGGCCGGGTGACTGGAAGTGCCATTGTAGGAAGTAATGTAAGAAAAGTAGAATGGAATTGGGACATAAGGGCCAGGGATGTTAGGTTAAAGTAGGGTTCTGCAAACTTTCTGTAGCTAATTAGCTTGCAATAGGGTAAAATCTTAGAATTTTCACAGCTTTTGGCAAATCCTATTAAGCTTTTTTTTTAGAGACTGACTTAGTGAACCAAAAATTTACATAGAAATGCAAAAGTCTCAGAATATGAATACGAGCATGCTTGTATTTATTTACTAACTAAATAAATAAATACGTCAAAGAAAAAAAAAAGCCCTAGACATGATACCAAAAGAGAAGTCACTAAAAAATTGACAAATTTAATTATTAAATTTAAAGTGATAAATTTAATCAGTAAAATTAAAAAATTCTTGAGCTTCAAAAAGCAGCATTAAAAGAAAAAGACAAACCACAGATTGAAAGGCAATGTTTGAAATCATAGAAAGGACTTGTATCCATAATATATAAAGAATTCTTACAACTCAATAAGACAATCCAATTAAAAAACAGCAAAAGACTTGCATAGACATTTCTATGAAGATATACAAATGGCTAATACACACAGGAAAAGGTGCTCAGTGTCATTAGTCATTAAGTAAATGTAAATTAAAACCATAGTGATTCAAGATATCACCACATACCCACGAGAATGGCTATAATAAAAAATCAGACAATGACAAATGTAGACAAAGACAGAGATAAACTTGAACCTTCATACATTGCCAATATGAACATAAAATATTACAACCATTTTGGAAAACAGTAGTTTTTAAAAATTAAATATAAACTTACCATGGTATCCAGCATCTTCATTCCTAGGAATCTACCCAAGTGAAATGAAAAAGTCTGTACACACAAAAACTTATGTGTGCTGTTCATAGCATTACCCATAGTAGCCAAAAACTAAAAATAATCAATTGGTGAATAGATAAATGTGGTATATTCATACAATGGAGTACCCTTCAGCAATAAAAAGGAATGACGTACCAATATGTACTACAACATAGATAAATCTCAAAAACAGTACGCCAAGTGAAAAGTCAGATGCAAAAGACTACATATTACATATTTTCATTTGGATGAAATGTCTAGAAAAGACAAATTTACAAAAGACAGAAAGCAGATCCATGATTGTGGGGATTAGGAGTGAGAGCAAGGATTGACTGCAAGTGGGCTCAAGGAAACCTACTGAAGTGATGGTAATCTTCTAGAATGGGATGGGTGATAGTCGCACAATTCTATAAATACTAAATACCACTGCATACAGTAGGCAAATTTTATGTAGGATATACCTCAATAAAGCTGTAAAAAGAAAAAGACTTTAATGCTATTGGATTGGATACCTTAGTTAATTCCTCGGATCCCATTTTTTTGGTAATCACCCTGTTTTAGTTTGCTTTAAAAAAGACTTCTGAAACTCATACAATTTAATGGCAAAAAATATATAACCCAATTTAAAAATGGGCAAAGGACCTGAACAGGCATTTCACAAAAGGAAACCTACCTGGGGTACCTGGGTGGCACAGTTGGTTAAGCATCCGACTCTTGGTTTTGGCTGAGGTCGTGATCTCAGGGTAGTGAGATTGAGTCCTGCGTTAGGCTCCACACTCAGCGCAGAGTCTGCTTGAGATTCTCTCTCCCTCTCCCTCTGCCCCTCTCCCTGCTTGCACTCTCTCACTCTCTCAAATAAATAAATCTTAAAAAAAAAAAAAAAGGTGACCTACCTTAGTATATATAAGCTCACAGGTATATGAAAAGGTGCTCAACATCATTAATCATCAGGGGAGTGAATGAAAATCGAAACCACAACGAGATGTCACCTCACACCTGTTAGAATGGCTATTACCAAAAAGGCAAAAGGTAACAAGTGTTGGTGAGGATATGGAGAAAAGGGAACTCTTGAACACTGCTGGTAGGAATGTAAACTGGTACAGCCACTGTGGAAAACGGTACGAAGGTTCCTCAAAAAATTAAAAATAGAACTACCATATGATAGAACAATCCCCACTGCTAGGTATATGTTCAAAACAAACGAAGTCGGGATCTTGAAGAGATATCTGCACTCCCATGTTAGGTGCAGCATTTTCATAATAGCCAAGATACAGAAACAACCTAAATATCCATCAACAGATAATAGATAAAGTATCGGGGTGCCTGGGTGGCTCAGTCGTTAAGCGTCTGCCTTCGGCTCAGGGCATGATCCTGGCGTTCTGGGATCAAGCCCCACATCAGGCTCCTCTGCTGGGAGCCTGCTTCTTCCTCTCCCACTCCCCCTGCTTGTGTTCCCTCTCTCGCTGGCTGTCTCTCTCTGTCAAATAAAATCTTAAAAGAAAAAGAAAGTGTTATATATTACATACACATATACATATGATGGAATATTATACAGCCTTTAAAAAGAAGGAAATCCTGCCATTGTGACAACATGGATATATCTGTATGGCTATGTATCTGTATCTATATGGACATATGGTAGAAATAGAGGCCCTAGCCACTCTGTTGACCTGTTAACCTGCCTAGTAATATAACATTCCAGTCATGTTCTATGAATAAGAAATAGATAGGAGTCCAAGATGGCAGAGGAGTAGACCTTAATTGTGTCACGTCAAGGAATTCAGCTAGATAGCTATCAAATCATTCTGAACACCTGCGAACTCAACTAGAGATCAAAGAAAAGAATAGCTGCAACTCTACAAATAGAAAAGAGACCACTTTCTGCAAGGTAGGAGGTGTGGAGAAGTGAATCTGAGGGGATATGTGGGAAGACAGATGGCAGAGGGGAGGCAGTGTAGGTCAGCCAGCTGCGGGCAAGTGATAGAGCCTCAAAGTGCAGAATTGGAACTTGTAGAAGTCTGCTCCAGTGAGGGATGTCACTCTGGTGGCTAAGCGTGGGGGGGGGGGGTAACCCTCGCTGGGACAGTGTGGTCTCAGGAGCCTCGGGGTCACAGGAAGACCCAGGTGCCTGAGTGCGGCAGAGCTCCCAGCAGAGCGGGGAGCTGGCTGCAAAGAGTGAGCCCAGGAGTGGCCTCCCAGCTTGGGGTTGCCGTAAACTGTGATCTGTGGCACAGTCGGGCCCCTGCTCTTCAACAAACGGCAGACCCGGGGAGACCCCCCTTCTTCCACCGGGAGGAGCAGCGCTGGAGCCCACCGCCGGAGTCTGCGGGGTTTGGAGGCTCCAAACGGGGTTGTGTGCCTGAGATAGAAACCCTCGGTGGAGGGCCAGGTGAGCACGGAGTGCGGCCAGAGACCAGGGAGACAGGAGTGACTGACTGCTCTTCTCTGAGGGCTCCCTGAGGAGTGGGGCACCAAGCTTTCCACTCCAGGGGGCCAGAGATTGGGAGGCCGCCATTTTCATTCCCAGTCTCTAAAGGTGAACGGAAAGCCTTCGGGGAACAAAAGCCGCAGAGAGCGAAAGGGAGCAGATGATTTAGCCTGGCCCCTGGCGAGGGCGGTGCAGTTCCGCCTGGAGCAAAGACGTTTGAGAATCAAGCAACAGGCCCCTCCCCCAGAAGATCCGCAGGAACATCCCGCCAAGACCAAGTTTACTGATCAATGAGAACTGCAAAACTCCAGCACTAGGGGGATAGAGCGCATAGAATTCAAGGCGTTTCCCCCATGATTCCTCAGCCTTTCAACTTTAACTTTTTTTTTTAATGATTTTATTTATTTGAGAGAGAGAGCTCGAGCGGGGGGAGGGACAGAGGGAGAGGGACAAGCAGACTCCATGCTGAGCAGGGAGCCTGATGCAGGACTAGATCCCAGGACCCCGGGATCATGACCTGAGCCAAAGGCAGCGGCTTAACCGACTGAGCCACCCAGGCGCCCTCAACTTTAACTTTTGTTTTTAATTTTTCTCTCTCCTTTTTCAACCAATTTCTAATTTTATCAACTCCTTTTTAAAATCTTTTTTAATTTTCATTTTTACAGTTACATTCTATCCTTTCATTGTATTTAATCTTATTTTTGTATTTATATAAGTTTTTCTTTCTTTACAATTTTGGAATGCAGTTTCTTCTAACAGACCAAACTGCACCTAAAGTCTAGTGTATGGCTCTGTTTTAGTTACCTGTCTGATCATATTCTCTCTCTTTTTTTCCTCTTCTTTTTTGTTTTTTGGGTTTTTTTCTGTTTTGTTAAAGTCTTTCTTAATTTTCATCTTTACAGTTACATTCTATCCTTTCAATGTATTTAACTTTATTTTTGTTTTTCTTTCTTTACAATTTTGAGATGTAGTTTCTTCTAACAAATTGACCAAAATGCACTCAGGAGATAGTGTATTGCTCTGTTCTGTTCACCTGTCTGTTTATATCCCTTCCTTTTTTTTTTATTTTTTTAAATTTTTTTCACTTCTGTTTTTTCTTGTCTTTTAATTTCCATTTTTACAGTTACATTCTATCCTTTCATTATATTTCATTTTATTTTTATACATATGTAAGTTTTATTTCTTTACAATTTTGGGATCTAGTTTTCAAAAAAACAGACCGAAATACACACAGAATCCACTGTATTGTTCTATTCTGCTCACCTGAGTATAATCTCTCTTTTTTTTTTCCTTTTTTCCCCCAGTTCTGGATCTCTTCTGATTTGTGTATATTTCTCTGGGGTCATTGTTGCCATTTTAGTGTTTTGTTCTCTTGTTCATCTATTTTTCTCTGGACATAATAACAAGACAGAAAAACTCACCTCAGAAAAGAGAACAAGAGGCAGTACGGATAGCCAGGGACCTAATCAGTATGGACATAAGTAAGATGTCAGAACTAGAGTTCAGAATAACTATTATATACGTACTAGGTGGGCTTGAAAAAAACCATAGAAGACACTAGAGAATCCTTTTCTGAGAAATAAAATAACTAAAATGTAACCAAGTTGAAATCAAAAAGGCTATTAATGAGGTGCAATAAAAAATGGAGGCTCTAACTGCTAGGCTAAATGAGGCAGAAGAGAGAATTAGTGATAGAGAAGACCAAACGATGAAGAATAAAGAAGGGGAGGAAAAGAGAGATTAACAACTACTGGATCATGAGGGGAGAATTTGAGAGATAAGTAATACCATAAAACAAAACAATATTAGAATAATTGGGATCCCAGGGGCGCCTGGGTGGCACAGCGGTTAAGCGTTTGCCTTCGGCTCAGGGCGTGATCCCGGAGTTCTGGGATCGAGCCCCACATCAGGCTCCTCCGCTATGAGCCTGCTTCTTCCTCTCCCACTCCCCCTGCTTGTGTTCCCTCTCTCACTGGCTGTCTCTCTCTGTCAAATAAATAAATAAAATCTTTAAAAAAAAAAAAAAAAAAAAAAAAAAAAAAAAAAAAAGAATAATTGGGATCCCAGAAGAAGAGGAAAAAGAGGGGGAGAAGGTATATCAGAGCAAATTATAATGGAGAACTTCCCTAATCTGGGGAAGGAAACAGGCATCAAAATTCAGGAAGCACAGAACCCCCCCCCCAATCAATAAAAATAGGTCAACATCCCAACATCTAATAGTACAACTTACAAATCTCAGAGTCAAAGAAAATCGTGAAAGCTGCTTGGGACAAGAGGTCTGTGACTTACAAGGGTAGAGACATTAGATTGGCAGCAAACCTATCACAGAGACCTGGCAGGACTGGCATGATATATTCAGGGTGCTAAATGAGAAAAATATGCAGCCAAGAATACTTTATCCAGCTAGAATGTCATTCAAAATAGAAGGAGTGATAAAAAGCTTCCAGGACGAACAGAAACTAAAAGAATTTGTGATTACTAAGCCAGCCCTACAAGAAATATTAAAAGGAATCCTCTAAGCAAAGAGAGTACAAAAGTAACGTAGACCAGAAAGGAACAGAGACAATATACCATAACAGTCACTTTACAGGTAATACAATGGCACTCAATTCATGTCTTTCAACAGTTACTCTGAATGTAAATGAGCTAAATCCCCAACCAAAAGACACAGGATATCAGATTGGATAAAAAAGCAAGACCCATCAATATGCTGCCTGCAAGAGACTCATTTTAGACCCAAAGACACCTCCAGATTTAAAGTGAGGGGGTGGAAAACCACTTATCATGCTAATGGACATCCAAAGAAAGCTGGGGTGGCAATCATTGTATCAGACAAATTAGATTTTAAACCAAAGACTGTAATAAGAAATGAGGAAGGACACTATATCATAATCAAAGGGTCTATCTAACAAGAAGATCTAACAATTGTAAATATTTATGCTCCTAACATGGGAGCAGCCAATTATATAAGCCAATTAATAACAAAATCACAGAAACACATTGGCAATAATACAATAATAGTAGGGAAATTTAACACCCCACTCACTGCAATGCACAGATCATCTAAGCAGAAGATCAACAAGGAAATAAGGGCTTTGCGTGTCACACTGGACCGGATGGACTTCACAGATATATTCAGAACATTCCATCCCAAGGCAACAGAATACACATTCTTCTCTAGTGCAGATGGAACATTCTCTAGAATATATCACATCCTGGGTCATAAATCATGTCTCAACTGGTACCAAAAGATTGGGATTATTCCCTGCATATTTTCAGACCACAATGCTTTGAAACTAGAACTCAATCACAAGAGGAAATTTGAAAAGACCTCAAATACATGGAAGTTAAAGAGCATCCTACTAAAGAATGAATGGGTCAACCAGGAAATTAAAGAAGGATTTTAAAAATTCATGGAAACAAATGAAAATGAAAACACAACTGTTCAAAATCTTTGGGATGCAGCAAAGGCAGTCTTAAGAGGGGAGTATATAGCAATACAAGCCTTTTTCAAGAAACAAGAAAGGTCTCAAATACACAACCTAACCTTACACCTAAAGGAGCTGGAGAAAGAACAACAAATACAGCCTAAACCCAGCAGGAGAAGAGAAATAATAAAGATTAGAGCAGAAATCAATGAAATAGAAACCAAAAGAACAGCAGAACAGATCAATGAAACTAGGAGTTTGTTCTTTGAAAGAATTAAAAAGATTGATAAACCCCTGGCCAGACTTATCAAAAAGAAAAGAGAAAGGACCCAAATAAATAAAATCATGAATGAAAGAGGAGAGATCACAGCCAACACTGAAGAAGTACAAACAATTATAAGAACATATTATGAGCAACCGTAATGCCAACAAGTTAGGCAATCTGGAAGAAATGGGTGCATTCCTAGAGATGTAGAAACTACCAAAACTGAACCAGGAAGAAATACAGAACCTGAAGAGACTATAACCAGCAAGGAAATTGAAGCAGTAATAAAAAATCTCCCAACAAACAAGAGCCCAGAGCCAGATGGCTTCCCAGGAGAATTCTACCAAACATTTAAAGGAGAATTAATGCCTATTCTTCTGAAGCTGTTTCAAAAAATCGAAATGGAAAGTAAACTTCCAAACTCTTTCTATGAGGCCAGCGTTACCTTGATCCCAAAATCAGACAAAGACACCACCAAAAAGAATTAAAGACCACTATCCCTGATGAACATGGATGCCGAAATTCTCACCAAAATACTAGCCAATAGGATCTAACAGTACATTAAAAGGATTATTCGCCACAACCAAGTGGGATTTATTCCTAAGCTGCAGGGGTGGTTCAACATCCACAAATCAACCAACGTGATACGCTACATAAATAAAAGAAAGGACAAGAACCATGTGATCCTCTCAATAGCTGCAGAAAAAGCATTTGACGAAGTACAGCATCCTTTCTTGATTAAAACTCTTCATTGTGTAAGGATTGAGGGAACATACCTCAATATCATAAAAGCGATCTATGAAAAGCCCACAGCGAATATCACTCTCAGTGGGGAAAAACTGAGAGCTTTTCCCCTAAGGTTGGGAACACGGCAGGGATGTCCACCATCACCACTGTTGTTCAACATAGTACTAGAAGTCCTAGCCTCAGCAATCAGACAACAAAAAGAAATACAAGGCATCTGAATTGGCAAAGAAGAAGTCAAACTCTCACTCTTTGCAGATGACATGATACTCTATGTGGAAAACCCAAAATACCCCATCCCAAAATCGCTAGAACCCACGGGAATTCAGTAAAGTGGCAGGATATAAAATCAGTGCACAGAAATCAGTTGCATTTCTCTACACCAACAATGAGACAGAAGAAAGAGAAATTAAGGAATCTATCCCATTTACAATTGCACCCAAAACCATAGGATACCTAGGAATAAACCTAACCAAAGAGGCAAAGGATCTGTACTCAGAAAACTATAGAACACTTGTGGAAGAAATTGAGGAAGACACAAAGAAATGAAAAATGTTCCATGCACATGGATTGGAAGATGAAATATTGTTAAAATGTCTATGCTACCTAAAGCAATCTACATATTCAATGCAATCCCTATCAAAATACCATCAACTTATTTCACAGAGCTGGAACAAATAATGCTTATGGAACCAGAAAAGACCCCAAATAGCCAAAGGAATGTTGAAAGATAAAACCAAAACTGGTAGCATCACAATTCCGGACTTCAAGATCTATAACAAAGCTATGATCATCAAGACAGTATGGTATTGGCACAATAGCAGACCCATTGATCAATGGAACAGAATAGAGAACCTAGAAATGGACCCTCAACTCTATGGTCAACTAATCTTTAACAAAGTAGGAAAGACTACCCAATGGAAAAAAGTCTCTTCAACAAATGGTGTTGGGAAAATTGGACAGCCACGTGCAGAAGAATGAAACTGGACCATTTCCTTACACTATATACAAAAATATACTCAAAATGGATGAAAGACCTAAATGTGAGACAGGAATCACTTAATGTGGGGCTTGATCCCGGGACCCTGGGACCAAGACCTGAGCTGAAGGATAAGAAATGCAAAAATTAATCACTGATTTTAAAACCTGACTATTCTAAATCCTGGGCTTTGCTTGGGGTGAAGTTGAACTAGACCCAACAGGCCCAGTTTAAGGGCAGGTTGTTTATTCCTCCAGCATGTCCTTGGAGGGGCCACCTCCGTGAACTGCTGCTTCAAAATAGAACCCTTGTTTCTGTAGAATTCTGTATAGTCTGGGTTGGATACTCACAGGCCCAATCCTTGAAGACTTGGGAAGGAAGGTTTCCTATGTGTGGGCCACATGGGGAGGAGAATGATAGGGCTAGAGATATTCAGAAGGACACGATATCCAAGGATTAAGTTAAACGATGAGAGAAAGTTATGGAAGAGTGACTTGTGGGCCCCCATCTGAGACTGACCTTTCAGGGACTGGAAGTTGATTCAAAGAGCACAGTAAAGCAATTTTTCACTCCCTAAAAGTAATTAATAAATAAACCAACCAACCAACCTATGTTTACATGGGAACTTAAAATATGATTTTTAAAATTATCTACAAAGCTATGGGGAAATAAAAAATTGTTTGATAGGGACACCTGGGTGGCTCAGTCGGTTAAGTGTCTGCCTTCAGCTCAGGTCCTGGTCCCATGGTCCTGCGATTGAGTCCCACATCAGGTTCCTCAGCAGGGAGCCCGCTTCTCCTTCTCCCTCTGCCCCTCTGCCCACTTGTGCTCTCTCTCTTTCTCAAATAAATACATAAAATCTTTCTAAAAATTGCTTGATAGATGGTATTTGGGACACTGACTGTCCATATTTAAAAATAATTAAGTTCCAACATAACATTTTGTCATAAACAAAATTAGACTCCAGAATAGTAAATACTTAAAAGTGAAAAGGAAAACTCTAAAGCAGATGTAAGAGAGAACTTTGTGACCTAGGACAGGGGAAAGACTTCTTCAATAAGACTCCAAGACACAAACAGTAAGGTGAAAAATTGATGTATTTGTGTCCATCAAAATTAAGCAGAGTTAGTAAATACTTGATACGCTGGAAGAAAATATTTGTGACATTGAAAACCAACAAGGCATTTGTATTAGAATATGCAAAGAACTCAAAATTAACAGGGCCAGAAAATGAATTAAAAATTGGCAAAAGATATAAAAAAAAGTTCACAGACAGGAGGGCGCAAGCGGCCAACATGTAGAGAGTTGAATCTCACTAGTATTCAGAGGTAGGCAAATTAAAGCAACAAGTTACCACTTACCGTCAATGTGACAGAACTCTTTATAAATGCACATACTTCCAATTGTAGGTGGAAATAGGCAGAAATGCCTCGTTCTTCTGGCGGGAATAGAAACTATACATGTGATTCACAAGCAGTCTTGAGAAGCTCATGTATCAAGATTCCGCCCCTGGGTAAAAATCCCAAGGAAAATCTCACACAGTTCCATCAGGGGACAAATTCAAGAATACTCATTGAGGGGGCGCCTGGGTAGCTCAGTTGGTTAAGTGACTGACTCTTGATCTCAGCTCAGGTCTTGATCTCAGGGTTGTGAGTTGGAGCCCCACTTTGGGCTCCACACTCAGCATGGAGCCTACTTAAAAAAAAAAAAAAGAATATTCGATGAGGCTTGATACCACCAAGGAGCTGGAGGCACTGTCCACACCACCTTCTAGTGCTTATTCTTGTGTTAGGTAGTAGGCTGGAAAGCTAAAAAATACATTTCCCAGACACCTCTGCAGCTAAGGTTCTAGAAGAGATGTAGTTTCAGCCAATCGTATGCACTCCTGTGAGATTGGGCAGGCCTAAGTAAGGTGATTCTGTGACTTCTCCTTTTCTGCTGGCAAGTACTCTTGTGGAGGGTGGCGGGGGGGGGGGGGGGGGGGGGGGCTTGATTTTGTTGTGCTAGTGCTAGCAGGTTCCAGCAACAAGGCACACTAGACGTCAAGAAGGGAAGTGCTTGCCATCTCTTTCTGCAGGTACAGTTTGTTTCTGGAATAGCAGTAGGAAGCAGCTGCCTTCTGATCACGGCAGTCTCTGATAGCATCAGTCAACTGCTGATATTAGCAGAGAACAACTCTCTTGGTGACTTTGCGAGTTTTTCCTCCAAGTTTAACAAAGAGCCTATTTTCGTCAGCATTCTCAATGATTTTGTAATGAATCTCTTTCTATTTAAACTAACTGAAGTAGATTTTGTTCTCTGCATTTAAACCAAAGTCTTATCGATTCCACCAGGATGCCTGACATTTGTTAATATTCTACATTTTGCAAAATTTGCTTGCCATTTCAGTCCCATCTCAATTATTCCCTACGTCGAGAAGATCTGTCCCCTTCTCCGTGTATCATTGCGTTTTGCATTTCACATGTAATATTGTAAATACTTGCTTACATCTCTGTCTTCATTCGAACATGAACACTTTGAGGCCAGGGTGGGTTTTAGTCCTCAGTGACACAAGGCACATTTTATTTTTTTTTAAAACACTTTTTAAGGTATGTTCATTTATTTTTATTAGTAATTTGTACACCCAATGTGGTGCTCAAACGCACAACCCCGAGGTCAAGAGTCACTACTGACTGGCACAGCCAGGGGCCCACACAAGGCACGTTTTAATTGCACATGGAGACACTGTATTGGACAGGCCAGAATATAGAACATTCCCATCATCACAGAAAGTTCTGTTGGACGGTGTTGGTCCCAATAGAACAGGGCTCTGTATTGTGCCCTTCTGGAGTATCTTGTGCTTTTCTTTCAAAGTGCTTAATAATGAATTAATGCCCATCTTTCCTACTAAATTGTAGGCCCCATTAAAGTAGGAATTGTGTCCCTTTTGCTTACCAGTGTGTCTAGTGTCTAATACAGTACATGACAAATAATGGACACAAATCAATATTTGTTAAATGACAAGTGAATGAAATTATATTCTAATAAATACAAAAATTCTGTCCTTTGCAATTTGGGATCCAGACTAGTGTACAGACAAATGCTTTTTCAAGTTTCAGACCATTTTCTGCCTTTCCTTGCTGAGCATTTCCTTTCCTTTCCTGAGATGAAGAGAACAATGCTATCTAGGTAGTGGGGATTTGGGGACATAGTACTTTGGTAATATTAAAAGGATGATGTTCGAAATATGGGAATGTGACACACATTATTAAAAAAAATCTTGCACTATTCTTTCTATTCAAGATCAATTTAAACATTTTGGTATTTCTCATATCCCCGGAAAACATTCTTATAACAAATGAGAAACATTTAACTTCATTTATTTAAAATTATGATCGTTAAATTTTTATTTTGCATCATAAGATGGGAGAGAGGTTAAAAAGTGCAATTTTATTCTTTTATAAATTATGCAAAAACATACTTTAAAAAGAATAAACAATAGAAATAGATTAAAAGAGCTCTTAAATGAATTAAAGTAGAATCAAAATAATCAATTAAAATTTCAGCTATCATGGCTAGCAGTGGATTAGACGTAAATTTTGGTGTTTATTAATCTTAAGAGCTTGAAAGTGTTAGCAGCATGTAATATTGTTGCCCTGTGCTGGTATCAGAGCAGCGCTCTGATATCTCTGTCGTCACTGGGATTTAGCTTTAGTTAATACATCCACATCAGCTTTGTCTGCTTCTCCGAGACTTTTTTGATGGTTCTCAACCAGCACATTGTCTTCCTTTTTCTGGGGCCTCTGGGAACCACCATCTCTGTGCGCTGTTGGAGCTCCAAGGGCAACAAAGTTGTGCACGTCCTGCAGCTTCTTCCGCAGCCATTCCACCCTCTCCATGGAGCTCAGATGTTTGCCCAGGTTATGCATAAACTGTATCTCGCTCACAGATCTCTTCCTGGAGGGAACAGAAAAAGGGAGGACCACTCCATTAGTTTT
Organism: Ursus arctos; assembly: GCF_023065955.2. Lineage (NCBI taxonomy): Eukaryota > Metazoa > Chordata > Mammalia > Carnivora > Ursidae > Ursus > Ursus arctos. The sequence continues at coordinate 4,341,163 of NW_026622908.1, forward strand.
CCTCTTCCCCATCATAAAGCCAGCCTTAGAAATCCAATTCCCATGCCCTCACCGTGCAGAACAGGTTACAATACTTACTTAACAGGTTTCCCATCCGATTTTGCAAGAAAACAAATTGCAAACATGACAATCATTACTTTAACCATGTCTTTTGCAGACATCATCTTCACTAAAAGGAAAAGCAAAATGGAAGTATTTAAAAATATTTTTAATATGCCAAACTATACAATTAAATTTATAGTAGTTACCATTACAACCACACAACTGCATAGAGAGTGTTACAACAGCTAATTGGATTGGTTTTCATGAAAGACTTTAGAATCAGCCTCTTTTATTTTACAGATACATGTAGTATATATTATATATACATGTAATTTCATGTAATATACATGAAATTCAATAGATTAGTTTTACTTTCTTAAGTATCTTTTTGAGAGTTTTGTGCAAGTTTTAATATATGAATTTTAAGCCATATGAGGAATGAAAAATCTTCCTTTTTAGAATTTCCTCCCACATTTTATGTTGTTATGATTAAGTGCTTATAATCTGCTTGAAAATGGCTCTCTCTCTTTTTTGAAGATTTTATTTATTTATTTATTTATTTATTTATTTGACACAGAAAGAGTACAAGTAGGGGGAGCTGCAGAGGGAGAGGGAGAAGCAGGCTCCCGGCTGAGCAGAGAGTCCGACGCAGGGCTGGATCCCAGGACCCTGAGACCATGACCTGAGCTGAAGGCAGACACTTAACAGACTGAGCCACCCAGGCTTCATGAAAATGTCTAATTCTCTTAACCAGGTAAATTGCTAACACTGTTTATTTACAAATTTATTTCGCAAATTTCCTTTTTCATAAATCAACTTCATTTCAGGCACTACAGTAATAACCATAAATACCAACTTAATAGGCTCTGATGTAGAGATTTTTAATGAATTAATGCACACTTCTATCATTAAAAAGAATGTGTCGAAGTATTTTTAAATCACCTAATTAATTACTTGTTTATGGATTTAGAGGCTTGGCTCCATATGGAATGCTCGTCTATCTAATTCGGCTTATTTTATTAACAATCTTGTTGGGGTATAATTTTTAGCACTTTCCTCTTTTGCTCATAAAGCTTTTCATCTCAAAATAGAATATCTTACCTTAATCCGCATTTCAGTAATTGCGAAGCCTATTATTACAGAAGTGCTTTCTCTTAATGCTTAATGTTCTCCATTTTAACATACACGGGATGTCTGTGTGCTCGTTTTAAAGCGACGGAGCACCATTTAGAAGTCGCATAAGAAACATTGTAATCTATTGCATTTATTTTCACTCTGCCAGAGAAAGCTACTGACGGAGCAACAAGTGAAGACGCTTCAGTGTTGGTTTATGCTAGCAAGAGGCACGGTAGCTAGAGGCAAGGAGCGTTGGTATCTAGTCCTGCCTTTGTCACATTCACCTAGTAACTTCAGACATCTCTCCTTGGCTTCCTAGTTCTTCATAGAGAGAAGAGCCTTGCATAAGAATGCCATTAAAAGGAAAAGAGCAGTTGTAAAACACCGTTAAAATTCATGTACAGTTTTCAAGATAGCAAATTTGGAAAGGTTTTATGTAAAGGGATTATCCAGCAGTAAAACTGAATTTCTCCAACTCTAATACACAGATTTGAGCTTTCTATGAGTCATATAACAAACAGTCTAGATAAGGATATTTGGCAGGAAAAATGAATTTTAACACAACTTAATAAATTTGTATTGGTTATTTGAATCAGAATTACTCATTCCTCACTAGGCTGTTTTATTTCAAAATTTCAGTAAGATACCATTAGCGCATATCATGCCAGATTTTAATTATTTTTTGTGTGATATCAGATGGATTTAGAAAAAACAAGGCATCTAGAAAGACTTGAATTGTAAAAATCACTGATTTAAGAGCATTTTAGCAGCATACATTTATTTTGTGTTGTGGTACTTTAAATTGAACAGAATTCAAACTCTCCCTTAAGAATTTACCTTGAACAAACAGCATATTTATAGAAAACAGTACACGTTATATAATTGCTCAATTATGAAAAAAATCTCAAATGAAATTTAAAAGAGAAACTAAAGATTACTCACCACACTATGTCTTGTGACAAATCTTTCAGGTGTATCGGCAGCTGAGGCTTTCTCGAAGTTGAATCAACTTGTGAAAGCTGATGAATTGAACTATAGACCCTCAGGTGTGACTTTAATATACAGGTCTTCCTCTCACCAAGAGAAGCTTTTTTATTGTCAGAGATGACGTCACTCCCGATTCTCTGGATTGTAACTATAGGTTCAGAATCACACACACCCCCCCACTGGGCGGTGCCTATTCCTCTTAAATTTTAAATAACTGGGTATTACAAGGAAAACAGTGTGGGCCTGGAAGAAGGGTTTATGCAAAGATTTCTAAAAAATATCAAATTATAATTCTGACTGAATTAATGAATTTATATTATAAGGAAGACTAATTTCAAAGATTTATGGTAAAGTTATTGGTTGCAAGTAAAATCTGAAAATAAGTGTATTGGTTATAACCACACTATTGGTATAATTATTGTGAGGATTATAAAGAATCACATTGTGTTATTCTTACTTTATAAGCCATTTTCCAGCAATCCAGATTATTCCTGGGCATCATTAAAAAAAAATAGACCTAGTGCTTTTCTTAAAGGAAGCGTTAAAAATATTTTGAGAAAATGCTTTGTATGTAATTAATTTTAAATCTTTAAACGTGAAATTACTTTAAAATTCACTTAACTTAAATTTCATTTATGCATTTTAAGTTGCAAGGAAAACACTTGCTAAGCACTAACTATCTGCCAGACTTCATATGTATTACCCCGGGAAGTCTTCACAGCCATCCTTTAAAGTAAATACTCTTATTAGCCCAACTTTCACATGAGGAAACTAAGGATTGGAAAGTGGAGAAGATGGGATTCAACAAAGGTCTTTGTGACTCTAGAGCCATTCTGATTCTTACTATCTCAGTTTCCCCCTAGAAACGTAGCTCTTCTTTGCATTTCAGTCTTTAATTGGCCTAGCCTTTTGCAGCCTCTTTGCCCAGGGATTGGGTCTTGACTCTCAGGTTTTGCTGTTATGATTACAGACCTGCTTCAAAATCTAACGAAGGCATAGTGCTGTCAGCTTTCTGACTTCCAATATTGCTACAGCTGGAGCCCCAGCTGTCAGTTCAAAACCCCTTGAATGCACCCCTGGGTGTATCCAGGGTTCATTTAGGCACCTTGCCTTCCGACTAAAGTCCCAGAATTGGATTCGTTTTCTTAGTTCCGGTCCTACCAGGCTGCATGTTATCCCCTTTCCTGCTAACCATTGCCAAGGTTCGACTCTACATCGAGCACAAGCCAGTCCAAGTTTGGACAGTACCTGTACAGAGTCTAGAATGAGCGTTCTGTATTAATCCTCTTCGCTGGGCAAACCTTACCTGGAGCGTATGTCCAGACTCCATTTTAGAAGTGCTACCGACAACCTGCAACGTGACTAGAGGAGATGTGCCAGGTTGCTGAAAATGTTGGAAGACCTGGCATATGAGAAGCAGTTGAATGAAACTGGAAAAGACTGGAGAAGACTTGGGGTGACCATAGATAGCTGCTTTTAATTTTTGATGGTGCTATCGCAAGGAAGGAATATTTACTGAGGTTTAAGGAAGGAAGGACTGAGTTTAATGGTTAAAGATTACAAGAAGGCAGATTTGAGGTGAACTCGGACATTTTAATGATTAAAATAAGGAATCAAGGGGTGCCTAGCTGGCTCAATCGGTTAAGCATCTGACTCTTGATCTCGGTTCATGTCTTGATCTCAGGGTCATGAGTTCAAGCCCCGCATTGAGCTCCACGCTGGGTGTGGCACCTACTTAAGAAAAGAAAAGAAAAGAAAAGAAAAGAAAAGAAAGAATCAAACACCTTCGTAAGTAGTGAGTTCCCCAGCACTGCAAGGGTTCAAGGAGAAGCTACATGAGCATTTGCCAGTATAGAGATTCATACATAGCACAGGGCTGAACTAGGAAACCAAGAGATCCCTTTCCACTGTAACTAACCTATTATTTTGGTCTTTTTGAAGACCTCTTCTGATGCAGAGTCTACACGTGATGTTTGTGTACCATTTTTTGGTTATATACCGTTGAGAGGAAGGAGAATTGGAAATGCAAATGATTTTATAAACACATTTTCATTGTTATTATAGTGCCATGTTTAACATTTTAATTTGTAGGTTTTTCCCACTTCTTTGAGTAAGTTTGACATAATTGACAGCCTTCCAGGAGTAATGCAATTAGTGCTTTTACTGTGTTCCTCCTACTGCAAGTAAATAAGAATAATTGTCCTATTAAATACAACCACGGGATTATACTAGTTTTTCAGACAAATAAAGCAAACAATTCAAACAATGTTCACTTGTTCAAAAAATGCATTGAGTATCTATGATCAGCTAAGAGCTACGTTAAGCACTAGATGATTGAGACATGATCTCTGCTCTCAAGCTTAACACATAATTACACTATGTGATAGATCTTATAATAGAAATATGAAGAAAGGCTTCTACAAGCACAGATGAGGAACTGACTAAATTTCCAGACTCGTTGGAAGCTATTTTACTGAGAAGCTGAAATGTTCTCCAGGATGATTGAGTTTTCCACCAGAGGTGAAAAAGAGCAGAGGAAACAGCATGCGCAGAGGCATGGCAGCAGTGAAGACTACGCTAGTAGAAGAAGAGGGGAGATGAGCGATGATCCCATAGAAGGTCCTTGGGTGCGAGCTGTGGAAAGCATTCGTGTGTATGAGGACAAGTTTTATCTTGTACTCCTTTCTAAATTCATGCATGTTAGTAATATCTTTGTGTCTCTCAGATTTCTTAAAGGACTTTCTGACCTTCCCACCAAGAAGAGATAAAGCTGCCAAGACTTGGCACATTGTTTATCTGAACCATCAGGGTCTGGGACTGCAGTCATTAGATAAAAGGACATCATTTAAGAAATAAGAAGGCTAGGGGCTATGTGGGCACAGGAGGCTGATGTCATATTGACAGAAAAGCTGAACACAGCTTTTTGGTTTGAAAAGCTCAGCCTTTCTTAGCGCTCTCAAGTTCTCTGAAGCCAGGATCAGACCACCTACTGTATTCCTCACATTTGGGAAAGATAAAAGGGCCATGTGTTTCCTCTTGCATTATGGGAGGTTTAATTTTAGACTGATACCTTTTCCTTCAGTTTGTGCCATAGGAATTAGTATGGTTTGGGGGACTTAGTATCAAGAAGAAACTTCCAGGGCTAGGAAATCCAGCTATAGTTCTCCTGATTCCAGACAGATTAGATGGTATCTAAACAGTTGACTTACTCTTTTGCTTTAAGCTCCTCTAGGGATATTGAGCTACTGAGTTCTTTTTAACATTTTTTTATTATTGAAGTGGACATACAGGGTTATATTAGTTTCAGGTGCCCAAAATAGAGATTTGATGATTCCATTCATTATGCAATGCTCACCACAGTAAGTACAGCCACCATACACCATTATTAGAATATTATTGACTATATTCTCTATGCTTTACTTTTCATCTACATGACCTATTCATTTTAGAATTGGAAGTTTGTATTTTTTCTTAAAGATTTATTTATTGAGAGAGAGAGAGTGCGAGTGCAGGGGGGAGGGGCAGAGGGAGGGGGGGTGACAATCTCAAGCAGACTGCACACAGAGCACTGAGTCTGACACGGGGCTCAATCTCATGACCCTGAGCTGAAACCAAGAGCTGGACGCTTAACTGACCGTGCTACCCAGGCGCCCCAGAAGTTTGTATTTCTTAATCCAATTTCACCTATTTTACCCATTTCCTCTGGCAACAACCAGTTTGTTCTCTGTATTTATGAGTCAATTTATGTTTGTTTATTCATTTGTTCTGTTTTTCAGATTCCATACATAAGTGAAATCATATGGTATTTGTCTCTGACTTATTCCAATTAGTATACTGTCCTCTTAATTTTGTGCTAAACAGCAAAATATCATTCTCTTTTATGGCCAAATAATATTCCATTGTGTATATGTAGGCATGTGTGTGTGTGTGTGTGTGTGTACACCACATCTTCTTTATCCATTCATCTATCAATGGACAATTAGGCTGTTTCCATATCATGGCTGTTGTAAATAATGCTGCAGTAAACATAGGGGTGCAAATATCTTTTTGAATTACTGTTTTCATTTCTTTAAATACCCAGTAGTGGAATTACAGGATCATGTGGTAATTCTGTTTTTAATTTTTTGAGGAACTGCCATACTGTTTTCCACAATGGTTGCACCAATTTACGCTCCCACCAACAGTGTAAGAGGGTTCCCTTTTCTCCATATCCTCACCAACACTTGTTACTATTCGTGTTTTGATTTTAGCCATTCTGACTGGAGGGAGGTGATATCTCATCGTGGTTTTGATTTGCATGATGTTGAGTGATGTTGAGCATCTTTTCATGTGTCTCTTGGGCATCCAGATGTCTTCTTTGGAAAAATGTCTATTCAGGTCCCTTGCCCATTTTTAATTGGATTATTTGGGGGTTTTTCTGGTGTTCAGCTGTATAAGTTCTTTATATATTTTGGATATTAACTCCTTATCAGATATATCATTCGCAAATATCTTCTCCCATTCAGTAGGTTGCCTTTTTGTTTTGTTGATGGTTTCCTTCCCTATGCAAAAGTTTTTTTATTTTGGTACAGTTCCAATAGTTTATTTCTACTTTTGTTTTCCTTGCCTGAGAAGGTAGATCCAGAAATATGTTGCTAAGGTCACTACCCATGTTTTCTTTTTAGTTTTATGGCTTCAGATCTCACATTTAGGCCTTTTTTTTTTTTTTAAGTTACAGCATCTTAATTTTTAGATCCTAATGTCCACATCTCAAAGTAGAATACTACCTTCCCTCCTTTGAGTTATGAGCTTTCAGATATGAGCTGTCATATGCAAAAGTGTTTTGCATATAATTGGCATTAAAAAATGCATATTGAAACTAAATCTGAAGGGAAAGTGTTCCCTGCCCTGAGGGTCTCCCTCACTCCAGGAGTCCCCAGTAATAAACATGGAGAGTATTGAGCAGCTGGGCCCAATCTGCTCTCTGCCTCCAAGATCTGCAGCCCCTGAAGTACAAAGAATTCTGAGGCAGTGGGCAGCTAGGATGTTCATAAAATCCATGCTGAATTTGCTATTTTCACAAGGAATTGTAAAATTTAAACTAATCATTTTTAGTTTAAGATTGATTTACCTTAGATTAAGATTAAGTTTAATATTAGTTTAGGTTAAGACTAATCATATATTTGCATTATTGGTAACAAAGTGTGCTGAATGTGATTGCAGAGTGGACTCCTACTCAAGTTAACAAACTGACAGGTGTTCTCAGAAGGTAGGTTCTTCTCACACCCATTGAGCAGCACCGTGCGGTGGAAATGCTCAGGACCTGAGTATGGAAGATGAGGGCAAAGACCCGAGCTCTGGCACTTATGAGTCGCACAACCCAGGATAAGTTATTTTATCACAAAACCTTAATTTCCACACAAAAATAAATATAAATTTTCCCTGTAGAATTATTGTGGGGATCAAATAGAATAGTGTATATCCATGAACTTTGTCAACTGCATACATAGTCTTGATTAAAACCATAATTAACACTAATAACATTGTTTTCGTGAATCCTGTTAAAGTGATGTAATTCCAGTTTGGAGCTTTCTGTGTCCTTTCTAAGCTGAATACAGGGCATTTCAAACATCACAGAGCTGCTCTAAAGGCTACACCTAGAATGCTAATGGCTTCATCTTCCAACAATGAAGAGAATCTTCAGTAACAAACTGTCCAGGAGAATGCTCTAATGGGTGCAAAGAGAGGCATGAAGATGAGATTCTGTATTTTGCCTGCAGGGAAATTCTCCAGATGTCTAGGGCACCAATAAAGTATTTAAAAAATCACTATGAAACTTAATTCCAAACATACTCGTGTGGTTGGTTAGTTTATGAAATCTATGAGAGGGAAGATCACAGTGGAAAGAGCAGTAGATGTGGAGTCAAAAGACCTGAGTTCAGATCTTGGCATTACTAGGGTCACCAGATTCAGCAAATAAAAACACAAGACCCCAGTCAATAATAACATATTGTATACTTAAAGTTTTATTAAAAGGATAGATCTCATGTTAAATGTTCTTTATACAATTAAAAAAAATTTAAAAATGCCACAGGACATCTAGTTTGTTATATTTGAATTTTTTTCTAATTACCTGTGCATATGTACACTGAGATAAAAGAAAAATAGTGTATGGGACATGCTTATACTAAAAAATTATTTGTGTTTCTCCAAGATAAATTATAAGTATCTAAAGTACATACCTTTTTATTTCCCTGAATATTGACTTTTTCTTACTATTTCCTGTTTTGGAGAATTCTTAAATAAGGTTTCTTGCAGTTACAGTTTATGCTCCAATTACATTATAACATGGCTTCTACATCCAAATTATTTTGTTCTTTTCTGCATTGAACATACAGTAATGAGAAAACATACTCAACATTATCATATGAGCTGGTATCCTTCACATGTACTGAAATAAACTCAACAACTCTGAGAACTGCTCTTCAATTTGACTTGTTGAAGCATACAATCCCATCTGTCTTTCCTGGCAGGACCTGCTTTTCCACTCTTCAGGATTACATTTCATCTCTTGATCAGTGACTTTTAAAATTGTTGTCCACTGACCAAAACAACAACAACAACAACAGCAAAAACCAAAAAAAAACCCCACATTGTCATCAATTGTGAATCCCTTCCTCATCACTACATATACTGATTTCACTTGTCCCCACGCTGGATGAATATTTAGGAATATCCATGTAAAACAATCACATTCCTCAAGGGGGGAATCCATTTGAAAAATAGCCATGACAAGTGCCATCCATAATCATTGTCCACTTTGAGTGGGAATTTCTTTTCCTGTTCATAAACAACCTTGTTCCTTTTAAGAACAGGCACTTAAAGGGATATAAGTCTCGTCAACTCTTTAATATATTCAATAAGTCCCCTTTAACAACGGAGCACTTTAATAACACTGTTTGTTCTTTTTTCAATTTGCATTATATTACTGTTTAAGAAATATTGACAATGGAGTATTTAAAAAGTCAAGAATTTGGGGAAACTTTTCTTCAGAAAGTATAATTTCAATGCGTCAAATTAACTGAGGATTCTCTTTGTTAAATAGAGTCAATGGGTTTTTAAATGTGAGAGAATTAAATAATACTGAATGCCAAAAGAATTAAAAAATAGTTTAATCATTTAGTTTGAACAGAATAAATACTGAAGGTTAGATGGTCATCTCTGTCCCAGTCATTGTCCTGGATCTGGCTGTCCGTTTAGCAGAGGCGTGGACAGAGGCAACTTTCCTTAAAAGGAGCTCTGGGCAAGGCAGTCAATAACATGCTTCTCTATCTTATAGAATCAACTCATGCATCCAAGTATTTGCTTTAAAAAATGTTTGGGAGAGGGAGCATAACGCCCCACTCCTTAAGTGTAGAGTCACTTCTTGCAAAGAATACAGTACAGAAAGGGGGGTGGGAAGAGTAGCTTCATAGTAAAGAAACCTGAAGAACACTCACTACCTGCGATCAAGGTCAACTCAACAGTGTAAGTCATGTTGATAGAATTCACCCTTGATATTATGTGATGAAAATGGCATTTTACCTCTGTGATTTTGTTCCCAAAGACCCACATCCCCAGTTTCATCATGAGAAAAACATGAGGCAAATTCTAATTAATTGAGGGGCATCCTACAATATACCGGACTAGTACTCCTCAAAACTGTCAAGTTGTCAAAACAAGGAAAGTCTAGGAAACTGTCATAGCCTAAGGAGACATGATGACTAAATGTAATGTGGTGTCCTGGATGGGATCCTGGATCAGAAAAAAGGACATTAGGTAAAAACTAAGAAAATAATACTAGACTGTGGTCTTTAGTTAATTAAAATGTATTGATGTTGGCTCATTAATTATAACAAGTTACCATACTAATGTAAGACATTAATAATGGGGGAACCATGTGTGTTTGTGTGTGTGTGTGTGGGGGGGGTAATATTGGAGCTCTCTGTGCTATCTGCTTAAATTTTCTGTAAATCTAAAACTCTTCTAAAAAATAAAGTCCATCAATTAAAAAAAAATTCCAGGAGACATAATGGGCAAGATTAATAAATGAGTGTAACAGTCAGGAAAAAAAAAAAACAACTTACAAATTGAATTGAGAATTAGAAAGGTGACTTAATGCAGCAAAATTCAGAGTGAAAGATTTTTTAAAATCATCTATTGTCACTTTCCACAGCACTTTATACTATACATTGTCTTATTTGGTTCTCACGGTATCTTTAAGGTAAATATTGTTCCTGTCTTTAAGTGAAGCTTAGACTTATGAAATTACTGGTTCAAGTTTACTCAGCTAATGAGGAGACATAGCCAGATTTACATCTGTGTCTCCTACATCCATGGCTGTTCCGTCAACGTCATACTACAGAGAATCAAGGTCAAAAGAATGAAAGCAGGGAGATGGGGGGATGGGTTCGATAGGTGATGGGGAATAAGGAGTGCATTTGTTGTGATGAGCCCTGAGTGTTGTACGGAAGTGATGAATCACTAAATTGTACACCTGAAACTAGTATTACACTGCATGTTAACTAACTGGAATTTAAACAAAAACTTAAAAAGGAAAAAAAAGAATGAAAGCAGGAAATTCAACCCAAAACATATCTGCTGAGGTCAAGGTCCTGTGTTGGAAGGTATGAGATTATAGAGAAGGTCAGTCATGGATCCCGACTTTGAGGAATATACGCTTTAGTTGGGGAGACAGAAAAATAGGATTTGCGATAATACTTGGTCCGCTGAAGTGGAGAGGAGAGGCAGGTGCGGTTGTTTAACATGTACCCGAACTTATTCCTGCTGGTGCTAGGAAGTTTCAAGGTCAGACTCCTACACTTCTTTGCAATCACTGCAGATTAGCAGATTATTTCTTTTTACCTGAGGGAGCATTGAAGGATAGGCATCTTGGTTTCTTTTCGGGTGTAAATAAGATTATGCACATAAATGATAAAAGAGGACAATCTTCTCTCTAGTAGAAAGGTCTCTGCCTATAGTTTTTCAGCTGTGAATGCTTTCCTTGCCACTACATAGTTTAGCTGACATTCTGATTTTAATCTTGGATTCAGCAAAAGACTCCTGTCTTTCATTAATTAGATTGCAGTGATATAATAATAGCTACAGAGCACTTACTAGATGGCAGGGACTATTCTAAGGGCTTTATACACATTATTTTAATCTTCACAACAATCTTAAAGTGGGGCTGTTTTAACCTGTATTTTTCAACTGAGAAATTTGAAACATAAATAAGTTTAAGACTTGTCCAGGGTTAACCAACTATAGTGACAGAGACACAATTTGAACAGAAGAATATGACCCCATAACCCATCTTATAATAATTATAACTCACCTACGCACCCCACAAACACACACAGAAACACACAGACACACACACACTGAAACAGTATATTAAAGTGTGTTTACTATACCATAATTTATATGTGAGGAAATTTAGTTCCTCTAATTTCTAAACTTATTTTGATCTTCCCAAGCTCCCCAAGAGCTAATTAGCACGGGCATAAAAATTCTCAATTTCATTTAGTTTAAAAATGAGTTCAATTATGCACCATCAGCAAGGGGGATTTATTTCTGGAATGCATAGTTGGTTCAACATACAAAAATCAGTGTACTCCACCACATTTACAGAATAAAAAGAAAAAAAAACACATGATGATCTCAAGTGGTGCAGAAAAAGCTTGTAACAAAATTCGATGCCCTTTCATGATAAAAAACACTCAACAAACCAGTATTGAAAGGAAACTACCTCAGGGGGCCTGGATGGTGCAGTCCATTGGGCATCCGACTCTTGGTTTTGGCTCAGGTGGTGGTCTTGGGGTCATGGGATCAAGCCCTGTGTCCAGCTCCACGCTGGTTGCGGAGTCTGCTTGGGATTCTCTCTCCCTCTTCCTCTGCCCCTCTGGCTCATGCTCTCTCTCTCAAATAAATAAAAATCTTTAAAAAAAATAGAAAGGAAACCACCTCAACATAATAAAAGCCACATATGAAAACACACAGCTGACATCGTAGTCAATGATGAAAGACTGAAAGCTTTTCCTCTAAGATCAGAAAAAAGATAAGGATGTTGACTTTCATCACTTCTATTCAACATAGTACTGGAAGTCCTAGTCAGAGCCATTATTAGGCAAGCAACAGAAATAAAAGCAGCATAATTAAGACAGACAACATAATCATGTCTGTAGAAAATCCTAAAGATTACACACACACACACACACTAAAACATCCATATACAGTTAGAACTAATAAATTCATGAACACTGAAGGATACACAACACACAAAAAACAGTCGCACTCATTTACACTCACAGTGAACAATCCGAAAAGGAAATCAAGAAAACAATTTCATTTACAGTAACATTAAAAGAATAAAATACATAAGAATAAACTTAGCCATGAAGGTGAAAGACTTATGTGGTGATAACTACAAAACAATGCTGAAATTAAACACACCAATAAATAGCAAGACATCCCATGGTCATGGATTGGAAAACTTAATATTGTTAAGATATCAATACAACACAAAGCAATCTACAGGTTCGATGCAGTCCCTACCAAAAGGTCAGTGATGTTTTTTTGCAGAAAAAGAAAAGTCCTTCTAAAATTCATATGGAATCTCAAGGGATCTTGGATAGCCAAAATAATTTAAAAAAAAGAAGAACGCAGTTGGAAAACAACACTTTCTGATTTCAAAACTTACTACAGAGGTATGGTAATCAACACTGTGTGGTACTGGGGTAATGACAGATATGAAGACCAATGGAATGGAATAGAGAACACAGAAATAAATCCTTGCATACATGGGCAAATGACTTTTCACAAGGGTGCCAAGACAATTCAGTGGGGGAAAGGATAGCCTTTTCAACAAACGGTGTTGGGAAAACTGGACATCCACATGCAAAAAACTGGAAGCTAGATCCTTACCTTACACCATATATAAACATTAACTCTAAATGGATCAAATATCTAAACATTAAAGCTAAAACTTCTAGAATTCTTAGAAGAAAACATAGGGAAAATCTTCAGGACATTGGATTTAGCAATGATTTCTTAAATATGACACCCAAAGCATCTAGGGGTAGGGGTGGAGAGGGTGGAAAGAAAATTTTCTCTTAGGGTCTTAGAGCAAGGAATTATATTATTACTTGAGTGTTTTACATGTATATTTTGTGACTACGGCTAGATCAAAAGCAATTCATGGAAGGTAGCCTGAAAGAATCATAGTTTCAGATTTGAAAGGATCGTTAGAGATTATTTAAACCAATATCTTCATGGTACTGCTGTAGACTAAATGTCTGCATCCCTTCCAAATTCATATATTGAAACCTAGTCCCCAGTGTGGTGGCATTTGGAGGCGGGGCCTCTGGGAGGTAAATTAGGTGTGAAGGTGGAGCCCTCATGAATTAGATTAGGGCTTCTAGAAGAAGCTCCAGAGCTATCTCTTACCCCTTTCTGACATGTGGGGACATAGAAGACAGCCATCTATGAGCCAGAAGCCAGTTTGGAAATACATTTCTGTTGTTTACGCGCCATCTAGTCTATGGTAGCTTGTTACTGCAGCCCAAACAGACTAACATACTAACGAATGAACTGCTGCTCTGAGAGGGGAAATAACTCGCTCCAAGTTCTTTTCTCACTTTGTTCACAGTAGCTGTCGCAGACTTAATAGGTCTACATCTCCCCAGATTGGGCCTACAAAGTGATTTCTTTAATATTGAAATGATGAAGACTTTGTGGCCCCTTCCCACTTGACTGAAGAAAGTGTTCTCACTTAAAAGGCCCCCTTCCCTTGGTGGTTTTAACATCAGAGAAGCCTACATGTTCCGCAAATCCAACCTGGTGGAGTATGCTACCTAGTTAAGCTAATGGTCTCAGAACGTCGCTTTTCTGTCCACAAGCATGGCCATTCATTTTCCCGCCCATCACATGCTGCAGTTTGGGATTATCATCTGCCCTTGAACACATGCTGCCATCACTCTTCCAGTGTGGGCCATAAGAGAAGGAAACAAACCCTTCCTTTCATAGATAATGGACAGAAAGCAGAACAGAGAAAACAACGTATACCCGTTGCTGAAAATGTGGCATGCCTAGCTACTGGTCCACCACCTTCTGGCCAGTGCCATCTTATCTCTCACGAAAGAGAAGCCCGTGAACATCTTGCCTCCCATGAAGCTGAAGTCCCACCTACCATGAAGCAGAAAGAGTGGGTGTAGAAATTCCCACCTAATTCAGAAGAACCCCTTCTGCTATACACAAGGGGGTGTACTACAGCATGGCCCACAAAAATCCAGTCGTGTTAGATCAAGATACGTCAATATCGGCACAGTTGGGTTAAGTCTTCAAATTATCTGTAGACACTCACAGTCCAATCCAGCACAGTCTAGTTCCTTCCTTCCTATTCTTTTCTCCAGCTCCAGATAATGTTTGGGACCTCACATTTTGGTACGTTTTTTCGGATTTCCGGATCTCCTGGAGGAAAAACCTCTTACTTCCACAATAAGAAACAATAAAGCTGTTTCAATTCATTCAAAGAAAAGAATAATTTTCCCCAAATAAGTACAAATTCTGCCGAGTGGCACTGCCACACATCAAAGTTACGTAATCAAAAAGAAAATTGGGCTCCTTCACCCAAAACATCTGATTTCATATCATTTCCATTTTTTTCAAAAAAGAATGAATATTTGGGATATATGTATACATCGAACACTTCGAGTGCTTTCCCTCAAATCAAATAAGGTCTTCCTTAAGGGCAAATAGGGCAAAACAAGTCTTCGACTTTTGCAAAAAAAAAGGAACTGCTTAAAACTTGAAAATTATGCATAACTGACTTCTTTTCAGCAGAGTTTTTAGAAAGTCTTAGGGCTCAAAATATTCTTGAGTAAAGGAATAAATAGATGAATTAAACTGAACTAACTTAAATGTTTATTGAAAACCTGTTATATGCAAGCACTTAGCTAGATAACGAGTACAACACTGGAAAATAAAACGGTGCACCTTGCCTTCCTGGAATTTCAGCCTAGTGGAAAAGACGGGCAATAAACAAATGAACACTTCGGGGCGCCTGAGTGGCTCAGTTGGCTAAGCATCTGCCTTCGGCTCAGGTGTGGTTTAACAATGGGAGAGAGAGAGGGAAAGCTGTGTTAATTTATGTAGGTCTTATTAGGACACTGCAAGGAGTCTGGATTTTATGCACTTGAGGGAGCCAGACAGGATTTTAAACAGGGCTGGGATGGGGATTGGGCAGAAGATGTGATTAAATTTACAATTTCAAACGATTACTCAGCTTGCTGTATGGTGAATGGATGGGAAGCATGCAGCGGCCAGGACCTGAGAGGCCAGTGAGGAGCTCTTGCCGGGAGAGACGAGGGGGACTCGGACTGGTGGTGGCGTGGAGATTTGAGCTGTAGGTGCAGTCCCCTACAGAGGTGGTCGAGTGGGAAAGAGAGAAAAATCAAGGATGACTGACTATTTGCTGCTCCCGTGTTGAGGTCCTTAAATAAAGTCTTCCGTCTTTGAGCGTGTGTGCCCTTGCCCTTATCTTCGGTGACACTGAATAGGACCAGGAGCACACTTAAAAACCTGCAATTCCCCTGGCAGATACCCAAAAAACGCACAAAGTGAAATCTGCATCCCTTCCAGGGCATTACATTGATCCTACCAGGCAGCGGTTCTGTGTTCTTAGTTTGCTGGCACTGAAGTTTGAATACATGAATATCTGTATCTTTTGCATCACTTAGCACACTAGTAACACAGAGCTGATGATCAATGAATTATATGTTGAACTAAACTCAGAAAAATTCAATATACTTCAGGTTAGCAGGTTTACCTTTTGAAAGCAGTATCAGAATTTGGGAATAGGCAAAAGTCATTAGGAGTCAGATATAAGAATCGCTCTACTTGACGGCATGATGTGGCCATAAAGGTGTCGGTGATCTTCGTGCATGGCTCATAAACTGAAACGACAACTCCCGGAGAGCATCTACTTCCTCCTCTGACCCCTGAATCCACACCCCACGCTGCATGTGCTCACTCCTTGAGCACTTAGAATAAGACTTAGGGTACCCTCTGGGCACTGGGTATACAAAGTAGCGTAAAATACAGACCCTCGCGGAGGGTGAGTGCAATCTATCCTCCCCCTACCAAAGCCTGTGTCTCGCCACATTGCCGTTTTTTGTTAGTCTGTCTTCTCCTAAGCAAGGCTCGTGTGCTCCATGAGAGCAGAGGCGTGTGTATTTTTTTCTTCACCATTGCCTCCCTTACCAGTGCCTGGTACCTACTGGAGTGGATGCCTGTGTTTGCCTACCCATTGTCTTCCCTCTTCTTTAATAAAGGAACCTTCTTTCCTGTGAAGCTTCCATTCCATATGGTTTACTTGACTCTGACCCCATCTGTACTGCAAAAGAGTTGCACACATCAGAGTTCTCCCTGAAGCTTTTCAGTATGAGATTCAAGGGGGAGACTCTCTTCTGGGGTTAGCCAAACTGCAAATGAGTCTTGGCAGCCACCATGCCTGCCACAAGGATGCTGTTGGAGGTTCACTCAAATCCTCTTCACCAGGGAGACTCATACAGTCCTTCCTTATCCCACAGTCCTTGACTGACTGGCAAGGGGGTGCCAAATCAGACCGCCTTGCCTCAAGGTGGGATATAAACTCTGGTGTGATTTAAGCTTCAGATCTCCGCATGGGAAAAGGCTGAAGCTAGTCTCCAGCTGAGACTGTGGTCTTGCTTAGCTTTCTTCCCCTGCTTCCATCACGTACCTTTTCCTGAAACCATTCCCTTTCACAAGAATCCTATCTCAGACTCTATTTCTAGGGAACCCAACCTAATCAGCCTGTGTAAAAGAAAGATGAAGACTAATAATGGTGTTTGAATGCCTGGATCTTACTGTGTTTTTCCTTGTACTTTTTAGTTAGGTGAGCTGATTCGTTTAAGCTATTTGGATTTGAGTTTCTGTCAGTTGCATCTAAAAAGAGTCCTGACATTTAGCAGCATTCTATAAATGTTTGTTGACTCAGTATATCGACTTATAAATAGAGTAAAATAGGAAGTATAGGTGAGGATGAAAACAGTGTGAGCTAGTTTGTTTAAGCTACTTGGATCAGGTTTCTTCCATTTGCATTTTAAAAAGTCCTGACATTCAGCAGACATTCTATAAATATTTGTTGAATAAGTATATTGAATTATAAATAGCATAAAATGGAAATATAGATAAAGATGCAATAAATTGCATTGAGTGTTTCGAGAATTTGCATTTATCTGAGCCTATAAAGACAAACAGTAAATCAGCAGGAAGGTGAGTAGTGGAGACATTCGAGGCCTAAGGAACCTTTGTAAGAACAAAGCAATGTGGAAGTAAGGGGTGTTTGGGAAAAGATTTGTCCTACATGGGTGGAGCAAAGGAATGAAAAAAAATGCTTACTTTGTTGAAGCAGCAAGTCTATGAGATCCTATGGAGGGAAGGCAGGTCATCACTGGTGCGTATTACCAAGCCTGTGGGCTAATGCTGACAGGTGGGCTCTAGAAGAAGGTACAAGGTGTACAAACAACACTCTGATATGTTTGGGATGTAACAGCAAAGGGATTGCAGCCAATGTAATCAAGCTGTGGCTGTTAGTTATGGTCACGTGCAATCAGGGTAAAGATCTGCTGAGACCCATTGATTCTGATGTGTGTTCTTCACCCACCTGAGAGCTCAGTATACACACATCAGTCTCCTTGGTGTTATTTTGTCCTCGTTTATTTCACTTGGGTGGTGCAAAAGCTGGCAGAATAAATACATTTATTTTGATCATGTTGAACCCTCATCAAAGTTGTTGGGTTTTTTTCAGAAAGCAATAAATAGTAATAAGTATGTAGTATTTCATATTGATTGCTCATAATAATGCCTGCTCTCACAACGTCTAATATGAACTTCCATTTATATAGCCAGATGCTTTAACATGAATTATTCCATGTTATCTGCACAATCATCCAACAAAGATCACAGTTTAAATTTTGCCAAAGTCACCAGACTTTAAACCATGCCTTCTCTCTTCAAGTTTACACCTCTTTCTAATACCTAAGAGTAGCCTCAAGGTGATTCCTTATGGATACGCAATAAATATTTGCTAAGGTGAGCTGAAATAGCACAGTTAGTTCTTGGATTTTCTCTGTGCTCCTCAGAATAATGGCCTTTGTCTGACACCTCCCCAGTACCCAGGGAGTCAGACATCCCCGGGCCGGGAGTGGGGGGGGGGGGGGCGGGGGGGGTAAACCCTCTTCCTCAGCTGCTTTTGTTGCTGGAAGAGCTTGACCTTATCTTACATGGTTTTTGAACATCAACTAGGCATTTCCAACTTAACCTGTCTAAAACTGAATTTCTTGTACAGCTGAAACTAATATAACACTGTATGTTAATGATACTGGAATTAAAATTTAAAAACTTAATAAGATTTTTAAAATACAGAATTCTTGATGATTTTTTGGAAACTTATATATACTCCAGTTGGCTCCCACTCTTCCCCATGTCAGCCCTCCAATGAGTTATGAATGCCAGAAATTTGAGTGTCAACCTGTTAATTTCACTTCCAAATTACACCTAGAATCTTTTTACTTCTCTGTTTATCTCCACTAGCACCGTCCTAGTCTACGGCATCCACTCGTGCCGTCACTAGTACGGGACTAGTATCGTTGATCTCCACTAGCACCGTCCTAGTCTAAGGCATCCACTCGTGCCGTCACTAGTACGGGACTAGTATCGTTGATCTCCACTAGCACCGTCCTAGTCTACGGCAGGTTCCTTTCACTTTGACAGTTGCAGTAGGGTCCTCCCTGGACTTCCTGGTTCTAATCTATACGCTCAATCCACTCTGCACACGTCAGCAAGAGTGAGCTTTTAAAAATGTAAATCAGGTAACAACAATCTTTGGTTTAAAATTATTTAATGGCTTCCAACTGCCCTTTGGATAAATCGGTTCTCAGATAACCTACAATGCCGTGCTTATATTGCCTGCTTACTTCTCCAGTAGCTGCTTGGTACAGGCTAGTCACACTGGCTTTCTGTCGTTTTCTAAGGTACACCCAGCTCTTTCCGGCCCCAGGGACTTTGCTGTTACACTTCTGCTTGGAATGCTCTTGATGAAGCTAGTTCTCCCTATTCTTCACGACTTAACACACTTTAACTTTTCGAGGAGGTTTTTCATAAAATCCCTATCAATAGTAGTGATTTCTGATATTCTGAATTATGGCACATTTTCCTTTTCTTTGCAGCAATTATTTGCTGTAATTATTTTATTAATTATAGTAATTATCTAAGGACTCACACTTCATGATTTTAAAATTTGCTGAAAAGCTATAGTAATCAGGGCACTGCTATACTGGCATAAGACTAGACATAAGATAAATAGAACCGGATTGAGAGTTCAGAAATAAACCATTACATATTCGGCCAGTTGATTTTTTTTATATTGAGATAAAATACAAAATTTATCATCTGAATAATTTTTCAGTGTGCAGTCAGTGATGTTAAATGCATTCATAATGTTGTATAACCATCCTCACCGTTCGCTTTCATAACTTTTAATCTTGTAAAACTGAAACCCTATACTCATTAAACAATAACTCCCCATTCCCCCTCCTCAGTTCATGGCAAACACAAGTCGACTCTCTGTCTCTATAATTTTGACTACTCTAAATACCTATCTCATATAAGTAAAAACATACAGTATTTGTCTTGTGACTGACTCATTTCACTTGGCTTCATGTCCTCAAGGTCTATCCATATTGTAGCATATATCAGAACCTCCTTTCTTTTTAAGGCTGAATAATATATTCCATTGTATGTTTATACCCCATTTTGCTATTCCATTCATCCCCTGATGGACACTTGGGTTGCTTCCATGTTTTAATTATTATGAATAACATTGCTAAGAACATGGGTGTAAAAATATGTGTGAGTCCCTGCTTTCAATTCTTTTGGGTATATATCCAGAAGTGGAATGCTGGATCTTTTGAGGAACTACCATCTCTTTTCCATAGGAGCCGTACCAGTTTACATTCCCAATAACATTATGCAAGCATTTCAATTTCTCTGGGTCCTGACACTTGCTATTTTATGGGTTTTTTTTTTTGATAGTAGCCATCCTAATAGATGTGAGGTGGTGTCTCATTGTAGTTTTGATTTGTATTTCCTAAATGGTTAGTGAGACTGTGCAACTTTTCATCTGCTTATTGATCATTTGTACATCTTCTTCGAGAAATGCTTAAGTCTTGTCTGATTTTTAATCAGGTTGTTTGTCTTTTGTTGTTGCTGAATTTTAGGAGCTCTCTATATTTTGTGGATATGAATCCCTTATCATATGTATGACTTGCAGATTTTTCTTCCACACTGTGGGTTGCCTTTTCACTCTGTTGATAATGTCCTCTGATGCACAACATTAACAATTTTTCATGAAGTCTACTTTGTCTATTTTTTATGTTGCTGCCTGTGCCTTTGGTGTCATAACCAGGAAATCACAGCCAGATCCAGTACTGTGCAGTGTTTGTTGTATATTTTCCTCTAAGACTTTTATACTTTCAGATCTCACATTTAAGTCTTCTTTCTATTTTGAGTTAATTTTTGTATATGATGTTAGTTAAGGAGCCATTCATTCTTTTGCATGTGAATATCTAGTTTATCCAGCACCATTTGTTGAAAAGACTGCCCTTTCCCCCACTGAATTGTCTTGGTACCCTTATCAAAATCATTGACCATACAAGCAAGAGTTTATTTCTGGGCTCTCTGCTTTATTCCATTGGTCTAATTGTCTGTCTTTATGCCAGTACCACACTGTTTACAGTCAGTTGATTTTTGACGAGGGTGCCAAGACAATCCAGTAGAGAGACAGTGATGTTTTAGACAAATGATGTTGGGACAATTGGATATCCACATACAAAAGAATGCCATTGCATTCCTACACACACCATGTATAAAATTTAACTCGAAATGGATCAAAGACTTAAATGTAACAACTAAAACCACAAGGTTCTTAGAAAACAACACAGGTATAAATCTTTGTGGCCTTGTATTAGGCAATGATTTCTTAAATATGACACCAAAAGCACAAGCAACCAAAGAAGAAAAGATAAACTGGGCTTCACCAAAACTAAAAACTTTTGTGCCAAATGACAGTCAAGAAAGTGAAAAGGAAACTTAGAGAATGGAAGAAAGTATTTACAAATTATATACTCGATAAGGAGGTTCTATCCAGAATATTTAAAGAAGTCTTAAATAAAACTCAGTAACAAAAAACTCAAACAACCCAATTTTATTTTTTTATTTTTTAAAGATTTTATTTATTTATTTATTTGACAGAGAGACAGCCAGTGAGAGAGGGAACACAAGCAGGGGGAGTGGGAGAGGAAGAAGCAGGCTCCCAGCAGAAGAGCCTGATGTGGGGCTCGATCCCAGAACGCCGGGATCACGCTCTGAGCCGAAGGCAGACGCTTAACGACTGCACCACCCAGGCGCCCCCAAACAACCCAATTTTAAAATGGGCAAAGGATTCGTCATTTCTCCAAGGAGATATATGAATGGCCAACAATCACATGAAAATATGCTCAACATCGTTAGTCCTCAGGGAAATGCAAATCAAAACCACAGATACCACTTAATACTCATTAGGATAGCTGTTTTAAAAATACAGATGTTAATACAAGTTAGTGGGGGGAAAAGACTGCATAACATAATACAGAAAATTATTTAATAAAATATATGCAAAAATGAAAAAAATAAAGGTTAGCGAGGATGTGGAGAAACTGGAATCTCATACCTTGTTGATGGTAAAAGGAAAGCAGCCACTTTGGAAAACCATTTTATATTTCCTCCATTTTTAAATATAGAGTTACCATCTGACCGAGCAATTCCACTTTTAGGTATATATCTACGGGAATTGAAGCTATGTCCACACGAAACCTTGTACGCAAATGTTCATAGCAGTGTTATTCATAAAAACTAAAAACCGGAAATAACCTGCATATTCATCAACTGATGAATGGATAAAGAATCTGTGGTATATTCATACAACAGAATGTTACTCAGTAATAAAAAAAGAACAAAGTACAGATACTGTAACATGATGACCCTTGAAAACATTACGCTCAGTGAAAGAAGCTAGACATAAAATACCAAATATTGTATGGTTCCTTTTATGTGAAATGTCCAGAATAGGTAAATCCACTGAGACAGAACTTTAAGATTAGTGGTTCCCAGGTGCTGGGAAAGGGGGGAATGACTGCCGGCGAGCAGAGGGTTTCTTTTTGGGGTGAGGAAAATATTACACAGTGGTGATAGTTGCACAACTCTGAATCTACTAAAAACCACTGAATTGTATACTTTAAAAGGGTGAATTTTGTGTTATGTGGTATAGATTTCAATCAAGCCATTTTAAAAAGAAAAGAACATTTACCTAAAGATCTCATTTTAAATGGGATGAAATTGAGATCTGAAGTATTTGAGTGTTTACATATGTACCAGGGGTTTTCTCTTCAATTGACACTATTTTGAAATTACAAAAGCAAGCCACAGGCTGGGAGAAACTATTTGAAAAAATGTATCCGATAGGGACATTTCTCCAGAATATACAAGTACTCATTAACAAGAAGAAAAACAGCTCAATTTTAGAAATGGGTGAAAGATTTTAAAATATCTTCTTTGACTAAAAAAAGATATACGGAGGGCAAGAAAGGAGAAGAAAAGATGCTCGACACCATTTTGGTTAGGGAAATGCAGATAAAGGCACTGTCGGGTACTCCTGCATATCCCCTAGAATGGCTGAGATGAAAGACTGACAGTACTGGGTGTTGTAAAGTAAGTGAAACAATTGGGACTCTACTTTGCCAGTTGGAGCGAGAAATGGGATCACCCCTTTAGGGAAGTTTGTGGTACCTTATAGAATTAAACATGCACTTAGTATCTAACCCAACAATCCCACTTATAAGTATTTACTCAAGAGGAATGAAAACCTACGATCACTCAAAGACTTGTAGATGAGTATTCATAGTATCACTGATTCATCTATCACAACCACTAACTTAGGAAACAATGGTAAGCAAGCCTTGGCACTGCCGTAGCCAACTGCTCCGTCCCAGGAAATCCCAAGGGAGCAGGACAAATTGAAAGCATAGTTCCTGGTTGGGTTTGCCAACACTGTTGCCAAACAAACTCAGATAAATTCATTACGAGGGAAGCCAATAACTCAAGGAAGGAGGGTTTGGAAAAGAAAAAGGGAGACATTTATTTCAGGTGCCAACAGCCGGGGGAGAGGTGGCAAGCTCAAACCTTAACAACCAGCCTCTCTGTGGACAAGACGGACATTTCGAGTTTTATCAGGTGAAGTGGGGGTGGGGTGTGCAAGAGAGCAGGCAGAGAGCATGTGATTGTGGGTGAAGGTCAGGAGGTGTTCAGCCCAGGATCATGGTCAAGGAAGGGGATGTGTGGGATGTCTTCTCAGCATTCCATTACTATCAGGGCTTTTCTGCTCTAGTGGTTGGAATGTTCTGGTCATTTGAAAACATCTTCATCAATGCCTCAAAAAAATGTAATAAGAAATAAGCACAACGGGTTTTAGTTAGAGCATGTGTTAAGCTGTCTTGTCTATTTCTGGTTTTAACTGTGGGGGTCAGTGGCTGAGCAAGAGGCCTTGCTGACAATAGTACTTATTAATTAAACATTTTAAAAATAAACCTGGGAACAACCCAAATGTTCAACTAACAGGAAAAAAATTGTCATATATTCATGCAATGACATACTGTTCAGCAATAAATAAATTACCGATACACACATGTTGGTGAATTTCAAAAACATTATGCTAAATGAAAGAAGCCAGACATAAAATTTTTGAAAAGGCAAAAACTGTAGTGATACAAATCAGATCTGTGTTTTCCAAGGGCCAGGAATAAGGGAAGGTGATTGCCTACAAAGAGACAGGAGGGAACTCTTGTGGTGATGGAAATAAAGTGTTCGGTATCATGATACAGGGCAGCATACGTTTTTCAGAATTCATCAAATTACACTTAAAAATGGTGAATTGTGGGGGCGCCTGGGTGGCGCAGTCGTTAGCGTCTGCCTTTGGCTCAGGGCGTGATCCCAGCGTTCTGGGATCGAGCCCCACATCAGGCTTCTGCGCTATGAGCCTGCTTCTTCCTCTCCCACTCCCCCTGCTTGTGTTCCCTCTCTCGCTGGCTGTCTCTCTCTGTGAAATAAATAAATAAAATCTTTAAAAAAAATGGTGAATTGTATATGGAAATAATATCTCATTAAAGCTGATTTTAAAAAAGACCATCACCCCAAAACTTCATTTAAAGATGAAAAAGTTGAGCTCTACAGGTAAGTGATGAGGAAGTAGGGGAAGTTAGAAATCCATCCAGCGCTGGAAGGAGTCATTGACTCTTTATCTAGGGCCATATGCATTCTAACTTGTAGCTTCTTTTTAGAAAGAAAAGCATCAAATGTACTTTCATTTATTTAGGTCCCCCCCCCCCCGCCCCCGCCCCGCCACACTATTTGGTGGATCTTCTTGGGAATGCAGTAATTAAATGTTTGTATTGTCAGGTTTGTCTTCTATTTAGCTCAACCTGGGATCAAACCTTTTGATAATAAATAGTATTGGAGTCTTCAATTGACTGAGAAGTTGTCTCTCAGTTTCTAAATCCTGTCAGTAAAAGGGGACTAATAATTCCCTGTCAGCTTTTTAACAGACTAAGGAAAATTAAGAATGTCTCAGACAGTAGTTCAATAGAAATAAAGGTATTATTTCCAGGTTTGTAACTTGTTTTGTATTTCTCTATTGCTTTGTTTCAAAATAAAGCAAATACTTCAGTTGAGAACTCAGAAGTATTGATGAAGGAGGTTTTTGCAGACCTCATTTGGAAAATGCAGGGGAGCCCCCTGCTGTAGTTTCTCGTTACTGCACTTGAGTGATACTGCCATCAAGTGGAGAGACAAGAACTGCCTGGCGGGGGTAACTCAAACAAGAACAGGACTGGGTGAAACAGGTGATGGAGATTAAGGAGTGCACTTGCGTTGAGCACCCAGTGATGTACAGAAGTGTTGAATCACTATATTGTACACCTGAAACTAACAAAACACTGTATGTTAACTCTACTGGACTTAGAATAGAATAGAATAAATAAATTAATTAATTAATTAAAAACAGGCCTGGTTTGACATCTTGTTCATTCAGATGCTCCTAATCCTTTGTGATCAGTCATCCACAGTGAGCAGCCTGGCTAAGGCAGAATGTGTTCGAATTGGATGTAAATCAATAAGCATTATTAAGAGTCTGTTATTTTCCAGGTGTCAGACTGATGCAAAAAGAATGACACTTGGAGACAGATCACTTTTTTTTAAGTAGGCTCCATGTCCAGCATGGAGCCCAAGGAGGGCTTGAACTCATGACCTTGACATCAAGACTTGAGCTGAGACCAAAAGTCAGACGATGAACCGAATGAGCCACCCAGGTGCCCAGAAACAGATCACTTTAGAATCAAAAGTTAAATGTTACATTGATGTATGGCTTACAAAGTGCTTGTATGCAAATTTTTGGGTTTCATTTATTAAGAGCTCTATGAGGTGGGTATTTTTATTCTAACTTCAAAGGTGAGGAAACGGAGGCTCAGAAAAGCAGAGATTTGCCCACAATGACTTTTTAGAAAGGACTTTAAAGTTGAAAACCTTCTATTATGTACCATATCCTTGGCCAGGTTCCAGGAATATAAGGAGACATAAGTTTAAGAACCTCCGTGTTCATTGTAAATATGTAAAATAATTATAATCCAGAGGAGGAAGTGATAGAAAGCATTGGGAAATATTTCCTAAGAGCAATGAGTCGAATCTCAAAAAGTGTGTATCAATTTGCTACATAGAGGCAGACGAGGTTTGCAGGAAGGAAAATACGTTATATGCAAAACTACAGGAGTAGAGAAGACCCAGGCGGGGAGAGGATGGTGGAAATCCCACCGACTCGAGAGAGCAGCAGGTGAAGTCACCAGGTCGAATCTGGGAAACAAAGTTGCAACTACATTGTACAGGGTCTCTATGCCATTCTAAAGAGTTAGGATTTTTAACGTCTCTGTGCTTCCTTCCACTCCTTGCAGAATCAGCCATGTTTTAAGAAGATAACTCCAGAGCCAACGTGGAAGCTATAGTGGAGGAGGTGGAGTAGTTGGGGGCTGTGCGAGGAGTCAGACAGGAGATGATGACACCGTCAACCAAGGCTCAGACAATGAGGACAAACAAAAATGACGACAAACAGGCAGAATGAAGAGATACCGGAGTCACACTTGGGTGACCAGTTGGACGTGGGGAGTTAAAGCAAAAGGAGAAGCAGAAGGTTACTCCAAGTTTGAAGTACTGCGTGGGTGGTATTGCTGCTATTATCTACACAGAGAACACAGAACTTGGGGCCAGTAGATGATGGGTCCAGAATTCAATCCCAGGCCTTCTGCCTCCAAACCTTCTGTAACCTACCGTACAGTGTCTAAAAGGCTCGCGATGCCAATGGTAGCTGAAAAATATAAATGAAAGTAATTTAAAATTCTTACAGAAACAAATTCTACAGTATAGCCAAATTATTAGTATAGCTTCTTCTGTTATAAAATATTTTCTCAAGAATATATCCCTTTAAAGCCCTAATGTATTTATGCTATTTCCTCTCTGTCACTAATTCTCTGCTAAGTTTCCGTCCACTTCTAGAGAAGCAACTTATAGAGAAAACTTGCATCTATACAATCTAGTCTAAATATAGTAAGTGTAATGGCACAGAAGTCGACTTGCTCCAGTTCCGATGTGCTCATTCTGATGATACCGAAGTCCCCTGGCCACTAGACGCGTCACCATCTGTCAGTAGTGCACCTCTCAATGCCACTTGTTCACCCCATGCACGGTGCAGGCCCCTAGACCAGGCACTCCACATGCAGTGCTGCTTCGATCCTCCTAATGGCTCCACGAGGGAACTATTATGACCCTTACCTCATCCATGAGGACCCTAAGGCCCAGAGAGGCTGAGTAACTTGTCCAGAGTCCAGCAACTCGAAGTATATATGCTAACCACTCCCACACCGGCACTTCCAGCCGAAATACGGCAAGTCCCAGACCTGTATCTCCAACACTCAGCCAGCCAGCCCCACCTAGACATCCTTCTCATGCCTCATAGCTCAATGCCTAAAATCAGGTTCATTATTTTCCCCACAATCTGCCACTCCTCTGTTTTCCATCCTGGTTGATGGCATCAGAATACACCTGATCCTTCTAGTCAAGAACCTGCAAGTCACCTTCAGGCTCCACGCTTGTTCCCTCCACCACGACCTAAACTTTTACTTCACCTTTCTGCTCCTATACATTTGCTTTTAAAACATAATTGACTATGCACTCATTCACATTCTTTTTTTTTTTTTTAAGATTTTATTTATTTGACAGAGAGAGAGCGAGAGAGGGAACACAAGCATGGGGAGTGGGAGAGGGAGAAGCAGGCTTCCCACTGAGGAGGGAGCCCCACGTGGGGCTTGATCCCAGGACCCTGGGATCGTGACCTGAGCCGAAGGCAGACACTTAACTGACTGAGCCACCCAGGCGCCCCTCATACACATTCTTTTAACTTTTCCAAGTTAAAAGACGGGTGGATCTCGATAGAACTGTAACTTGCTTTAAGTTACAGAATAGGATCTGGAGATCTATCATTTAGCAGTGTCTGATTAGTGATCATTTTTTAGCTTTGCCCCAGGTCTGTAGTAATGTATTAGCAAAAGTTTGGTAACTCACAATTTAACAATTAATTTACTGAGCACATAATTTACATTCTTTGGGTTTTTACTAGTTTATTCTTCCTACTCCAATAAAAATTCTTTACACAGTATACATAGAAGGTAAAAACTGACTGCCTAAGTTTGTGTCCTGACTCTGTCACTTCTAGCTGTATGACTCAAGAAACTTACAGATCTTGATCTCTCTCTGCCTTAGTGTTTCAATGGTAAAATGAGGATAGTACTAGTAACTACCTCATGGAGGTCCTGTAAGGATTAAATGTAAGTCAGGGGGTGCATAGGGGAGCTACAAAAGGCAGAGGCACTTGGACAGCAAAGAAGCATCTCTGTGGGTGGGAAGGACCATCTGTTGATGCGAAGTTATTACAGTGACAGAGTCTCGGCACCAAGTGGGAAAATCATGGAAAAAAGCAACATGTTAGAACTAAAATGGCCATAAGAATGAGAAGTCCAACAAAGAGACCCTTAGTAGTTGACCACAGTCTTCTCCTGAACCAGGAATTTAGCCAATTGTCGAAAGAGTGGGAAGGATTTTGTAGAGCTGTGATTTGAGTATTCATATCACATATCATATTCATTTAGTAGTCCTGTGACATTTTTATGATAATCTGGGATAGATACACAGCATTCTGTGTTAATAATGGCACATGTATTTCTCCGTGCTGTGTTGGGACATCTAAAGCCATTCTATTATGTAGAACCACTTTGCACATTTGTGTGACCTCAGCATTAAGTGAGAAGATGCTGTTTTGTGAATCACCGAGTGCCTTTACAGTGTATTTATTAAGGGCTTCCATATGCCAAATTACACTTTCCAACCCTACAGTGGGTACAAAACTGGATGCCAAATGGTCATACCAGTGAAAAACAGATCGTGTCCATCTTTGTTTTCAATTAGGAAGATTAGCTGGGGTAGCGAAGCTTTTGACAATGAGCTCATGAATCCAGGCAAAACATAAGGTGCAACGACCTACCACCCTGGAGGGAGCCAGGGCCATAGGTTAGTTCCACATAACCGGTGGGTTCTGTCTGGCGCTAGCCATCTGATTCCAGGTTGCCTTATCCAACCAGGAGCAAACCACTCAGTTGCCTAGAGTATAATGGTTTGAGAACATGTTTCTAATCATAGCCATCTGAAATGCTGGATGTTATTTGCAAAGGTGTTTTATGTATGATTTCTTTGTTCCCAGCATAAAACTGCCTTTGGACTGAGCTGTCTGGTGGCAGGCGTGAGCCATAAACATGTATCTCAAATTTGATATATACCATCTTTAGTGTAACAATAACTATGGTTTTGTGATTTAGGCACTAATTGATGGGCATTGCTTGTGGCCTTGCAAAGTCATTTAATATTTTAATAGTCTGAGTGTATGAAAAATCTGGTTATGTCCTGGTAAATTCCATGTCCTACTGATCATAGGTAGATACATCACAAAACATGGTGTCTTTAGGGTTATATATTATTTCTGAAATACAAGTATACAGAGAGTGCCAATCAGTGCCTCGTAAAGGGGAAACCCACAGGGGTAACTGGGATGTATTTGACACGGGCAAAATTTCACATATCTGACAAGCTGTTTGATTTTGAAGTTCACCGTAATGTTGTGCCCATTGTAGAAAGGAATTGTCTGCTATAATTGGTGAACAGAGAACAAAGAGAAAATATACAACCTTCACCGTCTGAAGAAGAGTTTGAGATCTGCAGGTTCATAAGAGTAAGAAGGCACGCTAGTTTGTTCATTGGTTTCCTGTGAAGGAGGTACAGGTTTTATTCTAGATATATGGGTCCAAGAAGAGCACCCCTCTGACTTTAGTGCAGTGGGAGTACATTATATGACCTGATATGGACCTTTCCATTTTGGATTTAAGTCCCCTGCTGTATTTGATTTCCAATCTTTTATTTTATTTATTTATTTATTTATTTATTTATTTATTTATTTATTTTAAAGATTTTATTTATCCATTTGAGAGAGAGAGAGAGTACGCCTGGGGGTAGGGAGGGCAGAGGGAGAAGGAGAAGCAGACACCCCACTGATCGGAGAGCCCCACATGGGGCTTGATCCCAGGACCCTGAGATCATAACCTGAGTTGAAGGCAGACACTTAACCAACTGAGCCACCCAGGCACCCCTGACTTCCAATCTTTTAAATAAACCATGTCTCTGGGGCTTACGTAGGGTGGACTTTCAGTTATAGTTAAGTCAGGTTTTGGGAGCATGTGATCAGTATATTTATAAAATGACTTCTGAATTAAACCTGCCTTGAATGAATAATTTAATAAAGTATTATAATCTTCGTCCAATAACAGGTCCACTGTAAGAAACGGTTTTCCGTATAATAACTCAAAAGGGCTGAGTCCCCGAGGTGGTTTTGGAGCAGTCCTCAGTCTGAGAAGTCCTATTGGTGGGGGGTGGCTCAGATGGTTGGGTGTCTGCCTTCGCCTCGGGGCACGATCTCCAGGTGCTGGGGCTCGTCGGGTTCCCCGCTCAGTAGGGAGCCTGCTTCTCCCTCTCCCTCTGCCTCTCCCCCTGCTTGTGCTCTCTCTGTCTCCCTCTCTCTCTCCTAAATGAATAAATAAAATCTAAAAAAAAAAAAAAGTCCTATTGGTAAGAGAGTAACCCAATTTTCCTGGGTCTCTAAACTAAGTTTAGTTAGGTGCCAAAAAGCTATGATTAGCTTTTTCTACTTTTCCAGAGGATTGTGGATGCCATGCTGAAATGTAGAAAATCTTTACTTTTTAAAGCTTGTGCTATTTTCTGAGTTATTTGTGCAGGAAAAGAAGGACGATTGTCGCTCAGAAGGAATCGTGGAAGGCCAAATCTAGGAACGGTTTCTTGCCACAAAGCTTTGGTTACTTCCCTGGCTCTTTCAGCCTTACAGGGAAAGGCCTCCAGCCATCTAGTGAAAGTATCAACAAACACTAGTAGGAACTTAGAGCTTTTGCAAAAAGGCATTTGTGAAATCAACCTGCCAGTCCTCTCCTGGATAAGTTCCGTGCCTTTGGACTCGTTTTAAAAGTGGGGGGTGGGGCGGGTGTGCAGATTGCGCCTTCTGGATTTACTTGTGCACAAACAATACGGGACAGGCAGACCTGTTTTTATTATAGTTGTTAAATTAACTCCGTTAAATATATTTTTAATTAAATGTTCCAAAGTACCTTTGCCCAAATGAGTTTCCTGATGTAAACCCAGTATTACCTTCCATTGGTTGTTTTTGGGAACAGAGATTTTTCCCTCCTCATTAACAAGACCGTCCTGTGCATTTTTGGAATGTCCTCATTCCTGGGCTATGTGAATTTCTTGGTCTGAATAGGCTGGAGTTATAGACTTTATTAGAGTCAAGCCCGGTATAAAACTTAATATTTGTTTATTTTGCACTGCCTGCTTGGCTGCATGGTCTGCCAAATTGTTTCATTTATATTCTAAGGTCATATCCTTTTGATGTCCCCTAAGTTGAAATATCTACCTCCTTAGATAGGTGTACAGCCTCAAGAGGAGTAATTATTTCAGGCCCATATTTGATCGGGGACGTAGGGGTCAGTAATAATCCCCTTTCCTTCCAAATTGCCCCATAGGCATGTAGCACCAGAAAAGCATATTTGGAGTCAGTATCAAATTAATTTTTAGGCCTTTTGCCAATTGAAGAGCGTGCGTAAGTGCTATTAATTCAGCCTTTTGAGCAGAAGTATTTATTGGAAGGCTTTTGCCTCAGTGGTATTAGTTAAACTAACTATAGCATATCCGGCTTTTCTTTCTCCCTAATCCATGAGGCTAGTGCCATCAGTGAACCAACTGCTATAGGCATTTTCAATAGGGGAATCTTTTAAATCTGGTCTGCTAGAATAAACAAGATCGATAATCTCTCAGCATGAGCATTCGTGTTCTAACATAGAAGTACGATGGTCAGGCACAGCATGAGGATAGCTGGGTTTAAAGTTTGACAGGTTTTAAGTATTATTTCAGGTTGTCTAAAAGCACAGCCTGGTATTTAGTAAGTCATCCTCCCATCATCCATTGGTGGCCTTTGGTCTCTGGGACACTTTGGACCTCATGTGGAGTCACCACTGTCAAGGATTGTAAGTTTTCAAGCTTTTTCTACCAGGAGGGCTATTATAGGCACTGCTCGAGGACAAGCTGGCCACCCCTGTGCTACATTATTAAGTGACTTTGAAAAATAGCCCATCGGTCTTGTTTCATTTCCTAATTTCTGGGTAAGAACACCCAAAGCATGTCCCTGTTTCTCTACTACATATAAAGTGAAAGGTTTTCCTAGATTTGGTAAAGCCAAAGCTAGGGCTGATGAAAGCTTAGGTTTTAATGTTTGAAAGGCTGTCTGTTGGGCTTTAGTCCAGAGTAAAGTTTCTTCATCAGGGATTTTAATCGAATCATGCAGTGGTTTGGCTAAGAGCCCCAAATCCAGGAATCCACAGGTGGCAAAACCTGCCACACCTACAAAAGTTGTAGGTGGGGGGTCCAAGATCTAATAGAGCTTTTTTTCTGTCAGTAGACAGGGTATAGTGTCCTGGTGTTAGTTCATACCCCAAATATTGAACTTTTTGTTAAGATATTTATGTCTTTGTAGGGGAGACACCATAGCCTCTGCCTGCCAAGAAGTTAAGTTATAGAATTACCATCAGACGTTTCTTTCGTGGGAGTACAGATTAAAATATCATCCACATGTTGAATTATAGTCCTTTGAGGCAAGGAGATATCACCGAGGTCTTGACTAAGTGCATCCTTGAACAGGTGAGGATGGTCTCTAAATCTCTGCAGCAAGACTGTCCAGGTTAATTGAGCAACCTGTGAGCTTGAAGGTGAGGCTCATTCAAAAGCAAATAGTGACTGTGTTTCCTTCACTTAGGGGATGCAAAGAGGCATCTTTTAAATCAAGTACTGTAAACCAGTTGGCATCACCAGGGACCTGAGTGAGAATAGTATATGGATTTGGCACTATGAGATGACTAGGCACTATGCCTCATTTACAGCTCTTAAATCTTATACCACCTGATAGTCTCATTTGGCTTTTTTACTGGTAAAATGGGAGAGTTATAAGGAGATGGACAAGGCTTTAAAAAACTATGTTTGAGAAACTTATCAATAAATGGTTGTAACCCAGCTTTTGCCTCAGGTTTTAAGGGATATTGTTTTTTATGAGGAATAGTGGTTGGGTCCTTTAAGGTCACTTTAACTGGCTGGGCTTTAAGAGTCCGGCCTGGGACATTGCAATCCCAGACCTGTGGATTTATTTCCAGATATTAGAAAGGATACCAGGGTAAGGTTTTAATTCTCCAGATGTTAAAGAGAACAAGCCATCCTCTTCTTTAGTAAGACCAAAATTGCTTCCTAGTTTATACCTTAAGTCTTGTCCAAGTAATGGAGCGGGACAAGATAGAAGGACTAGAAAACCTTGAGTAACCAATTGGTTTCTATGTTTACAGGTTAAAGGCTTTGTCTGGGGACATGATTTAGCTTCCCCTCCTATGCCAACATTTTTATGGTTAGAAAGACAAGTAGGGCTGGAGTGCTAAGTAAGAACAAAGTAAGTGGTTCCTGTATCAGTAAGAGAATTTAAAAAACTACCTTCCACATTCAGGATAACCAGTTCAGACATCTTGATGTCAAAGGGAACTGGACCAGCCTCAGGGTCCTGTCAGATCCTCTGGTTCCTGCTCTCAGGTGGGGAAGTGAGCTCCTGTCTTCCTCTCTCTCTGGAGATGAGGACAGTCTCTCTTCCAATGTCCTTTTTCCTTACAGACAGGACACAGCCGTGGTGGAGAGCATTTGTTTGGACATTCTTTGCTCCAATGTCCAATTTGGCCACACCCATTGCATGGGGTCTTCCCTGGTTCTTTGTTTGATACTGGCATTTTCTTTAGTGCCTGGTTAGTCTGGTGTTGTGGGGAATCCACAATAGTGCCAGTCGATATTTGAGCCTATATTTTACCCTGCAATTTAGCTCTTGGTCCTTTTCTACCTTAAGGCCATATCTCTATTATTACGACTCCACTAGCTACCTCTAGTAGGTGCTGGGTGGGGGTTTGAGGACCTAGAGCCATTTTAGTCAGTTTTTGGTGGATGTCAAGGTGCTGACTGACTTATAAAATGCATGTGTAGCCTCAGCAATCAGACAACAAAAAGAAATAAAAGGAATCTGAATCAGCAAAGAAGTAGTCAAACTCTCACTCTTTGTAGATGATATGATACTTTATGTGGAAAACCCCAAAAAACTCCACCTCAAAATTTCCAGAACTCATACAGGAATTCAGCAGAGTGGCAAGATATAAAATCAATGCACAGTAATCAGTTCCATTTCTATATACCAACAATGAGACAGAAGAAAGAGAAATTAAGGAGTCGATCCCATTTACAATTGCACCCCAAACCATAAGATACCTAGGAAAACCTAACCAAAGAGGCAAAGGATCTGTACTCAGAAAACTATAGAACACTCGTGAAAGAAATTGAGGGAGACGCAGAGAAATGGAAAAAGTTTCCATGCTTATGGATTGGAAGAACAAATATTGTTAAAATGTCTATGCTACCTAAAGCAATCTACACATTCAATGCAATCCCTATCAAAATATCATCAGCTTTTTTTCACAGAGCTGGAACAAATAATCCTAAAATTTGTATGGAACCAGAAAAAACCCCAAATAGCCAAAGGAATGCTGAAAAAGAAAACCAAAGCTGGTGGCATCACAATTCTGGACTTCAAGCTCTATTACAAAGCCATAATCATCAAGACAGTATGGTAGTGGCACAAAAACAGACACATAAATCAATGGAACAGAATAGAGAACTCAGAAATGGACCGTTAACTCCAGGATCAACTAATCTTTAACAAAGCTGAAAAGAATACCCAATGGAAAAGAGACAGTTTCTTCAACAAATGGTGCTGGGAAAATTGGACAGCTACATGCAGAAGAATGGAACTAGACCATATCCCTACACCATATACAAAAATAGGCTCAAAATGGATGAAAGAGCTAAATGTGACACGGGAATCCATTGAAATCCTAGATAAGAACACAGGAAGCAACCTCTTTGACCTCAGCCGCAGCAACTTCTTGCTAGATACATCTCCAAAGGCAAGGGAAACAAAGGCAAAAATGAACTATTGTAAAAATGTATCCCAAGGAAGAATCCTTGGAAACTGAAGAATAAGATTCCATGTTCCTAGAAAAGTAGAGAAGGTAGCAAAAATCCCCCCTAACTCCCAGGTGGCATCCCATGCAGTATATGTCAGGGGTTCTTGGTGTCAAAGTGACCACAGGCGCCCCTTTAAGGAGTCTCTACAAACAATGCCTCACCTTGTAAGAGGGATGCCAGCATCCGCCGCCTTCCCCACTGCATCCTAGGCTACAAATGGGTGCTAGGGAATGGACCAAAAGGCTGTGCTGTATCATGCCATGAATAACCCACTGTTTTTAATCCATGGAAAACACTAAAAATAGTTTTACAAGGGGGAAATTACCCAATTTTGTAATTTAAGTAGTTAGTAGGAAACACTGACAGAAAACAGTAGAGATAGATATCCACCATGATCTAAGCGACAGTCCAACACCTGTAGTCCTTACAGCTGACTTCCCTAGGAAACAGTCCCTGGTTAGGTTTTAATTCAATCGGGTACTGGTTTCGGCTGGCTCTGGGTGAAGGTCTCATGGCCAGAAGCGGCTGGACCAGAGATATGAAGAGGATCACATTAGACCAATGAGGAGGAAACCTCACATGGGAGTCTTAAGATTGGCAGCCATCCTAGTGACAGGTGGCTGTCCCACGCCCAAAAAGACAACTACGCTGTATAAGAACAGGAACAAAAGAAAGCATCAAGTTTCTGGGTCTTATTACCATTCTGGCCAGGGTACTAGCTTCCATCAAAAGGCAGGCTTTCTCCTCTCCATAAAGTAGCCATGGGCTAGAGGATTGCAGCCTGAGCAGTTGACATGAACGTGAGTCAGTAAGACCGTACTCCTTGAAGAGCCCCTGATATGAAAGTAGAGAGAGAAGAGGAAGTACTCACCAAGTTTGTACGGAGGCGCGGAGTCCAGATGAGAAGACTAGAGCCCCATGTTGCATGTGAAATGATGTGATCTGAAGTTCAGGTCCAAGAGTGAATGGTTGAGAAAGAATTCTTGAGATGTTTTCAATGCAAAAAGGTGTTGTTATTATAGCACAGGGACAGGACCTGTGGGCAGACAGAGCTGCACTTGTGATCGTGAGGAGTGACTGATTATATACCTTAAATTTGTGGAGGGAAGGGGGATGGAAGATAAGGTAAGTTTCTAAGGAATTTTTCTATGCTGAAAGTGAGGTTTCAGGATGTTGGTGGTCTGGTTATTGTCAAAAAGTTCCTTTTAGTCTCTAATAAACATCAACATTAGGGCAGCCATGAGTTCCTTACGAAATGTCATGCTGTGAATGTCCCAGATACTTATCAGCGGGGCTGCAAGTTGTAAGGAGATTTAATTTAAGCTACATTGCTCTTGCCTTCGTTCTCCCCATCATTGTTCGCCCACCCAATCCGTGCTGACATGCTGACCCTAAAGTCTACCCTACCTCTAGACTAAATGAATGGGATAATATATTTCATTATTGTTTAAGACCATGTAAGTGAAGTACCCTATTCCTTGTAGCCCCAAATGCTATGAATCCTTCCTGTGGATAAATTACTTATCCTCTTTGAGCCTCAGTTTCTTCATCTAAAATAATCTCTATATGCCTGTAGTTTGAAGTTTAAATGAGATTTGTCATGCCCATGGGCATGAGGCTATCATTACTAGGTTAAGATAGTACTTCTTTGCCCGGCTCATAATCTGACCTCACACTGAGCTGTTCAGGTAGCTTGGACTCTAGTTCATATTCTCTCAGTAATTTAACCCCGCATAATGTGGACTGAAGACCTTGAAACTGGACGAATCTCAGTTAGCTCCACAGAGCTGTACAGCAATGTAGTATAATGATTAGCAAAGGGGGAGCAGGAATTAGACCACCTTGGTTCAAGTAATAGCTGCCCGCTAACTGTGTGATCTTTGGGTAAATTGTTTAACTTTTCTAAGGCTCGATTGTTTTTACATTGAAAGGAGGTGATCTATATTAAGATTTTAGCCCACTGACATATATACATAAAATATATTTTTTGGTTACAGTGGTATAATTTGTTCATAGGTCTTTAATCTCTGTTTACTTAGCATCAAAAATCTTGTACATGCAAAATACACTGAACTTGAAATGCAGTTGAGAGCTATCCTGTGAGAGGCTTGGGAGAGGTTTAGCAACTTGCCAAAGGGCACAATGGATCGTAAGTGGGGGGAAGCCGGGGCATGAAGCTACGTTGTCTGATTTTATTTATTTATTTATTATGTCCAATTAGCCAACACATAGAACATCATTAGCTTTGATGCAGTGTTCAATAATTCATGAGTGTTGTGATGAGCACTGGGTGTTAGACACTGTCTGACTTTAAATCCAGAGTTCCCAAAACAGAAAATACTTGTGCTCAGTCTACCTATACTTCACCTTACACAAATGCTTGCAGGTGTATGGTAAAAATTCAACGATCAGTTCCCTCTCTCCCTGCAACCAAAGCACCCTCAGCCAAGGGAAACATTATTTATTCATGAACTTCAGGATTTCATTTCTTTCCCCCCCCTAGAGAATTGAAGCTTCTAGCCCCTACCTACTGAAAATGTAGTCCTTCCACCAGAAGCTTTGGCATCTCCTTGGAGCCTGCTAGAAATGCGGGATATCAGACTCCACTTCAGCCCTCCTGAATCAGAATCTGGAATGTAACAAGATCCTCAGGTGAGTCGTGTAGCCCTTACAGTTGAGAGGCTCAGCTTTCGTCTAGCTGAAACGGAAGGATTCCTGACTTCTGATGATCACATAATATCATTACTAAATTTCTCCTTAACGTGATGAAATTTCCAAATAATTACATCCAACCCACTCTCTCAAGAATTTGCCTAAAGGGAATCAGCGAAAAATGAGATTAGTACTAGGTGGTGCACCTTGCTAAAGGTGAGGAGACTTGAAATCAATTTATCAGTCTTTTTGAAAAACTACAAAGGAATTTAGACCGAAATTTTCTTCATACTCCAAACCACTGAGTCCAATGGAGATAACAAATATTTATCGGAAAAATGAAAATACAGGGGAAAAGAACACTTAGCAAATAGCAACACCAGGCATTTTGCATAGTTTAATTTCTCATCACAAGGTTGGATCCTCACCTCATATATACGGAAACAGAGGCGAAAAGACGTTAGGTAAATTATTCAAGCCTGAATAGGAATTGGGTCTGAATCCAGATTTGTCTGAATCCAAAGCTCCAATGCCACTGGCTGTGTGTGACCCATATATACTGTGCAAGGTGCTGCAGGAATCCAAACGAAACTCCTATTTTCTCAGCTCTAAGATGTACTTGTTTCTCCACAGCTTGACATGTCTGAAGTTGGAATGTTTCTTAAAACCAATGTCAAAAGAAACTTGTCAAGGTGCCAAGAAAGTAGAATGGAAAGGTTTTTTTCAACAAATAGTGTCAGAACAATTGGATATCCAAAGTGAAAAAAATGAACCTTGACCCATACCTCATGCCATACACTAAAATTAATTTGAGATGTATCATAGACTTAAATGTAAAAGCCAAAATTTTAAGTTTGGAAGAATATATTTTTAACCTTGGAACAGGTAAATATTTCTTAAAGAAGACACAAAAAGCACTAAGTAACTTCACATCTGCGAAGATGGCTGCTATAAAAAAAATAACAGAAAATAACCAGAGGGGCCCCTGGGTGGCGCAGTCGTTAAGCATCTGCCTTCGGCTCAGGGTGTGATCCGGGAGTCCTGGGATGGAGCCTGGCATCGGGCTCCCTGCTCTGCTGGGAGCCTGCTTCTTCCTCTCCCGCTCCCCCTGCTTGTGTTTCCTCTCTCGCTGGCTGTCTCTCTGTCAAATAAATAAATAAAATCAAGAAGAAAGAAGAAAGAAAGAAAGAAAGAAAGAAAGAAAGAAAGAAAGAAAGAAAGAAAGAAAGAAAGAAAGAAAGAAAGAAAGAAAGAAAGAAAGAAAGAAAGAAAGAAAGAAAGAAAGAAAATATCCAGAGTTGGAGAGGATATGGAGGAATTTGAACCCTTACACACAGTTGGTAAGATTGTAAAAATAGTTCAACCACTATGGAAAACAATATGGAGGTTCCTCAAAAATTGTAAAATAGATCTACCAAATGATCCAGCAATCCCACCTCTGGGTATATATCCAAATAAAAATTGGAAGCAGGGTTTCAAAGAGATAGTTCTACATTCATGTTCATAGCAACACTATTCACAATAGAAAAGAGATAGAAGCAATTCAAATGTCCATTGATGGACGAATGGATAAACAAAGTGTGGTATATACATACAATGAAAAAAGGAAAGAAATTCTGTCACATGCTAGAACATGGATGAACCTTGGGGACATTATACTAAATGAGATAAGCCAGTCAACAAAGGCAAATATTGTATGATTTCACTTATATAAGGTATACACAGTAGTCAAAATCACAGAGATAAAAAGTAGAATTGAGGTTGTCAGGGGCTGGGGAAGAGGAATGGGGGGTTATTGTTTAATGGGTATAGGGCTTTAGATTTGCAATTTGAAAAAGTTCTGGAGATCTGTTTCATAACAATGTGAATTACTTAGCACTATTGAGCTATACACTTTAAAACGGTTAAGATGGTAAATTTCATGTTATGTGTTTTTTTTACTGTAATAAAAAACTTTATCGAAAAAAGAGTTTAATATAAAAAAAGAAATTAATTATACCTCATAAAAAGTTGAACCAGCCATTCCTTAAGACAGTGAAAAGAAAATGAAAAGACAAATCACATACTGGGAGAAAATATTCACAATACATATATCCACAATGGATACTATGGTGCTCCCTCCAGACTTCTGTTCCACAGCTGCCAGTAGTTTAATAGTTAGATCAACAAGTGAGTCTGCCTCTAGACAATGCCCTTGGCCAGAGGGAGCTGCCAGGAAATATGAATACTGAGGTCATGATTATCAACTGAGTCTGTAGCTCTGAGTGAAGTCCCTTAGGGATAGAGCAGAGGTTTCCAAGAGAGTTTTGAGGAAATCCAATAGTTAATGTTTGGGTAAAGGAGGAAAAAGAAGGGGAGGGAGAAGGGGAGAAGAAAGAGAAGGGGATCCAGAGAGACAGGAGGAAAACTCAGGTTGCGTGGAGACATTACATTCAAGGGAAAAGCATATGTCAGGTAGTTTGTCAAATGTCGCCAAGAGGTTACGTAAGAGAAAGACTGAACAAAGTTTATCAGATTTAGCAATATGGGGGGGTCACTGGAGACAATAGGTAAGAGCAATTTGCTTGCACAATGGGGGCAGAAACCAGACCAATGAGTGAAAGGTAAGAAAATAAAAACAGCAATGAAACAAGTCTAGACATTTTTGAATGAGGAGAGAAAAGGAAACTAGGTTAGCATTGGGAGCAGCTACCTGGATCAGATGGCAAAATATTTAAAAATTCAATTTAGTAATTTTTTTAGTAA
Source organism: Ursus arctos (assembly GCF_023065955.2). NCBI lineage: Eukaryota > Metazoa > Chordata > Mammalia > Carnivora > Ursidae > Ursus > Ursus arctos. The sequence continues at coordinate 4,381,648 of NW_026622908.1, forward strand.
GTGCTACATTCACTTGGTTCAAAGGTTTTAAAAAATTATACATTGAGAAATCTTAATTTCACATATGCCCTAATACTTCTTTATAATCCACATCCCTACCTTGTCCTCTATACGTAACCACTAGCTATTCATTCTTTAGAATCCTTCACTATTTTTTTTAAGTTTTTATTTAAATTCCAGTTAGTTAACTACAGTGTAAAATTAGTTTCTGGTGTAGAATTTAGATATTCAATACTTCCTTACAACCCCCAGTGCTCATCACAAGCATACTCCTTAATCCCCATCATCTATTAACCCATCCACCAACCCAACCTCCCCTCTGGTGACCATCAGTTTGTTCTCTATAGTTAAGAGTCTGTTTCTTGTTTTGCTTCTCACTATTTGTTTTTCCTCCAGGCTTGTTTGTTTTGTTTCTTAAACTACACATATGAGTGCAATCATTTGTTTTTCACTCTATTTGTTTTTCTCTAATTTCGCTTAGCATAATACTCTCTTGCTCCATCCATATCGTTCTAGATGGCAAGATTTCATTCTTTTTGATGGCTGTGTAATATTCCATTTGTAATGTAATATTCCATTGCAATGCAATATTCCATTGTAAAATTATATAATATAGAATATTATAAATATATAATAAATATAATTATATTATAATTAATTATAAATAAATATATTACTAATATAAATATATTCATATTTATGCACCACATCTTCTTTACCCATTCATCAGCCAATGGACACTTGGGCTGTTGCCATAATTTGGCAATTGTAAGTAATGCCACTATAAACATAGGGGTGCATGTATCCCTTTGGATTAATATTTTTGTGTTTTTTGGGTAAATGCCTAGTAGTGCAATTGCCGAATAGGGTAATTCTATCTTTAACTTTTTGAGAAACCTTAATACTGTTTTCCAACATGGCTGCACCAGTTTGCATTCCTACCAACAGTGTAGGAGGGTTCCCTTTTCTCCTCATCCTCGCCAACAGCTGTTGTTTCCCAACCTGTTAATCTTAGCAATTCTGACTGGTGTGAGGTGATATCTGTGGTTTTGATTTGTATTTCCCTGATGTCAAGTGATGTGGAGCATTTTTTCATGTGTCTGTTGGCCATTGGTATGTCTTCTTTGGAAAAGTGTCTATTCATGTCTTCTGCCCATTTTTTTAACTGGATTATTTGTTTTTGCGTGTTGAGTTGTAGTTCTTTATATATTTTGGTATTAACCCTTTATCGGGTATGTCATTTGCAAATATCTTCTCCCATTCCGTAGTCTGCCTTTCGGTTTTGTTGATTGTTTCCTTCGCTTTGCAGAAGGCTTTTATTTTGATGAAATCTCAATTCTTGCATTTGTTTCCCTTGCCTCAGGAGACATATCTAGAAAAATGTTGCTATAGCCGACGTGTGAGAAATTACTGCCTGTACTTTCCTCTAGGACTTTAATGGTTTCCTGTCTCATGTTTAGGTCTTTTACCCATTTTGTGTAGGCGTAAGAAAGTAGTTCAGTTCCTTTCTTTGCATGTTGCTGTCCAGTTTTCCCAACACCATTTGTTGAAGAGACTGTCTATTTTTCCATTGGATATTCTTTCCTGCCTTGTTTGAAGATTAGTTGACCATATAATCGTGGGTTCATTTCTGGATTTTCTATTCTGTTCCATTGATCTATGTGTCTGTTTTTGTGCCAGTACTTACTGTCTTGATGACTACAGCTTTGTAACATAACTTGAAGTCTGGAATTGTGATGCTTCCAGCATTGCTTTTCTATTTCAATATTGCTTTGGCTATTTGGGATCTTTTATGGTTCCATATAAATTTTGTGATTCCATACAAAATGTAATGCTGGGATTACATTACATGTGTAGATTGCTTTGGGTAGTAGGACATAATCACTGTTTTTCTTTTCTAAAATTTAGATTCAATTAACAAGAATATAGTGTATTATTAGTTTCAGAGGGAGAGTTTAGTGATTCATCAGTTGCATATAACACTGAGTGCTCATTATATCATGTGCCCTCCTTAATTCCCATCACCCTATTACCCCATCCCCCCACCCATCTCCCTTCCAGCAACCCTCAGTTTGTTTCCTAGAGTTAACAGTCTGTCTCTCATGGTTTGTCTCCCTCTTTGATTTCACTGTTATTTTTCAAATGATGACACGGGTACAGGGAGGATAAGTAACTTGTCCTGGTTGTGTCACATAATTAGTAAACAGCAGAGCCAGAATGGAGGCTTGACCTTAATTATTCTATTATACTACCTTCTGTGGAATATATCCAGAGCCAGCCCTGGGAATCCTTGAACATGATATGGTTTCCCTGCACTGTTGTTCTGGAGCTTTCCCACCACACCTCAAAGAAAATCTCAAGCACATCGATCCTGGACTGTGCAAAGAAGAATTAAATTGGAATCACACTGTTTAACTCACCAAAACCAAAACAGGCTAAAGGAAGCTATAGTTCAACACGGAAGTTTTCTAGGTGAAACCAAAGAATGGAATTGGCCTTTCTGATGGCTCCTCTGTTCTCTGTCATTCTCTTAATCTCTAGTTTGGGACTCTGAGGGAGGCACAGTCATTCTAGAGTTGTGTTCATTTTTTTTTTAAGATTTACTTATTTATTTATGTGAGAGAGAGTGAGTGAGTGAGAGAGGGAAAGAGCACAAGCCAGGGGAAGAGGCAGAAGGAGAAGCAGACTCTCTGCTGAGCCGGGAGCCCGATGCGGGGCTCAATTTCAGGACCCTGGAATCATGACCTGAGCTGAAGGCGGACACTTAACCGATTGAGCCACCTAGGTGCCCTAGAGTTGTGTTCTGAGCTTAATTTTATGACACTCTTAAAATCTTGGAGGTGAGGGGGACTGTGGAAAGAGAGAAGAGATGCTTCTCTTCCTCCTGTTTCAGTCTCAGAACTGACCTGACAAATTTCCAGACCCACCCAATTCTTTGGGATCTTTTCAGGAATCCAGCCTAAATTGGTCTCTGATATATTTCAAACAGCTGCAGAGTCTTTGCTGTAACCACAGTAAGCCATCTTTGTTTATTTGTTTGGTTTTTTTAGCCAGTTGTTCAGGATAGCAAGTCACAAATAGTACACGCCATTTGAGCCCACCTTCTCCCCACCCAACAAAAATGTCTGTGTCTGCATACAAAAAACCTTAGATAGCATATATAACCAATGGTAGTTAACTCCAAGGAACTGTTAAAGGTATTTACATATTCTCATCTATAATTTCTCTTTTTTTTGACAATGAACATGAAACTTATGAAATAAAAATATAAAACAGTTAATTATAGAACACATTAATAGAGAGCCATGAAACGATTCAGCAGGATGAAGTCAAGAAAATAGAAAAGATCTTCCTGAGGTGCTTGAGTGGCTCAGTCTGTTAAGCGTTTGGCTCTTGATTTCAGCTCAGGTCATGATCTTGGGGTTGTGAGTTTGAGCCCCATGTTGGGTGTAGAGATTACTTAAAAATAAAATCTTAAAAAAAAAGCAATGCTCCTGAAGCTTATGTAAAGAAGTTCTTCAATGTCCCAGTTGTCTATTAAGGGGGACCATCTAATGAGGTGTGGTCCCATGATAAATCTGTGGTTTTACTTTAACCCTCTCTGCTGGGACTTAACCAGAGTAACCGACCTAGCATCATCCATAAACTAGATGTGCTCAACTTTTCCTTGTCCTTAATTTACCATGTAAGCTGAGGGTGTGGCCCAGATTCATGATATCTTTCCTTAAGCATTCTACTAAATAGGGGCCATTTTATCCTGCCAAAACATTTATCATATATGTGAGAGAATTTCCCTAGATTGTCTCACTAAGCTTCTCTTACCAAGCTTCTACGGGCAACATATGCAAATATCCTCAGATAATTTGGTCATTATCCCTTCGTACTGTTTTTCTCCTGCTAAGAAGGGCCAATTAGCCTCTGGATTAACCAGGAAACATTAGCATTGCCACTTCGACGAAGACAAGTGTACAACAGGATGAATTATTGAGAATTAAATGGGGCAAGACTGGATATAAACACTTAACAGTATTATTTATTTTCTGTTGCTTAGAAGCAGAATGCTGCATATCCCTGAGGGACTGACTGCTACTTTTCTAAAGATTGGTAGCTAAACTAAGCCTGGGTCTAAAGACCCAGAAAGTATTCTTTTATGATGTTAAGGTTGGGTTCTCATTGCTTAAAATATCTAGAGCTTCTTAATAAGCTGTTAAGCCATTTATTAAAGAAGTAGTAGGAAAGGAAACCTGGGTATTTTTCAAGGATTGGAGAAATGAAAAGCCTGGTAAGAGAAGGGAGAGAAGACAAGGAGAGAAATGGGAAAGTAGTGGGTGCTATGCTTTAGTGATGGGCAGCTAGGGCCCTTGTGGCTTAGTAGTTACAACTGAACCATCTACCTTCTGTCTAATGTGGTCTAATGAGTTATGGTCTTGTGGCAAAACTCATGGACTAAATGAACCTGGGCCTTGAGCAAATCTTCAGTAGTGATCACAACAGACTGAAGGCCAGAGGTTTCTCTGCTATTTATCCTAGAACTGAATAAGCTCTGGAATCCTGGTAAAACACACAGAAAGAGAAGGGAGCCATGAAGAATGACTGATATTGAACATATCACTCACCTTGGATAAGATTTAATTTGACAAAGAAAACCAACAAAAAAGTCACATTACTGGTGCCTGCTATGGTGATACGAAGGCCTGGAGGAGTCCATTTCCTTGAATCAACCTAGATGAATCCTTACGTTAGTACTTCAAGGCAGAGTCAACCTTCTAACACAAGTCCTATTACCAGGGTCCGCAAAGATTTTTACATTATATCACATGTGTGAAAGTTAATTTGGTTAACTGAATATGTGACATTGTCTTCTGTTCCTTCTTAGTAGGAATATGCGTGTGTGTACTTACATACTTCTAAGCAACTATTTAAGTTTAAATTTCTCACAAAGCAAAGTCTGGAATAAGGACTTCAGGGAAGGAGGTAGTATCAGAAAGCTGGTGTGAGTGAATGAAGAGATTGACACAGGTGAAGAGTAATTGCTGGTAATGGATGTGTCATTAAGCTAGTTCTGCATGGGCAATTAGGGTTCAGTCCCTCTCAGGACCCTCTAAAGAGCCATACGAGATGGGCCTCAGAACCGTCCCTCTGAGAATGAGAGGTTAGAGCATTTTCTTGCTGATTCCCATCCTCCACTGTGGCTTGCTTCTAGGAATGTTTCTGGACTACTGGTGTGGAGGGGTGGCAGACCTCCCTCTCTCCTAGGCTGGGAGAGCTTGTGCCTGGGAACTGTCCACCGGAGCTGCTACTATAGCCGAAGCTGGGCTGAGGGCATGTGGCGTAGGCAACCAAAAGCACATGCTACATACTGTATCAGGAAAGTGAATGGAAGATGTTTAACCTTTTAGAAAAGAATCTTTCTCCCAAACCCTGCATCCCAGGTTGTCAGGGACGAGGGTGGGTATTACCTGACCTTCTGCCTTTACACATGTGTTTAAACCTCAAATAAATTCCCTGTTCTTAGTAGCAGATTTCATTCCTGCCCTCAGTCATAGGATTCAGACTCCAAAGCATTTCTGGGTTTGCCGGGCAGATCTGTCTCTTTGCTACAGAGTAGCCCCCTCGGAACTTATTCTGGGCTGTGGGTTCCTTTGTTATGTCACCTAGTAACACTTGTTCACTTTCCATCTTCTCGAATTTTGCTGAAATTTTCATCTTCTAATGGAGAAATGTCTATTCAGAATCTTTGTCCATATTTTAGTTGGGTTATTGGTCCTTTTATGTTTGATTTGGAAGTGTTCTTTATATATTCTGGATTCTAGTCTCTTATACAACATATGATTTACAAATATTGTCTCCCATTAGGTGACCACCACTCTCTCAGTGGTGTCCTTTGAAGCACATTTTCAATTTCTTGAAAATCTAATTTATATTTTATTTGGTTGCTTCTGCATACCAAACAATTGCCTAATCCAAGGTTTACACCTATGTTTTTTTTCTAAGAGTTTTATAGTTTTAGTGCTGATTTAAGCCTTTGATTCATTTTTAGTTAATTTTTTTAAATAAGTTTTTTAAAAGACTTTATTTATTTGAGAGAGAGAAAGCATGAGCGGGGGAGAGGGCAGAGAGAGGGACAAGCAGACTCCCCCCTGAGTGGGGAGCCCGACACGGGGCTCGATCCCGGGACCGTGAGATCATGACCTGAACCAAAGTCAGATGCTTAACGGACTGAGACACTCAGGTGCCCCTAGTTAATTTTTGTATATGATGTGAGATAGGGTCCAAATTCACTCTTGCATATGGATATCCAGTTGTCTCAGCACTACTTGTTGAAAAACTATTCTTTCCAATTGAATTGTCTCGGCACCTTTGTTGAAAATCAGCTGGCCAAAAAATGAGAGGGTTTATTTCTGGGTCTCAATTTCTATTCAACTGATATATATGTCTATCCTTGCCCCACTACCACACTGTCTTGATTAATGTAGCTTTGTAGTAAATTTTGAAAATCAGAAGTTTGAATCCTCCAAATTTATTCTTCTTTTTCAAGATTGTTTTGAATTGTTTGGCTATTCTAAGTCCCTTGAATTTCTTTATTAATTTTAGGGTCAGCTTGTCAATTTCTGCAAAGAAGTCAGCTGTGATTAAATATTGGCACTTTAACTTTTCTTAATAGCAGATTACTTGTAATGCACCTCACCAATGCTCATAACACAAATTCTCTATTGAGAATTATATACATATTTATTATTACCGTTCGTTTGCTCAATAAAGTTCCATGAAGTTGCCATCCAGAGGGTGGCAGCTGAAAATCATAGTAGAACTTTCTAACTTTGTGAAAGCTTATTAATTTTTTATATTATCTCTATGAAGCATAATAATATACATACAAGAGTAATGCAACATAAGATTCTTTTTATCCTTCTCATGTGATATTTTTGTTGTAGAGGATAAATGTTAGCAACACGGCAGACAGATTCTTCTCTTTTTTTTTGCTTAAACACAGAGTTCTGAGTAAGATTGTTCAATAAAGATATTCTCTAAAATAACTTCACTATATTTCTCAACTACTTTGACATTAATCTTGAAGTTCAGTTAAAGAACTCTCACAGTAGACAGACTTTCTTTCCCAAAAGAGAATATCTGTGAATCACCTCAAATCAAATCTAACACTTTTAAAGGAGAAAGATTATACTGAGTAATATCTGTGGGTTCAGCCCATCTCTTCCTTGTGAAACTTCTTTGTGACCTATACCAGTCCCTTTAATCTGACATGGATAAAGTGTTCAATTGTTGAAAGGTGGCTTCCTTACCTCACCACTCATACTGTTCCTGCCAAGGACTCCTGTGTTGCCACATTTGGTGATCAGTTTTCCTCTCAGGTAACCTCTAGACACAGTTGCCTTCTCTCTGCTTCGTGAACTTTGTTCTTGAATTCTGTCTAGGTATTATGCCATCCTGGATCTCCCACTTCTGAACATCTGGTTTCTTTCTTTTTCAATATTCTCTCCTGTCTTCTCACTGTAGCCAATAGACATTCTCTCAGCTACCCTAGTCCTTGCTTACTGATTTTATAACCATTTCTTCTCACCTAGGTTCATGCTTCCTCTTACCTATGTAGCATATCTAATTAGGTATCATGTCATTTAAAATACAGTAAGTCTGGATATGGACTCACTTTACTCTCCAAATCAACTTCCTTTCAACTTCATTTCTTAGTGGTGACAACCATTACTCAAGGTCAGTTCCCTACCCCTTCATTCCTTACATCTAATCAGTTGCCATAGAGTCCCACGGGTATTTTTTGAAAGAATTCTCAAACCAATCGGTTCATCTCCATTCTACTTCTTTCTACCACTTGATCAATTATTTACGAAACTTCTTCATGAGGTCAAGAGCAATCTGTGGGAGCTTTAATCTGCAAGGCCTGTACCCACCTAGAAAGCAAGTTCGGCCCTAAGGCCTGGGCCAGATAAAATGAGCCATTGATCAAGATAGAGAGTCATTTTCAGATGTTATCAGGAAGGACTGATATAACTATTATCTTAAGATTGTATTGCTATAACTCCCTACCATGTCTCCTGGATACTCTGTGCTACTTACATAATTTGCTCACACACACCTGTATACTTTTATTTATTTGGCTAGTCTGGGCTGGTGGTACTAGCTTAGTATTATCTCACTTAAAGGTTGCTGATGTATGTCAGAAAGGCTTTAGTACCATGGTTAAAGCAAGAATGTGATCAAGAACATATTTAAGTTGTTTTCCATGAAAACCAAAAGATGAGCAGACACAAAGAGGTATAATCCTTAACTCAAGACATTGTTCACTAAGTCAACAGAATAGCGTCAGGAACTGGAATTGAAGTGGAGCTTTCCAGAACCAGGGGAAACACAAACCAACAAAAAATTCTGGGCAAAAGTTTTTTAAGCTTCCTGAACTTCTCTGCCACCTGTAGAATCAAAGCAACTCAAATATTCACAATGAGTGTTATCTGAACTCTCCTTGTCTTTGACTTCCAACAAGGATGAGTGTCTCTTGCCAAAGAGTAGCTAACACTTAAACAACACTTTCCATGGTGTAGTGTGTTAACCATATTTTTAATATTTTATGGTGTTTTGACATGTTGTGGGGATTAGCTGGCTGAGGAGAGACTGCCCCGCCCAGGGCTAGCTAATTCCCAGAGATAAAACAAATACCATATGACTTCACTTACATTTGGAATCTAAAAAACAAAACAAATGAACAAAAAAACAAAACAGCAACAGACTCATATAGAGAACAGACTGATGGTTACTGGAGGGGAGAAGCGTGGGAGGATGGTCAAAATAGGTGAAAGGGATTAAGAAGCATAATCTTCCAGTTATAGAACAAATAAGACACAGGGATTCAATGTACAACATAGGGAATGTAGTCAATAATACTATAGCAACTTTGTATGGTGACAGATGGTGACTACTTATGGTGGTGACCATTTTGTACTGTACACAAATACCAAATCTATGTATATATTTCATAATGTATGTAAATATCAACTATGTTGTAACCTGAAACTAATACAATATTGTATGTCAATGAGTCTTCAATAAAAATTTAGATTTAAAAAACAAGCAGCTTGCCTGAAAACATGCTTTTCATGTACAAACCAACCAATCCCAAGTCCATACTCCAGCCATCTCCTAGTTATCTAACCCCCCACATCAAGCCAATATTCTCCCTGCCCTAAATCACCCAGGGTCAGGTACCAGACAACTAGTGGCCACCCCGATAGCTCAGAGCCCACCAAATTATTCAAACCAGCCAATCCTAAGCAGTTCCCCTTGCCCTGCCTTGCCTTTCCCATGGAAAACAATAAAGGCTCTGGGCCAGGCTTCCCCCTCACTCCTTTCTGCTTCCTAATCAACACTGATGTTTCCCATGTGGCCCTGTGTGATGTGTTGTGCCTTCTCCTCTGGGGAATACATAAGTAATAAAAACCTTTCAATGGCATTAGCCTTTCCACGTCTTCACTTACTCACCTCCATAAATTGAAATCCCATGAGTATAACTGAAATAGGAGCCATTCTAAGTATTTTGTATAGGTAAGCTTATTTAATCTTACGTTCTGTAAGGTGTTTACTACTATTATGCCCATTCTAACAAGGAGAATTTCAGGGTTAGTAACTTGCTTAAAATTATATAAGTGAGTGGCAGAGCTGGGACCCCAACCCAGGCAGCCTCATGTTAGCATTATGTTGCCTGAGGAAGTTGGGGCGTTCCACGTACTCAAGACACAAATCCCTGGCATTCTCTTCACTACTGTAGGCCTCCTGCAAAAGCTGCCCTTCTTGTTTGACAATGTGCCTTAAATTAGTTATCAGAATGAGGAACAGACACATCTGGGGCCTGAAAAGCATCACTGTTCTGATCCTAGGTGGTTGACTTGGGGTGAATAGAGAAAAAAAAAAAACTAGTCAAAATTGTGTAAAACTCAGATGCTACAAAAATGACAGTCCATACTCTTTCTTTTGGATCTGTTTTTTGGTAAGAATACAACACCAGTCCTGAATACATAAGCACACAGTCCCTGCAGCAATTCTAGGAATGAACCGAATGCTTATATGCAGCAAACGACAAGACATCCAATGTTTTCAGGGCATAAAGTACAAGATGGCACCAGTAGATGAGACTAGAGAGATCCACAGGAACCAGGCCAGGAATGGCTCATATGATTTGCAAAAATGCAAGTATATGATAGAAAGCCAATATTTCTCCTCCTCTCATGCTTGAGGAATGGGACCCTCAGACTGATTCCCCAGAGGCTACTACATAAATGGTTACTTAGGTTGTGTGAAATGTAGAGTAAAACTTTTATTAATGACACTATTAAAACTTAACATCAACATTTGACAAGCATTATGACTTTCTTTTTCAATTACTGCCTTGGGCCAATTTCCCAAAGTAAAATTGAGTCCAAAAAAAACAAAACAAAAAAAAGACCATTGTCTTCTCATTACTCTTATCTTCCAAACTCCAGACTGGTTTTACTAACTTAGATAGCCTCAAGCATTGTATACGTTATACAAAGACTTTCCAGCATTCAGTTTTATCCTGTGTATTTATGCTAAGTCATCGCCATCCTTCACCCTCCAGAAATCTTTCTTCCACTTTCTTCTCTCTTCACATATCCAATATCCTCTTCCCTCTCCTTACCCTCAACCAATAAATTTGTTTCTTTTAAAGACAATCAGGGGGCACTTTCGTGGTGCAGTTGGTTAAGCCTCCGACTCTTGGTTTCGGCTCAGGTCATGATTCCAGGGTTGTAACCTCAGGGTCGTGAGATGGAGCCCTGAGTTCAGCTCCATGCTCAGTGTGGAGTCCACTTAAGATTCCCTCTTCTTCTCCCCTGCCTCTCCACTTCCTCTCTCAAATAAATAAATAAGTCTTAAAAAAAAAAAAAAGAAAGAAAATATAAATTGGCCTGGGGTGACTCTCAGTAGATAGCCCAGGAACACAAGCATCAGTTGCTCCTTTGAGGCTAGGTGCAGGAAGGAAATCAGGATGTCATTTAGCAGTTAAATTACTACTAATCCATTCTATATCCCCACCTTAGAAGATAATTATCATGAATTGTTGAAAACTTCTAGGGTGTGGCATAGACTGAAGGATCCAAATATGTCTGCAAAATCATCTTCTCTTGGTGATCTCTCAGACTTGGATATTGCTTTTGAACCTTAAAGTTCCATCTTTGTGAAAACGTGAACCCCTCTGAGTCAGTTTGCTACTTTAGGGATATGTGGGAGTGGGCCCTTGGGTCATTTTATCGCCACAATCAGGACTGACAATCTTGGAAGAACTGTTGCTTACAACATTTCATTTTTCTAAAGAGCACAGAACTCTCCTAGTTGGATTGTTTACGAATCTGATAAGCTCCTGCATAAATTCATATCTATAATGTTTCAGAGGGAATGAGTCTCTGACTTTAAGCAGAAATGTTAACATTCATTTTTTCATATGTTAACCAACATTTTGTAAGCACCTACTTCATGCCAGAGCTTGAGAAGATTACAGTGAACAAGACCACCACGTTTTTGTTTTTGTTTTTTACATTGTGCTGCCTATAGGAATTTAGGCCCCAAGAATACAGCCATAATCCCAGGACAATAGAGTCCTCCATGACCAACATTGAGAATTCAGTGAACTTTTCCCTGAATATAACTAAACACAAATGGGAAACATGCTCCGTGGGTAATGATCAGCTGCCTGAAATGGAATCTATGACAAGTTCTACCTGGGCTTTCTAGTAGTATCTATCATCTTCAACACATTTAATAGATGTCCATAGGAAATATGGACAAGTGTCCAAGTGATTTTTTTTAAAGATTTTATTTATTTATTTGGCAGAGAGAGAGACAGCCAGAGAGAGAGGGAACACAAGCAGGGGGAGTAGAAGAGGAAGAAGCAGGCTCCCAGTGGAAGAGCCTGATGTGCGGCTCGATCCCATAACGCCAGGATCACGCCCTGAGCCGAAGGCAGACGCTTAACCCAGGCACCCCCACCCCCAAGTGATTTTTCTGAGTGGTTTTTCATGGGGAATGTTAATAGATACAACCTTCATCAACAAAAGTTCTTTGGGGTCCTTAACAATTTTTAAGACAATACTAGGATCCTGAGACCAAAAGGTTTGAGAAGCACTGTGCTAAGGATCATATCTAGAAATAGGTGGGTGGGTCAGTTGGTTAAGTGTCTGCCTTTGGCTCGGGTCATGATCCCTGGGTCCTGGGATCAAGCCCCGAATCTGGCTCCCTGCTCAGCTGTGAGTCTGCTTCTCCCTCACCCTCTACCCCTCTTTCCTGCTTGTGTTCTCTCTCTATAATAAATAAATAAAATCTTTAAAAAAATAGCATGGGATTTCTGGCAATAGGGTATGATTTATATTTAATATAGAGTATGGTTTATATTTAGTAGATAATGTCAGGTTGTTTTCCAAGGTAGTTATACTAATTTATAATCTCATCAGCAATGGAGTGCTCTAGTTAAAGGACTTGGTATTTTCTGTGATTTCTGATTTTTATTTGATTTGTAAAGAACTCCACACTATTGCAAAAGTAACTTAGATTTTTGGAAAGGAGTTGGGGTATAGTAGTTTAGGCTCTACCATTTAGTAGCAGGGTGGTCTTGAATAAATTATTTAATCTCACTTTCCCCATAGGATGGTTTTTATGACCACATGATATCATACACATAAAGTACGAGAACTGGGCCCAGTACATAGTAGATGCTGTACATATTTGTGCTTAATAAATGTTGGCTATCATCATAGTCATGGTCATCATTTTTATGGAAATACAGAGTTACGGCCTGGGAATGTGTGATCAGTGCTGGGATTGTAGTTTTGCTGATGAAATGGGTATTCTGTTTAGGGTTCAACTTACTTTTAGTGAGGGCAGGGGGTGGAGGGAGGTCTAAGAATATGGAATATGTGAATTTATAGAAATTGAAAAATCAGACCTCCTGGGGTGGGAGAATGGTGAGTTTGGGTTTTATCTTTTATTTAAGAGAGTTGAAAACCTGTATGGTGTTTTCATCCAATTGGGATGAGGAATTTCCTTAGTCTAGATCCAGGAAGGACTCATTTATGTTCCACATGACTCAGGAAGATAAAGAGACTGAAAAATAGTAAAAACCTGTCATATATTGAGTGCTTAACATGTGCTAGACACTATTCTAAGAAACTTACTTTTTTTTTTCATTTTACTGCGTAACAATTCTATGTATTAGGTATTTTTCATAATCCATTTTAATGAGACATAGAGAAATAGAGTAATTTTTCCAAGCCCACGTATTTGTTAAGGTGTGGAGTTCAGCTTTAAGACAAGGCAATCCGACCCCAGAACCCTCATCTTAGTTATTCCAATGCTGCCTCACTTGAATGCATGATTTTCAAAAACACATAGGTTGAATGGATAGGTGACAGTAATACATATTTTAGTTAAGTCAACAAATCCGTGATATAGAAATGATGGAAATTATTTAGCTGGTGATTTAAGAGTAGTTTTCCTGAAATGATGGGGAGGGAAAGAGAGGCATAATCTGAAGTAGATGTGTATTACCAGGCACAGGATAAAGAATAAAGATGTACTTGGGAAAAATGAATCTCTCTGGCCAGTCTGTCCCAAGTCTTTCGGCAGCTCTTCTCTCCAAGGATTTCACATTATTGAGTTGGTCTCTCCTTCCTAAGTCTTTTGAACTCTTTTGATCTTGTTAGTACTTTTCCTTTTACAATGCCTTTCTCAGCAGCCCAGTGAGGTAAGCAGGTAGGTATTCTTACTCTCATTTTACAAATCAGTTAAGTGGTTTGCCTATGGTCACACTAGATAGTGGGCAGAGTCCAAATTAGCCAAGGTTATTGTCTCCAATTCACCGCTCTTTACATTCGGTCACAATTGGTGTTCTAGAATACCTCCCCATCCTTTTTTCTGCCACTTCTTTTTGCTTTTTCACCTGTCTTCCCCCACCTCCCCCCACAGTCCAATGCACTAAAATGAATACATGTGGCAACAACAGGCCTTTTTCAGTATCCCTGTCAGTCTTATCAAGAGATCTTGATGACCCAATTCAAGTGTTTCTTGAGAGATTATTTGCAGATGTGGTTCCTTACTGATGAATTCTCAGGCTTTAGATGTTTGAAAAAGCTTTTCTTTGTATGACTAAACAATTGATTCAAGGCATTTAAAAAATATAATCTAAGATTCACCTGGCTTTCATTTTGGCAAAGTAAAATCAGAAATTAATCTAAAGGTTTTCCTTGCCCTCTTATATTCTCCCCTAACCTTAGGAAGACAAGGATACAAAATCAAAGCTTTCTTTCAACCAAGTCACATTGATGAGTTCAAAATATATTTATTCAGAGGTAAAATATATTCACTACTTAAATCTTGGACTTCGAGTCTACTTTTTTTCTTGTTTTATTATTAATATCATCCCTCCATGGAAAAATATCCTTTTTTTATTGCCTTCAACAATCTAGATCTGTCTCCTTCCACTATAGGTAACCACTGATAGCACTTTTCGTTTTTGTCTTGCCAAACTTTTTATTTCTCCACACTCACTGGCTTCTTATTTTTGCATTTACAAACCATGCTGCAACAAATACCCTTGCTTCCTTGTGCACCTGTACTGATATTTCTTTGCGGTAAATATGGAGAAGGAGAATTGCTGAGTCACAGGGTGGGTATGTTTTAAAATTGTAATACCTTATTGCCAAATTGCCTTCCAAAACAATTGCAATTTAAACTACTCTTAGCAGTGCATGAGATGATCTCTTTTTCCAACTCTTAGCCACCCTGGGTATTTTCAAACTCTTTCAATTTTGCAAATCTATTGAGTGAAAAAGCTAGCTCACCATTAAAATTTGCATTTTTTGTTTGTTTGTTTTCTAGTGAGGTTCAGTGTCTTCTCATATCTTTATAGCTGTTTTTCTTTCTTTTATGAGTTGTCTGTTTATATCCTTTATGCTTTTTCTATACAGGTGGTCTTTTTCTCACCACTAATATCATTTTCGGTGAAAATAAGTTTTGCATGTTCATGAAGTCAATTTGTGACTTCTGATTTTTTTTTAATTAAGGTAAAATACACATAGCAGAAAAGTCACTATTTTAACCATTTTAAAGGATACAATTCAGTGATTTTAGTACACTCACAATGTGGTACAATCATCACCACTCTTTAATTCTAGAACCCTGTACCCATTAGGGATTCACTCCACAATTCCCCCCCCCCCCCGCCCCCCACCAAGCCCCTGGCAAACACTAATCAGCTTTATATCTCTATGGACTTGCCTGTGCTGGACATTACATACAAATGGAATTATATAATATGTGGCCTTTTGCATCTGGCTTCTTTCATTTAGCATAATGTTTTCACCAGTCATCTGTGTTGTAGTATATGTCATTACTGCATTTCTTTTTTTTGCCAAACAATATTTCATTATATGACCATATCACATTTTATTTATTCATTCATAAGTAATGTCCATTTCGGGTTGTTTTCATTTTTTGGCTATTCTGAATAATGCTGCTATGAACATTCCTGTACAAGTTTTTGCCTTATCAACTATTTTCAATTCTTCTGTGTATATACCAGAAGTTGCCGAGTCTTATGCTAAGTCTGTCTTTACCATTTCAAGGAACTGCAAAACTGTTTTCCAAAACAGCTTGTACCATTTTACATTCCCATCAGAAACTTATAGAGCGTTCAAATTGTTCCATGCCCTTATCAACACTTGTTATTTTCCTATTTTTAAATTATACCCACCCTTACGAATGTAAAGTGGTCTCTCATTGTGGTTCTGAATTGCATTTTCCTATATGATTAATGTTGAATATCTTTTCATATGCTTATTGGTCATTTGTATATCTTCTTTGCAGAAATATCAATTCAAATCTTTTGGCCATTTTTAAATTATGGTTTGTTTTTTTGTTGTTGTTGAGTTATAAGAGGTTTTTTTGTTTGTTTCTGTTTTTGTTTGTTTTATTCTGGAACTAGATCATTATCAGATATATGAATTATAAACATTTTCTCCCATTTTGTGGGTTGTCTTTAACTTTCTTGATTTCTTGAAGCGTCCTTCAGTGAACAAGAGTTCTTTATTTTAATGAAGTCTAACACTTATTTTCTTTTCTATTTCTTACATATTTTTTGCTTGTATTTTGATATATCTAAGAATCATTGCCAAATCCAAGAAATAGAATTTGCTTTTATGTTTTCCTCTAATAGTTATATATCTTTAGCTCTTACATTTGGATATTGATTTATTTTAATTTTTTTAATATGATATGAGGTAAGGGTCCAACTTCATTCTTTTTTTTTTTAAAGATTTTATTTATTTATTTGAGAGAGAGAGAGAGAGAGCACAAGTAGGGGGAGAGGCAGAGGGAGAGGGAGAAGCAGGCTCGCCGTTGAGCAGGGAGCCCCATGTGGGGCTCAATCCCAGGACCCTGGGATCATGACCTGAGCTGAAGGCAGACGCCTAACTAACTGAGCCACCCAGGTGCCCCAACTTCATTCTTTTGCAAACGGATAACCAGTTGTCCTAGCACTATTTGTTGAAAAGACCGTTCTTGTCCTATTGAATGGTGTTGGCACCCTTGTTAAACATCAATTGACCATAAATGCGAGGGTTTCTTTCTGGATCCTCAACTCTATTCCATTGATCTGTATGTCTATCCTTTTGTCAATTCCACATTATTTTGATTACTGTGGCTTTGTAATAAGTCCTGAAGTTTAGGATGATAAATCCTCCAACTTTGTTCTTTTTCAAGATTGTGTTGTCTCTTCTGGGTCTCTTGCTATTCCATATGAATTTTAGAATCAGCCTGTCCATTTCTGCAAAGCAGACAATTGAAATTTTTGTAAGGATGGCAATGAATCTGTAAATCTGGGGAATATTGCCATCTTAATATTAAGTCTTCCAATCCATGAAAACAAAATGCTTTCCATTTATTCAGGTTTTCTTTCATTTCCTTCAGTAGTGTTTTATAGTTTATAGTTTTATAATTTATAGACAGTGTATGAGTCTTGCATTTTCTCAGTTAAATTTATTCCTAAGTATTTAATCATTTTTAATATTATAAAAAGAATTGTTTTCTTAATTTTGTTTTCAGATTGTTCATTGCTAGAGTATTAGAAATACGACTGATTTTTCTGTGTGATCTTGTGTCATGCAACTTTATTGAATTCATTTTATTAGCTTTAATAGTTTTTAATAGATTCTTCAGTGTTTTCTGTACATAAAATTATGTCATCTGTGAATAGAAATAGGTTTACTTCTTCCTTTCCAGTTTGGATAATTTTTGTTCATTTTTTCTTGCCTAATTGCCCAGCCTAGAATGTCTTGTGCAATGTTGAACAGGAACCACGAAAGCAGATATCCATGTTCTGTCCTAATTATAACGGAAAAACTTTAAGTATACTAGCTGTGGGGTTTTTTTTTTTTTTCATAGATTCCTTTAACAGGTTGAGGAAGCTTCCTTCTGTTACTGGTATATAGAGCATTTTTATTTAATTTATTTAATTTATTCAGTAGTGAATCATCTGGTTCTGGACTTTTCTTTGTTGGAAGTTTTCAGATAACTGATTCAATTTCTTTCTTTGCTATAGATCTATTCAAATTTTCTATTTATACTTTAGTTAGTTTTAGTAGTTTGTCTATTTCTAGAAATTTGTCCATTTCATCTGGGTTATCTAATTTATTGGCATACAGTTGTTCATAATATTCTGTCATAAGCCTTATTTATGTAAGATTGAAAGTAATGTCCCCATTTTCATATTGATTTTATTACTTTTAGTCTTCTCTCTTTTTTGCTTAGTCAGAATCTAACTATGAGTTTTCTTGATCTTCTCAAAGGACCAGCTTTTGGTGTTATTTTTTCTATTTCTTTGCATTCTCTATTTTATCTATTTCTGCTCTAATCTTTATTGTCTCCTTCCTTCTAGTTGCTTTGGGTTTAGTTTGCTTTTTTTTCCCCCCTCTGTTCCTTAAGGCAGAATATTGGGTTGTTGATTTGAGATCTTCTATTTTTTAATGTAAATTTTTACATCTATAAGTTTCCCTCAGAACATACTTTTGTTGCATCTCATAAGTTTTGGCACGTTGTGTTTTTGTTTTAATTCATTTCAAAGTATTCTCTAATTTCCCTTGTAATTGCTTCTTTGACCCATTGGTTGTTTTAGAGTGTGCTCTTTAATTTCCACATATTTGTGAATTCACCAGATGTTCTCCTTTTATTGATTTCTAATTCCACTCCATTGTTGTCAGAGAAGATCGTTTGTATGATTTCAATACTTTTAACTTTATCAAGATTTGTTTAGTGGTCTAACATGTGTTCTACACTAAAGAATGCTCTATACACATTTGAAAATAATGTGTGTTCTAAACTGATGGTTATCAGAGGGGAGGTGGGTGGGAGATGGGTTAAATAAGTGAGGGGATTAAGGAATGCACTTCTTGTGAGGAGCACTGGGAATTTTATGGAAGTGTAGAATGACTATATTGTATATCTGAAAATAATATTACATTGTATGTTAACTAACTGGAATTTAAATTAAAAAAGAAAAGAATGTGTGTTCTGACATTGTTGGCTGAAGTGTTCTAATATATGTCTGTTTGGTCTAGCTGTTTCATAGCCTTATATTTCTTGTTTATCTTTTGCCTAGTTGTTCTATCCATTTTGTTTAACTATTTCTCCCTTCAATTCTGTTTTTGCTTTATACATTTTAGGGCTCTGTTAGTTGCATTTCTAATTGTTTTGTAATTGCTTGTATCCTATTGATAAATTAACCATTTTATCATCATGTGATGTCTCTCTCTGTCTCATGTAACAACTTTTGTCTTAAAGTCTATTTTATCTGATATTAGAATAGCCATTCCAGTTCTCTTTTGGTTACTGTTTTTTTTTTCTCTTTTGATTATTGAAATATCTTTTTCCATTCTTTCATTCTCAATCTATTTGTGATTTGGATCTAAAGTAAGACTCCTTCAAGCTCTATTACAAAGCTGTCATCATCAAGAGAGTATGGCACTGGCATAGAAACAGACACATAGATCAATGGAACAGAATAGAAAACCCAAAAATGGACCCTCAACTCTATGGTCAACTAATCTTCAACAAAGCAGGAAAGAATACGCAATGGAAAACATCTTCAACAAATGGTGCTGGGAAAATTGGACAGCCACATACAGAAGAATGAAACTGGATCACGTTCTTACATCATACACAAAAATAGAATCAAAATGGATGAAAGACCTAAATGTGAGACAGGAATCCATCAAAATCCTAGAGAAGAACAAAGGAAGCAACCTCTTCGACCTCAGCCACAGCAACTTCTTGCTAGATACATCTCCAAAGGCAAGGGAAACAAAGGCAAAAATGAACTATTGGGACTTCATCAAGATAAAAAGCTTTTGCAAAGCAAAGGAAACAGTCGACAAAACTGAAAGACAACTGACAGAATGGGAGAAGATATTTGCAAATGAAATATCAGATAAAGGGTCAGTATCCAAAATCTGTAAGGAACTTATCAAACTTAACACCCAAAGAACAAATAATCCAATCAAGAAATGGGCAGAAGACATGAACAGACATTTCTCCAAAGAAGACATACAAATGGCCAACAGACACATAAAAAAATGCTCCCTATCACTTGACATCAGGGAAATACAAATCAAAACCACAATGCAATACCACCTCCACCAGTCAGAATCATTAAGATTAACAAGTTGGGAAATGACAGATGTGGGCAAGGACTTGGAGAAAGGGGAGCCCTCCCACACTGTTGGTGGGAATGCAAGCTGGTGCAGCCACTCTGGAAAACAGGATGGAGGTTTCTCAAGAAGTTGAAAATAGAACTACCCTACAACCCAGCAATTACACTACTGGGTATTTATCCCAAAGATACAAATGTAGTGATTCAAAGGGACACCTGCACCCCAATGCTATAGCAGCAATGTCCACAGTAGCCAAACTATGGAAAGAGCCCAGATGTCCATCAACAGATGAATGGATAAAGAAGAGGTGGTATATATATCTACAATGGAATATTATGCAGCCATCAAAAAATGAAATCTTGCCATTTGCAATGACATGGATGGAACTACAAAGTATTATGCTAAGTGAAATAAGTCAATCAGAGAAAGACAATTATCATATGATCTCACTCATATGTGGAAATTAAGAAACAAAGCAGAGGAATATAGGAGAAGAGAGGAAAAAATAAAACAAGATGAAACCAGAGAGGGAAAAAGACCATAAGAGACTCTTAATCATAGGAAACAAACTGAGGGTTCCTGGAGGGGAGAAGAGTGGAGGGATGGGGTAACTGGGTGATGGACATTAAGGAGGGCACATGATGTAATGAGCACTGGGTATTAAATAAGACTGATGGATCATAGACCTGTACCTCTGAAACCAATAATACATTATATATTCATTAATTGAATTTAAATAAAAAATGTTAAAAAATTAAGTGAATCTCTTATAGACAGCATATGTTTAGATTAAGTTTTTTATCCATTCTGCAATCTCTGCCTTAAATATGAGTTTAATCCATTTATATTTAATGTAGTAACTGATAGAGAAGGATTTACTCTTGTGATTTATCTATTTGTTATCTATGTGTTATATCTTTTTTGTTCCTCAATTACTCCATTACTGCCTTCTCTTGTGTTATATTGATATTTTCTAGAATACCATTTTCCCCTTTCTCAAGTGTTTTACCATATATTTTAAAGTTATTTTCTTAGTGGTTGCCCTGGAGATTACAATTAACATCTTAATTTATAACAAAATAGTTCAGATAATATCAAGTTAGTTTCAATAGTATAAAAACTTTTTTTCTATATAGCTTCTCCACCTCTTACATTGTTGTCTCAAATTACATTTTTATACATTTGGGCCCATTAACATAGATTTATAATTACTGTTTTATGTAGTTGCCTTTTAAATCAAATAGACTAAAAAGAGAAGCTACAATAAAAAATATATTAAGATGGACTTTTATATTTATTTATGTAGTTACCCTTACCAGTGTTCTTGATTTCTTTGTATGGATTTGAGTTACTGTCTAATGTCCTTTTATTTTGGCCTGAAGGACTCCTGCTAGCATTTCTTATGGGGGGAGGTCTACTAGAAACAAGCTTTCAGTTTTTATCTGGGAAAGTCTTGATTTCTCCTTTTGGGGGGGGTGTTGGGTTGTTTGTTTGTTTGTTTGTTTGTTTTGTATGGTAAAAAACACATTAACAGGGACCCCTAGGTGGCTCAGTCAGTTAAGCATCTGCCTTCGGCTCAGGTTGTGATCCCAGGGTCCTGGAATTGAGCCCCCGTCGGGCTCCCTGCTCAGTGGGGAACCTGCTTTTCCCTCTCCTTCCCACTCGTGCTCTCTGTCTCTGTCTCTCCCTCTCTCAAATAAATAAATAAAATCTTAAACAAAAACAAAAACAAAAAAATTCCACATAACATAAATTTACCATCTTAACAACTTTTAAGTGTACATTATAGTATTGTTAACTATATGCACATTGTTGTACAACAGCTCTCTAGAACTGTTTCATCTTGCATGACTAAAACTCTATACTCATTGAACACCAACTCCCCATTTTCTGCTCCCCCTGGCCCCTGGCAGCCACTACACTACTTTGTTTCTATGAATTTGATTAGATATCTTGTGTAAGTGGAATCATGCAATATTTGTCTTTTGTGATTGGCTTATTGTACTCGGCATAATGTCTTCATGGTTCATCCATGTTGTAGCGTCTAACATGAACATCACAATGCAGCAACTCCAGAAACTGTATTCTTCCCTCCCCAGGATTTGTTGTAGTTGTTGTTTGTTTGTTTATTGAGTTTTCTCAACTAATTTTGTAAACTCGTGTTGTTGTTGTTTAGGGTCACTGAAGTCTCTTTTCCATTAGTTTAGTGGTCAGCTAACGATTTGACAGAGATTTCCTTAAATGCCCGGAACAACAATAACAGAAAACCTTCCAATCTGCCAAGGTTCTCTTCGTGTATGTTGGGACACACCTTCAACACTCAGTGAACAACTCTGCCTTAGTCTTCCTCCCTGCTTGAGCAGAACCTGAAGGGCAGCTAGAGGTGAAAGTCAGGGTCTTCTCAGGTCTTTTCCAAGCATACACTAGCCCTGGACAAGTACCCAGCCTTCTAGAGACTCAGGAATATGTGGAAGCTTTTCAAAGGCTTTATTCTCCAAAGCAACTCATTTCTCATCCTTTCATCCTAGGCTTTTCATTTTTCTATTGCTTTCCAGAACTGTTATCTTTTACCCCAGGTATCAGTAGTTAATACATTTGCCTTTCAATATGTTTGATAAACACTTCCCTCCAGGTAACAGCCTCAAACTTAGGAGAGATCTGAGTTACGTGAAATAAAGGCAAGCCCTTTGGGAACCATCAGACAAGTCAAAATAAACCACCACAATTCTCTGAGAATAAAATTTCTTCTGCTCCCTCTTGTACTAGAAACCCATCCCTAGAATGGAAGCTGTTGTCTCGCAGGGTGCTGCTAAACCAGGTAGTAGGGGATGGAGGATGGGGAGCAAGTAAGTTAAAATGCCACAAAGCTCTCTTACTAAGATTTGGCTGTTTTTTTTATTTTTTATTTTTTCTTGAGCAAGCATTTGTGTGGTTGCTGTGAAATTTTAATTAGTTTTGGGTGTTCTGATAAAGTTGGTATTGATAATTTTTACTAATTCACTTACTGCTTTTGTTGGAGGGACAGAACTTTGGATCTCCGTACTTTTCTATTTTACTGATTCACTCTGATTTTGGAAACTCATTTAAAGACTTTCTACTTCCAAAGTTATAAATATCTTCTCCTAAATTTTCTTTTATTCTTTGAAAGATAGTGTGTGTGTGTGTGTGTGTGTGTGTGTGTGTGTGTGTGTGTTTAACACATGGGACTGTAATCCATCAAAATTTATTTCTGTGAACAACGTGAGAAAAAGACTGTAGTCAGTTGAATAATGGTCCCCCCAAAACCAGTGAATGTTACCTTATACGGCAAAAGGAACTTAGCAAATGTGATTAAAGATCTGAAATGGGGAGATTATCTGTTATTATCTGGATGGGTCTGATATAATCACAAGACCCTTCTAAGGAGGAGGCAGGAGATCAGAGTAAGTAGGAGGAGGAAATATGACAGTGGAAGCAGGAGGTTAGTGTGTTACAAGAAATGGACCATGAGGCAAGAAATGTACACAGCTTTCAGAGGCTTACAAAAGCAAGAATTCTTCCCTGAAAACTCCAGAAGGAACACAGCTTTGCTGATATTTTGATTTTAGAATTCTTTGACTTCCAGAAGGATAAGAGAATAAATTGTTGGGTTTTTTGTTTGTTTGTTTTTGTTTTTTGGGTTTTTGTGTGTGTGTGTGTGTGATTAAAGCAGCAGAAGTTTATTAAGCAAGGATACAGAAAAAGCTCTCAGGAGTGAGAGGGATCCCAACAGCATTGCCCATTAAAGTGTTGTTTTAAACCACTAAGTTGTTGTTATTGTTTTTTTAAGATTTTATTTATTTGAGAGAGAGAGTTAGAGAGAGAGAGAGCACAAACAGGGTGAGGGGCAGAGGAGGAAGCAGACTCCCTGCTGAGTGGGGAGCCTGACCTGGGGCTCGATCCCAGGATGCTGGGATCATGACCTGAGCCAAAGGCAGATGCTTAACTGACAGAGCCACCCAGGCACCCCTTTAAGCCACTGTTTGTGGTAAGTTGTTAAGCAGCAATAGGGAACTATTACAGTAATTTTGGTCTGAGCAACTGATAGAATGGAGTTTCCATCTATTTTATTTTATTTTTTAATGATTTTATTTATTTATTTTAGAGGGGGGAGGGACAGAGGGACTGGGAGAGAGAGAGAGTCTTAAGCAGACTTCACCCTGAGTGCAGAGCCCAATGCAGGGCTTGATTTCACAACCCTGAGATCATGACCTGAGCCAAAACCAGGAGTTGGTTGCTTAACCGACTACACCAGGAACCCCTGGAGTTTCCATTTATTAAAATAAGAAAAACTGTATGAGAAGCAGGTTTGGGGAAGAAAGACAGCATTGGAAATTAACCATTATATTCTCCAAGTGGAGTTACAAAGAAGGGGTTGGAAACGTTATTGACTTGGGAGTGGGGTAGAGGTTAGGGCTAGAGATAAGAATTTGGGGGGTCGTCAGCATATAGATGCCATTTAAACTAATGAGGCTGAGATAATCTAGGGAAGGAAGGTAGAAAAGAGGGCATTAAGCCTTTGTGGACTTCAATAAATGGTGAGAAAGAGGAATCAACAATGGAGCCCTAACTCCATATGAGTTATCTTGGAAGACAGTCAGAAATTTTTGTAGTGAGATGTCTAAGCAAAGGCATAGTAATGCTGGAAATATTGAGTTAAATCTGCCACTCAAATTTTGAATGAGTACAAAAATGGCATAGTGGTATCATCCAAGAAAAAGTCGTTTCTTAAGGAAAGAAAGACAAATATTTGTGAAATGACAGAATTACAAAGAGCTTTAACACGAAAGTGGAGTTCTTCAAGTTTTTAACAAAAGAGTATGAACATAAAGGCAAAAAAATTTTTGTATAAGCAATGTATAACTGTTATCTAGTCATCATCTGAAGTGATGCAAAAGAAAAATATTGTTAGGAACAAAACGGATCAG
Source organism: Ursus arctos (assembly GCF_023065955.2). Taxonomy (NCBI): domain Eukaryota; kingdom Metazoa; phylum Chordata; class Mammalia; order Carnivora; family Ursidae; genus Ursus; species Ursus arctos. Next base: position 4,406,330 of record NW_026622908.1, read on the forward strand.
AATTTGAATTTTACCTCTGCCTCCTATCCATAGGTGACCTCAGGCTATAGGTTACTCAACTTCTCTGAATTTCATTTTTTCTCATCTGTAGAAGTAATGGTACTTACAACAATGAGTTGTTGTTTGGATCGAATGACAAGTATTACATATACTTGCCTAAATTGAGTATATTGAGTATATACTCAATAAATGGTAGGTTTTCCCATTCTATGCTCCCATGGGAATCCAGGGCTTGAATATAGACAACTTGATAACATTCGACTTGGAGATCTGGTTTTGAACTTACATGTTGAGCAGAAGTATCAGGTTTACCAAGTTCTATACAAAGAAGTGAAGTGAGTTGTAGAGGAGATCCCCAGATTTAGTAAAACTACAGTCTTCACAAGGCCTCACAATATCTCTGGCAATATAAGGCACAAGCCCCCTCCTCCCTACCCTCAAGGTAAAATTAGAAAATTTATAAAGGTCTTTTTAAAAAGTGAGAATTTTCCCCCACAGCACAGTTGGAGACAGATAAGGAAGACACTATTTCAGAGAGAGGAAAGAGAAAAAAACAAGCCCCCAAACCAAAAAAAAAAAAAAAAAAAAATCTGCTGAAGGTAGAGGTGAAAGGAAAGGACTACAAAATCCAGCCTCTGGCTCTTGTCTATTGTCATATGTTCAAGTTTAAAAACAAAACAAAGCAAAGTAAAATGAAATGTAAAATAATGTCCTGTTGAATGTGGTTCTAAGCCAGAGGTGTCCATACAGCAATTTGTCCCACTTTCTTCTTTTCCTGCACAAAGGAAACTCAAAGAATCAAATAAAGGGCTGTATTCCTAGTGCTAGAAAATCAGTCACCTCACTTCCACCAAATGACCAAACACTTTGACAGCTCCCTCACTATTTAGTGAACTCTTTCTTTCACCTCTTCTGTTCTGCTCTTCGGACGCTCACTCTTCTCCAGTGCAGCCTATGGCAAACACACAGTGCTACACTGTAGAAGTAGAAACACCAAAGAGGAACTTGAGTTGCTGCTTGCACCACTGTTTATGGAGAGACAGGGTGGAGTCCTACAGCAACTCTTGGAATACCGTGTCATCCTCTGTGTCTGCTCCAGCAAGCTCCTTATCGTGGTTGTGACTTACTTGAGATGATGTTGAATCCAAGAAAGAGTATTTGAGATATTTGCCATATTCCCAGCCCTATCAATGGGTCATGCTGATGGAGTAACCCTGTTTTGTATCCTGTGTCCACCTCCCCCTATCCTCTAATGGCCACAGCTAATTGAGACCAGTTGGGCCCCTGAATGACAAATAACCAACACATAGTCTGGCCCATGTCCTGTGCAGTGAAATGGCATGAAATGCTTTGCCTTAACTGAAGTAAGGGTTTGCTTACTAAAGACTGAATCTTACAAAAAATATAAGTGCAGGAAATTTTTTTTCCCGAAAATGTTTATTTTGTATATTGCAAGAATTTCCTGCCATCCAGGATGGGAAAACAGCTTGCTTTAGGAAGCAGACCCTCCCTGATGTGCTGGGAAGTATTATTTTTGTATAATTTTTTTAGTTCTATGGATAGAAGTCAAATATCTATTGACTTTTCTTGGGAAATTCAATGAAAATACTATGGAGGATGTATGTTGAAAAACTGAGTGTCGGTTGGAGTTAAGATGGCGGAGGAGTAGGGGACCCCTGTTTCAGCCGGTCCCCTGAGTGGAGTTGAAGTCTGAACATCCATGGAATCAGCCTGAGATGCAGGAAAATACATCTGGATCTCTACAAATGAACATCTCCAGCGCTGAGTATTGAGGTACAAAGCAGGGAGCCGTGAAACTGCGCACAGATATCAGAAGATAAATGGAAGGGGGAGGGAGCCGCCACGTTCGGGCGCTGGGAAGCGGTAGCCACCTGCACTGGGAGCGGGCGGACTCGAGGACCGGCACCCACAAGAGAGCAGACTGAGACTGTGAGCCGGGGAACGCTCACCACCAGACTGAAACGGAGCTCGGGTGTGCTCACTGGAACCAGACTGAGACCAGGAGCTCCGGGAGCACGTGGGGGCGGCTGGTGGCTGGCAGCTGGCGGTGTTAGAAACACAAAGGACAGAGATGCGCGGGACCTGGAAGCGAGGGCTGGGACGCCGGGTGTGGGGCGCACATCCCGGGATGCTGCAGGGTTGAGCAGTACCAAAAGAAACAGAGCTAAAGTGGCCAGAACATCAGTGGAGAACGGTCTGTGATCCCTCTGTTCTGAGACAGGGGCTGAGATTTGGCTACTGCTGCTCTGACTCTCAGAAGAGGCACAGCAAACCACCAGGGAAAGCCACCAGAGAACAAAAGCCTGGAAAGACCGGCTCACAGTGTGCCCACCCCCATCCCCCCTCGCAGGGGACACGGAGACTCTACCCAAACAGGGTTGCCTGAGTATCAGCATGGCAGGCCCCTCCCCCAGAAGGCAGGCTGAAAAATCAAGAAGCCCACATCCCTAAGATCCCTATAAAACAAGTGCACACTGCCTGGGTCCCGGTCAATAATTTGGGCTCTGGACAACCCCACAACCTCTCCTCATCAGAATGACGAGAAGGAGAAATCCCCCCCAGCAAAGAAAAGACAATGAGTCTGTGGCCTCTGCCACAGAACTAATGGATATGGATATAACCAAATTATCAGAAATGGAATTCAGAGTAACAATGGCCAAGATGATGTGTAGACTTGAAAAAAGTATTAACGAAAATGTTAATGAGAATATAGAATCTCTAAGGGTGGAAATGAGAGCGAATCTGGAAGAAATTAAAAATTTTATGAGCCAAATGCAGTCAAAACTAGAGGCTCTGACGGCCAGGGGAATGAGGCAGAAGAATGTATCAGCAAATTGGAGGATGGGTTAGTAGAAGAGAAAACTAAAATAGAATCTGGACTTAAAAAAATCCACGCTCATGAATGTAGGTTACGGGAGATTACTGACTCGATGAAACGTTCCAATGTCAGAATCATCGACATCCCCGAGGGGGTGGAGAAAAACAGAGGTCTAGAAGAGATATTTGAACAAATTGTAGCTGAAAACTTCCCTAATCTAGCAAGGGAAACAAACATCCGTGTCCAAGAGGCAGAGAGGACCCCTCCCAAGCTCAACCACAACAAACCTACACCACGTCACATCATAGTGCATTTCGCAAATATTAGATCCAAGGATACAGTATTGAAAGCGGCCAGGGCAAAGAAATTTCTCACATACCAAGGCAAAGGCATCAGAATTACGTCAGACCTGTCTACACAGACCTGGAATGAGAGAAAGGGTTGGGGGAGCATTTTTAAAGCTCTTTCAGAGAAAAACATGCAGCCAAGGATCCTTTATCCAGCAAGGCTGTCATTCAGAATTGATGGAGAAATAAAGACATTTCAGAATCGACAGTCACTAACCAACTTTGTAACCACGAAACCAGCCCTACAGGAGGTATTACAGGGGGTTCTATAAAAGTAAAAAGGCCCCAAGAGTGATACAGAACAGAAAGTCACAGCCAATACAAACAAAGACTTTACTGACAACATGGCAGCATTAAAAGCATATCTCTCAGTACTCAGTCTTAACATTAATGGTTTAAATTCTTGCTTAAAACACCACAGGGTTGCAGATTGGATAAAAAGAAATGACCCATCCATTTGCTGTCTACAAGAGACTCATTTCGAACCCAAAGATACATTCAGACTGAGAGTAAGGGGATGGAGTGCCATCTTTCACGCAAATGGACCTCAAAAGAAAGCTGGGGTAGCAATTCTCATATCAGATAAACTGGATTTTAAACTACAGACTATAGTTAGAGACGCAGAAGGGCACTATATTATTCTTAAAGGAAGTATTCAACAAGTGGATATGACAATTATAAATATATATGCCCCCAACAGGGGAGCAGCAAGATACACAAGCCAACTCTTAACCAGAATAAAGAGACATATAAATAAAAATACATTAATAGTAGGGGACCTCAACACTCCACTCTCAGAAATAGACAGAACACCCTGGCAAAAACTAAGTAAAGAATCAAAGGCTTTGAATGCCATACTCGACGAGTTGGACCTCTTAGATATATATAGAACACTACACCCCAGAACCAAAGAATACTCATTCTATTCTAATGCCCATGGAACATTCTCAAGAATAGACCATGTTCTGGGACACAAAACAGGTCTCAGCCGATACCAAAAGATTGAAATTATCCCCTGCATATTCTCAGACCACAACGCTCTGAAATGGAACTCAACCACAAGGAAAAATTTGGAAGAAACTCAAACACTTGGAGACTAAGAACCATCCTGCTCAGGAATGACTCGATAAACCAGGAAATCAAAAATCAAATTAAACAATTTATGGAGACCAATGAGAATGAAAATACAACAGTCCAAAACCTATGGGATACTGCAAAGGCAGTCCTAAGGGGGAAATACATAGCCATCCAAGCCTCACTCAAAAGAATAGAAAAATCTAAAATGCAGTTTTTATATTCTCACCTCAAGAAGCTGGAACAGCAACAGAGGGACAGACCTAATCCACGCACGAGGAAGCAGTTGACCAAGATTAGAGCAGAAATCAATGAATTAGAAACCAGGAGTACAGTAGAGCAGATCAACAGAACTAGAAGCTGGTTCTCTGAGAGAATCAATAAAATTGACAGACCACTGGCAAGACTTATCCAAAAGAATAGAGAAAGGACCCAAATTAATAAAATTAGGAATGAAAAAGGAGAGGTCACAACCAACACCAATGAAATTGGAAGGATTATTAGAAACTTTTATCAACAGCTTTATGCCAATAAACTAAGCAATCTAGAAGAGATGGAGGCCTTCCTGGAAACCTATAAACTACCAACACTGAAACAGGAAGAAATTGATTTCTTAAACAGGCCAATTAATTATGAAGAGATTGAGTCAGTGATAAACAACCTTCCAAAAAACAAAACTCCAGGCCTGGATGGTTTTCCTGGGGAATTCTACCAAACATTCAAAGAAGAAATAATACCTATTCTCCTAAAGCTATTTCAAAAAATAGAAACAGGAGGAAAGCTACCAAACTCATTCTATGAGGCCAATATTACCTTGATCCCCAAACCAGGCAAAGACCCCATCAAAAAGGAGAATTACAGACCGATTTCCCTAATGAACATGGAAGCCAAAATCCTCAACCAGATCCTGGCTAATAAAATCCAACAGTACATTAAAAGGATTATCCATCGTGACCAAGTGGGATTCATCCCTGGGATGCAAGGGTGGTTCAACATTCGCAAATCGATCGGTGTCTTAGATTTTATCCAGAAAGAAAAATTCAGAAATCATATGATTCTCTCAATAGATGCAGAAAAAGCATTTGACAAAATACAGCATCCTTTCCTGATTAAAACCCTTCAGAGTGTAGGGATAGAGGGCACATTCCTCAATCTCATAAAAACCATCTATGAAAAGCCTACAGCAAATATCATTATCAATGGGGAAAAGCTGGAAAACTTTCCCTTAAGATCAGGAACACGACAAGGATGCCCACTCTCGCCACTATTATTCAACATAGTACTAGAAGTCCTTGCAACAGCAATCAGACGACAAAAAGGGATAAAAGGTATCCAAATCGGCAAAGAAGAAGTCAAAATGTCTCTCTTCGCAGATGACATGATACTCTGTATGGAAAACCCAAAAGAATCCACGCCCAAACTATTAGAAGTTATAGAGCAACTCAGTAATGCGGCGGGATACAAAATCAATGCTCAGAAATCAGTTGCATTTCTATACACGAATAATGAGACTGAAGAAAGAGAAATTAGGGAATCCATCCCATTTACAATAGCACCAAAAACCATAGGTTACCTTGGAATTAACTTAACCAGAGACGTAAAGGACCTATATTCTAGAAACTATAAATCACTCTTGAAAGACATTGAGGAAGACACAAAAAGATGGAAAAATATTCCATTCTCATGGATCGGAAGAATTAACATAGTTAAAATGTCCATGCCTACCAGAGCAATCTACACTTTCAATGCTATCCCGATCAAAATACCCAGGACATTTTTCAAAGAACTGGAACAAATAGTCCTTAAATTTGTATGGAACCAGAAAAGGCCCCGAATCGCCAAGGAACTGTTGAAAAGGAAAAACAAAGCTGGGGGCATCACAATGCCGGATTTCGAGCTGTACTACAAAGCTGTGATCACAAAGACAGCATGGTACTGGCACAAAAACAGACACATAGACCAATGGAACAGAATAGAGAACCCAGAAATGGACCCTCGGCTCTTTGGGCAACTAATCTTTGATAAAGCAGGAAAAAACATCTAGTGGAAAAAAAAGACAGTCTCTTCAATAAATGGTGCTGGGAAAATTGGACAGCTACATGCAAAAGGATGAAACTTGATCACTCTCTCACACCATACACAAAGATAAACTCCAAATGGATGAAAGAGCTAGATGTGAGACAGGAATCCATCAAAATCCTAGAGGAGAACATAGGCAGCAACCTCTACGACATCGGCCAAAACAACATTTTCATGACACATCCCCAAAGGTAAGAGAAACAAAAGATAAAATGAACTTGTGGGACTTCATCAAGATAAAAAGCTTCTGCACAGCCAAGGAAACAGTCAAAAAAACTAAGAGGCAGCCCACGGAATGGGAGAATATATTTGCAAATGATGCTACAGATAAAAGACTGGTATCCAAGATCTACAAAGAACTTCTCAAACTCAATACGTGAGAAACAAATAAACAAATAAAAAAACGGGCAGAAGATATGAACAGACACTTTTCCCACAAAGACATACAAATGGCTAACAGACACATGAAAAAATGTTCAAAATCATTAGCCATCAGGGAAATTCACATCAAAACCACATTGAGATACCACCTTATGCCAGTTAGAATGGCAAAAATAGACAAGGCAAGAAACAACAATTGCTGGAGAGGATGTGGAGAAAGGGGATCCCTCCTACATTGTTGGTGGGAATGCAAGTTGGTACAGCCACTCTGGAAAACAGTGTGGAGGTCCCTTAAAAAGTTAAAAATTGACCTACCCTATTGCACTACTGGGTATTTACCCCAAAGATACAGATGTAGTGAAGAGAAGGGCCATATGCACCCCAATGTTCATAGCAGCATTGTCCACAATAGCTAAACCGTGGAAGGATCCGAGATGATCTTCAACAGATGACTGGATTAAGAAACTGTGGTCCATATATACAATGGAATATTACTCAGCTATCAGAAAGAATGAGTTCTCAACATTTGCTGCAACATGGACGGCACTGGAGGAGATAATGTTAAGTGAAATAAGTCAAGCAGAGAAAGACAATTATATGATTTCTCTCATCTATGGAACATAAGAACTAGGATGATCGGTAGGGGAAGAAAGGGATAAAGAAAGGGGGGGGGGTAATCAGAAGGGGGAATGAAGCATGAGACACTATGGACTCTGAGAAACAAACTGAGGGCTTCAGAGGGGAGGGAGATGGAATGGATAGGCTGGTGATGGGTAGTGGGGAGGGCACGTATTGCATGGTGCACTGGGTGTTATATGCAACTAATGAATCATCGAACATCAGAAACCAGGGATGTACTGTATGGTGACTAACATAATATAATAAAAGAAAAATGAAAAAAAAAAAGAAAAAGAAAAACTGAGTGTCTTATTTAGAGAAGTAAATTGGTACATTTTTTAGCAGAACCCTGTCCCTGAAAACAATATTAAAGACATTTTCTCCCTCACCTGGAATTAGAAAAGCCTATACCTAAACATCACTGTTTGGAAGAAATAGATGCTAGTTTGTCCAAGTAATTAAAAATACATTAGAACTAGAGACAAACCACAATTATCAAAATGAACTCTAATGTTTGGTCATAAGCCTATATGTAATATTATTAAAAACTGAATTGTTATATTTTGGAAAGTATACTGCCCATTATCTTCAGAGGATCCTTCTGGTGAGAGCCTAAGTAAGGGGAAGACAGCCTCAAAGGTGAGGGATGAAGAGAATTTGTGCATCTACCTTCAATCACTCTGGAAAAAAATAAATTCTGGGGCATAGAATGAGGACTCTTTGGGAAATATAAAAGCAACCCACTTCCGTGAGCCGGGGGTGGGGTGGAATGCGAGGAATGGAATCTTAGGGAGGAGAAATTTATTCAAGGGTACTCTAGCAAGAATTAGGCTGCCATTAGGTGGGGGTAGGTTAATGCATAGCTTCTAAACACTGTGCCAAGGCAGTCCAGGGCCAGCACTAGGGTGAAGCAAGCAAGGCAACCAGGGAGCAACATTTCGGGAGGCGTTCCCTCTCAGGGTTGTGCAAGTATGTAGCTGATGTCACAGAGTTGAGTACCTTTTGAAATTTTATGTCCTTGGCACTTTGCTTGCTTCACCCTTGTCCCGGCTCCATGTGGCATTCTGGATTATTAGGTAATGAGCTGTGGCAAACAGATTCATAGTTACAGGGGTTTAATGGCGGAATATGGGAAGATTCAGCAAGTTAAAGATGAGAGCAGATGCTCAGAATTCTGATCTCCGAGGGGATCAGAACATGCCAACCCAAAATATGCCACTTTTGCATATTGATTATTTTGAGCTGAAGGCACCTGAGAAATGGAAGATTCAGGAAGGGCTTTCCGACCTCCCCCTTCCTACCTAAAGCAGATTATAAAATTTCCCATTAGAAAGGTACTCTACTGGGAAGAGGAGTCTCATCATCAGAGACAGGGGATCAAGGACAAAACGGATCTGTACAAACAAACCTACCAAAATAACCCTTAGCTTCTATTAGTTCCCCCGTATATCCCAGTCACTTCCTCACAATTTACCACTCCTAAAAGCTTAAACTCTCCTTTGTCTTGTCACTTCACAAATTCATCATTCTTTGTTTGTTATTAAAAATGTATATAAGCTCTCGGCCCTAAACTGCTTCTTGAGGTCGTCAGTTTTCCTATAAAGGAAATGCATGTAAAAATACTAAATAATTTCTTTTCACTTTTCTCCTGTTAATCTATCTTATATCAGTTTAATTCTTAGGTCCAGATACAGAGCCTAAGAGGGTGGATAAAAGGATTTTCTTTCCTTGTAGGGGGCCACGAGTATGTCGAAGAGAACAATGAAAGTTCGAGTAAACAGAAAATGCAAGCTGGAAGAAAGAGAAAGGGTGAGGAGGTCAATGGGTAGTAGAGAGAGAAACAGAGGCACAGATAGTCAGTCATGTCACATTGGACAGGTAATTCTTGAATTTCTATTGCTGAGGATCCTAGAGCTGTTTTTGGATTCTGCATGACCACCTAGCCCCATGGAACCCAGCTCTACTGTGGCTTCTGCCATTCATGAGTGAATCTTTCTGTGGCAAGCTGCAGAAAAGGCTCTAACTTAGGCTGAAGGGAATTTATTCAAAAGGCATTAAGGATATCATCAAATTGACAGGAGGTGGCAGAGTCATGCCTGAGAAGTGGTGGGAACCTAGACTGCTCTGGAGACAACAGTGTCTCAGTGGCAGGAAAGGTCTGGTCAGGGAAAACAGTCTGTTTTCCCCTGTGCTAGAGATTCAAATTCCAGGATGGAGGGGAATATGCGATGCCCTAGCTTAGCTGCGTCAAGCACCTGCCCTCCTTCCTCCTAGCTTACATCACAAGCCAAGCCCCACATAATTGTTCTATCAAATTAGGTGGAAGAGGCAATTGGGGGGAAAGGAAGTTGGGGCACGAAGGTGAAAAGATGAATATTGGGATGCCAAAACAAGAACTGTCCACTGCCCAGCAACATGGCCTTTTGTCCTTTCAGGAGCTCCCACAGACCCCACGTGCCTGAGATTCGGGTCTTTTTATTCCTGAGACTACCATTACCCCAGGTATCCCATAACTGTTACTTGAGTGATTCTCACTCCCTGGCAACCGAAACAGCTCAGGTATATTGCTGAGGAAGACGGTACTGTTCTGCTTCTTGTCTATCTCCTACAGAAATTATTAAAACCTCTCAAAAGACTCCAAACTTCCTTCTTCTGGGGGTATTTGGTTCTGCTAGATATGTTGGTATTTTCTGTCAGCTTTCTCTTGGGATATTTTCCACATGGGAAGGTGCGATGAGAAAAACAACTTTTGTTTTTCTAAGTTGCCACCTAGACATTTTAGAGTATGATAACCTTACTCACACTGAGTCTGAACATTTAGATAAGGACTTGAGTTTAGGATTCCCACCATAAATTCCCATTTTGTTGTTCCCAGGGCACCCTTTAAAATAACCACTTAGAAAAAAATCAAGTCAAATAACCACTTAGAATTAAGGGTGAGAAAAGTTATTGACCTCTGCCCCAGTCACACTGAGTAATAGGTGCATGCTACCCTGCTTTCTATCTCCTGCTTATTCATGACCTGGCACGGAGGACAGTTCTTCCTACAGCTCATTGCACACTCACTCCTATTTTCAGGATTTCTAAGCAGTAAATCTTATGACCTCTTTTATGAGAGTATACTGAAACTTTCCCTGCAATGAAAACAACCCTGGGGTTTTCACTTTCTCAAACTAGGAGCATATTTTTAATTCTATTTGGTATGTATGGCATATAATTATGGGTCAAAGAGTAATTAGTTTGTTGAATGTGTTATCAGAAATATTGAGATGATAATATCTTTTTAACTTTATCCTATTAATGTGGTGTATTACATGGATTTTTGTATGTTAAACCAACCTTGCATTCTTGGTATAAGAAGATTATGGTATATAATCTTCTTTATATGCTACTGGATTTGCTTGCAAATCCACAAATATGTAGCTAGTATTTTACTGAGGATTTTTGTGACTATATCCATGAGGGCTATTGGTCTGTTCTTTTGTTTTCTTTATTTCCTTATGATGTCTTTTTTTGGGGGATTAGGGTAATACTGGCCTCACAGAATGAGTTGGGAAGTGTTCCTTCCTCTCCTATTTCTTCAAAGAGTTTGGAAAAACCCTAGTGATACAACTAAGGCCAAGAAAATGAAAGACTGCTTTGTGCTAAATAATTCTACCTTTCTGGGTTATAATATAAGATATTACATACAAAGATGGACTCTAATGGATAAAGTAATAAATATTTAAAAGACAAAAATCAAGCCAACAAGTTTTGTCCCAGATGAAGTTTACCTACACCTTAATTTTCTAGAAATAATTTACTTAAGCTATATCACAAATTTATTTTTAGACTAATGATTATTGTCTTTGGAAAATGGAAATATAGCACATTCTTTGAAAAGCGCTCAAGCAACAGAGCAACATTAATAAAGTAAAAAAATAAAATCCCATCACCTTGGAATTGGAATATTTGGTGAATACCATTTTAGATTGTGTTTGAAATCACAGCTATTTAATTCTATATTTAAATGTACTCATTGTTTACCTCCAGTCCTTTTATCTTACCTTTTCTAAAATTTCATGGATATATGGATTTTATTGAAAGTAATTTTGTTCTAGGACTCCTGGGTACTGTGCTTCCTAAGTTCCTTTATGCTTAGGAATATAAATATGCTTCCTTATATGCAAACAACTTTCCTGTGTAGTATTCTTGTCTTCCATTTCAATTTTCTAGATAGTGCTCTATCTTCTGGCATTGAATATTGCTGTGAAAGAATCAGAGCACAATTCAATTTTCCCGTTAAAGATGACTTTCTTTTTCTGTGTGGATGCCTGAAGAACTTTCTTTAATCCTTGAAATTCAACTTAATTTGACAAGTTTCATCTCAGGTCAATCACTCATATCACTTTTTCAGAAACAAGATGAGCCCTTTTAATCCTTTTTTTTTTTTTCCTGCTGCATTTTCAGGCTCACTGTTTTAGGAATATAAATTAGTTTTACGGTGGACAATATCCTCTACAATGACTAACCTCTAACCCCTTTAACATTTGTTTTCTTTTCCTCTATTGTTGTAGCGATTAATCACACTTTCTTTTGTATTAGAAATCTCATTTCAGTTGTGTATGTTTTGTTTCTTGCTATTTAATCTTATTAGTTAGATGAAAGCTGGTGATATTTTGGCCTTTGAATTGCTTTCTTAACTCTGCAATCTCCTTTTCCATCTCCTATTGTGATTTTATCTGGAATTCAAGCTCTTGCTTTATTAAGTTAATATTCTTATTAAATTTTGTTTCTTTTCTTTTCTTTTTCTTTTTTTCAAAGATCTTATTCATTCATTTGACTGAGAGAGAGCACAAGCACGGGGAGCAGCAGGCAGAGAGAGAAGAAGAAACAGGCTCTTCGCTGAGCAAGGAGCCCGATATGGGGTTTGATCCTGGGACCCTGGGATCATGACCTGAGCCTAAGGCAGACACTTAACCAGCTGAGCCACCCAGGCATCCCTCTTATTACGTTTTTTTTTAGGTGTAAAGTATCATGAACATTTTTATTCTGTTCCTTAGTACTGAATATGCATAGTATCTTAAACAGTCACAGATGTTTTTTCTTAAACATTCTCCCATCCCTCAAAACTTTTTGTTGAGACCAATGGAAGCAAGTGGCCTCTCAAAACCAGAAAAGGCAAGGAAATGGATTCTCCCCTGGGGCCTCCAGAAGTATCATAGCCCTTCTGACACACAATTTAGACTCAATCTCCAGAACTATAAATAATAAATTTGTGTTTATTTATTATTAATGTCACTAACTTTGTCATTATTTCTTACAGCAGCAATAGAACATCCAAGTGCAGATTGACATGGAATAAGAACACCACGAGACATAGCAAAGAAAATCTATGGGCTCTGGCTATTGCAAAAACAAGAGGAATCAGAACTGGATCAAAACAAGCAATATGTAGCTAAACACTAAGTAAGAGTTTTCATCATTTCTCATAGTGAGAAGGGAACTGGACATGTCTATGGAAATTCACATGTATTTGTTATAGTTTGATGTATGTATTAGTCAGGGTTCTCCAGAGAATAGAACCCATAGGAGTTTTATGTCTGTGTGTTGTGTGTGTGTGTGTTTAAGGAACTGTCTCATAAAATTGGGAGTGCAGGTGGGTTGGCAAGTCTGAAATCTGTAGGGTAAGCTGGCAGACTGAAAATTCAGGGAAGAGTTGAGTTGCAATTTTGAGAATTCTATAGGGCAGCAGGCTAGAAACTCAGGCAGTGTTCCTATATTACAGTCTTGAGGAGAAATTCTTTTTCACTAGGAAACCTAGTGAAAACCTGGTATGAGCCTGCTTCTTCCTCTCCCACTCTTTACTCTTAAGACCTTGAACTGATTGGATGAGGCCCACTCACATTATGGAGGGTAATCTGGTTTAACCAAAGTCCCCTAAATTAAATGTTAATCACATCTAAAAAAAAACCCTTACAGAATATCTAGACTGGTGCTTTGACCAAACAACTATGCACTATAGCCTAGCCAAGCTGACACATAAAATTAACCATCACAATGTACATATGTACCTTTAACTCTCTAGTAGAATGTGCTCATTCATTATCAACAAACCCTTTGTTGTGTTCATCAACTTGCCTCTTTAGTGTTCAGATCTAGATTCTTAACCTGGAATCCATGGACCCCTAGAGGGTCCCCCATCTTCAGTATGGGGGAGAGTGTTCATGAAAGTTTTCAAATTATATACAGCATTTTGAGTGGATATGTGTTCATGCATTTTTTTTCCTGGGGTAGAGATCCAGAGATTTTACCATATCCTCAGAAGTCTAAAAAGGGTCTGATACTGGCCAATAATGGTATGGAGCCCCTATAGACAGAATCTAAACTGAGTGAACCATTTTTGACATTTGAAGGTGGGATTCTGATGTTTGAACAATCAGCATGCTTACAGACTGCTCTGGGAGTTGCTCGTTACCTAAATACAAAGTCTTCACTAACTGCAAATAATAGATTAAATATATCTTTGCTTTCTAACACGGTTTTTCATATCTTACTCTGATATATTATAAGAGAGATTAAACAGTCCAAAATGAGTCTCTCAGAAGCAAGTTTTTTGGTCATTATAGTTTTATGAGTGAGTTATTTAGTTAATACAAGGCTGAGGAGTAGCAGCAAGGAGCCTTTTAAATTCTTAGAGAAAGAGGGGCACCTGGGTGGCTCCATCAGTTGAGCATCCGACTCTCGATTTTGGCTCAGGCCATGATCTCAGGGTCATGAGACTGAGCCCCGTGTTGGGCTCTGCACTCAGCAGGGAGTCTGCTTGAGATTCTCTCTCTCTCTCTCTCTCTGCTGCTCCCTACCCTACACTCACTCTTGCTCTCTCTCGCTAAAATAAATAAAATCTTAAAGAAAAAACCCAAATTCTTAGAGAAAGAATTCTTCCCTCTGAACCCTAAACTTACCAACTCAGCACATATGAGAAGGTAGCAAAATGTCTTGAAGGTCCTAAGGACAGCTGTGTCCCTTAAGTGAATGAATCAACGAATAGGGGAAACTCGTATTTTAAAGGAGTTCAGACTACAAAGGGGCAGCACAAGGGAATTTCTAGGATGACAGAACTCTTCTGTGTGATACTGTAGTTGTAGACCTATGATTTATGCATTTGTCAAAACTCACAAAATTATACATCACAAATTGTGAACTTTTTTGCATGCAATAAAAAAAATCAACCAGAATTAACCAGGATATACAAGAATCTCAGGATGGAATGCAGACAGCAAAAAATGAATCTGATTGTATTACAAATGCATGACATAACCTCACTGAAGGAAATGGGGAAAACAGAAGATGACCTAAGTAACTTTGGAAAACCATGTTTGGACTGGATGCTTTAAGGCTAAAGAGAAAAAGAATGTTATAAACACTATACTCTAGTTGGTAAGGGTCAGCATGTCTGAAACTGATTTATTTGTATAGGGTAGAATAAATAAATTACAGACAATGGGAGTCAGATTTCTCACTTCAGAGAAAGAAGTTAAAATTAATCAAGGAGAGAAGGCTAGAATGAAACCTGTAGTGCTGTATTAGAATTGGAGAGGTTTATATGAACTCATGTTTATTTTAATATATATTCTGATAGATACAGAAGCAAATATAAATATGTGTTTAGAGGGGTTAATATCTATGTGTATATGCATGTGCACATATGAGTGTGTGCATGTGCACACACACACTTATTTGCTAGCTCTGTTCACTGAGTAGGCCTAGAAGCAGTAGCACCTCAGTAGCAATGAGCACACCCAACACCCAAATCTTGGTTTCTAAATAAAATTCTCCAATAAAAGGATACAGGAAGTAACCTAAAAGAGCTCTCAAAACTGGAAGAATTGGCCAAAGTTGGAACAACTTGAACAACAAAGTAATGATAATATTCTATTATAATCCAAAGAATAAATATCCATGAGTTCATACTGATACAAATAAATAACTGAATAAATAGGTAGGTAGTAAGTGCCAGAAAAGAAACAAATTTTCCTTATAGAAGAATTCAGAACAATATTTGCACATACTCCCTCTCTAGGAAGTAGACCTCAATTCCCCTTTCCCGGGTGTGGGCTGGACTGAGTGACTTGCTTCCAAAGCAAAGAATATGGGAAAGAAAAATATTAACTTTAAAGTGGAGAAAACTGGCAGGTACCATTTTAAACAAGTGGGTAAGGTTAACATCATCAGTGATAAATCACATTGGTATCATATACCTCCTGATATGTTGTAAGGAAAAGGCACTTCACTTTTGTGGTAATTTCCCCCAAAACTTAAAACTAGTGTAATCATAAGAAAAACCCAAACTGAAGGGCATTCTACAAAGTATCTGACCTATTCCTCAAAAATGTCAATGTCATGAAGAACAAAGAGAGTCTGAGAAATCATCTAAGATTGGAGAGGATGAATGAAACATGGTGACTAAATGCAGTATGGGATCCTGGATTGGATCCTCAGATGGAAAAATGACATTAGTGGAAAAACTGGTAAATTCTGAATAAAGTCCATGGTTAATGGTATTATACTAATGTTAATTTCTTAGTTTTTGACAACTGTACTGTAATTATGTAAGATGTTAACATTAGGGGGAACTGGATGAAGGTAACCTTCAATACTAACCTTGCAACTTTTTAGTATACCTAAAATTATTCCAAAAGTATAAGTAGGTTCAGAAAAGCAAAATCCGACAGAGTGTCTAACACAAGAAAAATGTTCTTCTGTTGGTCAGGAATATTTCCCCAGTCCTGATCTGGCTAAAATATGTTTCAGGTCTGGGTCCTTTGGCTGGAATTCTCTGCTTACCCAACAACTTTGAATTGCCAATTCAGCCTAGAGGGGTCCGTGGTCCTGGGAAAAGGAAAGCATTGAAGAAGACAATTGAGCATGCTGTCACTAGAAAGATATATCCCCTAATTATAAATCAATTTGCCAGCATCCAGGCCAAATGCACCAACCTCAGAAAATTTAGTTAGGAATCTCTCACTGAGAACCTGCTCATCTCCAGGTCCAAAGTACACTTTCTGGACAAGCAAATCTTAAATTCAGACCCCACAATCTGGTAGTTTCCTTCTCCAACTCCTACCCACTTCCACCCCTTTATCCATTAGGCTTCCTGGCAGCCAGCTTTCCCAGCAGTACCTCCAGTAACATCACACTTGCTTTATACAATAAAACCGATTTCTGATACCTTAGCATCCCTTTTACTTTCTCAAATAATCTGAGCCAGTTTTAAAAGTGTTATGCTAAGTGAAATAAGGCAAGCAGAGAAAGACAATTATCATATGGTTTCACTCATTTATGGAACATAAGAAATAGCAGGAAGATCGGTAGGAGAAGGAAGGGAAGAATGAATGGGGGGTAAACAGAAGGGGGAATGAACCATGAGAGACTATGGATTCTGGGAAACAAACTGAGGGCTTCAGAGGGGAAGGGGGGCAGGGGACTGGGATAGGCCAGTGATAGGTATTAAGAAGGGCACATATTGCATGGAGCACTGGGTGTTATACGCAAATAATGAATCATGGAACACCACATCAAAAACTAAGGATGTACTGTACGATGACTAACATAACATAATAAAAATTATTATTAAAAAAAGAAAGAAAGAAAGAAAGAAAGAAAGAAATATTAAAAAATACAAAAAAAATAAAAATAAAAGTGAGATTCCTTTAGGCCCCTGGATGTTTTTATTAAGTAAAAGTTGTGCCCGTATTCTGCAAATATAAGGGCATAATACCATTAAACAATGACTCTAAAATCTAATCTCTACCAGGTTTTTACCATGTTGAAAGAAAAGAACTTGATTCTTTCCCTCCTAATAAAACTGATTTTCCTTTAATCTGTGTGCTTCCTGGTGTTTTTCCTTATCATTCTATGTTTGAAGTTCTGTGTAACATGAACTGCCACTTCTCCTTTCAGAAATGAAGACAGAAATATGTCATTTGTCTATGTCAAACATAAGGTTCTTCCCTTCTCTCACTTTTTATCATTTCCAAAACTTTGCCTTGAACTTCCAAGTTCTTCTGGCCAACATAACTCTAACCTGGTTGTCAATAATTTTTGGTAACTACTATAATGGAGAGCTTGTTTTTACCACTCAAAGCTCATCAAACCCTATACTGAAAACTTTGTATTAGTGAGTCAAGCAAAAGAATGAAGAGCACCTTATTATGTTAACCAGAATGAAAACCAAGGTTGCTAGATATTTGTTTCCTCTTTGTTGTCCAAACTTTATTACACATAATTTTTTATGTAATTACTAGTCAATAAACACTTGATTTTAAAGAAATGGGAAAGGTAATTTTTTAAAAAGATTTTATTTATTTGAAAGAGAGAGAGAGAGAAAGAGTGAATGAGCAGGGGTAAGGGCAGAGGGAGAGAGAATCTCAAGCAGACCCTGCTCTGAGTGCTAGCCCGATGCAGGCTCCATCTCACAACCCTGATATCATGACACTAAGATCATGACCTGAGCCAAAATCAAGTGTCGGATGCTTAACTGATTAAGCCACCCAGGTGCCCCTAAGGATTTATTTATTTATTTGAGAGAGAGAGAGAGTGCGGTGGGAGGGTGGGCAGTAGGGAAGGGAGAGAGAGCCTTAAGCAGACTCCACCCTAAGTGGGGAGCCCATCTCAGGACTTGATCCCACAACCCCAAGATCATGACCTCAGTTAAAACCAAGAGTCGGTGCTTAACCGACTGCACCGCCCAGGCCTCCTGGGAAGGGTAATTTTTGATTGACAGAATTTTTGTCTTACTACTCCAGACAAGCCTGGATTTAGAAATGCCTCACTGTGTGTATTCTTTCCCGGGATTGGGTAGAGAGTGGGATATTTCCTTCCCTTTATACTGTGGATGAGCAGTTAAGTCCTCCTTGTTCTCCTGTTCTCTGGGAGCTGATCCTAGCCAGAGTCTCAATGCCTCAACTCTGTTTCCCCTTGCACTCTGGTCCTCATTTTTGTGCTGTGCCCATAGTACTGAGAAATATTTGCTTGAATTTTGTCATTTACAAAATTCATACTCTCCATCTTTTCACTATAATCATATATTCCAAGTAAAGATACTCAGTAGACAAAGTTCAGGGGAGAAGATAAGCCTGGATGTTTAAATTTGGAAGTTGTCAGCACCCATATGACATCTGATATACACACTAAATAAAGGCACCAGCTTCAATACTAAATTTTAGTAGAAGCTCAATTTCTTTTTCATTTCTGTATAAATACATTAAAAAATACGTGTAATTAGAAGCTCTCATATTTTCCTCCCGTACATGCCTGGGGCGCTTGAGCTTCGCTTTACAAAGCACTGTTCAGGGACACAGAAATCCAAAGGCTGAGTTCTATGAAATATACATTTTCAATTTTACTACAAACTGCCAATTATTTTCAAAATGCAATGTACTAACTTATAAGCAGTTAATGAAAGAGCTCCTGTTTCTTCACATCCTTTCCTAAACTTTATATTATCAGACCTCATACCTGTCACTCTATGAGTTGACCTTTCCCCTCAGGGACCAGATTCCTGCTCCAACTGGCTAGATGAGAAACCCTGACTCTCACCTTAGCACAAGACTTTTGACCGTTTTAAGGTCACGGAGAATAAGATACAGTTCCAGAGAAATAAAATTCATTAGTGGGGCAATACATATATATGAATTTAATAATTTATTCTTTTCTGATCCCTAGCAAATATTTTAAATATAATCACATAAAGTTCAGACATTGTCACCAGGAGCCCATTAGGCACTACTACCTCTTATCTAGCACATAAGTAGGGTTTCAGTTAAGTATTTGTTGAATGAACAGAAGGAAATGTCACTCTATAGCCATGAACAAACACAACTGGGTGCCTCTCATGACCCCTGTCTTCTTTGCTTCCCTGACATGAGTTATCAGGTCTCATCAGTTCTGAGATGGCCCTGTCCATCTTTTGTGGCCCTGTCCTATTCTAAATTCCTACTACCATTGCTCAAATTATCACCACCAAAATCTGTTTTCATTTCCCATGCTCCTATCTCAGCTCTTTTTCCTACTTTCAGGCCAATTTCCATGTGGCCACTAGAGTTATCTTTCTAAAGCTCAAATAAAATAACATCAGCCGTCTTTATTAAAAGTTCCAATAGTGGGGGCACCTGGGTGGCTCAGTTGGTTAAGCATCTGCCTTTGGCTCAGGTCATGACCCCAGGGTCCTAGGATCGAGTCCTGCATCGGGCTCCCGGCTCCTCAGGGAGTCTGCTTCTCCCTCTCCCTCTGTCGGCTGCTCCCCCTGCTTGTGTGCTCTCTCTCTTGCTATCTCTTTCTCTCTCTGTGTCAAATAAATAAATAAATAAACAAATAAATAAATAAAATCTTTAAAAATTTTTTTAATAATTCATGGCATGCAAGGCTTTTCATAATCTTTCTTTAACCTATTTTCCAACTTCATCTCCTACTACTTCTCATCAAGCACTCTTATCCTCTATCCCACACTTGAGAAGTCAAGCTATTTATCATATTTCAACTTGTTGGTTACTCTTTCATGTTTATGTGACATTCTACATGCTCATACGCTGCCTGGAAAATAGTCATCTAACAATAATCCTTACTCACCCTTTGGAATTCAAGCCAAATGTTACCTCCTCTGTAAAGCCTTTCTCAAATCCCCAAGCCAGTTGCTCTCTGTGCTCCCATAGAATATTCTATTGACTCTTCTCATAGCATTTATATTTTATTGTGTTCATCTTTTTTGCCATCTTAACCAATGCTGTTCAATAGAAACCTAACACAAGCCACATGTAATTTTAACTTTTTTACTAGCCACATTAAAAAGTGTAAAAACAAACAGATGAAAAGAATTTTCATATTTTTATTTTACCCAATATACCCCAAATACTATCATTTCAACATGTAACCAATATAAAATTTATTAGTGAGGTATTTTATCTTATTTTTTTATGCTAAATCTTCAAAATCCTGCATGTTTTTTTTAACTTGCAGCATATTGCAATCCAGACTGGCCACATTTGAAGTGCTCAATAGCCACATATATCTAGTGGCTCCCAGATGGGACAGCTAGTGTGAGCTTCAAAAGGGATCCTATCTTGTTCATTTATTCCGAGGTGTTTGATTTGTAAGAAATGACTAATAAATGCTTGTTAAAGGAATGAATGAGCAGATTAATGATGATAAAAATAGCTAAGGTCAGGGCGCCTGGGTGGCGCAGTCGTTAAGCGTCTGCCTTCGGCTCGGCGCATGATCCCAGCGTTCTGGGATCGAGCCCCACATCAGGCTTCTCCGCTAGGAGCCTGCTTCTTCCTCTCCCACTCCCGCTGCTTGTGTTCCCTCTCTCGCGGGCTGTCTCTGTCAAATAAATAAATAAAATCTTCAAAAAAAAATAGCTAAGGTCGACTGCTTACCATGTGAAAAGGCACCCTGATAAGCAATGTACATCACTCTCATCAGCAAATGCTTTGTTGGCATTCGATGGCTATTTAACAGTCATTAAATAGTTACATAATCTTGGGAAAGTCGCTTAACTTCTTACAATATCAATTTACCTATTTGTGAAAGGACAGAGAGTATGGGCAAAGTAACTCGGAAGACCAGTTCTAAAATAGAGTGGATATAAATAAATGCAGGGATGGGTAAGTTTTAAGAAACAATGCCACACAACAGAAGGGCACATGCTTTCGAATTATACACACCGTGTTATAATTCCCAACTCCACTACTCACTTATATGCTCTTAGGCAATTTAATTAAATTCCCTAATCTTATACTTCCTTACCTGTTAAATGGAGACAGTAATACCCACCTTCTTGTGAGGTTTGTAGAGTATCTTCGAAGTGTTTGGCTAGAAGACAGGCATTATTATTGGTTCTAGGAAGTCTTTCACTCTTTTTTTTTCTTTAAGATTTAACAATTTTAAAGATTTTATTTATTTGAGAGAGAGAGAACATGCATGTGAGTGGGGGCGGGGAGGAACAGAGGGGTCGGGGAGGGAGGGGGAAAAAAAATCTCAACCCGACTCTATGCTGAGCAGGCAGCCAGATATGGGGCTTGATCTCACCCGCCAAGATCATGACCTGAACCGAAACCAATAGTTGGACACTTAACCTACTGAGCCACCCAGGCGCCCCAAGATTTAACAATTTTATTTTATTTTATTATTTATTTATTTATTTTTAAAAGATTTTATTTATTTGACAGAGAGAGACAGCCAGTGAGAGAGGGAACACAAGCAGGGGGAGTGGGAGAGGAAGCAGCAGGCTCCCAGCGGAGCAGGGAGCCCAATGCAGGGCTCGATCCCAGAACTCTGGAATCACACCCTGAGCCAAAGGCAGACGCTTAATGACTGAGCCACCCAGGTGCCTCAAGATTTAACAATTTTAAAGACAGGCATTTAGATAAGGCTTACCATGTGTCAGAAACTGTGCTAAGTGCTTTAAAAGATTAACGCATTTGGCTTCATAACACCCACAATGAGATAGGTGCTATTATTGTCATTTCCGCTTTACCCCTGGAAAACTGAGGCACAAAGGGGAAATAGCTTGCCCAAGGTCACTTAATAAGTGGTGGTGCTAGGACTCTACACCTAGGAGTTCCGTTCTGGTGTCAGGACTCTTAATCACTATGCTTTCTTATTCTCAAGCCCACCATTGCCTAATTCATGAGAAAAAACAACACCCTGCAACTGGCTGCTCTAATAAATTGGTTTTGTTTACAGAGAAACTAACCTGTGCACTCTGGCATGGAGAATAAGAGATTAGAGACTAAGTCAAATATAAGTCTTATTTCCTTAAAGAGTCACACCTTTGTATTTACTGACAAATTTTACACATAGCTGTGGTTTGCTGCATGAGGTTCTTCCCAGTTTGGGGCCTTTGTTTGCAAATATATCTGGGAACAGGCCTCTCCTTAGAACTCAAGGACATGCTAGTACTGATCTTAGGGACTTTATGCAGAGTTCTCAAAAAGCACCACCCCCAAATCAGGAAATAAGTGAGTCAGAGTCTATTCACCTTGGACTTGCTGTGATGTTAGAATACAGATGACCATCTGGTGATCCCCATTTCTAGGCATCTGCAACAGGTCTGCTCTGATGTACGTACAAAGGGAATAAATCTCCAAAAAAGAATGAAAAAGATTAAAGAAAGGAGACAGGTAAAAGAAAAGTCTCCAGGTCTCAGGGTTCTACTGATTTACTACCGCCCAAAAATGACATCTAAACATTGACAATGTCACCCACACAAAAAAAGGGCAAAACAACCATCTAATCAGATGAGGAAAGAAACTGGCCAGCAAGATGGTTTCTTTCTTTCTTTCTTTCTTTCTTTCTTTCTTTCTTTCTTTTTCTTTCTTTCTTCCTTCCTTCCTTCCTTCCTTCCTTCCTTCCTTTCTTTCTTTTTCTTTCTTTCTTTCTTTCTTTCTTTCTTTTTCTTTCTTTCTTCCTTCCTTCCTTCCTTCCTTCCTTCCTTCCTTTCTTTCTTTTTCTTTCTTTCTTTCTTTCTTTCTTTCTTTCTTTCTTTCTTTCTTTCTTTCTTTCTTTCTTTCTTTCTTTCTTTCTCTCTTCACAATGATGCTTGTAAAATAGACCACAGACGGTATTTATTTATTTTTTATTTTTTTTATAATGATTTTTTATTATATTATGTTAGTCACCATACAGTACATCCCCGGTTTTCGATGTAAGGCTCGATGATTCATTAGTTGTGTATAACACCCAGTGCACCATGCAATATGTGCCCTCCTTACTACCCATCACCGGCCTATCCCATTCCCCCACCCCCCCTCCCCTCTGTAGTCCTCAGTTTGTTTCTCATAGTCCATAGTCTCTCATGTTTCATTCCCCCTTCTGATTACCCCCCCTTTCTTTATCCCTTTCTTCCCCTACTGATCATTCTAGTTCTTATGTTCCATAGATGAGAGAAATCATATGATAGTTGTCTTTCTCTGCTTGACTTATTTCACTTAGCATTATCTCCTCCAGTGCCGTCCATGTTGTAGCAAATGTTGAGAACTTGTTCTTTCTGATAGCTGAGTAATATTCCATTGTATATATGGACCACAACTTCTTAATCCAGTCATCTGTTGAAGGGCATCTCGGCTCCTTCCACGATTTAGCTATTGTGGACATTGCTGCTATGAACATTGGGGTGCATATGGCCCTTCTCTTCACTACGTCTGTATCTTTGGGGTAAACACCCAGTAGTGCAATGGCTGGATCATAGGGTAGCTCAATTTTTAACTTTTTAAGGGACCTCCACACGGTTTTCCAGAGTGGCTATACCAACTTGCATTCCCACCAACAATGTAGGAGGGATCCCCTTTCTCCACATCCTCTCCAACAATTGTTGTTTCTTGCCTTGTCTATTTTTGCCATTCTAACTGGCGTAAGGTGGTATCTCAGTGTGGTTTTGATTTGAATTTCCTTGATGGCTAATGATTTTGAACATTTTTTCATGTGTCTGTTAGCCATTTGTATGTCTTCATTGGAAAAGTGTCTGTTCATACCTTCTGCCCATTTTTTGATTTGTTTATTTGTTTCTCGTGTATTGAGTTTGAGAAGTTCTTTGTAGATCTTGGATACCAGTCCTTTATCTGTAGTGTCATTTGCAAATATCTTCTCCCATTCCGTGGGCTGCCTCTTAGTTTTTCTGTTTCCTTGGCTGTGCAGAAACTTTTAATCTTGATGAAGTCCCATAAATTCATTTTATCTTTTGTTTCTCTTGCCTTTGGGGATGTATCATGAAAAAGGTTGCTTTGGCCGATGTCGTAGAGGTTGCTGCCTATGTTCTCCTCTAGGATTTTGATGGATTCCTGTCTCACATCGAGGTCTTTCATCCATTTGGAGTTTATTTTTGTGTATGGTGTGAGATAGTGATCAAGTTTCATTCTTTTGCATGAGGCTGTCCAATTTTCCCAGCACCACTTATTGAAGAGACTGTCTTTTTTTTCCACTAGATGTTTTTTCCTGCTTTATCAAATATTAGTTGCCCAAAGAGCTGAGGGTCCATTTCTGGGCTCTCTATTCTGTTCCATTGGTCTATGTGTCTGTTTTTGTGCCAGTACCATGCTGTCTTTGTGATCACAGCTTTGTAGTACAGCTCGAAATCCGGCATTGTGATGCCCCCAGCTTTGTTTTTCCTTTTCAACAGTTCCTTGGAGATTCGGGGTCTTTTCTGGTTCCATACAAATTTAAGGACTATTTGTTCCAGTTCTTTGAAAAATGTCCTAGGTATTTTGATCGGGATAGCATTGAAAGTGTAGATTGCTCTGGGTAGCATGGACATTTTAACTATGTTAATTCTTCCGATCCATGAGCATGGAATATCTTTCCATCTTTTTATGTCTTCCTCAATGTCTTTCAAGAGTGATTTATAGTTTCTAGAATAAAGGTCCTTTACGTCTCTGGTTAAGTTAATTCCAAGGTAACGTATGGTTTTTGGTGCTATTGTAAATGGGATGGATTCCCTAATTTCTCTTTCTTCAGTCTCGTTATTCGTGTACAGAAATGCAACTGATTTCTGAGCATTGATTTTGTATCCCACCACGTTACTGAATTGCTCTATAACTTCTAATAGTTTGGGAGTGGCTTCTTTTGGGTTTTCCATATAGAGTATCATGTCATCTGCGAAGAGAGACATTTTGACTTCTTCTTTGCCGATTTGAATACCTTTGATCCCTTTTTGTTGTCTGATTGCTGTTGCAAGGACTTCTAGTACTATGTTGAATACTAGTGGCGAGAGTGGGCATCCTTGTCGTGTTCCTGATCTTAAGGGAAAGGCTTCCAGCTTTTCCCCATTGAGAATAATATTTGCAGTAGGCTTTTCATAGATGGCTTTTATGAGATTGAGAAATGTACCTTCTATTCCTACACTCTGAAGCATTTTAATCAGGAAAGGATGCTGTATTTTGTCAAATGCTTTTTCGGCATCGATTGAGAGGATCATGTGGTTCCTGAGTCTTTTCTTGTTGATATGATGTATCACGCTGATTGATTTGCGAATATTGAACCACGCTTGCATCCCAGGTATGAGTCCCACTTGATCGTGGTGGATAATCCTTTTAATGAACTGTTGGATTCTATTAGCAAGTATCTTGTTGAGGATTTTGGCGTCCATATTCATTAGGGAAATTGGTCTGTAATTCTCCTTTTTGAGGGGGTTTTTGCCTGGTTTGGGGATCAAGGTAATATTGGCCTCATAGAATGAGTTTAGTAGCTTTCCTTCTGTTTCTATTTTTTGAAATAGCTTTAGGAGAATAGGTATTATTTCTTCTTTGAATGTTTGGTAGAATTCCCCAGGAAAACCGTCCGGGCCTGGAGTTTTGTTTTTTGGAAGGTTGTTTATCACTGACTCAATCTCTTCATAATTAATTGGCCTGTTTAAGAAATCAATTTCTTCCTGTTTCAATCTTGGTAGTTTATAGGTTTCCAGGAAGGATTCCATCTCTTCCAGATTGCTTAGTTTATTGGCATATAGCTGTTGATAAAAATTTCTAATAATCCTTCCAATTTCAATGGTGTTCGTCGTGACCTCTCCTTTTTCATTCATAATTTTAATAATCTGGGTCCTTTCTCTTTTCTTTTGGATAAGTCTTGCCAGTGGTCTGTCAATTTTATTGATTCTCTCCAAGAACCAGCTTCTAGTCCGGTTGATCTGCTCTATTGTACTTCTGGTTTCTGCTTGATTGATTTCAGCTCTAATTTTGGTCAACTGCTTCCTCGTGCGTGGATTAGGCCTGTCCCTCTGTTGCTGTTCTAGCTTCTTGAGGTGAGAATATAAAAACTGCATTTTAGATTTTTCTATTCTTTTGAGTGAGGCTTGGATGGCTATGTATTTCCCCCTTAGGACTGCCTTTGCAGTATCCCATAGGTTTTGGACTGTTGTATTTTCATTCTCATTGGTCTCCATAAATTGTTTAATTTGATTTTTGATTTCCTGGTTTATCGAGTCATTCCTGAGCAGGATGGTTCTTAGTCTCCAAGTGTTTGAGTTTCTTCCAAATTTTTCCTTGTGGTTGAGTTCCATTTCAGAGCGTTGTGGTCTGAGAATATGCAGGGGATAATTTCAATCTTTTGGTATCGGCTGAGACCTGTTTTGTGTCCCAGAACATGGTCTATTCTTGAGAATGTTCCATGGGCATTAGAATAGAATGAGTATTCTTTGGTTCTGGGGTGTAGTGTTCTATATATATCTAAGAGGTCCAACTCGTCGAGTATGGCATTCAAAGCCTTTGATTCTTTACTTAGTTTTTGCCAGGGTGTTCTGTCTATTTCTGAGAGTGGAGTGTTGAGGTCCCCTACTATTAATGTATTTTTATTTATATGTCTCTTTATTCTGGTTAAGAGTTGGCTTGTGTATCTTGCTGCTCCCCTGTTGGGGGCATATATATTTATAATTGTCATATCCACTTGTTGAATACTTCCTTTAAGAATAATATAGTGCCCTTCTGCGTCTCTAACTATAGTCTGTAGTTTAAAATCCAGTTTATCTGATATGAGAATTGCTACCCCAGCTTTCTTTTGAGGTCCATTTGCGTGAAAGATGGTACTCCATCCCCTTACTCTCAGTCTGAATGTATCTTTGGGTTCGAAATGAGTCTCTTGTAGACAGCAAATGGATGGGTCATTTCTTTTTATCCAATCTGCAACCCTGTGGTGTTTTAAGCAAGAATTTAAACCATTAATGTTAAGACTGAGTACTGAGAGATATGCTTTTAATGCTGCCATGTTGTCAGTAAAGTCTTTGTTTGTATTGGCTGTGACTTTCTGTTCTGTATCACTCTTGGGGCCTTTTTACTTTTATAGAACCCCCCGTAATACCTCCTGTAGGGCTGGTTTCGTGGTTACAAAATTGGTTAGTGACTGTCGATTCTGAAATGTCTTTATTTCTCCATCAATTCTGAATGACAGCCTTGCTGGATAAAGGATCCTTGGCTGCATGTTTTTCTCTGAAAGAGCTTTAAAAATGCTCCCCCAACCCTTTCTCTCATTCCAGGTCTGTGTAGACAGGTCTGACGTAATTCTGATGCCTTTGCCTTGGTACGTGAGAAATTTCTTTGCCCTGGCCGCTTTCAATACTGTATCCTTGGATCTAATATTTGCGAAATGCACTATGACGTGACGTGGCGTAGGTTTGTCGTGGTTGAGCTTGGGAGGGGTCCTCTCTGCCTCTTGGACACGGATGTTTGTTTCCCTTGCTAGATTAGGGAAGTTTTCAGCTACAATTTGTTCAAATATCTCTTCTAGACCTCTGTTTTTCTCCACGCCCTTGGGGATGCCGATGATTCTAACATTGGATCGTTTCGTTGAGTCAGTAATCTCCCGTAGCCAACATTCGTGGGCGTGGATTTTTTTAAGACCATCTTCTATTTTCACTTTTTCCTCTATTAACCCATCCTCCAATTCACTGACCCTTTCCTCTGCTTCCGTGACCCTGGCCGTCAGAGCCTCTAGTTTTGCCTGCATTTAGCTCATAGAATTTTTAATTTCTGTCAAATTCGCTCTCATTTCCGCCCTTAGGGATTCTATATTCTCAGTAACATTTTCCTTAATACTTTTTTCAAGTCTACTCATCATCTTGACCATTGTTACTCTGAATTCCATTTCTGATAATTTGGTTACATCCATATCCGTTACTTCTGTGGCAGAGGCCACAGACTCACCGTCTTTTCTTTGCTGGGGGGGGGCTTCTCCTTCTTGTCATTCTGATGAGGAGAGGTTGCGGGGTTGTCCAGAGCCCAAATTATTGACTGGGTCCCAGGCCATGCCCCTTGTTTTATAGGGATCTTAGAGATGTGGGCTTCTTCTTTAAAGATTTTATTTATTTACTTATCTGAGAGAGGGAGACAGACAGACAGCAAGAACGGAACAGAAGCAGGGGAGTGAGAGAGGAAGAAGCCGGCTCCCAGCGGAAGAGCCCGATGAGGGACTCCTTTCCGGAACGCTGGGATCACGCCCTAAGCCGGAGACAGGCGCTCAATGACTGCGCCACCCAGGTGCCTCGGGTTGTGGGCTTCTTGATTTTTCAGCCTGCCTTCTGTGTTCTGGGGGAGGGGCCTGCCGCGCCGATACTCAGGCAACCCTGTTTGGTTAGAGTCTCCGTGTCCCCTGCGAGGGAGGATGGGGATGGGCACTCTCTGAGCCGGTATTTCCAGGCTTTTGTTCTCTGGCGGCTTTCCCTGGCCGTCGGCTATGCCTCTTCTGAGAGTCAGAGCAGCAGAGGCTGCATTGTCACAGAACAGAGGGATTGCGGCCCGTTCTCCACTGATGTTCTGGCCACTTTAACTCTGTTACTGTTGGTGCTGCTCAACCCTGCAGCATCCCGGGATGTGCGCACCAACCCGGCGTCCCTGCCCTCACTTCCAGGGCCGGCGCGTCTCTGTCCTTTGTGTTTCTAATGCCGCCAGCCACCAGCCGCCCCGCGCGCTCCCGGGTCTCCCGGTCTCAGTCTATGCCCGGTGAGCACACCGCGATTCCAGAGTTCCGTGAGAAGCCTGGTGGCGCCCGCACCTGGTTCAGGGTCTCAGTCTGCTGTTTCGCGGGTGCCCACCGCGAGTCCGCCTGCTCCCCCGTGCACGTGGCCCGCCAGCCGCCAGCCGCCCTGAGCACGCTCCGGGAGCTCCCGGTCTCAGTCTGGATCCCGTGAGCACACCGGGATTCCGGTGTTCCGGGAGATGCCTGGTGGCGCGCGTTCACGGCTCACCGGTCTCAGTCCGCTCTCTCGCGGGTGCCCTTTTGAGTCCGCCCGCTCCCCCCGTGCAGGTGGCTGCCGCTTCCCGGCGCCCAAACGCGGTGGCTCCCTCCCCCTTCCATTTATCTTCCGATATCTGTGCGCGGTTTTAGGGCTCCCCTCTTGGTACCTCAATACTCAGCGCTGGAGATGTTCATTTGTAGAGATCCAGATGTATCTTCCTGTGTCTCAGGCTGATTCCGTGGTTATTTAGGCTGGTCTGGTACCTCCACAGACGGTATTTAAAGAAGTATTACAAATACTGTTTCTCTTCTTCCCAGCACCTGTGAGCCACCAGGACACTTTAATCAATAGAAGAGATAGTGAGAATGTAGAGGAGGCAAAATTTTACCTCTACTTTCTTAGGGGTTTTCAGCCAGGCCTGAGAATTAAACTGTTATAAGATCAATAGGAGAAAAGTATACAAACCCAGAGGTTTCATATGACATGGGAGCTCTCATAAGCAAAGAAAGATCCAAAGAAATGGCAAACCTACCGGCTTTTACATTAGGTTGAACAAAAAGGCAATTGTGGAAAAGTAACTGAACGATATGGGGAAGCTACAGGAAGATAAGTATTGACATGGACTCTTGATACAGGATTCTCTTGGCTTTGATTCCCCATTGAAGAATGTTCCTTTTCCCCTGATACAGGGAGGGCGTCTTTTACACGGGAGTGTTTATCTCCTGTTTTCAGGAAGAACAGGGGAGATTAGAATGCTCTTCTTTGCATCTGTTTTTTTAAGTGCCTTTAGCTCAAAATAGTCCTTATGTCAAAGTGGCATATTCTGCCTCCTTTCATTCTCCCTCTTTGAAGATTCCCCCAAAAGATTCATGGTCCAGAATCTGAGTTGGCAGATTATTCTATTTCTCAGTGATTTAGTCTCTCAATCTTGAGAATAGGTCTGTTCATTTAAACAGCTGTGTCTCAGTTCAGGAGGTGGTGGCGCAGATGAGGGCAGCTGTTCATCTATGTTAGGTCACCACATGGTAGGAGCGATGAGGCATTACTGAGGAGTATTTTTTATAGAAATCAAAGAAAAACAAATATTAATAGTTGGAAACTTAATTTCTAAGTCCACAGGACAGCCAGTTGAGAAGATTTCTAGATTTTTTTAAAAAAGATTTATTTATTTACTTTTAGAGAGAGAAAGAGAGCAGGCATGCGTGTGCACCTGAGCAGGGGGAGGGGCAGAAGGAGAGAGAGAGAAATCCTCAAGTGGACTCCACGCTGAGCACAGAGCCCAAGGAGGGCTTGATTCCAGGACCCTGAGATCATGACCTGAGTCAAAACCAAGAGTCTGACACTTAACGGACTGAGCCACCCACGTGCCCCAAGATTTCTAGACTTAAGCAAGAAGCTTCCTTATATAGTAGAAAAAGGATGACAGTTGTAATTTGACAAATTTCCTGGTTTGTAGTTGAAAGGTCTCTCATTGCACTGCGTGTTCCAGTGAATTTTCTGAGTGGCCTACACAAGTAGACATGAAGTTTGTGTATCTGTGATCTGTTGTAGTGATTAGTTCTGAAGTTTATATCAGGTCATCCAGCTTTCACGAATAGGACTTCAGGAAAAGGATGATTTTTATTCTTTGTGATTTCAAGCAGAAGGGTGGGAGGAAAATGGGAAATGTTAGTTTGGACAGTTGTGGCCATATACCAGAGGAAACTAGAAGAATTCAGGATCTCGACCAGTTTATAGTTAAATAAAAAACCTCAAAGACAATGAAAAGGGCTAGAATCTTAATTGTAAGGGTATGTTACAGTTTTTCACTGAAATGCAATTTTCTCTTCCCATTTTTATTAAATATAATTACAGTAAGACCATTTTTTTGTAAAATAAGTTTAGTCTCATTAAACTTGGCCTGATAATTTACATAAGTGCAGCAAGAATAATGATTCATCACATAGGCTCTTTTTAAGTCTGTTTTGTTGGAACTTTGAATAAGGAATCTTAGACTGAACCTTAAAAGCCATTTGAGGCTAAGAAATCAAGCCAAGGATTCACCATTAGGCTTTGCCTATAGCATCCATAGATTTGGGTGAATTCCTCTCTTTTCAAGGAAGTTGTGATGACAAAAAGTCATAAAATTATAACCATCCTTATTAGTTCATTCAGTCTCATGTACTTGCTTTTTGTTTGCTTGATCTTGGGTTAGCAGTTTTATGAATCAATCCGTTTTTCCATTAGAATTCTAGAAATTCTTGACGTGTTTTTTTTTTAAAGATTTTATTTATTTATTTGAGAGAGAGAGAGAGTGTGAGTGTGGGGGCAGGGCAGAGGGAGAAGGAGAAGCAGACTCCCTGCTGAGTGCGGAGCCTGATGCGGGGTTCAATCCCAGGACCCTGAGATCATGACTTGAGCCAAAGGCAGCCACTCAACCAACTGAGCTACCCAGGCTCCAACCCCCTCTTTTTTTTTTTTTTTTTTGAGAGAGATTGATAGTGTGGCACACCAGCGGGGATAGCGGGAGAGGGAGAGAGAGGAAATCTTAAGCAGGCTCCAGGCTAAGCGCACAGCCCAACATGGGGCTCAATCTCATGACCCTGAGATCATGACCTGAGCTGAAATCAAAAGTCAGACACTCAACTGACTGAGCCACCCAGGCGCCTCAGAATTCTAGAAATTCTTATCCAGCTTAGTGTTATGAATTAGAAGTATCAGAAACCTGTATTCTAGAGTACTTGTCAGGGTCCTTGCAACGGATCTCCTTAAAGATGAAGTATTTTTGCCTGCAGTTGATTGTAAGTGCTCTCAGAGAAAAACCAAGAGTAAGGCAATGGTCTATGAATGAGAAAAGACTTAAAAATAGCCATGGTTACAGATGTGGTGAGAGCTCACTATTAAAAAAATGATATAATTAACAAGAACATTTGGTTATTTCTGTAAAATGCAATGTTTTCAAATAATAATTGAAATTTTGAATGATTATATAGGCAGTAAGGACACTGACAGGTTTCTAGGAATTCTGTACAATTTTTAAATATTGGTAACATTTATTCACACAAATATGACCTAGAGAAAGTTAATTATCACTTTTATTTGACAATGTTTCCCATGTAATAGCATATCTCAAGCTATTCGTTTAACCTCTTTTTGTAAGGATAGAGAACAAATCTTTGAGATATCTAGGGACCCTCTGAGAAATTCCAAAGTTAGTTCAAGGTCAAGAGACTCATTTTGAATTTGATTTGGGGAATTTTGTCAAAAATGTCTAAAGGTTTGGAGCTCCCCTTGACATGGCACGAGGTGGCAGTCAGCACTCTGGCTCTGTGGCCAGCTCTGCACTTGGCTGCCTGACTTCTTCCTGCTACTACTTTCCAGGGATAAGAGAACTAAGACCTAAGTCCAATCTCCTTTCCAAGACTGCATTCCAAATTTATTTGTTTATTTTTAGAGGCAGAGTGCAAGTAGGGGAGAGGTGAGGGAGAAGTAGAGGAAGAGAATCTGATGCAGGCTCCCTACTGAGTGCAGTGACCAAGGTGACACTTAATCCCTTCACCCTGAGATCATGACCTGAACTGAAATCAAGAGTCAGATGCATAACTGACTGAGCTACCCAGGTACCCCTGAAGGAAAGGTTTAATTACCACTGTTATTTTTATAGACAATATTACAAAATCATTGGCATATAATGAGGTAATCCAAAATCCTAAGATGTAGGAAAGATTGTAGAATACTAAGGAGTTAATGAAAATATTGTTAAGTGTCTAGATTTTGTGATATTTGTGTGGCCATCTTTTAAAATTTATGATGTTTTTGTGATTTTTGTTCTTATCCTTAATAAATATTCACTTATGGGGCGCCTGGATGGCTCAGATGGTTAAACGTCTGCCTTCGGCTCAGATCATGATCTCAGGGTCCTGGGATCAAGCCCCGCATTGGGTTCCGTGCTCAGTGGGGAGCCTGCTTCTCCTTCTCCCTCTACTGTTCCCCTTGTTCCCCCTGCTTGTGCTCTCTCGCTCTGTCAAATAGATAAATAAAAATCTTTAAAAAAATAAATAAGTAAGTAAATAAATAGTCACTTATTACCTAAAAAAACAAAAAGCCTAAAGGTTTAAAACACTTGATTAAGTAGTATCCCAATGACAAAATACTTAGTTATCTAACTTATTAGTGACCATTAAAAGATTTTAAAGGTAAATATAGAAAGTCACATAATTGTTAAAAAAAAAAAAAACCTCAGCTTCTTTAATATTGAAGATCCAGTTTTCTTAAGTAAACAAAGGCCTGATAAAGACAATGTGAAGCACAGGAAATTATTTTGATAAGACACAGAATCTTTATTTCCTTGGCAGATGATATAAAAGGTAAAAAAAATAAGAGATTTTTAAAATATCTTATTAAAAGCAGACCAATAATCTAAGAAACTGTCATTTTAATGGGGAGAGAATTAAACTTATTCTGTATCAATATATTCTTGAGCTCATTTTTTAAAACTCTTATAAATTATCCTTTAATTTTGGCCAGGTTTGACCTTGCAACATAAAATTTCTGTTCCACAAACCTACAATTTTCTACATCCATTTGATTTTGTCTTACTCCTTTTCTCTTTCTTATTCTGGAACGTTTAGTCATTTTGCTTAAGGATAAAATTACTTCCTCTTTTCCTTCACAAAAACACATCCTGCCTTAATTGTATACTCTTTATATAAAAACACATCCCATTCTCCTCCTATACTTTGTACACAAAGTTTTTTTTCCCCTTTGCTGTTTTTATTTTTAGTAGTTTTATTTTCATATATAGATTATAAATATATAGATTACAAATTTTAACCATTTAGTAACCTTTATTTTCCAGTGAAAATTAGGAAGCAGGCAATTGTGAACGATTGTATATATTAGCATCCTCTACTAGCTTAGTAAATTTATAAATACATAATTATAAATATTTATAATTCTTAAAGACTTACACTTTTTCGCAGTACAGTTTTTCTTTAATGTGGTAAAAGATATGCTTACTAACAGACCCAAATACCTTTTTTCTTTTTTTTAATATTTTATTTATTTATTCGACAGAGATAGAGACAGCCAGCGAGAGAGGGAACACAAGCAGGGGGAGTGGGAGAGGAAGAAGCAGGCTCATAGCGGAGGAGCCTGATGTGGGGCTCGATCCCAGAACGGCAGGATCACGCCCTGAGCCGAAGGCAGACGCTTAACCGCTGTGCCACCCAGGCACCCCCAAATATCTTTTTTCTCTATAAAAATTGAGAAGCCAAAAGCAGATAAACTTATGTTTAGCAATTAATGTTTTGTGTATTATCTTATTTGGAAATGATTTAAATATTCAATGAATATCCATCATTTAATTTAATTTAATATAACTTTAAGGTTTAATATAACTTTAAGGTTTCAAGTTTCCAAAAGGATTTTGGAAACTATTTTTAAGTAGACATAATACTTTGTTTAATGAAACAAAGTTAGCATAATCTTAAATTAGTCTTCTTTAGATAATCACAGGAGAGAACTTAAAAGTTAAAACATACGGTTCTCTCCAACTTTTATTTTGTACTGCTGTGTTTTACATACATGAAGCAATTTATTTTTATTGTACATCTTGTTTTTAAACTGAATTTATAATTTTACAGTCTTAAGCATCTAGTAGAGATAAACTCATCTGATTAGTAAGCCCAAGTAGAAAAAGTTGTATCTCTTCATTATGTTTAATGTTTACAACTCTGAAGACATGATTGTTTTTATTGAACCAACAAACTTAAACTAGCTTTAATTTACCAAAGATTGTCCTAGATCTTGTGAACTTGAAAAACATTTAGGTTAGTTTCTATATTTCTGAGAGTTTTAGAAATGCTTAATTTATGTAAGTGCTTATTTTTTTAAACCAACTAAACAGAGCTCTTTTACAAAGTAATTTTGGCGATATCATATGAAAGTAGAAAAATAACACATTACATAACATGTATACCTAGATGCATATAGTCATACAAAAAGAGAACTTAGAGTTTTCATTTTAAAACTCAGTGATGAGTTAGGTATAAATTCAGAAACACAAAATTTATTAATTTATGTAAGAGTGCTTTTTGCACTCTTTCAATTTGATCTTCTTATAGGTAACAATAGGACATTTGTTTAGGATAAGAACTCTCTAAAAACTTCTTTTAAATATGGGCGCCTGGGTGGTTCAGTTGGTTAAGAGTCTGACTTTTCATTTCAGCTCAGGTCCATGATCTCAGGGTCCTGGGATTAAGCCCTGCATCAGGCTCCATGCTGGGCGTGGAGCCTGCTTGGGATTCTGTCTCTCCCTCTCCCTCTGCTCCCCTACCACCCCTCTAGCTTGCACATGCAAGCACTCTTTCTCTCAAAGAAAATCTTTTTTAATTATAAAAGTCCAAATATTCAAAAGTATACCTTCTTTTTAAAATGAAGTATAATTGACATACAATGTTATATTAGTTTCAGGTGTACAACATATTAATTCAACAATTCTATACATTATTCAGTGCTCAGCATGACACATGTAGTTACCATCTGTCATATAATGTTATTCCAATATTCCCTATGCTGTACATTTCATCTCCATGACTTATTATAACTGGAAGTTTCTACCTCTTAATCCCCTTTATTTTGCCACTCTCCTCTTCCCCTCTGGTAGCCACCAGTTGGTTCTCTGTATTGAAGAGTCTGTTTGTTCATATGTTTTGTTTTCTAGGTTCCACATATAAGTGGAATCATATGGTATCATCTTTCTCTGTCTGACTTATTTCAGAAAATATAACTGTTTGAATTGTGACTCAAAAACAAAATGCCTTTTTATGGTTTAAAATCAAAAAGCCTTTATGGCTTAACCATAGATACAAGAGGAGTACCCAAAGAGAGTGAAAAGGATGCAGCCCTCCCCAAATCCAGTATGTTCATTCCCAGAGTTAGCCTAAGTGTGCAAAGACTTTCATTGTCACAGGTGGTAAGAATAGTGTTTGTGAAACTAGCGTCTCTTGTTACATATGGGAAGACAAGATGCCTCCAGCTACAGACTGGCTTATCTGTGGTACTGCGTGGGTGATGTCAGGAGGAGAGTTTCCTAACACTATGAAGGCAAAGAAGGTGAGACAACAAAGGCCCTTCATGGACTGGAGCCTCTCAAGACAAACTTCTGAAGAGCTGGTGATGTTGGACAAAGAGAACGCTGCTTGTCATTTTGTGTCTTGGGTTTCCAGCCTGTTTGTCTGGTTCCAGCACTTGTACCCTCCGGGTGATGGAGATCCAAAGCCACGCTCTCAAGACATAAAATTAGATGAAAGGAAGATGCTCTGATTTTTTCCCCCTTATGATAAACACCACAAAAGAAAGACAAGGAAAACAAAGACTAGGAGACTATGGATTATACCATTGGGTACCCAGAACCAAATTTACAAGAGCCATAATTCAAAGAACTAATTTTGACAAACATTTCTCTCCTGTCAATCTATATTTAGAAAGAAAAAAGATACAGGGAGACTCATTGTTCTCCTTTTGGCTGGGCCTGCAGGCAGAAATCTGAGATACTGATGTGGTAAGGATCTTACCTTCTGCTGGTTTTTTTGTCAGATGTCCCAGGATCTCTTAGTGTTACAGTCACTGACGTCCCATCATTGTCACCAGAAATTGTAGGGGAGGCAATATTTTACCTCTATCTTCTCAAGGTTTTTCAGTTAATTCTGAGGATTAAACTGATATAAGACAGATTAACAGGAGAAAGCACACAAATCTATGCTTTATGTGATACAGGAGCTCTCCTAAGGAAGATCTACTAAAGAAATGGCAAAACCTACAGGCTTTTATATTAGGTTGAACAAAAAGGCAATTGTGGAAAAGTATCCAAACTATATGGGAAGGCCATAGGAAGATAAGTATTATTTTAATATGGTCTATTTATACAGGATTCTCTTGGCTTTGATCCCCCATTGAAGAATGTTCTTTTCCCCTGGTACAGGGAGGGCATCTTTCACATGGCAGTGTTTATCTCCTGTTTTCAGGAAGAACAGGCAAGATTAGAATGCCCTTCTTTGCATTTGCTGTTTTTAAGTGCCTTTTGCTCAAAAATAGTCCTTATGCCAAAATGGCATATTTGGGGCTGGCATATCATGCCACCCTTCAAGAACTGAAAAGTCAATAGTAGGATACAAGGAATGATTTAGAAGGGCCAAGAACATATCAGCTATATTTTTGTTTCACCTAGGTTGAAGTTGTTGAATAACTGAGGGCCAGATGATTCACCTCCATGTGAAAACCAAACTTATCTCACAGATCTCTGAAACGCTCAGAACAAATACTTGGCATTAAGGTTCACCCTCCTTTTATAGATGGGGAAATGAAGCTACAAGGACCTGTGTGTACTTGTTCAAACTGGCAATAGATGGAAATGTTAGAAAACCTGGTAAAATTGTTTTTTATTTTCCCTTAATAACAGGCTTTAAAACTATGTTTAAAGCAGACGGATTCTGGGCCATAATTGAGTAAAGGGCAAGGTAGAGATGACCAAATGATTTGCAGAGAATAACTGCTCCCACTAGAAATTTGACTCTCTCAGCAGTGGCCTGAAACTCTTTCTACACTATGAAAGTGAGCATCTCTGATGCATTCTAGATGGCTGTGATGGGTTCTCCACTGTAACTACAAAGGAAGTTGTGTTCAACTTCAGTTTTGTCAACACAAGTATTTTTAATGTGAAAGTTACTCTTAAATAGTTCACACTCTCCCTTGTCATGAAATCTGTAAAGATAAAGCATGGTAAAAATAATTACTAATTCTAGGAGTTCCATGAGAGACGTATGAAAAGATTCTGTGCTACTCACTGGGGGGAACATAAAGGTGATAAGGGTAAGGCAAAACGACTTGATCTGGTTTTGGAGATGGCAAACGTGGCTCAGTAGAAAGATTATGGGGTTTGCCATCAAACAGATTTAGATTTCAATCCCACTTTTGTCACCTAACAGCTGTGTGATGTTGGGCAAGCTACTTGTCTCACTAAGCTTAAGAATTCCCATCCATGACATTCAGATGAATACTTGCATAGGGTTGTTGGGAAGGTAGAGTGAAAAACCTCATCAAAACTGTTTAATAAGACATTGGCAGAAAAATTTACCAGTTAGAAAATAACACATGCAGTAAGAAAAGTGTTTCCTCAGAGCAGGAAGAGGCAGTGTTTACATAAAAAAATTAATGCTTGAACTTCCTTGTTTTTTGTTTTAAAAAAGTTATGAAATTCCGAGGGATTCATAATAGTTATCTAGAACAACATTATGTGTAGCATATATGTTTCTGGTGTTTATTCCTATATATTTTCTCAGTAGTACATGGTATTTCTCTTTAGGTTGTCAACTGTTTGTGAATGGGTGTAAATTATTTCTGCTTGGTGGAATTTACCTTCATTTACAGAATCGTGTTCTATTGCAAGGATCAAAAGCTCATACAGGTATTTCATATTTGAATAAAATTACAGTGCAGTTGATTCCAGTATATGGCAGCCCAATCTTCAGGGCTCTTGTTGCAAGATGGGGAAAGCATTTGAATGAATGATTGCTTTCTTTGGTATTACTACACTACTACATTGTAGGTTAGACTCTGGGCAAAATCCTTCATTGCCTTTTGTGGAGACCATGACTCACTTTTTGTAGATATATGAATTCTTTGAATTCACTTAGGAATGATGGTGCACTGAGGGACACTGGTCAATACAACATAACCTCCCCATGAGTTTGTACCATCTTGGAGAGTGAACCACTGTTTTAAAGTTCTCCTCAAGAAAGCCCATCGGGGGGGGGGGGGGATTGTGGAGGGGTATATCTCCGCTGGAAGTACATGTTACCCACACATTGACTTGAATCAAATGAGATGCCTTTATGCTCTCAACCCTAATGTTATTTTTGAAAATCATAATGTACTCATTAAGCAATTACTTAATTTCTTCATGTGGTTTCCTCAGAACTAGGTTAATAGTTTACATTTTTATATAGCTATTTGAAAAAAATCACGGTGTATGCACAAAAATGTAAAAATTTGCAATGAAAGTATTCTCCAGAAATAGTATCTAATTGCACATGCTGATAAATCTCAGCAGTGGATTACTTAGTTCTGGTCTTCTGAAAATATGCTCCTAAATTCCCTAAGCATTTAAATTGTTAGATAGCTGGCATTTACACCATTAGATTGTTTTTATATGTATTTTCTCAACCTGCATTACATTGGAATGATCCATTTATGTCTGTTTTCCTATTATACCCTATGCTCTTTGGAAAAATACTCTTACCTAATTATATGCCTAGTTCAGGGACAAGTACTTTAAATAAAGGAATTTATCTGAACTGAACAACTTAATGACTAAATTAACAAATATGAATCATGTAGTCTTTTTAAAATTTTTTTTTTAAAGATTTTATTTGTTTATTTGACAGAGCACAAGTAGGCAAAGCAGCAGGCAGAGGGAGAGGGAGAAGCAGGCTCTCCACTGAGCAGGGAGCCCCACGGGGGCTTGAAGGCAGACTCTTAACGGAGTGAGCCACCCGGGAGCCCCTGAATCATGTCATCCTCAATTCTTTTGCTGCTGGTGCTCTTTCACAGGCTAGAACTTGGATCAGACTTCTTATGTTTGTTTAGGAAAGGTTACTATTGACCTATTTATAAGTGTTTCACCTGGCCCTGGCTATTTCGGAATTCTGGTACTGGACTGGATTCCAGGCCCACACATCTGGCCTTACCTAGTGGAATGTCTCATCCCTGAGGGCAAGCAGCTGTGTCAGCTTTGTGTTCTGTGTCCTGCAGGAATGACTGTGCGTGGTGCTGGACGGTGAACTCCTCCAGGGCAGTTGCTATAGTATTTATTTATCTATTATTCATTTATTTAGAAGCTATGGTATTTAAATTTATTTATTTATTTATTTATTTATTTATTTATTTAAGAATCTATGGTATTTAAGCTTATTTATTTATTTAGAAGCTATAGCATTTAAATTCATTCATTCATTCATTTATTTAGAAGCTATGGTATTTAAATTACATTTTCCTGGGTTCAGAACTTAGGTCAGCAAAGAGGCAGGCAGCTCACTAAACTCGGGTGCAGCATCATGGGTGCTTTGGTGCCACTAACAGAGCCAGACACTGAAACAAGCTCTAAATCCTCAAAGAAAAATCGCTGAACCATCTTAGTTGATCCTTAAGTATCAACCCCTGTGAGCTAGTCACTGCGCCAAAAGCTTTCACTCACTTTAAATTCTCACAGTCCTTTTCTTTTTCTTCCTATGGTTTGTAGTTTTTGAATGACAGGTAGATAAATCCTAGTGAGAGTTTGTACCACGGGAGTCTCACGGAGCCTAAAGTTACAGTAATGTTATTACTGAGCTTTTCTCACAATCCTTTTAAAAACTGAGATATTATACAATATTATATATTAAAGTGTCTTGAGTGCACTGACATTAACTGTACGGCTTGATAAATTTTTACAGATGGATACCAACCAGATCAAGAGACAGAACGTTTCCAGCTTTCATTAGGTTGCCTCGTGCCCCTTCCATCCCCCGAGGTAACCATTATTCTAACTTCTCTCACCATCGATACATTTTGTACGAAATTATTGTGGCGCGATTCGTCCGCGGCGCTGGACGAGACGCACGCTCGGCTTCCTCCCTAAAAAGCATCCCGCCGAGGTTCCAGGAGTCCACAGAGCGGCTGCTCCCCTCTCACCGCCCCAGCGGCGGACTCCACGTAGGCGGTGCGGGAGCACGCCACAATGGCTGCCCGCGCTCTCCCACGCCGGCCTCGCCGCATTCTCCCACCTTGCCAATGGGTACCCCTCCCGCGCGATGGGCAGCCGGGCGTGGCCCTGGGCGCGACCCGCCGGAACTCGAGCGGCCAGGCGGGCGCTCCAGAGCCCGGGATGTGGGGCGCGCGCCCATTGGCTGAACTTTCCCCGGTGGACCGGCCGGCCGCAGAGCCCGCCTCCCGGCCCTCTCTCGGCGCTCCCATTGGCAGTTCGTGTCCCACCCGCGCCCGCTCCCGCCCCCAGCCCGCCGTGATGGAAACGGGGTTGGGGGGGGTGGGAGGCCGAAGCGGGGAGGGGGGTGAGCTTTCCTCCCCGTAAGGGGGCGCGAGAGAGAAGACAGGCCAATCAGGACAAGACGTGGAAAAGAGGCGCCGCGCCAGCCAGTCACATCGCGAGGTCCGGGTCGGGGAGGCTGACGTGAGTGGCACAGCCAATGGGCGTGCCACTACCCGTCCGCTCTTCAGCAGCCGGTCGGGGGTGGTGGAGGAGCGAGTGAGGAGAGCGCGACGGCGGCGGCGGCGGCGCCATCGCTGGACAGCCAGGGGGAAGGCGAGGCCCAAGCCTCTGCGTCTAGGTGAGAGGTAGCGACGCCAGGCGAGGGGAGGCCGGGCTGCGAGCCCCTTCTTGCCTGGCTCGGGCTGCTGGAGCCGGGGCGGCAGGCCGCCAGCGGCGGAGGCAACACCCGCCGCCCCGCCCCCGCCCCCACCCCCACCCCCACCCTTGGCCGCCCGGAGCCGGGGGCGCCAGCCTCGCCCGGGGTGGTCTATGCGCCGCTGGGCTGGGGCCGCTGCCCTCCAGAGGGCCGGGCTGGCGAGCGGGGACGCAGGGAGGGGCCTGGTTTGCATCGGCGGAGACTTGGGGGCTCAGTCTGGTGTGGGGAGGCCGCATAGAGGTGGCGAAGGTGGGGCGGGGTACTTAACGGAGAAGCCGGCTCGTGTGCTCCGGGGTGGCAGTCAGAGGAGGCCTGTGATTAAAGGATTTCTGGTCTGAGGGGGAAGAAAGCGATGGGAAAAGGGTGATGCTCGGAAAAGGGTGCCGGGGAGAAGGCGCGGAGCCGGGGAATGTGGCTGGCCTTTTGGAAGCAGGCATTGATAGCGGGTGGGGGGAGATCGTCTGGGAGTGAAGGGAGGGTAGGGTTTTGAAGGTTAAGATCTCTGGACAAATGGGGGACAAATGGATTTGGAATAAGAGGCACCTACTCAAACCGGAAGGTGACTGAGAGAAGAAGGTTTTAGGTGAGGTGTGGATGGAAGCTGTTTGACTAGAATGCGTTAGGTGGCCAGTTAGGAGAAAGTATACAAGGAGCCGACGAAGTGGGTGTATATACAGTAGCCGAAGGGTGTGGATCTTATGACTAAGTGAGCAAGAGTAACTGTTCCTTTTGGGAGGGTGTGGAGAGCTGAGAGTCTCAGGTAGGAGTCAGTCAGCCAGATTCATAGATAGGTTCATTCACTACTCATGAGGGCCAAGTACTTAGAGGTAACTCTCACTACTGAGGCCGATGGTGTCTCCCTTCCCCACCCCCGTGATAGTTCATCTATCTAATTGTTTTGCCACAGCGGCACCCAAACTCACCCTCTGAAAAGTAAAGGCACAAACATTATTCGCTTTTGATTGGATGGCAATGAGGAATCACTTAATTCTTTATGTTTTTTTAAAAAATTAGAATGTGTTGGTTTCAAGGCAGCATTAGAAGGTACTTTCAGAAAATCTGTCCTGTAGGGGAGTTTCTCAGCTATTTTGTTGGACGTGTGTAATATAGCATAAAAATTATGCAAGAACTCTTACAGTAACATAGTGAAAATTAACATATAAGTACAATTCTGTTACTGTAGGATCAACCACTTTGATGCAGTAGAATTTGATTACGTATCATACTTGTTGGCAAGTTTTTTAGTCTTGGGAAGAGTGTTGTAGCTAAATAGGTTCAAAGTTCTTTTCACTTAAGAGGAAGAAAGACATGGTATGTGTGTATCACTGCTACTGCCTCTCTGTTTAAAGCTTTATGAATTTTTATTTGTGGGGTGTGGGCAGAGGTTGGGGGTATCACTGCTACTGCCTCTCTGTTTAAAGCTTTATGAATTTTTATTTGTGGGGTGTGGGCAGAGGTTGGGGGCAGAGAAGAGGTAGTAGAAACAAAATTGGCCCACTACCACATTTTCAGTGGATTGAAATGGGAGGAGTTGATAGGCACTGAGGTTTAATATCTGCTTGAGGATAGGACAAAAGGATTGTGAAGAGTTAAATGCTTCTTGACAAACATGAAGTGTGGAGGACAGAAACCAAAGAGGACATATGTTGTATACGATATTTCCTTAGCCAGATCACCAGAACATCATAGC